>NC_057850.1:178431772-179048162 GCF_015237465.2 Chelonia mydas | reverse complement strand
CAGTAGCTTCTGGTAAATCCAAATATGGACCTGTGTACTGAATTAACTGTGAAAGGGTGAAATACCCCCTCCCCCCATGTCTTCGCATCAAGTGGGAAGATCACTGCACTACCACCAGCATCCTCACCAAAGCCAATGTCACCAGCATTGAAGGAATGATCCTTATGCACCAGCTCCACTGGGCTGGACATTGTGTGCAGATGCCAGACTCATGCCTCCCAAAACAAGTCCTCTACTCTCAGCTCGCCCATGGACAGAGATCCCAGGGTGGTCAAAGGAAATGCTACATAGACATATTGAAAGCATATCTCAAGAAAATTGATGTGGACATCGCAAGCTGGGATGAGCAAGCCACCAACCAACCCCAATGGCGCCATGTTCTCCATCAGGCAGTGGCCCACTTTGAGGAGAAGCACCTTGCCATTGAAGCTGTGAAGAGAGAGAGAAGGAAGGAAAAATAAAGAACTTTCTCCCAGCAGGCAGCTGACCCACGAGGAAATGTCTCTACCTACTGCGGGAGGATCTGTGGTTCCAGGATTGGACTCCTAAGTCATGTCAGGACCCATGTGTAAATCCATGGTAGAGATCATCCTCAGATAGAGGGATCGCCAATGATGATGAGTCTGGTTAGGGAGCTTGGCCCAAAGGGGATAATGAGAGCATCAGGCTCTTGAACTACAGCTCTCTTGAGGCAGTAAATACTCTACAGTAGGAAAATTTTGAATTTTGCTCAGCTCTACCCTTTGTCTGTAAAGGGTCAAGTAGTTAGGGTGACCAGAAAGCAAGTGTGAAAAATTGGGACACTTTTGCCGGGGGAGAGGGATAGTTGTGTATATAAGACAAAGCCCCTAATATCGGCAGGGGTGGCGAGTTTTATATGGGCTTATGGTGCCCGGGTTCCAGCTGTATTCAGGGCCCGGGGGCTCAGCTCCACCAATGTTTGGGGCCGGGTCTCTCCCCCGGTCCCACCCGCCTCCCCCACGCACCTCCCTCCACTAGTGCCAGGGCATGCTGAGCCTGCCCCTGCCCTTCTGCCTCGGACCCTTCACTTTTCCAGCAGCACCCTCCACCAACACAGAGGGCCCCCCTGTCCGCAGTCACCACTTCTGCCCCACGCTGAGCAAGGGGCAGCCCCACTCCCAGTGAGGCTACAATGAGAGGCAGGAGCAGCAGGGGAGGAGGCGCACATGTGATGGCAGCCACCTCCAGCACCTACCACAGTGGAGGTGACGGGGCTTCCTGGATCTGAGAGAGGCCCAAAGAGCACGTGCGGCGACAGTGGTGCAAGGTGAGTGTGCTGCTGGGAGGGGGGGGCCCTCTCCCTGGAGCTCACTGCTGCCAGCGGGGAGAGGGCTGGGGCGGAGTCCTGCTCCAGCCCTGGGGCAGCCTGCCTGCACCCCAAACTCCTCATCTCCAGCCGCGCCCCACCCCAGATCCTGCACCCCCAGCCAGAGCCCTCATCCCCACGCACCCGAACCCTCTGCTCCAGCCCTGAGCCCCCTCCTGCATCTTGAACCCCTCATCCCTGGCTCCACCCCACAGCCCTCACCCCTACACCCCAACCCTCTACTTGAGCCTCTCCCACACCCCAAACCCCTCATCACCAGCCCCACTCTAGAGCCCTCACATTTTTACATTATTTTAAAAAATATATATATCGGCTTACAAGGCAGATGTGTGTGTGGGGGTGGGGCGGGACTTGGACCTGTTCTGGGCACCACCAAAAATTATACAAACCTGCCGCCCCCGAATATCAGGACGTCTGGTCACCCAAGAAGTAGTGTGACTACTGGCTGCTATCCCATGAGACGATGCCAAGTTAGCAGTACAGTTGCTTTTTCTAACAAAACTCTTTTCGCAGCAGCTGAACATGGATATATGTAGGAGAGAGAATTCTATAAAATCATATTTTCTTCAGCTTCATACCATATAGTCAAGTGCATAATAGCAGCCAGGAACTCCATCATGGTCCTTTGAGTCAGATAAGAACTGATTGTTAGGTGCTCTGTCTCTCACCTTTGGCAATTAACTGTCTGGGCTTATTCTTATCTGACTAGTAAATGACCACAGCACTGATTTTTAATCGTCCATTATATTTGAAGTGGACCCCTGGAGAATGCAAAGGCTAAGATTATTTAGTCTAGAAAGGAGAAATGTTGAGAGGATTTAATTGAAGCTCTTAAACGCTATAAAGAATAGAATGAAACTGAACAGTTGCTACCTTTCGCCTTTCTGGTAAGATGCAATAAAAATAAAAACCCCTACGGATAGAGCTGTGCAGAGGATGGAAGTTTCATTTTGCGAGGGCTGTTGAAAGTTGTCTTTGTTACAAACAGGAATGAATACTGAAACTTTCAAAATTCTCAGCAAAGGAAAAATTAAAAAAGAAAATCATTTTGGAGTCTGCCAAAATGTTTCCTTTAAAATTTGACTTTGCTGCATTCTATTATAATGCAAATTTTAAAAAAATCAAAATTAAGTCATTTCAAAATCAAAAAAATCAAAATGTTCTGAAAAAGTCAAACCAGTGTGCTTTGACAGCATTTTCCCATGGTTTTCTTTCAGAACAAAATTCTGGCAAAATCGACTCAGTTGCATGAAGCATTTCAGTGGAACTGTATATTCTGACAAAATATGCTTTGTCAAAGTTTCTCCAGTCAGCTCCATTTATGGGCCAAATCTTGAGAGTTGCTGAGCATCTGCAGTTTCCGAGCTATAGCAGCTGAAGGCTGCAACCTTTGGCACATATTGACTATGGACACTAGAAGCAGATTTAGAAACAGTAAAAGGGAATGATACTCTACACGTTGTGTAGTTACTATGTAGAAGTTTTCGTGAGCCAAATCCAGAAATCTTTGCTCAAGGGACCCATGGAGATCAATGACAAAGACCTGGATCCACAACGGGACATGAGGCGTTGAAGTGCTCAGCTTTGCAATGCCTAATTGTTAGGTGCCTAAAAAATCACTGGAATCCCCAAAGTCTGAGTTAGGTGTTCAGGCTCCCTGTACAATGCATGGGGAGAGAGAGGCAACTAGGAATGGGATGCACAAAAGCCGGCATGCTAGCCAATAGCAGATGCTGACAAGAGGGTTTCCTAAGCCCTGCCCCTCTCTGGGACTTGGCTATCTAAGCCTGGGCTGGAAGAAGGTGCCTTCCTCTGGTTGGGGTCCACAGCCATGAATCCTCTCCTGGAGCTAGGCACCTAAGCTGTTTTTGTTTTTTCCAAGAAATGCCAGAGGTGTTGTTGCTGGTGTTGTCTCCCTTATAACTTTTAGTCCAGTGGTTAGCGCACTCACCCCAGATGTGGGACACCCAGGTTCAGTTCTCTCCTCTGTCTGATGGTGAGCAAGGATTTGAACAAGGGTCAACCACATCTCTGGAGAGCGCCTTAATCACTGAGCTATGGGATATTCTGGTGTGGGGCTCCCTCCGTCTCTCTCACTGAAGCTGTTCCATTTTGGATAAATAACTAGTTATTGAAACAGGGAAGCTAAAGTCTGGGGTCTCCCACCTCCCTAGGTGAGAGCCCTAACCACCAGCTATAGACTGGGACTTCAGGTTTTTCCTCCCTGCGTTCTCAGGCAAATTCTCTCTGACTTCATTAATCAGTGCCCAATAGTTAGTTATTTTTCTCTGTGGAGTTGTCTTGGTGTTAAAAAAAAAAAGAAACAAAAAAAAAAACAAAACAAAAAACCACACAATAACAAATTCAGCCCTTGGCACTGCCACTGATTTCTATTGACAAGCGTACTTGTTACTGTTGTATGTCCTTAAGAAGGTTCCTTGTTAAAGGCTGAAGGTTAACAACTGAACCCAGATTGTCTCCAGTGAACAAAGCTCAATTTTCTTGAGCTTATTGAAAGCAATCTGCTCCACTGTAGCTAATTAGAGTAAAGAATACAAAATGTCAGGCTGGCCCGCCACCATCTCTTGTATTCTCAATTACGCTACGCATTTCCTTCCTGCAATCTTGTGAAATCATTTACTTCAGTCTATCTCCTTTTCCCCTTTGTAAAAGAAAAGCTTGCCTGAAAATGGAAACTCATGCACCACAGCAATCCGGCAGGTCTGATGCTGCTGGTAGCGTAATGTGCAGGGTAAGTACCATCAGATTCAAGGTCCCCCTCTATGGGTGGATTAATGGCTATTGGCTGACTCCGAGATGATTCGAAGAACGTTGAAAATTCATTTATGTAAGGAAATTGAATTACCTAGCTGGGATCTGTAATGCTGACGAATTGAGTTTATTTTCTGTCGGTTTGTATTTTTTTTAAGTCCGGTTTGTCTCACAATCGTGGATTCTTTGTTTCGCGTGACTTGAGAGAGGAACCGTTGAGGGACCATTCTTGTCATGTATAGTTCCATACATGAGGCGATTGCTGCTTCATCATGTAGAAGAAATAGGCCTGAGCTGCAAAGTTCAGATCTTGACTTTGAATATCCTAAAGTTCAGGGCTGTTAGGACCAAACTTTTGGGTTAGCTGTTCCTGTGGAATGGTGGCTAACATTAGACACCCACATCTGAAAATGTTGCCCTCAACTTTTAAAGTGATATTGTGTTCAAAATGTTAATATGTGAAATATAAAAATACATTGACCTGTGTTTGTTTGAAATCCCTCAATCAAGATCTCTGTCTCTCTTTAGGAAAAGGATTTTTTTTTTCTTGGGATAGGAAAGCTTCTTGATTTTATATCCTTCCTTCCACGTCCGCATCCTTCAGATTTAAGGTGGAGTTTCAGTAGTCCCTGGGAAAGACTTCTCAAGGTAGGATCATTGCCAGTGTAATCAGGAGCAACTCTATTTATCTCAAAGATTTGTGCCCATTTATACCAGCAGTAAGGTCAGGATGAAGTATATGTCAGCAGGGGATAAAGAACAAACATGCAGAGGAGATTAGCTGAATATAGAATCTGGCCCTTGTAGCGGGGTGGTCACCTACTCCTGCCTGGAAGGGCTTAAAACAGCCCTAGGAGAGGGTTGGGGCAGGGGAAAAGCTGGGCTGATTGGGAGACAGCCTCAGCTGTGGCCACACCCCAAACAGACACAGCTGGCCCCATAAAAGCCAGTGAAGCCAGGAGCAGAAGGACTCTCTCTCTAGCCTGTTGAGAGGGAGGGACTTGGCTGCTGGGAGCACACTAGGTAGAGCAGGGCTGGGGGAAGGCTAGAGGAGCTGGGGAGCTCCAGCCTGGAAACCCCCCAGCTGCAGGCCTAGTGGAAGGCCAAATAGGTACTGGGGTTGCTGAGGGCAGCCCAAGGGGTAGGCAGAGGCAGCAGGTCCAAACCCCCCTTGCCTATGATGATGGAGCTTACACTGCACTTGGCCCCAGGGAACATGGGCTAGGTGATGACTAGCAGTGGCCATAGACTGAGGTGAGGTGGGGGTAGAGGGTTGGGGGTTCCCTGGGGAGGGGAGACCCAGATCTGTGGGGGGTATTGCAGGTTGCAGCACCCTGGCATGAATGGGGGCACCAGGGTCCAGGAGGGACTCGGGGCCCAGTGGCAAGCGGGACACTGGCCTGCAGAGGGTGCTCTGGAGGCTGGAAGGCTAATTTCCTGGACAACCAGCAGGAGGCGCTGCAGGGGTGAGTTGCTGCCCCATCACAGCCATCTTTAAGAAACACTGCAAAACCTTTTTCTATTTGACAAAGCCTTTCCATCACAACATCAACCACCTACTTCCCCCATAATCCCTAGTCTAGAACAGAACCTGGTATGGGAGAAGAGGCAGAGATTCCACTGAAGTTCACAGGGTCTTTGACAATGACAATCTATTTAACATGCACCGTGCTCATATCCTATAGTTATGGGCAGGCAACACAATACCCACAGACAGAGTGAATTTGCCCTCCATTAGTTCGTTTGACTGTTTCATAATGACTTGTTCCCCATTTCCCACGTTCTGTTTTGTCTTCATAACAATATCATTAACATGTTTCAAATCCATTTGAAAAGAGGGTGCTAAATTTTAAAACAGATACTGAAAACCATATGTTTTAAAAAAGCAGCACTGAATATAGAGGGCAAAAAATATCTCCAACTGCTTGATCCAGCTTCTCTTGATGCTAGACAGGTGAAAGTGAGAATAATTAATCAATGTGAACTTTCCAAATGTATCATCATTAAAACACACCTGTGCCAAACAATTTTATGCTGAGCCTGTGTAAAAATGTGCACTGTGTTTGTTAACCGTGAATACTTCTCATGCCTCATCTGTGGGGAAAAGGCCAGGAAGTGGGGGTTGCTCTGATTCATGCTGAGCTACTGCTATATAACCTTGGCTAAAGATCTAATATGTAGCTATTCTCTTTTCCCAATCTGTATAACTTTTTAATGTGAATGGCAGCTATACGTGAGCAGTGCTGCTCTTCCCCCAGCCTTATGTACTTCTCTGTTTCAGCATATATATTTTAAAAGGAGTTTGATAGATGGTAGTTTAAGATGGCTTTGTGTAGCCAGAGCCCAAAATTAGGGTTGATCCACTATCTGCAATTTGGCCCAAATCCTCTTTTCCAATGACTAGCTCAAGTAATTCAGACAGATGCTGGGGAACTCTGTGGGCTGAATACCTCAACACTTGACCGTAGGTTAGGTAGCGGTGGCCTGGGGTCATTGTGGGAGGTTGTATCAGTAGCTGTTGCGGAGCAGGGCTATGTGATGCTCAGGGGTGTGTGCCCCAAATGTGTGCAGGCTGCTGGCAGGCAGTTATTTGAGATAGCTTCTCCCCTCTGTCTGACCGTGGCCTTAGAGGTCCTCTCGTGGTTTATTGTTGGTGCTCAGAGCTCTGCTTTCCATGTTCATTGCCAAGGTTTCTTCAGTTCAGGGCCTTGTCTGTGGGACTTATGGACTGGCAAAGGTAGCCAGAGTCCAAGTGTGGTGATGGATGTTCAGTGTATTAGCATAAAAGCTTCTGGTTCATTTGTTCAAGCCTATAACCCAATGTATTTTGTTTTATTTGTTGGTTGCCAACCAAGGCTGAGAGTCCCTGGGCATATGGTGAGGCACTGATTTTTATTGTTAAGCTATGGGCTGACTCAGATATTTTGTAATTGTTTTATGAAATGTAAGATATACTGGGGTATGAATATCTGGTAAAATCTAGATGCTGCATGAGCAGCATACATAGCTAATAAAATAAAGTTACTGTATCAAGTGGAATATTCCAAAGCAAGACTGTTTCAGCATGTACACTGTAGAAATGTTAAAGGTACAATATTCCTACAGTGCTTATAGTCAGGGATTTATAGGATCTGTGAAATCCTGCAGCGAATCCAGGAAAATCTGCATGACAAATTACAATACATGTCTCCCACAGGTCCTGTACTTTTCAGCTGTCTCGATTGTAGCTTATTTGTTGGAAATAGGTACATCATATTTTCAATTTCTTGTAAGTCAGGAGTAGTTCTTACCAGATATTTTGGATGCCTGCAATTTTATAAGATTGTCAAAATAAAATATCTGAATGTTTAATGTATAAGTTGCACCTTTGAATATCACCAGCCACCTGGTGCTAGCCGCAGCAGTTGAAATACAAGGAGCTGTTGATTTTAAAAAAACAACCAGAGCAATTAACAGAACAGGGTAATGTGAACAATGTTGAGAATTTCATACACAGTTTGATAGCACAAGTGCTCTGCTTGAATGGCAGCTTGTGGTATCACAGACCCTGTTTATGAACTACCCAGTAACATAATATAAACGAGGACGGGGAGTAATGGATGAACCTCAGAAAGTTAAGAAGTGTGGAGTCAGATTAACCCATACTGGTGCAGTGAGGTGTAACTGATACCTCCCTCTGCCAGTTGATCTTGAACCCCAGAGGCCATCCACCCTGATAGAGGGCAGGCAGAATTTAACTCCCACCAGGGGTTCCTTTGCCAGCTCTCTCAATTCTTTGAAAATTTTCACGATATTTACGGTTTATTTTTAAAGCCTCATCTCTTAGAGCTGTGTAAGAATCTTTTTTTTTTTTTTTTAAAGCTAAGTTTCTAACCTCCTGGCTTCAGACAAAGGCTTGTAAACATGAATGCTGAAGGCTCAAAAACCTGAAGGGAACATTTCCCCAAATGTATTGTTTTTAAAAATGTCATGATTTTTAAGCCAGCCTCATGATTCCTTGGCGTGCCTGACTCCTGATTAATGCTTGGGTTGGAAATACTAGGCTCCACAGGAGCTCCACTGGTGGAAGTTCCCAAGCAAAAGCTAGGAATTGGAGCCCCGATACTCAGACCTCAGTGGTTCAGGAGCCAAATCAGCAATCACCATTAGCCAAAAGAGCCATGGTAGTGTGAATTAATAGTTTCATTTACTACAGTAATACATATTCATATTTAAACAGTATGACAGGGGAAATATTTAGTGTGTGCGTGTGTATGTACACACATGCACAATATAATCTCACAACAAAAATGACTGACCAATTATTATTTTTAACTACAATTGGTTAACAACATAGTAAAATCATCTTGATTGGCTAATAACTTAGATCAGCTGATTAAAACGCTGTGTGAATTAATTATTATGTGCTGCAAAGAGCCACTTCGTGCTCTTGCGCCTCAGTCTGAGTATAACTGAATTAGAGTGTCCCCATGCCACCCTATTCATACCCCTCTCTGGTCTGTGTTGCCCATGTTTTGGGCTGCAGTCATTACTGGGATAAGGTGCATTGGTGCAAGTCCTGGTTTCCATTAGTGCACTCTATCTACATTGTGGATTTGCACTAGTGTATCTACATTAGTGTAAGAACTTCAAGGGCTAAAGTCCAGGCTTATTTTTAGTTCTTGGTTTGGTCTGCATAAGCATGCACACATTCAAATTCTTATCCAAACTAGCCAGGCCTCTTGGGTCTACAGGACCAGTTCAAAAATCCTGTGAGAACCAGCCACTCTGCGCTTCTTGTTGGGCCAGAAATAATAGAAAATCGGTACACCTGGTACTTGAACACTTCAGTTTGATTGTTGGTGGAACCAGGAATTTCAGAGGCATGAAAAGAAAAAAATGAAAAGTCTTGAACGCTGAAGAAGGAACTTTATTGAAACAAGATGTTAAGATGGCCAGTACCTCAGTATATGGTCACCAGTTTTTTGTGAGTGGACATAATGATGGGTCCCACATGCTTCCAAGCCAACTGAGTCTGTGTAGAGTCCAGTCCTTGTTTCTAGCTTTGGACACACTTCCAGACCCTTATTTGATGCCTATCTTTGGGATGTGGTTTACCACTGTCCAGCCACTTGAGACGCCAAAACCAGTCTCTGAGACTGAGTCCCCCAGTTGCTTATACATGGTCCACCAGAGTTCCACCTAGGTTGTGGTTCTCTTGGGTTTTAGTTTAACCCCTTTGGGGACAATGTGGCAATAAAGCAAAGAACACAGGCATAGAAAAGAAAATTCTTACCTGTTTTGGCTTTAATCTTAAAGCACTTGAAGAGCTAAAGATTTTTGAAAGTAACAAGTCCTGGGATGTGCTCTCCCCTCGTCTGAGTTCACCCTTTCTGTGAGTCCATGGTTTGTCAGCAGTTCATGCTGGTCAGAGTCTGTCCTGCCCTCTACCCTCCAGTCCTGCTTACTTGTGATAGTCACACAACCTGCCCCCCACACAAAACAGCACCCTGTTTTTAAATGAGGCCTTCATTTCTGAGCCATGTGCTCACACTGAGAAGCTCCCGATCCATCAGTCATGCTTGCCCCCTCTTCAGGCCCCTGAGCAGAAAGACTGTTGTTCCGTGGGGATGGGCCATTAGTTGAGACAATCAAAGGCGATGACTCCAGATTGCAGTCTCGATGGCTCTCTGTGATAGTCCTTCAAGGAGGGCAGCTGTCTGAAATGCAGCATAACAGGCCTGCCCCTGGACAAGTTCAGACTAGTGCTCAGCACATAGTACAAAATACAGTGGGATAAGCCTGAATCAAATTCTGTCTCACAAGTAAAATATTGTCCCTAAAGCTATTCTGCACTTCTTTTCTTTACCCTAGAACTTTGGCCTAGGATCTCACCCAGCCCCTTCTGCCTGGCTTCTGGTTACAGTTTGAAAGTATGGACACATTGGCAGCCTCCATTTTGTAAAACAAATTTCTTTCAAGTCAGTCATTTAGAGCTGGGGTTTTAATGGCCACATTTAGCAGTTCTTATTTCACAGATAAAAATTCTTTAATGAAAGCAAAAGTTATTGTATTAAAATACATTTTCTTCAAAGGAGGGAATTGAGACACCATCTGTCCTGCTCTTGGCTCCCATCCAGAGCCTTCAGACGAAAGCCAAATTAACAGCAGCATTCCTCCCCCACAGTTGTCTCTCTGAGCTTTGCACAGAATCTTTGGGAGAAAATACCGCCTCTGCAAAGACAGCTAAAAGGTTTTTTTTTTTAAAATGTATAACTAGAATAGCTAACTCACAGATCCTTAAATCACTACTTCACCTAGTATTTTTATCTGCCCAATTTAAAGTTCTCTTAGGGTTTTACACTGCCACCCATTGCTGTAGGATCTTAGCACTATCTTCTTATAATCAATAACAATAGGGAAGACCCCATTGGACTTTCTGGAGTCTCTGGGTCTCCTCACTTTTTGGGATATAAAACCGAATTCTGCTTGATTTTTGTTTAATTTGTATTTTATTTTGGGGGGAGTTATTTGGATGGAGGTGTCATTGTTGTGCCAGGGCTTTTTTGAAGGGAGGTTTTGTAGTATATTATACGGTCAGACTCTGGATTCTCCTAATTCCCTCTGAAGGTTTAGTTTTCATAGAGAGATCGCCTTGACCAAGAATGTGATATCCCAGCTATCATGTACTTCAGTCCAGGCTTTGTGACAAGTTGGAGGCATTAAGGGTGGGTGGAAGACTAGTGGGAGATGCTGCCTGCAACTTGAGGTGGTGCTGGTAATGGAGAAAAGGCCTTTCTTTTCTTCCTCGTGGGAGGAGTTTGGGGGGTGGGGAGGGAGGGAGAGGTGCTGCTTCCTGTGTTCATGTTCAAAACTTGCATACCTCAGAAGTGTTGGGAAGGAGGGAGGCAGTGTTCCTCTGTCTGTCTGGTGGAGGGTGGGTTGTTCTGTCTGCCTCTGTATACCTATAGTCAATAGATCTCTGTACATATTTCATCCCATCCTCACCCCTTCAAATGTGATTCTGCTCTGAAAAGTAACACTGCAGAAATGGGATTGTGGGATTCCATACGTATTATGTCTCTAGGAGTCCAGATTTACTAAGTTTAAAAGTAAAAATATGGCTTCTCAAGTGCCGCTCTGGCAAACTCACCCTGGCATCTCCAAGTCAAGCTGAGTTGTTTCCTTCCAATGTACCATCCCCAGAAATAAAGATGCTGCTACAGGAATTTCTGTAACCGCTCTACTGATGGTTTATGAGCCAAACCAGAGTAGAATTGCAGTCTCTCTCCCATAGCTGTATCTTCTCTGTAGTGCTCGGGGAGGCTGGGACTAGGTACAAAGTAGTAAAAACAACTACCAAGTACAAGTCTAAATGTATTTAATTATTAAGATTCCTTGAGAAGATACGTATGGGAGCTCTGAAATGCAACTACAGTTTTACCTATTCACTCTTTACCATAACTGCACCTTCAAAATCCACTAAGCAGTAGCTACTGCACCAAGTGACTAAGTTGACTAATCAGTGTTTCTTTTTTTGCAGTAAGAACTACCTATCTAAAATAGTGCTGCAGAACTTCCTATGGTAGCAGCCTGACATTCTTACTTTACTGTCAAATATATGTCTCTTAAGCTCCAGAGAAGAATTGACTGGAGTAAATGCTGGTGGTGTCTTTAACAAGTGCCCCAAAGAGGCAGACTCCTAAGACCTTCTCAGCTTACCAGGGCTTTAGCACTACTACTATTTACTACTATTATTCACTACTAAATACTATTTAATAATAAATACTTATTTCTCACAAAATCAGGCAGACTGAAAACTTATATTTTTTCCTTGGCATTCATCTTAAACCCATGCCGGAAAGAATAAAAACTTGTATAAAAAAAGCTAAAGAGTCCCAGAGAACTACTTCTACCATAGTGCAAAATTACTATAGTATTATCTAGTAATAGTCTTGAAGTCTATAGGTTGCAATGCTATGCATGATATGGTTACAATAATCTCCCTCTAGAGCCGGAAAAGGGAAGGAATTCAGAGGCAAAAGCAGAAATGAGTTACATTTTTCACCTTGCTGCATTTTTAATATACAGTATGAATGACCAAAGACTTGTAAATGCTGTAGTTAGGTATTCTACAAACATAATGAATATGTATTTATATGCTTCGCAAATAACTTGGTTGTATTGCTCAAAGCTGACAAACTTTTTGAATGTTTGTGCTGCAACCGCAACATTAAAAAAATGTAACAGGCACAATGATGATTTTGAAACCCTGTGAATAATCCAGAACTGTAGAGTGTCAATTTACAGGCAATTCCAGTTCAGTGCAACTCTTAAAATTTGCTTAATATTTGAAAGCTAGCACTTTAAACTTGTTTATTTTTTTGGCTCAATCTGCATTTCCCACTCAAGTTGGGTTGCCAGGCATCCAGTTTTCGACCAGAACGCCCAGTTGAAAAGCGACCCTGGCGGCTCTGGTCAGCAGTGCCGACCAGGACATTAAAAGTCCAGTTGGCGGTGCAGTGGGGGCCCAGGTCTAAGGCAGGTTCCCTGCCTGCCCTAGCTCCGTGCAGCTCCTTGAAGTGGCTGCCAGGTCCCTGCAATCCCTAGCCTCCTGGGCGGCCAGGGAGGCTCCATGCGCTGCCTCTGCCCCAAGTGCCAGCTCCGCAGCTCCCATTGGCCAGGAAACCGCGACCAATGGGAGCTGCGGTGCGGCACCTGCGGGAGGGAGGGCAGCACGCAGAGCCTCCCTGGTTGCCCATGCGTTGAGCAGCTGCAGGGACTTAGTGGCTGCTTCCTGGAAGCCATGGTAAACACCACCAGGACCCCCAAACCCCCACCTGCACCACAACATCCTGCCCCAGGCCAGAGTCTCCTTCTGCACCCAAACTCCCTCCCGGAGGCCCCCCCCCAACACTGCAACCCCCTGCCCCAGCTCCCTTAAACCAGAGCCTGCACCCCCAGCTGGAGTCCTCTCTGAATCAGATAGGCTGTTTGAGGTATTTGAGACCTATTGTTTTCCAAAGAGAGACATCTCCATGCAAAGGAGAATTCTCTGTGAGAAATCAGGGACGTACTGAAACAACTGATGAGTGGGTAACCCAGCGACAGTTGATGATAAAAGCTTGTGCTTCCACAGACGGGATGACCCGCTGAAGGATAGGATCTTAATGGGATCAAACTCAAAAGAAATATCAGAAAAACTACTAATGGAGGAGAATTTAACATTAGAAAAAGCCATTAGAATAGCCAGTCATGACAGACATGCAAAGAGCAAATGAAAGACATGCGCACATAATAAAGGAAGCAACAGCAGGGTACCAGCCTCATGCAGCATTAAAAGAGAAGTGTACAATAAAGGTACAGACACAGTAACAGGGTCTGTAACAGATGTGCATTCCATCATGCAAAGCAAGAAGAATGCCCATCTGTAGGGAAGGTATGTACAAAGCAAAACCATTTTGCATGAGCATGCAATACAGGCAAACAGAAAAGTACAGTGCATGTAATTGGAGAAGGAGAGGAGTTTCACAACAATGACACAGCACTCTTTTTGGCTAGAATACAGAATGAGGAAAAGGATAGCAATGAAGCATACCCATGAAGCTGAAAATTGACACTTGGGCTCAAGTACACTTCATCTCCGAGACAAAATTTATGAAAAGGCTAGTCCACAGCATGACACTATCACTTGTATCTGTAAGACTAGCAGGATAGCGAGGGCATCCATTCCACATAGTGGGGAAAATGAAACGTTAAATGTTGGTCCAAAGGAAAATGTCAAAATCCAGATTTCTCCATAACAAACACAAACAGAACTAGCCCTGGGAGTGAAAGCTTTAAATCATTAAACTTGATAATCCTAATGGCAGTGGAATCTAAAAGGACATCTCATAACAGAGGGAATAAAGAAAAGATTTCCTGATGTTTTTGAAGGCTATTGCAAAATCAAGCTGTCTACAAATGCAGTGCTGGTAGCTCATGCAGTGTGATGATTGCCATTAACTATAAGGCCCAAAGTGGAGATGAAGTTCCAGTGTATGGAATTATTGGGTATAACTGGAAAGATGGAGGAACCGTTGGAATGGGTTAGCTTGGTGGTTGCAGTAGAAAACAAGAATATTGGAGCAGTCTGGATATACGTTGAACCTCGAGACCTAAACAAAGCAGTAATGTGTGACATCACTTACAAGCTGTCTGCAGCAACAGTGTGCTAGATGCTCAGTCTGGATTCTGGCAGATCAGAACTAGATGAAAACAGAAGTAAATTAACTACTTTCCACACTCTGTTTGGAAGGTGGTGCTTCAAAAGAATACCCATTGGTGTATCATCTGCACAGGAGATCAGAGAAAAAGATCTACAAAATACGAGAAGGACTGACAGGACTCAAAGTCATTATTAATAACATTCGTGTACCTGGCAGCACCAAAGAGGAGCATGACAAAAACCTAATAGCGCTACTCACAAGATGCATTACTCATAAGTGCAACCTAAAACTGAATCACAGCAAAATGCAAATCAGCGTAGAGCAAATGAGTTGCTTTTTTCATATCTTAGAAAAAGGCATAAGTCATAATTCAAATAAAGTGAAAGTGATACAGCAGTTAAAAGCACCAACCTCCCCAAACCTATTGGAAACCATGTGAGGGATGGCTACCTACCTACCAAGTTATATACCAAGATTAGCAGAAATCCCAGCACTGGGGGGAAAGAACACAGAGAGTGGTACTGGGATAGGAATCTGGAAAAGACTTTCTAAAACATGAAGGATGCCATCAGGCTTGAAACAGAGCTAAAATACAAGAAAAAACAAGGAAACAACACTAAAGTAGTGCAAGTGTAACCCACACACCTTCTGGGTGTGGTGTTCTGTCCCATCTAGTGGCACCGAGACCACTTAGAGTAATTAATGAGTCTGCTCTACAGCCTTAGCTAACAGGCAGTTGGCTTTTAGCTCATGCTGTAGAGGCTCATGCACTAAGCTCCAGAGATCCCTGGTTCTATCCTGACGACCTGGGTCTGTCGGTGTTACACAAGCAGCAGTTGGAGCAAGATAGTTGCAAGAAGGATCTCCAGTAGCATACCCATCCAGAGGGCTGATGGCAACACAGCACAATTGTGCTCAAAATATTTTAGAAAAATTAGAAAAAAAATTTGCCATTTTTGCTAATGTCAGAAATGTCATCAGTACTTATATGGCCTCACGGTAACAGCTGAAACAGATCACACGAACCGCGCCCCAGAAAATATTCGTGACAAACCTCTACCTTCTGCACCACCAAGACTTCAGTGCATGACCTTAAATCTACAAAGGTATGATCTGAAAGGGAAAGGGACCATTCAAGGTAGAGGGGGCTGTTATCACCTCTACAGTCATAGAACAAAAGGAGGTTAGTGGGCTACAGACTGTGACGACAACAATGATCCGTAAATCCAGGGTCTCTGGCCAGTCCCTGATTTTTAGTGTCTAGCAGAGTTATGAGTTTAAGCTCTGAGGCTCTTTTTTTTTTTTTTAAAGTGTTTGTGCAGGTTTCTTCAGAGGATGAGGACCGATAGCGTGATCACTTTGTGAAAAGTGTTCACCCACAGGTGACAGGGTGTTCTTATCTATCATTTTCCTGGGTGAAACACAGGCCGCTCTCCCTTGAATGACCCCTTACAATATGTGCTAACTACTCATGCTAAACAATGTGGTCCACTTGCATTTTGCGGTGTTGCTTGGAGTATGTTTCCCAGACCTGAAGAAGAGCTCTGTGTGGCTCGAAAGCTTGTCTGTCTCTGTCTCTGTCTCCAACAGAAGTTGGTCAAACAACATTTATTACCTCCCCCCACCTTGCCTCTCTATTATCCTGGAACCAACACAACTACAACTATACTGCATATCTGATGAGCTCATTTCAGATAATGGACCATAATACATACGGAGGAATTTCAAAGATTCCCAAAGGATTGGGTTGCATACACACAATTAACAGTCCATATTACCCACAGTCCAGTGGATTTATAAATAGTCAAGCATACCAAGATGTATGATCAAGACCTTTACCTCATTTTAATGAGCTACTGAAATACACCTATGAAATCAGGGCCTTCGCCTGCACAGGTGTTAATGAGCAGAAAGCTCAAATAATTAATTACTACAATTCAGGTCTCCTAATGCCCAGAGTTGTGAATCATGACGACATAAAACAGAGCTGTATGGATGGAAGAAGACAACAGAAATCCTATTAGGATAAAAATGCCAGAACAGTGTAACTCTCAAATTCCAGTGTAATGATGCAAATCTCAAGTGATCAGGGGCATCCTGGCTCAGTAACTGGACCAGCGGAACAACCTGGATCGTATATAGTATAGACAGAATGGACAGTTATTTAGGCAAAACTGTAGACACTGGAGACCTGCTCCTCTTAGTGCAACCACCCCTCCTGGGAAACATGGCCTGTGATGCAGAAATGGCAATTGAAGTGAACACTAACTGCGGTACAAACAAGTCCTCAGAACTTCCCACTGGGCAGAGACGAGACAACAAAGTTACAAGCACAGTCACCAGATGACACTACAGTGCTGCTTCCAAATACAAGATGTAACTCTTACTCCAGATATGGAAGAAGATTTAAACCCAAAGAGTAGAAGAACTAGAACATGTGAACCAGCTGAGCAGCGAACAGCAGAGAGGCTAACAGAGGGAGTTTGCCTGGGATCTGTCTGAGAGGAGGTAAGCTAAGGGCTGCATTAGGGAGGCTGTGTTGGTGAGCATCTGAGTGTCTGTTGTGGGGACAGTTTGACCGTGTGCTTGATTGGTTGTTTGTTTGAAAAGTGTGACTTGGGAGTGCTTTGTTCTAGGTGAGCCTTGAGTGGGCCTGACTGTTATACAAAGCCAGTCAGCTGCGAACCAGCTGAGTGGCGAATGGCAGAGAGGCTAACAGAGGGAGTTCGCCCGGGGAGAGTCCACCAAGGCTAACATCTTGCCAACTTCTCTGAGTAGTTGCTATAACTTCTGAGGAAGCTCGTAGAAGGAAAATAACATGGATGGGGAGCGTTCAGCTGTTGTGACCTGCACTGGGTGTGCCATGTTTGTCTTTCTTCCACAGGACAGAAGTGACTTTATCTGTACAAAGTGCAAGCTGGTCTCCATATTGGAAGAGAAGTTCAAGGTCTGGAGAAACAAGTATCGACCCTGCGTTGCATAAGAGAAACTGAAGATTTCCGGAACACATGTCAGGATATGCTTCTATGGGCACAATATTCTGAAGATTCAGAGCAGGCTGCGCAGCGGGGACAGGAGGACGGTGAAGAAATTTGGCAGCATGTGACCTCCAGAAGAAGAAAGGGGAGCGTCCATGTACCAGTAGCGCAGATACAGGTAAGCAACCATTTTCATGTTCTCTCCACAGGTACTAATGCGGAGAGTGGACTGGATGATACATCTGAGGGAAGGGAACAGAAGGAGACTCCACTGACTGGAAGGTATGAGATGCACTGTCCTAGGGATAGGGATTCCACGACCACCACTCCCAAGAGGAGGTGGCGGGTGTTGGTGGTCGGGGACTCTCTCCTCAGGGGGACTGAGTCATCTATCTGCCGCCCCAACTGGGAAAACCGAGAAGCCTACTGCTTGCCAGGAGCTAGGATTCACGATGTGCCGGAGAGACTGCCAAGACTCATCAAGCCCTCTGATAGCTACCCCTTCCTGCTTCTCCACGTGGGCACCAATGATACTGCCAAGAATGACCCTGAGCGGATCACTGCAGACTACGTGGCTCTGGGAAGAAGGATAAAGGAGTTTGAGGCGCAAGTGGTGGTCTCGTCCATCCTCCCCGTGGAAGGAAAAGGCCTGGGTAGAGACCGTCGAATCGTGGAAGTCAATGAATGGCGACGCAGGTGGTGTCAGAGAGAAGGCTTTGGATTCTTTGACCGTAGGATGGTGTTCCAAGAAGGAGGAGTGCTAGGCAGAGATGGGCTCCACCTAACGAAGAGAGGGAAGAGCATCTTCACAAGCAGGCTGGCTAACCTAGTGAGGAGGGCTTTAAACTAGGCTCACTAGGGGAAGGAGACCAAAGCCCTGAGGTAAATGGGGATGTGGGATACCAGGAGGAAGCACGAGCAGGAGAGAACGAAAGGGGAGGGCTCCTGCCTCATACTAAGAAAGCAGGACAAACAGCAAGTTATCTCAAGTGCCTATACACAAACACAAGAAGCCTGGGAAACAAGCAGGGAGAACTGGAAGTCATAGAATCATAGCATATCAGGGTTGGAAGGGACCTCAGGAGGTCATCTAGTCCAACCCCCTGCTCAAAGCAGGACCAATCCCCAATTAAATCATCCCAGCCAGGACTTTGTCAAGCCTGACCTTAAAAACTTCTAAGGAAGGAGATTCTAGGTAACGCATTCCAGTGTTTCACCACCCCCCTAGTGAAAATTTTTTTCCTAATATCCAACCTAAACCTCCCCCACTGCAACTTGAGACCATTATTCCTTGTCCTGTCCTCTTCTACCACTGAGAATAGTCTAGAACCATCCTCTCTGGAACCACCTGTCAGATAGTTGAAAGCAGCTATCAAATCCCCCCTCATTCTTCTCTTCTGCAGACTAAACAATCCCAGTTCCCTCAGCCTCTCCTCATAAGTCATGTGTTCCAGACCCCTAATCATTTTTGTTGCCCTCTGCTGGATGCTTTCCAATTTTTCCACATCCTTCTTGTAGCGTGGGCCCCAAAACTGGACACAGTACTCCAGATGAGGTCTAACCAATGTCGAATAGAGGGGAACGATCATGTCCCTCAATCTGCTGGCAATGCCCCTACTTATACATCCTAAAATGCCAGTGTGCCCTTGTTGCCAAGAAGGCCAATGTTGACTCATATCCAGCTTCTCGTCCACTGTAACCCCTAGGTCCTTTTCTGCAGAACTGCTGCCTAGCCATTCGGTCCACACAAGGTAGGGTAAGGAGACCAAAGCCCTGAGGTAAATGGGGATGTGGGATACCAGGAGGAAGCACGAGCAGGAGAGAACGAAAGGGGAGGGCTTGATGAGCTTTTGTAAATCAGGAATGCCAAAATAAGAAAAATAACTTGTTTTAGTTAAGGAGCAATTGTGGTAACATTACAGGGAAATTTAATGGCATTTTACTGTGATTAACACAAAAAGGAGGAAAGCAAGCTTTGGATTTATCTTTGTTTTGTATTTTTGATGGGTAATAAAGATGAATATCAGTTGCATAACTTGGAGCTGGATTTTGAACTTCCAAAAGTTTGTGTGAGAGATTCTGGTATTTGCCCATCTCTAGTAGGTACTATGCCCCTGCAACATTGGGCCATATTCTTTGCTAGTGTAAACTGAGTGAGATTCATTTGACATCAGGGGAACTGAATTAATTTACACCAGAAGACGGTTTGGGCCACTATCAGTGTATAAATCTAGTACGTCTATCCCCTCCTAAAAATGACATTCTCCAATTAGCCATTAAAAAGGAGAGCTTGCAAGGAACCCTGCTGCCCCTGCACTTGCTAGATATTTGATGGGTGAACCACAAAAACTTGTGCTTGTTTTAAGCAATCAAATATAGACACTCTGCAAATCTTGATGGAACCAGGGGCTGAAAATCTTAAGTTTTCTTATGAAATTTTTGGTGTCCTTTCCCATGTGATTGGGCTGGACACAAAGCACAGAAGGGAGCAAAAATGAAGGGAAAGAAAGTTAAACTTTTTCAAACTTCACACTGATTTTGGGTGTCTCACTGGCCCACCGAAAAATTGAGAGACAACCAGTGACCAGTTCAACATTTTGGCAGCCAAACAAAGCAGCCTGGAGAGGAGCAATGCTGGTCTCAAACAGGCCTGCAGTAAAGGGCAGTATAAAGTGTGAGTGGTCAGACTGCCCCTGCAGAGGAAAAGTTGGCCAGCACTACTATTGCATGGAGCTAGGCTGTTGATTCGGTTTTTGTTTGTCAGACAAAACAGAACAATTGCGGGCTGCTGCAGGAGTGTTGTCCCACTACAGCTGTCCAAATCAGGATTGTACTCCCCTGGCCTGTAATCACCAGTGGTGTTAAATTGAATTGCAAGTTCAGTTCACAAGGTGTTGACTGCAAACTAATCTCTTATGTTCACTTGGAGAGTTAGGTTGGCAGACTAAAAGTTCTAAGGAAAATCCCAATAGCTTCCTCTCCACTCCTTCTGCCTCCTGGGTGTCTTGCTCTGAGTCTTTCAGATTATTGAACTGCCAGTTGACTCTTCCCCATGTCTTTTACCTTTGTTGCTGGCTGCCGGGGAGAGGAAAAGGTAATGCTTTCCGTTCTGTGTGCAGGGCAAGTTAGACAGGCAGAATGGCAGGGTCTCAATGTGTGGATGAGAGGATGGTATAGGAGGAGGATTTTAGATTTACTAGGAACTGGGGAACCTTTTGAGAAAGGAGAAGCCTATACAGGCAGGATGGGCTTCACCTAAATCGAAATGGAACTAGATTGCTGGCTTGTAAAATTATAAAGGTCATAGAGCAGTTTTTAAACTAAGGGCTGGGGGAAAGTCGACAGGTGCAGAGGAGCACATGGTTTGGACAGACATCCCTTAGGGGAGGATCTACTAATGGAAATTCTCTGTCCTTGTAAAGAGGAGAGGATGGAAGATAACATCCAAGTAGGATCTGATGAGAAACAGTCAAATGAAAGAGTCCCATTCAATTACATCACATAATGGCAGACAGCTAAAAAGTGACAATTTAAGTGCTTATATACAAATGCTAGCAGTCTGAATACTAAGATGGGTGAACTTGAGTGCCTTGTGTTAAATGAGGATATTGATATCTCAGGCATCACAGAAAATTGGTGGAATGATGACAATCAATGGGACACAGTAATACCAGGGTACAAAATATATCGGAAGGACAGAATAGGCTGTACTAGTTGGGGAGTGGCACTATATGTGAAAGTGTAGAGTCAAATGAAGTAAAAAATCTTAAATTAACCAAACTGTACCATAGAATCTCTATGGATAGTAATTCCATTGTTGAATAAGATGGTAGCCGTATGGATATACTACCGACCACCTGACCAGGATGGTGATAGTGGCCGTGAAATGCTCAGGGAGACTAGAGAGGCTATTAAAATAAAATTCAATAATATGGGGGATTTCAACTATCCCCATATCGACTGGGTACATGTCCCCTCAAGACGGGATGCAGAAATAAAGTTTGACATCTTAAATAAATGCTTCTTAGAGAAGCTACTCCGGGAATCAACAAGAGGAGAGGCAATTCTTGAGTTAGTCCTAGGTGGAGCACAGGATTTGGTCCAAGAGGTGACTACAGCTGAACTGCTTGGGACTAGTGACCATAATGTAATAAAATGTAACATCCGGGATGGGAGGGGGGGAACACCAAAGCAGCCCACCACAGTAGCATTTAATTTCAGAAAGGGGAACTACACAAAAATGAGGAAGTTAGTTAAACAGAAATTAAAAGGTACAGTGCCAAAAGTGAAATCCCTGAAAGCTGCATGGAAATTTAAGTACACCATGATAGAGGCTCAATTTAAATGTCTACCCCAAATTTAAAGAAAACATCGTAAGAGGACCAACAAAGAGCCACCTTGACTAAACAACAAATTAAAAGAAGCAGTGAGAGGCAAAAAGGCATCCTTTAAAAAGTGGAAATTATATCCTATTGAGGAAAATAGAAAGGAGCATAAACTCTGGCAAGTGAAGTGTAAAAATATAATTAGGAAGGCCAAAAAAGAATTTGAAGAACAGCTAGCCAAAGACTCAAAGTAAAAACAAAAAGAAATGTTAAGTACATCAGAAGCAGGAAACCTGCTAAACAACAGCTGATGATGTGAGGGAGATTCCTAAACCTGAGCCATTCTTTTTAGGTGACAAGTCTGAGGAACTGTCCCAGATTGAGGTGTCAGAGGTGGTTTCAGAACAAATTGATAAACTAAACAGTAATAAGTCACTGGGAACTGATGGCATTCACGCCAGAGTTCTGGAGGAACTCAAATGTTAAACTGCAGAACTACAAACTGTGATATGTAACCTATTTTAATCCGCTTCTGTATTCGATGACTGGGAGATAGCTAATATGACACCAATTTTTTTAAAAGGCTCCAGATGTGATCCCAGGAATTACAGGCCAGTAAGCCTAACTTCAGTACCAACACATTCGTTAAAACTATAGTAAAGAACAGAATTGTCAGACACAAATTAACACGATTTGTTGGGGAAGAGTCAACATATTTTCTGTAAAGGGAAATCATGCCTCACCAATCTACTAGAATTCTTTGGCGGGGGTGGGGGGTTGTAAATGTGTGGGACTCACCCCTGTGGCACCTCCTGCTGGTGTCCAGGGAATTAGCTCTACTTCCAGCCTTGGAGCGCCCTCTGCAGGCCGGTGTCCTGCTTACACCAGGCCCCCGTGTCACCCCCAGACCCGGTGCCCCTTGTATGCCAGGGTGCTGCCCCCAGGCAGTAACCCCTCACTTGCAGGATCTCCCCACCCAGGGGAACCGCCACCCCATCCCCACACCGCCTCAGTCTTTGGCTACTGCCCAGTCACTATCTAGCCCCTATTCACTGGGGCTGACTGCAGTATATAAGCCACTCATCACAGGCAGTGGGGGTTTGGACCTGCTGCCTCTGCCTACCCCTGGGCTGCCCCCTGCAACCTCTCTGGGGCTGTTCTAAGCCCATCAGGGCAGGAGCGGCTGTCTACCCTGCTACAGGGGTCAACAAGCATGTGGACAAGGGAGATCCAGTGGATACAGTGTTCTTAGATTTTCAGAAAGTCCTTGACAAGGTCCCTCACCAAAAGCTCTTAAGCAAAGTAAGCTGTCATGGGATAAGAGGGAAGGTCCTCTCGTGGATCAGTAACTGGTTAAAAGACACGAAACAAAGAGTAGGAATAAATAATCAGTTTTCAGAATGGAGAGAGGTAAATAGTGGTGTCCCCCAGGGGTCTGTATTGGGACCAGTAATGTTCAACATATTCATAAATGATCTGAAAAAAGGGGTAAACAGTGAGGTGGTAAAATTTGCAGATGATTAAAAACTAGGCAGACTGCAAAGAGTTACAAAGGGATCTCACAAAACTGGACGACTTGGCAACAAAATGGCAGATGAAATTCAATGATGATAAATGCAAAGTAATGCACATTGGAAAACATAATCCCAACTATACATATAAAATGATGGGGTCTAAATTAGCTGTTACTACTCAATGTGCAGTGGCAGTCAAAAAAGCTAACAGAATGTTGGGAATTAGTAGGAAATGGATAGATAATATTCAGAAAAATCATATTGTCTATATAAATCCATGGTACACCCACATCTTGAATAAAGGTTCAGAAAAGGGCAACAAAAATTAGGGGTATGGAACAGCTTCCATATGAGGAGAGATTAATATGACTGGGACTTTTCAGCTTGGAAAAGAGACGACTAAGGGGGATATGATAGAGGTCTGTAAAATCATGACTGGTATGGAGAAAGTAAACAAGGAAGTGTTATTTACTCCTTCTCATAACACAAGAACTAGGGGCCCAAATGAAATCAATAGGCAGCAGGTTTAGAACAAACAAAAGGAAGTATTTCTTCACACCACGCACAACCTGTGGAACTCTTTGCCGGAGGATGTTGTGAAGGCCAAGACTATAACAGGGGTCAAAAAAGAACTAGATAAATTCATGGAGGATAGGTCCATCAATGGCTATTAGCCAGGATGGGCAGAGATGCAAAACCATGCTCTGAAGTGTCCTTAGCCTCTGTTTGCCAGAAGCTGGGAATGGCCAAGAGGGGATGGATCACTTGATGATTACCTGTTCTGTTCATTCCCTCTGAAGCACCTGGCATTGGCCACTGTTGGAAGACAGGATCCTGGGCTAGATGGACCAATGGTCTGACCCAGTATGGCTGTTCTTATGAATTGAAGCAGCCTAACCTTCACAGAGCAGCAGGATAGAGACATCTTTCCTCTCCTACTATAGCTCTGCACTGTGCTTTAGGGGCCAGCAGTGCCTAACATTCTAGTGGAGTTGCTCGGGAACATGCAGTATATTAGGAAGTGAAATTCCTTAATTCCTAGTGTAGTTGTACTAAGCCTTATGGGATATTGCCTGAACTGGGTTTAATGCAGAACTAGCTGCATCGGGAGAAGAAGGGTTTCTCTTTCTCACAGCTTCAGCTCTAAATTCAGGCCACTTCCTGGCCTTTCTCCAAATGCCCCTGGAGTTTGGGTTGGGGTGGTAGGCAGTGGCTTTGCCTGGGTCACTCCCATCTTTGAGGGCAGAAAGTGGAGAAATGACTACTCAGTGCCCTCTGAAGATCCTAAAAAGGAGCCAACAGAGATTTAATTGGAAGAGGAGGAAGTATCTCAATATCCACCCTCTGAGGATACCAATGGTATGTAAGGGAGCTCCACTGTTTTGTAGGGAAAGAACGAAGTTGGCTGGGAGTAGAAACTGTACATCAGTGACATTTCTGGCTGTGTGAACTTTCATTTCCCCTCCCTGTGTTCATTAAATGTTGCAGGCCAAATTCCTTCTTGCTGTAATTACCCAGTCAACCTTAACTCCGAGGTAAGTTTGAGGAAATGTGAGGCCCTCTGTGAATATTTCAAATTGTTCTTGTTTAGAGGAGAGCTGGGTGATTTTTTTCTTTTATTTTTTTGGCAAATAGTAAATTCACTGAAAAATGTGTTTTGGGGGGCACTGAAACTATTCACAAAATCTGGTGAAATTTGGCCAGTAGTTTTGGCTGAAAAAAATTGTTTGTTTTTTCCCCCCAGAGAAGTTGAAATGGTTCATTTTGAAATGAAATACTTTGACTTTTCATTTTGAAATGTAGCTATATGTAAAATGAAAAAAGGTGAAAAACACCCCAGGAACAAGCCAAAACTAAAACTTTAATTTTGTTTGTTAGATTTTCATTTTGGGTATGTTTTGTTCTGAAACCACATTTGTTTGTTTGTTTTGTTTTTGTTTGAGAAAAACCAAATGAATCAAGTTTTTTGTTTTTAAAAAAAATTTTTTTTTGGTTCAGCCTGCTCAGCTCCAGTTTAGAGTTCCTTGTTATTCAGAGCTGTGATTGTCACTAGCCACCTTTATTATAGCTGGTTTGGTTTTATTTGCCTTAATGGAGGTTGTTTTTAATTCCCTGAATAATAAAGTACCTATAGATGGTGTCTTAATTTTAAAAAAGCCATTACAACATCTCTCAAATCTATTAAATGCATTAATAAAGATGAAGAAAACTAAATGCAAGCAGGAAACTGAGCTGACTCGGTTTTTGCAGCTAGTGTGAATCATTTGGAATCTACAAAACTGTCATTTGGATTGCCCTTTCAGCCTGTGAGTGAAATGATCCAGCCCCATGGGAAAGAAGAGATACAGAATGAATGTAGATTTTTTTTTTTTGGCCTTGTAAGCTTTTCGTATACAGAATTAAAAAATAATTGGACCTTCTTGGGCTAATTTTATTAGGTATCATTTAATTTCTCTTCATGAGAGAAGAAATAAAAGGAAAATTTCCATAACAATAGGACAGATTTAGCTTATAGAGCATAAATCACTATGTCCTATTAGCCAATTGTGGACCTTCCTAATTACTAACATTTTGCCTTGTAATGCTAATTGGACAGACTGTCATCAAGCCTGGACTTGAAGCCATACACTTTTTTTTCAATTTGGGTGTGTGGCATGTTTGACTATACTGGTACTTTGAAAGCTATGTCTACTTGGGCCAAAGGAAGAATAATGACAAATATAAAGATCTCTCTCTCCTGGGGGAATTATTGCCCTTATATTAGGAAACGAAATATCTTTCATCATATATCTTGAATGCTGCAATATAATTAATTGATATATAAATGTACTCAAGATTTAGAACTGTGTGAAACTTAGTGATTTGGATTTGGCAAATGCCATTTTTACTATTATGGTTCCTGGCCCCTGAGTTTTTTGAGTTTCAAATTAAATAAAAGTCAAAAGGAAAATCCGCTAAAAACATTGAGTTTTTTAATGCTTTCCATTCTGCCTCTTCAACCATCTCCCCACCCAATAGCCTTCCCATTTTCACCTTTGTCTCCAACTCTGTTCTATTTATTCTATCATCTTCTGGCACTGTAACCACAGCTGTTCTCTGTGACAGTGATTCTGTCCTGCCTGGCTGCCCCTCAACTTTTTCCAACTGCTTAATCTTTGTCTTGGACTCTCTCTAGAATCTCCTGGATGTCTTGTACCAGCTCAAAGAAAATGTGGTGGAAATTGAGCTGTTGATCTCTTCCCCATTACTCCTGCCACAAGCCATCCTTTCTCCCTTGCTTCCATGTTTCAGAAAACTCCAGGATCCTCCATCACCCAGGCTTGACATCTTGTGCTATATTCAGTTCCTCCCTTTTCCTTATATTTAGGCTCTCACCAAATGCTGTTAGTTGTTTCTTTACAAAATCTCTAAAATCTCTTTTTGTGTTCCCTAAATACCATAAAAACCTTGCCTAGCTCATTGTCATCTCAGCTTAAATTTACAAAAGCGACTTTTGATTTTTGGGTACCTCCATTTGTAGGTGTCCAACTTGAGATGCCTTTCAGGTTCCCAGTATTCTGGATTGCTCAGCACCTGCTCTCTGGAAGTCAGGCCCCTTTAAGGTGTCCCCAGCTGGACACCCAAATCGCTAGTTGCTTTTGAAAATCCAGGCTGATATTGCCTCAAAAATTGGAACCTTCTCCTCTCTGTATCTCATCTTGCTCCACTCATTTCCATGCTAAGTACGGCTGCTAAAAGGAAGTACAAAGAAGACTATTCCCAGACAAAAACTTATATGCTCTAATATAATGTATTTATTTAAAATAAAGCTTTCTACTCCAACCTAATAATTTTCATAAGAATGGCCATACTGGGTCAGACCAAAGGTCCATCAAGCCCAGTATCCTGTCCTCTGACAGTGCCAAAGGCAGGTGCCCCAAAGGGAGTGAACGGACAGGTTATCATCAAGTGACCCATGCCCTTTCCCAGCTTCTGGCAAACAGAGGCTAGGGACACAATTCCTGCTCATCCTGGCTAATACCCATTGATGCACCTATCTTCCATGAATCTATCTAGCTCCCTTTTGAACACTGTTGTAGTATTGGCCTTCACAACACCCTCTGGCAAGGCATTCCAGAGGTTGACAGTGCATTGCGTGAAAAAATACTTTCTTGTTTGTTTTAAACCTGCTACCTATTAATTTCATTTGGTGGCCCCTTGTTCTTGTCTTGTGTAGTATTTTCCCCCAATGTTACGACCCATCCTCCAGTAGGATAAAACACACCAGCTGCCTCATTACATTCAAGCCTCCCATGCTGAGTTCATGGATCTTATAGTTTGGTGACTCATGAGTGGAGTTGGTCAGAAAAATGGAAAATTTTCTATGAGAAATTTCAAACAAAAAAATATACTTGTTCGAAATGTTTCAATTTAAACTATATTGTTTTCCCTGCGAAGTTTTGAACCCATTTCAAATGAAAATTTTTATTTTGAACTGACATTGTAAAATGGAATGTTTTTGTTCTGACTTAAAGAGGTTTGTTTTTTGGTTTAAAAATACTGAAACAAAATAACATTTTAAGTCAATATGAAATTAAAATTGTTGTTGAGAAATATTCTTCAGGAAAATAAAAAAAATTCTTTGGAATTATCATTTTCCCATGGAAAAAGGTTGTATTAAACAAAACCGTATATTTTGGAAAGAAAACTTGGCACACAAAATGACCAACTCCACTTATGATTGCCACGTAGGAATTGTTGAAAGTTTGTTTGCAACATGGCTTTCACAGTGGCTGTAAGTTTCTGAAACATTATTGATGTGTAATATTTACAGTATATCCATGTAATGACTGTATCCAAATTACAACCCACATGAAAAAACAATTCCACATTTCCCATATAATGTGTAGAAACACTGTATTTTGCTTGCCAGTACTATCTAAACCATTATTAAAAAGTGTAGGTTTAGTTCTTCTGCCGCTGTTGTAATAGGGGCACAGCCCACTTCAATTTAGACCAGCTGAGGTTCTGACAGAGTCTATTTAAATAACAGATGTCTTTAAACTTGGGAATGAATTAATTTTTTTCTATTTTAGGGATATAAAATCTCCAGAATGGACCAGTAGTTCCCAAAGTCAGGTATCCTGACTCTGACAAATGGCCTATGTCAGATGCTTCAAAAAAAAAAAAAAAAAAAAGGGAAAATTCAGTAATACAACTGCGTGATACTGCATGTGTGGTATGTGGAGAATCTGTATTTATATCAGTCTGAACCTGTATCGTCTTCTCATGTAATACTACTATTGACTCCAATGGGGTTATAGGACTGATAGTCTGAAAGGTGTCTGTTTACCTACGTGTTAGTCATTATTATATGTTTCAAACAATTTATTTCATATAATATGTTTGCTTGTGTGTGTCTGTACTTCAGAGGTCAACATAGCATGCAAAGATGTAATCCATTAGTCCATCATATGCAGTTGTACTCACATTAATTGCTTTAATTAGAATAGTAATTTAGAATTAAGTATTTTATATGTGTTTTTTTTTTTATCTTGACTTACAAAAGTGCCTATTTTTCCATGTTGTTGTAATTACTTTTTATACTTACAACCTTTCACAGTCATCCTTTTTTCTTATTGGCATAAGGAAATGTAAACAGGGGAGCCAGGTATTGCATACATGGCATATTTGTTCCAGTCAGAATTCAGCAGATAATGAAATAATTGAATTGGATAGTCCTGTGAGACAGTGGTTCCCAAACTTTTGTATTGGTGACCCCTTTCGCAAAGCAAGCCTCTGAGTGCGACCGCCCTTATAAATTAAAAACACTTTTTTTTATATTTAACACCATTATAAATGCTGGAGGCAAAGTGAGATTTGGGGGTGGAGGCAGACAGCTTGCGACCCTCCACAGCATAACCCTGTGATCCCCTGAGGTGTCACGACCCTCAGTTTGAGAACCCCTGATCTAGATTTTCAGTTGTCATTCTCTCCTCTCCTGATTCTCTTCTACCACTGGTGTAAATAAGAAGTAACTCAACAGGAGTCAATGGAATTACCACTGTAATGTGTAAAACCAATGTAAGTGAAAAGAGACTCTCTTTTTCAGTTATTGCACATGCATTTGAAACAGGCATTCCATTAGTCAAATCATCCAGCACCCTAAACATCAGCGTGTCCTTATTAACCATATTAGTTACAGTACCTTGAAGAGAGTTTAGCTCATTACCAAGCTGAGAAGAAGTGAATGTAGTGGGAGAGAAAGTGGAATAAAGTCAGGTTTGCAAATAGCTGCAGCCAAGCTCAGAATTTGCATTTAACATTTGAACACAGAAGAGCTAATAATAATATCTGTTGCAGTGGAACATCTGTTAGACCATCAGAACTTGAATTAATGGGGAACTCAAAACAAGCAGCTAAAGGTTACAAACTAATTAGTTTAATAATATTACTCCACTAGCCTCTCCATAGCTTAGATTGCAATTGGCTTCCACTATAAAGTCACTCTATTTTAAGCACCCATAGATTTTTTGGGTTGAAAAATTTGGTTTATTTTGAAAACTGCTATATTTACTCTGAAGGCAAAGGCAAATTTTTCTGCAAAGTTTGGAGAAAATGTATCAAACTGTTCTTGAGTTACACATTATTTAAAAAAAAATTACACTGATTTAAAACGTCAACTTGTTTCTTTGTGTCTTGCTAGGTCAAAAAGGCTTGTTGTTAATTCATATTTTCCATATAGTTAAATCTCCTTAGAAACTAATGCACCAGTGATGTTTGACCAGGATAGATTAGTATTAAGTGAAGTTATTTAGACATTTTTTGCCATTGTCTTTAGAAGAAGCAAGATCAGACTCTATGGCCCGAATTTTCAAAATAATATAACATCCACAATCAGGCCAGATTTTCAAAACAGCTGACTATGTTGGGCTCTTTCTGTAAAATAAATAAATAAATAAAAAATAAAAAAATAAAAAAAAAATCTGGCAATAATTTAGGTGTCTGCATGGGAGCTGTTCTCTCTTGAAAATGTGGCCCTGATATGTTGCTCTTTACTAGCCTATTGCAAAAGGGTAATAGCTAATGTAGATAATAGCTTATAAAGATCTCTCTTTAGCTCATGTGTTAGTATTGTGTTATTGGAGCTGTAGCACCTGACTTCCAGACCAGGCTCAGTAGATGAGTGTGGTTTATTATGGGATGGAATTAGCCTTCCTATAGATGAGGCTGCATAGTCCCATGAAACGGTTGCTTTTGAACCTTCCTGTAGTTAAAAGAAGAGAGCGCCAAGTTTTCAAGTCTTTAAGGTTGAGTCTTTGACAACTAAACAGTCTTCTGAAAACTTTGCTTAAACAGAGTGCCTACTTGGTGAGAATAAACTAATTAAGAATGGTTTCATTTTGAAACTTCTGCAAAGCACCTCTCTCCATCTACCCAGTGAAATTACACCAGACCACAAAGTCTGGTACACAAATTTTTGACAGTGGCTCATGCAAGAGTCAATTTTCAAGGAATAGTTTCACAAACAGGTAAACACACACAGGGGAGGTAACAATAAAAACATTTACTTTTTGAACCCTGCATAGGTCTGTCATAATTATTTCTTCATTAAAAAAATCCCTTCCTTCATCTGCAGCTGGATGAGTAAAAAAGTATATATTTAGTATGACTCTCTCATTTCTAGGAGTTTATGCAAGAGCTCTGTGTGTGAGCTAGTTAACACCGATTGTATTCTTTTCCATATTGTTGGATTCATGGTTTTCCCAATACCTAATAACTGCATGCTGCTTCCACTGGGAGCTTCTAAATAGCTCAATTCATCTCTGTAGCAAGGATTCTGTTTAATCCCTAGTTTGTTAGATAGAGGCTAACTTGGTTTTCCTTGGAAATGGAGGGTCAAAGAGCCCATTGATGCTCAGATCCATCTCTGTTTCAATTACAACCATGTTGGCTCTTGCATATTTAAGATGGTGGTGCCCCAGATGTATGGTACTATTGTTTATATTTTCCTTTTTAGACCAGCTGACCCGTGGTGTTGTGACAATATCAAGAGAACCACGCTACAGCCCTGAAAAGAGGAGGATTGTAGCATGTTCCCTTAAAATGGTTAATGGTTAACCTAATAATGGCTCTAACATTGTTTGGTCCAATTCACAAACTTTAGAAGACAATTGGCATCAGGTGCCATTCTTGCTATTGGCATACTAGATAGCTGCTTAGGGTGGGATATTTTGCCGAGGGAGCAGGGTGGACAGGCCAAACCTGGGCAGCTCATTGACACGGTGTGCCCAGTCACAACTCCAATCATTTAAATTTGGCCTAGTTGCGCCTCTGCCTCTTCTCTCTCCCCCCACCCCCGTCATGATGGAGGGGCAGCTGGGCCAAACCTGAGTGAGTGGTGCTGTGACCTGGTGCTTGCACCTACTACCATAACCACAGAACCACCAGAAGGCTCAACATGCTCTCCCAGAAAGTCTGATGTGCCCCCCAGTTGAGAACCTCTGTTTCAGTGGGTAGGAGGGGGGACAGCACATCGAAGTTTTGCCTAGGGTGGCAGATAGTCTTGGGCAGCCTCTGATTGGCATGCAGCCTAGTGGGACTTCTAATTCACCATCCTAACCCACAAGCAAGCACCTTTTTTAAAGGGTCTACCCAAATAACTCTTCAGTTTAGGTTTAGGTGGTCGCTCCTCATAATCAAGGTTGAGGTGCATTGGCAGGGCTTTGTGGTGAAGGTTTCACTGTTGCTGCTCACGCTGTACCTGTTGTATGAGAGTGAAATTCATCCTTGTGGAGAGGGCCTCCACAGGACCTATGTACCAATTAAGTCACTGTCAAACCCTCAAAGTTGTGTCCAGTTCTCCCTGGATGAATATAGTTGCTCATTCTCCAGAGCTGTTAACCTGGCACCTTTCACTCACACTAAAAATTCTCTCAAAATAAAACTTAAAAACAGAAGAAAAATACTTCAGCTTTATTCCCAGGGGTTTATTTTTTCACTTGTTACATACTGTTGGATTTTGTTCGTTGCCGCATGACTCCCAAGATTGTCATACGTGCTAGCTGTCTGCCTCACCTATACTCCTTAATATAGTCAGCAATGTGGGGATCAAGGACTTTTAATAATTCTCCTCACTCCAGTTTAGAAAAGAAGCCTGCTTCTATGACACAGAGATTAAAGCTGCTTTCCCCAGTCCTTTCTGAAATGTACACATTGAGCTCAGTGTGATATTTGCTTCTTAGTGGCACCATTCAGTGTTTTGTTCCAGTGCCCTTCCAATTATTACTGTATATTAATTTTGATTAGACAGGAGGCTGCTTTGTGAGTCTTGACTTCCTGCCAGTACAATCAAGTGTGAGCCAGGGGAATGAAAAGCAAATGTTACTTTCAAAACTCTATGAGGAATATATAACTTATAAAATATATATATATAATATGACTAAATATGTCTTTGCTAGTACAGCAGGAATTAAAATAGGACATTCTCCCTACCGTAAATGGGGAGGATCATTTTAAAGTTAAGAATGTGTGTAAACATTATTGTCCTGATTTCTTTGTTTTTGTTTTCAGTATTCCACCTTCATATTCTGCTAATTTGAGAGCAACTGTGCCTTCCATGAATCAACAGCTGTTGGAAAAATTAGGGGTGCTGAACCAACCAAAGCTAGAAGAGGTAAGAATAGCTTAAGTTTTCAAGTGTTGTATCTCATAAGAAATCCACAAGAAATTCAGACAGGGATTAATTCTGAAAAATCTTGTGACCTGTGTTATGCAGGAGGTCAGGCTAAGTGATTACAATGGTCCCTTCTGGCTTTATATTCTAGGACTCTATGAATTCTGATTGCAAGCTCAGCCCTTGGATCTCTCAAAATGGGACTTATAGGGCTTGCATAGATTTTTGGTGTTCTTATTTTCATATTGTCTTTTCTTTCTCCCTTTATTTCTTTGGTTGGAGTTGTCATTTCCAGTTCCTCACGCTCTCTTTTTCTGGTTGGAGACCACTGACCTGTCACCTTACATTATGCCATTGAAAGGGTAACTCTTCTGGCCATGCTGCATCTGGCTCAGCCAGTAGTGGGTGCTGTGGGAACATGATGTGTTAATATTTCATGCATTTGAAACCAAGCATGTTGACTCTTGTATTGGTTGCTCCAAGGAACAGGATTCAAATGTCTATTTACTTGATGAAGGCATGATAAACTGCTGTTACTAAGACACTACTAACCAGGCAATATAAATCTTATTACATACAGAAAAGTATGTTAAAGAACATTAATGAGGTTGCAAAGTCAGGCACTTGAAAATTAGGAAGTGCCAGATTTATAGTTTCCTCTGCAACCTTAATTCTGCCTTCTTGTGTGTCCATCCTGTGCACTGAATGAGGCAAGGTTCTGTGGAAAAAATTTGTATGCAAGTCATGTAATTAAAGATTGTCATAATGCATACGTACAAAGGGGCAAAACTGAGGTCCAATGGGCAACCTAAATTCTGGCATTTCCTAACTGTTGACTGTTTGACTTTGCAATCTAAATAGTGTTATTTTTACTTAGCAAATGACAAACAAAAAAGCTAGGTTTTTACAAAAAGAAAAAGGTAAAAGCAAACATATTGGTTAAGTCTACACAGCAATGTAAGCCTACAGTTAGTGGGACTTGAGCTTGCTGACCCGTGTCAGGGAACCCTGGACTTGAGCGCAGTGGCAGGTTAACGCATGGGCCAATGGGACCCGTGCCCAGGGGCCCTGGTCAATTTAGGGGCCCCTGCAGGAGCGCTGGAACCTGTGTAGAAATGGCAGGGCCATTGGTGCTGGAACTCTGGCCCTTCCCCATCTCCTCCTCTTCCCCACAAGGCTCCACTACCTGGCCAGGCTAGAAGCCAGAGCTGGGCCATGGTAAGAGTTGCCCAGGGAACCCAGATTGCTGTGGGGAGCCCTGGACCCTCCACCTGCTTTGGGCAAGGTGCCAGGTGCCCAAAAGCAGCCCCCAGCCCATGTGCCCGCCCCCTCCAGCTTAACAGAGGCTTGGACCCCCCCCAGTCGTGCAGGGTCCTGGGACCCTGGGTCTGAACCCTAAGTTAACATAATTGATGTGTGGATACAAGGGAGGGGGTTGGCTTGAGCTGGGCTTACATTGTTGTGTAGACATACCTATTATATACAAATCGAACAAGTCCTCAAATCGTACATCAGCAGCAGGGTTTGAGCCCTGAATCTTCTGCATTTTAGCACAGATCACTAATACTCAAGCTACAGGACTAATTATGCTTGTTTGGTAGCAGAAGAAGGCTATTGGCCCAAAGCTGGGGGGTTGGCCACTGGAGCCAGTTGTTGGGCCTGTGGGCAGTTGAGGGGACCCTAGTCTCTCTCTCTTCTAAAACACCCCAGTCCCACATCCTCTGTCAGGTCCCAGGCATTCCTAGTGTTGTGTCTGTTGCTGCTGCTCCTGCTTTAGTGGTGGCATGGGCCTGGGGTTAGAGTATTCATATTCAGTTATTATTTTGGCATGCTGTCAAAATGTTCCTGAGGCATGGAAAGGTCAGTGGAAAATGGCAACAGCTTATCTCAACAAAACCTGAGGAGAATTTCAGGGGGTAAAGTAAAGGCATTTCTCTAGTTTGAGGGCTTTCCCCTTCCAAATTTCAAGCTCCTGCTGCAGTGGAGGTGTTAGAGTGTCTCAAAGAAAGGGTGCACAAACCTTTATAATAAAGTGTTTGGCAACCTAAATAGAGGGGTTGCTACCAGCTTCCCTTGCAATAACTATTTCATGAAACCAGGGCTGACTTGGCAGCCTGGTCCAAAGTGGAAATCAGGGTTAGGGACTTTTAGGGGTGGTTTTTAAACCTGGGTTGGCAAAAGCTGAGATTGCTTAAGAGGAAGCATATGAATGTGTAGCAGCCCTAGAGAAAGAGGAAGGCATGGAACATCTAACATTGCTGTCTAGAAATTACCCTAGCCAATTCTTTATTACCATTGATGGACAGTAATTCTGGCCAATCTAGTCAAAATGGAGTTGTAAAATTCAGTTGACTTCACTGGATTTGGTTCTGATTTAAACTGGTGGGAGAGGAAAATTAAGCCTAATGCTTTATTTAACAGTTGTAGGATGTTGGATTTTTTAAATGGTCCCCACTAATTTTTAAATTTTCTTTGTAGTATGACACCTACCGATGGCGGGTTCTTGCTAAGACTGAAAGCAGAAGAGCTGAAATACTTAAGACAAGTTGCTGTGCTACTTCTGCACAAAGAATGCAGGGAGTTCCAGAAATCTCACAAATGTGTCCGGTCATGAAGGGTTTCCTGGCCAATTTTGCAGACTCCAGGGTAGAACTGCTTTAATTGTTTTGGTTCCTTGAAATTTTGACTATTTTTTTCCCAACGCTTTTTTAAAATCTTTTCCACAAAATAATAATAACCCCCATTTTGACCAGCTCTGCCGAAAACCTAGACCTAGGTTGACATTTTTCAGCCAAAACAGTTTTTGGCAAAAAATGCAGATTCGGTGTCACTGAAATATTTTGTGAAGTGGTGTCTGTTTTGCTGAATTGTTTTGGTCAAAACAATTGACTTTTGGTTTCAAAATTTCCTTTAAATGTATTTTAAAAGCAATCAAAAATAGTCAAACTCTAAACAAAACATTTTGATATTGCCACAAAGAAATGTTTCATTCGAACCAAAATGAATTTTTTTAACTTCTCAACTTGTCGTTTTTTTAATCTAGTTTTCGGTTCAACATGAAACGTTTTTTTCTTTCAATTTTTCGGAATTGCCAGTGAACTGAAAAAATATCCGTTGTTTACACTGCTCTATTCGAGTTTTTGATTAAGGTTCTGAACTCTCAAACTTATCCAAATCAAAGCTCCTTTGTTGCTGAGGTTTGCTTACTAGTGACATCCACAGCTGGACACGTTACATGTGGTGCGTACCATTGGCAGAGGGGCCACGTCATCAGTGTTGGGCCCTCCCAAAGGCAGTGGCGAGGTGGAGCAGTGCTGGCTAGCCCATTGCCTGCTCGGGGTTGGCCCCACAGCCCCCCTCTCACTACTGGGTGGGGAGCACGAGGCTAGATCTGAGCAGTGCTGTGACCCTCCCCCCGCCCACAGCTGCAATGCCACTCAATTTTGGCCCCAGCCCAGTGTTATGATGGAGGGCCACAGGGCCAAATCTGAGTAGGCAGTGCAGTGGCCAGCACCTTGTGTCTGCCATGGGGCCAGTTCCTGCACCAGGGCTCCCCGCCAGGGGCCTGCCCAGCCTTTCCCCACTTCCAGCAGCTCATGTCCCCTCTGCTCTGCCTGCAGGACTCACTCAGCACAGCTTCAAGCCCTGCTACAAGTACAGAGAGCTGCAGTGACTGCCTGGGAGAGGGGTTGCGGGGAGCCCTGGTATGTCCTGTGTGAAAAATTTCGGGGGGGTGCCCTTGTCACTCACCAGTAATTCACAAACTCCCTTCAGCTGCTGTTGCTGATGAAACAAAACTTCTCCTTTGGAACTATGCAAAGCAATCCAAGTGGAATAGAGCCAAAGATGGCAGGAAATGATGCGTACTGGGCCTTTTTTTTAAAAAAAAAAAAAAAGCAACAGGAATCTCATAAGGTAATTAAGTATTTCAACTCTTCTCCATTCTGTGAGTGATGTGTGTCAGTGACATCTCCACTAAGATACAATTGTCACCTGGCAGCTCCATCTACAGAGCCCACCTAATTTCAAAACCCCCAAATATGCTTAATCTCTCTAAATCCCCACACAGTTCCAGAGAATATCAAATCTGTCGCCAGCCTGCTCTTGACTTTTGAGAGATTTATTTTGCCACCATGGATAGAAGCAGTGAGTTTGATATAGATGTTAGCAGGTATATTGAAAAAACCCAGCAGAGTGCAGGATTTCCTTTTAATTTCCTCTAAGCAGCAAGCATTTCTTTAAAGGTATAAAGCAACGAAATGCTTGACATTGTTCTAATCTTTTCTTACTAAGAGATGTCCAGCGTTTCCCCCTACAATCCTTTTTATAAGAAGCTTAATTATGGCCTTTGCACCTTTTATTTTATAAATAGTGTGCTAAAATGAAAGCTTGATTGACAGGTTGGTATATGTGCATTTGTACATATATGCCTACATGTACATAAACATGCAGAAATCAGGGATCTGCTTGTGCACATCTGGATGGGTGAGAATATAACTATCATCGCTAGGGATTAATTATTTCTGGAAATAAGGCCATATATCTCTGCATCTTGGGCTGAGGTCCCCTGCCTGGGAGCTGTAGCACACTCATATCTGGGGTTTAGGCACAGATAAAAATGGGTAATATGCACTGAACTGAGTAAGCTACAAGGGTACATCAGGGATTCATCTGGGAACAAACAAATGAGTTGGGCACCCAGGGGCTGAAAATCACAGCCTACATGTGCACAGGTGTTGGAATTTGCATGAACCAAATGAGGAGCAGCAGCAACAACAAAATAATAGCTAGGGAACACTCACACAATTGCATGTGAGAAACATTATTCTCGCCGAAGATTGAGGAGGGAGGTAATGCTGTTGCACACAATCAATCATATTGAGTTATGATCATCTTCCTTTTTTTCTTGTTCTGGTTATGATGTGTGGTAAATGGAAACTCTATTCCGTTAAGTGAAAACTGTGAGCTAACATGGTAAAAGTGGAATGACTGGGACCTCAGTTTCTCTCACGTGTCCTGTCTCACCACACCTGGGTCCTGTCTTGATTAGGAAAAAGTATGTGTTTCAGTTGTTGGCGCAATATAATTGTCGTCTTCGCAAAATGGTGTGTCTTTTTTATATCAAGATAACTCTCTTGATATAAAATCCTAGTAGAGACAAGGTCCAGGTAGTTTTTACCCCAGTGTAGCTAGTCCAGGTCAACCCTATCCCACCCTTGGGGCTAGGCTACAAAGTGGCCATTTAACATGTGTTAGCTTGTATCTTAATGGGAATTTTCAATCATGTTAACTTAGCTAACCAATTGAAAAACACACTTTTTTTTTTTTTTTTGCTCATCAAGACATATCCACTGAGACCAGCTAATTTGAGAGTAATAAGCTATTCTATGAAGTTTCAGCCAGTTCTAGGCTAATGCACTGACAGCTACCTGTTTACCCACTAATAAATCCTAATGAGTTTTACATGTGACTGTGGTCTTGATTCTGATCCATTTTACAATTATGTAAGGAATAAGTCTCCATCAGTCAACCTGCCAAAGCCTAACTGTGAGATGCAATGTATGACAAAAACCACACAAACGTTTTTCATGCAGGAAACTTAAATGCTGTGGGATTGATTAATTTAGTATAAATGACTTGTTAATGTCAGTTTCATAATTCTTTCTTTTTGATGTAAATTATTTTCAGCAATAAAGATGACGGGACACCAAATTTGTGTGGAAGACGGGTAACTTTGTGACTTAAATGAGTGATGTCTTTAGACATTAGGGTCATTTTGAGAGGTATTAGTAACTCTAGTGAAGCTGATGGAAAGGCACCCATTTGTACACAGATATACTGTAAGAGAGGTCAGAATCAGGCTTTGAAGCCCTTAACTGCAAGGACAGAAATCAGTTCGTTCCTGGATAAGAATGATAAGGCCTAGTTAGTTCAGATCTTTCAGTGAGGCTTGTCAGGTTCTTCTTAGGACAGCCATTTGTCTCTGATTGTGAGACATTTCACACAGCACTGGGGAAACAAAAAATCTTGAATCCAAAAATGCAAATGGTTTGTATTGCTACTGGGTATGAGTTTAGATGGAAAAGGTCTTTTTACTTTTCTCCTCTGCAGGATAGCCTGCCAGGTATCTGAAAGCTGCTCAGGTTAAATAAGAAAAGAAATGTTAAGAACAATTTTAACCCAACACATGCAAAGTTTGATTGCAGGTCTCATCCAGAGAGTTTGTCTTTCTGGATGATTGTTTCCCCTGATAATCCCAGTTGAGGTTCCAATAGGTAGGTGGGTGCCATTCTGAGAGACTGACAATAAACACACCAATGTGCATATTGCTATCTCCAAAAATAGCACATGAATCAGGATTTTTGTTGTCCATATGGCAAAGTCCTGTGCTTACTTTCTCAATTGCATTGTTTAAAAGAATTATTTGTAACTCCCTCTGATGTCTTACATTTACCCCTCTGTGTCCAGTATAAAGCCCTCCTATCATTCATGGCTGCACATGCACGAACATGTTGTGCATCCTGATTATACATAGAAAATAATAGTAGAGATTTTAAATGCAATTTAGGAAGCTCTTATGAAATTGACAAGTGTACTCATTTGCACGCAGCACCCCCTGCTTTGTGCATAGAAATGGATGTATATGTAATGTTTGCAAACCTCGTTTGAGAGGCACCTTTGAGAATTTTGCCCTACAAGTAATGTGAATGGTGGATCATATAAAGGACGTGGTTAAGTAAAAGGTACTGATGCTGCTGTTACTATGATCAGTGTATGTGGCAGGGCGTGTCTCATTTTTAGTTCCAGAAACAGACCAGTGCAAAGTTTGTCCGCAAGATGACAGGTCTAGAAAATATGAACATTTTCATATGTTGGCTCCTGTCCTCATCTCCCTGGCGGAGAATAACAGAACAAAAATTCTAGCCTGTCTCTTTCATATTTGCTGAGGAATGATCTATTTTATAATATATGCTATCTGTGCACATCAGTGCCTTGCTTGAGGAAGTAATTGTTTCACTGATGAACAAATGTGGCTGTGATATCAGGTCCTTTTTCTGCCTCTGTATGATTACTAGAAATATCAGTTCTTCAGGAATGCCATTAGAAATGTATACGATTGTTGTGTGTGTGGCAACATATGGATCGAAAAGGAAACCGTTTAATTTACAAGAAAAGACAACTGAAGCAACTGATTTTAAGCGACAGTTATATATATATTTTTTAATGCAGTGGAAGACCAAAAGCTCTGGTTTTTTTTTAATTTTGTGACCCATAATACAGTTTTTAATAGTATGATACATAAGTATTGCATTCTGTGTGATACACATAAGGCAAAATTTTCAAAGCAACTAAGTCCCATTTTTAAAAGGGACTTAGGCACTTAAGTTCCATTGGCTTTCAGTAAGATGTAGGCTCCTTTCAAAATTTTATCTGAAAATTATGCAGCAACTGTAGCTCTGATGGGGCAGGAATACAGTAGTTAATTGAGAGACTCGGAGGTAGTGTGTAATGTTTTTTACAAGGTTAGGAATCCGAAACTGGAAAAGAGAGATGAGTTTAGAAATGGAATTTGAAAAGTATCAGGGGCTAAGAGTCTGTTTCAGATAGCAGGGGAAGAGTGGGCGAAGATTCTACAAGATTTTGCATAGACATGGCAGGTGAATGAGTAAGTGTGGGGTTAGGAAGAAAAGATTGGGGATTAGAGAGGTGAAGTCAGAAGAAGAAGCAGAGTCAAGTCCATGAAGACTTGAGAGCTAATTCTACTCTCAGTAACAATAAATCAGAGAAACTTCGTTTAAATAAAAAAAAGAGGAGTCCGGTGGCACCTTAAAGACTAACTGATTTATTTGGGCATAAGCTTTTGTGGGTACAAAACGTACGTCTTCAGATGCATGGAGTGAAAATTACAGATACAGGCATAAATATATATTGACACATGAAGAGAAGGGAGTTACCTTACAAGTGGAGAACCAGTGTTGAAGGCTAATTTAGTCAGGGTGGATGTCGTCCACTCTCAATAATTGATGAAGAGGTTTCAGTACCAAGCGAGTGAAAATTGCTTTTGTAGCAAGCCAGCCACTCCCAGGCCCTATTCAAGCCCAAATTGATGGTGTTAAGTTTGCAAATGAATTGTAGCTCAGCAGTTTCTCTTTGAAGTCTGTTTTTGCAGGTTTTTTTGTTGAAGGATGGCTACTTTTAAATCTGTGTTTGAATGTCCAGGGAGATTGAAGTGTTCTCCTGCTGGCTTTTGTATGTTAACATTCCTGATGTCTGATTTGTGTCCATTTATCCTTTTACGTAGAGACCGTCTGGTTTGGCCAATGTACATGGCAGAGGGGCATTGCTGGCACATGTTGGTATATATCACATGAGTAGACATGCAGGTGAATGAGCCACTGGTGGTGTGGCTGGGTCCTATGATGGTGTCGCTAGAGTAGATTTGGGGACAGAGAAGGCAACGGGGTTTGTTACAGGGATTGGTTCCTGGGTTAGTGTTTCTGTGGTGTGGTGTGTAGTTGCTGGTGAGTATTTGCTTCAGGTTGAGGGGCTGTCTGTAAGTGATGACTGGACTGCCTCCCAAGGCCTGTGAGAGTGGGGAATCATTTTCCAGGATAGGTTGTAGATCACTGATGTGCTGGAGAGGTTTTTAGCTGGGGGCTGTATGTGATGGCCAGTGGTGTCTGTTGTTTTCCTTGTAGTAGGTGACTTCTGGGTACTCTTCTGGCTCTGTTAATCTGTTTCTTCACTTCCCCAGGAGGGTATTGTAGTTTTAAGAATAATTGATAGAGATCTTGTAGGCGTTTTGCTCCAATCCCTCAGATAGAGACAATGTGGTTGTATTTTAGGGCTTGGCTGTAGACAATGGATCGTGTGATGTGTCCTGGATGGAAGCTGGAAGCATGTAGGTAAGTACAGCGGTCAGTAGGTTTCCAGTATAGGGTGGTTTTTTGGTGACATCACTTATTTGCACTGTAGTGTCCAGAAAGTGGATCTCTGTGTGGACTGGTCCAGGCTGAGGTTGATGGTGGGGTGGAAATTGTTGACATCCAGGTGGAATTTTTCAAGGGCCTCCTTCCCGTGGATCCATATGATGAAGATGTCATCAATATAGCGTAAGTAGAGGAGGGGCACTAGGGGACGAGAGCTGAGGAAGCGGTGTTCTAAGTCCGCCATAAAAATGTTGGCATACTGTGGGGCCATGCGGGTACCCATAGTGGTGCCGCTGACTTGAAGGTATAAGTTGTCCCCAAATCTGAAATGGTTGTGGGTGAGGACAAAATCACAAAGCTCAGCCGCCAGGTGTGCCACCTCATCAGGAATACTGTCCCGGACAGCTTGTAGTCCATCCTTGTATGGAATATTGGTGTAAAGAGCTTCTACATTCATGGTGGCCAGGATGGTGTTTACAGGAAGATCACCAATGCATTGTAGTTTCCTCAGGAAGTCGGTGGTGTCTCAAAGATAGCTAGGAGTGCTGTAGCATAGGGTCTGAGGAGAGAGTCCAAATAGCCAGCTAATCCTCCTGTAAGAGTGCCAATGCCTGAGATGATGGGGTGTCCAGGTTTCCAAGTTTATGGATCTTGGGTAGCAGATAGAATATCCCTGGTCGGGGCTCTACGGGTGTGTCTATGTAGATTTGTTCCCATGCTGTAGCAGGGAGTTTCTTGAGCAGATGGTGTAGTTTCTTTTGGTAGTCCTCACTGGGATTGGAGGATAGTGGCCTGTAGAATGTGGTGTTGTCTGGCAGCCTCCTGTTCATAATCCAGCCTGTTCATGATGACTACAGCACCTCCTTTGTCAGCCCTTTTGATTATGTCGGAGTTGTTTCTGAGGCTGTGGGTGGTGTTCCGTTCTGTACAGCTGAGGTTATGGGGCAATGTTTGTTCACAATTTCAGCCTGTGCATGTCTGTGGAAATACTCTGTGTAGAAGTCCAGTCTGTCATTTTGACCATCAGGAGCAGTCCACGCAGAATTCTTCTTGTAGTGTTGGTAGGAGGGTTCCTGTTGGTCAGTGCTCTGTTCAGTAGTGTGTTGAAAATATTCCTTGAGTTGGAGATGGCGAAAGTAGGCTTCCAGATCACTGCAGAACTGTATCATGTGCGTGGGGGTGGTGGGGCAGAAGGAGAGTCCCCGAGATAGGACAGACTCTTCTGCCGGGCTAAGTGTGTGGTTGGATAGATTAACACTAGTGTTGGGTGAATTAAGGGTGCCACTGTTGTTGCCCCCTGTGGCATGTAGGAGTTTAGATAGTATACTGTCCTTTTCCCTCTGTACAGAAGTAAAGTGTGTGTTGTAAATGGCTTCAATTTAAGTCAATGAATGCACCAGTGTTCAACTGGTGGAAATGGGAACAGAACAAAGTCTTTGGAAAGAGATCGTTTTGCTGGGTTCTGGGCAGGAAGCCAGTGAAGATTTCTGAAAATAGGATGCTATGTTTGCTCTTGTGGATACTGTAAATCAGTGTCGTCATGAACAACTTGAAGCTTGGGGTGGTATATTTAAATAGTGTGACAAAGTTCCTCCTCTGCCTTAGTGGGTCCTGCGCTTATTGGTGGATTTGCTCGCCTCAGAGATTCACAGGAGCCCACTTTCACTAGTGGCTCAAACCTGCCATTCACTCAGCTAACCTCATCACTGGCCGGCATGGGGGAATGGAAGGAGAACAATCCCCGCAGTCTCTGCTGATCCACCTAGTGGGATGGGGGACAGGCCAGGGACCTTCCCCTCTAGTGGGACCTATAGTCCAGGACAACTCCTCCTGTATCCAATAGGGAGTTGCGGGGATGGGGGGAACCCGGGCCCACCCTCTACTCTGGGTTCCAGCCCAGGGCCCTGTGGATCACAGCTGTCTACAGTGTTTCTTATATTGGTTGTGTGACAGCTACAACTCCCTGGGCTACTTCCCCATGGCCTCCTCCTAACACCTTCTTTATCCTTACCACAGGACCTTCTTCCTGATGCCAGACAGTGTTTGTACTCCTCAGTCCTCCAGCAGCATGCCCCTGTTACCTTACCCAGGGAAAAAGGATCTGCTTAAGCTGGGGCTAATATATCTGCCTTCTATCACTCTCCTGTAGCCATCTGGCCTGGACCGACCCTGTCACAATAGGTCTTCTAATTCCCTGTTAGCCCTTCTTTCTTCATTTTACATTACACCTGTCATAGTTTATTCTGCTTTCTATTGACTTCTCAAGGGTTAGATTTACATTTTCTGAATGATCCTGGGGGCAAATGTTCCCTTCTAGATTCACATGCATTGTCTCAGTGTTACTAATGGGGGTTTCTCATGTGGATCTAGAGTAGAATAGGCGGCTCATTGTGGGTTAAACCTTTCTTGCTATAGGCCTTGATATTGCATTGTGATACCTTCTGGTAAAGTCAATGGAAACCAAATTGACAATAATGGAAATTACCGGATAAATTCTTTTTATGAGCTTTTAAATAATGAAGTTCCCTCCAAATCTGTACTGCTCAAGAAAAACCTTGTCCTCTCATTCAATTAATTAATCTGTAATTTCCCCACATTCAAAATTCTCCATAGGGAGTCTTCCTTCACACTTATTTTGACTATAGAATCTTATTCCTCCTTGAATTTTTTCCTTGGGTACGAAAATGAGTCTTTTCCAGATTTCAGAAGTCTTGTGGGACATTGATACAGAGTAGATCAACCCAATGGTAATTAAAAGATTATCAAAGGATAATCAATAGAAAATGACCTATAGGTAAGCTTAATTATAGGGCCCATAACGCAGTTCTGGGGATATCATTAACTTAGAGATCATGACCAGAGTGGTTTATGATTTGATCCTTCTCTGCTAGCGAAGGTTAAAAAATGAAATGGAGCATGTTATTTTACATTGTATAGTGTTTGCAAATTAGAGGCAAGAAGGTCTTTTGTAATTACAAACATTTGTGGAATAATCATAAATAATCCCATTTTACTGACCGATCTTTCTATAATGGAACTTAATGACAGTAGATGTATTTGGCTACTGGTCACTAAAAGGGGCAGTGGATGGCAGGGGCAGAGTTATAAAGTCAGTCACCTACTTTAGCAGGGGACAACCTTCAATATGTATGGATTATGTATTTCAAATATTGCTTTTCACATAAAGCCTTATTGTAACATGAATTTTTTTATTAAAATAAAAAATTAGGCTTTTATATGGGTACAACATTTTTTAAGATTGAAAAGGTGAGCCCACTTGAATGGGTGACAGCATTTATGTTAAAAAAGGCAGACATGATTGATGTATGAAAGCTAGCTATGAGAACTGAGAAGTTTATCCAAGTGAGATATCCAAGTTTATATAAGTGAGAGGGGCTTCAGAAATAGGAGGGTACTTTGTTGTCTTGTGAGGCAAGGAAAGTAATCAATACATGTGTTTGCCTAGGCAACAAAATACATAAGGTGAGAATTCCTGATGCCCTAACCAAGGGGAGATTTCATGGAGTTGCCAGAAAAAGTTAGTGGAAGATTCCACAGAAGTCAAGATCTGGAATACAATGCATTTTTTCAGCCTCAAACTAAAGCACCATAATCTATGTCTTCACTGTAGTGTAAACTTGGGGCTTACACTGAAGCTTGAGCCCAAACCCCTCTACCATCTACACATAGTTCTGTCTGACTCAGGCCCAGGCCCCAGGATGCAACAGGGTGGATAGGTTCAAACCCAGGTTCCTCTGTGACCTGGGTCAAAGCACCATCATTTTTCAGTGCGGACACAGCTTGAGCCCAGGCACCCTGGACTTGGGCTCTGAGAGTCTGCCAATATGATCCGACAACCGGGCCGGTGTTGTTAGTCCTCTCTATCCTAAAAGTAGCCAATTGACTCCCAGGAAATGGAAGCAAGCCCCCTTGTTCAAATCCAGCAGCTCATTTTCATTTTATTCTGACCATTGAGCTGCAAACACAGTGAACATTCTCCTGCATATGCAATGGCCATTGGCCAGTAGAAATCCTTTGCCAAGTGTGCTGCTTCGTGGTTGCAGGAGTACAGCGAGATTTTGGGTGAATCTCTGATGTGAGGCAAGCAAAAAGTTTTTTTTTTTTTTTCTTCTTTTTTTAGTAGGAGTACCAAGAATGAAAGCTTGTCTGTCTCACCAACAGAAGCTGATTCAAGAAAAGATATTACTTCACCCTGGGACTAACATGGCTACAACTACACTGCATTTACGAATATAGTTCATTTAAACTAAATGTAGTCCATGGATGACTAAATCATTTGTCTAAAATACAGGGGCAGGGAGAAGTGGGAGTGGGGTTTTTAAAGAAATTCAGAAGTGTGCTGGGGGCAGGGAGGGGAGCTGGTAGTGTGGCTGTAGAGTTCTTTGAGAGTCCGTATTAGCATATGTTTGCATGCAGTCATAAAAGGCTGTTTTGAAAGCCGTGGGGAGGCAGTAATCCAGGCAGATGCTAACACAGCATCCTGTTGATTCCCTCATGAATTCTGCCCCAATCCTGAGTGCTGATAGCTGCAAACTTTTCCCATAGCAAGAACTCCAGATAGGTAGTCACATTTTGGGGAAGCGATTACTTTGGTAGCATACGCAGCTGGCTTGCCATGGGAAGCTTAGAACAAAACCTTTTTGCCATTCAGGAGCCACAAGAATTATGTCCTCCAAGATGTGGAATGCCTAAAATGATCAAGCATGCTGTTGCCATCCCTCTTGCCCTAAAGCCCAAGGTGGTCTGCAATTTGTAAACAAAGGCAAAAGAGGGGTATGCAGGTCCCCCCAGAATAACAGTGGGGACTGTAACTCTGCTTACGACAATGTCATTTGGTGGCAATAGTGTCCCAGATCGTCCACGTCGGTAGACTCCCAAGTGGTCGAAAACCCTGGCATCATGAACCTTTCCAGGGCAGCCCTCACTGGCATCCAGAAATTGGTCTCTGCTGTCCACAAGAGCCTGCATAATCATGGAGATTTATGTACTCATTTGCTCCCTAAGGAGGGCAAACTGTGGGCACCTGAGTCCAATCAATGGCCCTGGCAGAGTTTGGAAAGCCCATTCTCTCAAAGCAAGCAATTACTTCAGAAATATTGTTTGTGCTCACCACGGTTGAGTAAATCACATGCCTGACCACCTCAGAAACCTCTGCCACCACTTACCTCACAATTGACTTTTCAACATCAGACTGGTTAGCAACAAACTAGTAGCAGTCTGGGGTAGCCAGCTGGCAGATGGTTATAGAAACCTACTTCTGGACCGTTGTGGTTACCCTCATGCATGTCATGACATTGGAGGGTCAGGGCAAGCTGCTCACAAAACTAGAAATGTAGCTTTCTTCATGCGAAAGCTCTGGACTTACTGTTGATCATCCCAGGTCTGCATGACAATTTGATCCCACTAGTCTGCACTTGTGTCCCTGCCCAAGAAGCACCAATCTACTTAGGAGGCATCAGTGGCTATAGAGAGTGCCGTGAGCCGCATCAGCAAGTTTGAGTCTTCTATGTCTGTATCCTCCTCCTCCTCCTCCATAGTTAGCTGCATCAGGTGCCGTCAGTGGGCCAGAAAACACCATTGAAATGTTCATCAGCATCTCATGGAAGCTCTGCCTGTTTCCTGAAAAAGGAGTGAAAGCCTGAGCAAGAGAAGGTCTTCAAATGATGACTCCTCAGTGTTTCTGGCTTTGGTTGCTGAAAGCATGCAGACCAAAATGACAGCTCAGCAGGATGTGTGAGTGGGCTGTGACAACTTCTGGTGATGTACGGCATGGACAGTCGGGTTTTCCCACACTGCACCACGAAGAAAGTGGTAGAGTAGCCACATTTTGGGAGGGTGCTAAGTAGTCTGATTTATAGCTGGCTGGACTCAAGTCTGCATACTGGAGAGTGAATGTTGGGGACCCAGCCTCAAAAATTGTTAACCTGGACGCCCTAATGCATGTGGATGCTCAAGCCCTGGCCTTTCAAACCCAGGGTCTGCAGACTCGAGTCCCACTATCCCTGGGCTTATCTTGCAGTGTAGACCTATCCTTAGACAGCCAGTTACAATGTCTAATGACTGACTGACATCACACTCATCCAACCTATAGCTGAAGCATACATTCAATTGGAACACATCATTATTATTGCTTGTAATGACTTCAACACCTATGGAAAGTGACTTTACTATACAATCAGTAAATCAAATAAATACATTGCTAATCACTAGCCATTTATACAAATAGTCTCAATATCAAGGTGATCTCTATGGCTGAATCCAAAAGTCACATAGTCTAACCAAATTCTCACATATTAAAAATTTGCATAATTCAGTTTTTTAAAATTTATTTCAGAAAACAAAAGATCAAATGAGGGTGTGGAGGGATGGAGAAGTTAGATAAGATAAGTTAGAAATGAACATTCCTATCAGGTGAGTTACCTACTCCATGGAATAATTAATTGTAATATAAAATCAAATAAAGAGGAGCACTCACCAATTTGCATACATGAAATGTATGAATAGAAGTAATTGTACACTGACTGGAACCTTGTCCTCATGTCACACTGTTTCTGTCAGAATTTTGTTCAACCACCTTGACTCAGCTTTAAGTTACAGTAGTATGTGAATTTACTGACATGCATGAACTGAACTGTCACACATTTTTTATTTATAATCGGCCTAGAGAGAGCTTCAGTAAAATCCATGGAGAAATCTGCAAGGAACAAACAAAAGGGGCACATAAATATGTTGGCTTTGTTCTGAGCTCACAAAGATTCTTTCATCCACACATGTAATGATGTAAAGGATATCATTTAAACCTCCTAATCCAGGAATTTCTGTGTCAAGGAAGAATTTTCATGCATGTTTTAGCTCTTTGTTCCTAGTTTATCGCAGCATTTATTGAGCCAAATCCTAAAACCTTTACACAGGCAAACTTTGCATTAAGGTCAATGAGAGTTTTGGTTTAGTAAGGACTTTTAGGTTGGTTCCACTAACTCATATTAATTGGAGCAGCGACTGGAACCTTGGTGTTTCTTCTCCTGGGTGAATGCTCTGATCACAAGGCTATAGAGCCCCTGTTAGCCGGGCAGTTAAGTCACTACCTGGAGTAGAGATTTGTACCTGCGTCTCTCACATCTCAGGTGAGTGCCCTAACCATGGGGCTGTGGAGTATGCGGGGGGAGATCAGGCAGTGGCACCAGCACCTCAACCTCCATTTTGTGAATGGCACAGAAAGTCCCCTTGTGAAACCAGTCCAAAAAATTAAAGAGACACATTTCCATTTTTTTCTGTGTCAACCAAACCAATTCACCAAAATCAATACAAATATGTGGAGTGTTTTGTTGGACCCAAATCTGCATTTTTGCCACTCTGTCTTCACTGCTATTTTTAGTCATGCCAGCTAGATTCAAGCTAGCACTGGTATGTCTACATGAGCTGCAGTCACACTTTCTGAATGCAGTATAGACATATCCACAAGGACAGAGAGAGTCCCCACTCTCCAGTGGTGAATAAGTGAACATAATTGGTGCCCATCCGAACCTTATGGAAAAGCCATATAGAATTTCTATAGAATTTTTAAACTAATTTATAGATTTTAATATCAGGGATATAATTCCCTATTGGATACTATAAAATGTTTTTTAAATGCGACAGAAAGTGTATTATTATCTATTAAATTTTGATTAGTTTGTGGAGTAACATCTTTTGAACCTTATTTGTTTCATTCTTACTAAATTAAATTTTTCTCTTCCATAATTGGAAGTGCATAAAGAATACTGTTCTGAACTTACTGTTGGCTACTATTTTACCTCTGTTGGGGGTTTTTAATGGGAGAGAAATCCAATATTCCATATGGAGAATGAAACCTGTCAAATGCTTTGGAAAACTGGGCAATTCAGCCACGTTACTTACAACTACTTTTATTTGCTCCTCTGACAGTAATAGCCTATCTTTTGTACCATTGGCCTTTGGCAACCATGGAAGCATATTTTTGAAAGAGGAAGGAAATAAAAATGGGATTAAGCCACAGGGAGCTGGGGGAGAGGAGAAGAAATCTTGAAAAAGCAGAGCAAACTAGGAAATATCTTCAGAGCAAGTGCCTCAAGTATAGATTTCTCTTTGTCACATTCTCCTTACATAGAACCCAATATAGTACACCTTTTCCACCTTTAATACTTTTGTTATGTCGAAATAGAGCTGGTCAAATATTGCCATATTGTGTGAATTATTAGTTTAACTCTTTAAAATGAATTGGTTTTTATTAAGCTTTCGTCCCTTTTCTGTTTTGCTGCCCTCAAACAGTCACAGTTAAACTTTACTGACATATTGTGATGACTGGTGTGTGCATTGCCTTCCTGCTCCCTGTGTTTCCTGGTTCCTGCACCCTGAACTCAGTCCTTGTTTAAAGGTGTGTGTGTATGTGTGCAGTGTTGGATGTGTGCAGTTATTCAAGGCCTGCTGCTACATATCTGCTGTTTGGGCTGGTACTTGTTGTTCAAATGTTGCTGACGTGACCGGTTCATGGATATTACATGTTTTGATTGACAACCTACCTATGTATCTTTGGTTTGGGGTTTTTTTTTGCTATTCTGGGGTGCATCAGAGAAACATTATGGTGATGAGTGCTTCTTTTCTGTAACTCATGCTGCCTGTATGTCCTTTGGCTGATGACTGACAATACTTTTTGTTTGAAATGTTCAGAACTATGTGCAGATCATGCAATCCTCCGGTGCTGCTAGGTTACCCTTGCTGCAGAACTGTTTAGGCTGTGATGACATTGATATTTATGATGGACTTCCAGAGCCCGAGTCGTCTTTTGATGCAGCTGTGTACCACCTTAATGAGTATTTCGGCACTGGAGATTGTGTTCTGTTAAAGACAACTTTTTTTGAAGCTCCCCGGCAGCCCAACAAAACCATACATGAGTTTGCATGTTGCTTGCAGCAGTTGGCCTAGGACTGTGAATTTGGGGCTCTTATGGTGGTCATGCTCAGGAATATTTTTGTGGCAAGTATAGCCAATGGCTGCCTGGGAGAACAATTACTGGCTGAAGATGCTAGAATGCCAACTTTTGATACTGTGTTTGCGAAGAGTGAGGCATTTGAGAGGGCTCGGGTTGAAAGGGGTTCTGTGCCTCAGGCTGCTGCTACTTTTGTGCCTACACTTAAACAGTCAACTGCTGCTCCTATTTCCCTTGCCCAAAGTCATACAACACTACCTGCTCCTGCTCCACACTCTTGGCAGCGAAAGTTGCTGTCTCTTCACTGTTTTCACTGTCAGTATGAGTCACTTGGCCAATATTTTTGCCTGCCTGGCTAGCACTGCTATGTTTTGAGTTTGCGGGAAGGAAGGATTCTTTACATTAGTGTGCTGTGCTACACTGGATCTTGAAGACGGGATGCCTGAAGTGCATACTGTGAATGTGGAGCCACATGAAACCACCTTTACCAGGGACCCTGATGTTTCCTGTAGTATGATCGTCTCACGTGGCAAGGTGCTGGAGCTGGTATCCCATATCGTGGAAATTAATGGTACACTGTTGAAGTGCATGGTGGGTATGGGTGCAGAAGTTAACATTCTCCATTCTGCGTTAGCTCACAATCTGGACATTTGCCCATCTACAATGATTATAAAAGCTTGGTATCTGTATGCCTTGCAGACAGTGGGTGAAGCTGTCTGCTCTGTGCTCTACAAAGGCATAGCCTTGACTGCAAAGTTTTACATTGTTAAAGGCATGCCTGTGAATATTGTTCCATTTTTGTCCTATGATCTGTGCTTACAGCTTGATATTATGCATGAACTCTCACAGAATACCTCAGGTGTGGTTATGTCAGCTAGAATAGAAGGGGATACCCAAGATATTGTCCAGAGACACTGTGGTTTATTTAACAGTGGTGTTCTGTCCACAGGATGTGTACTCTCTGCAGTTGGATTTAAACGCCAAGCCCTTTGCACCGTCTGCATGTTGTGTACATCCTGCACTTGTGGAAAAGATCCGAGCAGAGTTGCAGTGCATGAAAGCTCATGGTATTATTTGGGAGGTGGAAGTGCCTATGGATTGGAGCTCACCCATGATGAGCATATACAAGAATAGTGATATTCAACTGCGCACCAGTTTTAGGGCACTTAATAAATATATGAAATGTGAGCAATTTCAGTTGCCAACCTTCAAAGAGGTGACTTGCCATGTCAGTGGATCCTGGATTTTCTCTTTGTTGGACTACTGATACAATTATTGGCAAATATCTGTGGCTGAAAGTTTACAGTTGTTATTGACTTCCAGCACACCAATTGGCAGCTACTGGTAACAACAACTCCCTTTTTGGCTTAGTCTCAGCTCCTGAGATATTTCAGAGAGTTGTCTCGGCTCCTGCGTAGTATCCAGGGTGCACATTGCTATTGCATCTTTTGCATCATCTTTGCTAAGAATCTTCCTGAGCATAATGCTATTCTGGACCAGGTGCTAACCTGACTACAACAAGCTGGTATAAAGTTGAGTTTTTCAAAAGATGCTGTAGAGTTTCTATGTCATTCTTTATTGGCTGACGGTGTGACACTAATGTCTGAATAGCTACAAGCTGTTGCTATACTACTGTTATCCACTGATTGGAGCGGTTTACATTTGTTCCTTGTCCTAGCTCAATACATAGGTGGCTGTGCTCTGCTCTATTTTAGTACCCTTGCCAAACCGCTGTGGGATTTAACCCACAACAGTTGGTTTGGACTAAAGAAGCAAAGCAGGCTTTTGAAACCCTGCATCAAGCCCTATGTCAGATCCAATCCGGTGCTTATTTTAATCCATGGAATTCAAGCTGCTTCAAGAGGGACAGCTGAGTTATATTTGCATCACACATTCTCACCATGATGGAAGTGAAATATTCCCAGACAGAGCTAGAGTTCTTGGCAATGGTTTTTCCTATTGTATGCTTCAAGGTATACTGATCATGAAGACATTTCACCTTAGAAACTGATCATTTACCTATTCCAGGCCTCTATCATAAGGCCATTGACCTGCTGAGTGTGAAGCTTGCAGTGGTGGATTATTCAGTTTCAGCAGTATCGTTTTGATTTGGTTCATAAGAAGACATCATTTACTTGCCAGTGGGTCTTTCAAGAAATTCTGCTGGGTTGGCACCCTCCTATCTTGAAATGACAGAGTACACTGAATGCTTTGGACTGAAAGATTTGCCAGTTAACTTAGGGAAGACAGCTGATGCCAGTCTTCAAAATGCTGAACTGTGCAGGGTGATATTTGCTGTACATGTGGGTTGGACAGACTCAGTCCTTACATGTTTTTTTTTGTCAGCATTCTACAAAATTTGTTCTGAGTTCACAGTGAAGACATGTGCTACTCCACATATTGGATGCAGAGGAGTCCAAGTGATCATTCCAGAAGCGTTGTGACAAGAAGTCCTGTATGTAGCTCATGAAGGACATTTGGGAGTAACGAAGATGAAGGAATTCCTGTGTAGTTATGCATAGTGTCCAGGGCTGAACGCAAACATTGATTGTCATATGAAGGCATGCTCAGCTTGCACAATGAATAGAACTATTCTCCCTCTGGCCTCTTTGAAACTGCTAGACAATGGCAGAGAATTGCAGTGGCTATTACTGGCCCCTCGATTACACTGCATGGTTACACACTCTTGATGTTACAGGCTGTTATAATTTCACAAGGCATCTAAAAGGAGCTTTTCTTATCTAACCACTTTATTTGCTATATGAGGAACAAATTGTCTACGTGGACAGGCAATGTTCGTCCCACTCCTTTGTTGTCCTCGAAGCTGACTAATGTGACGAGGAAACATACTAGTTTCAAAAGTATATCTATGCAAGACTCCAGGCATTCTATCCTGGACAAGCAGTGTATATTAGACGAGGGTCTGGAAACATTTTTGATACTTGTGTATGATCTTGTGGGCTGTAGAGTATGGGGTGTGGTAAGTGCAATTGCCATAGGGAACACACTTTTTGTTAACCAGCCAGATATACTGCCTACTGAAAGGGGAACAGATAGGGAAGAGAATGCTCTTTCTGCATACAATGATGTTATGTGGCCAGTTGGGGAAGTGGCACCTAGGCATCAGCATCCACCTTTTGAGCTGAATCAGAGATGCCACTGAATGTTTTGGGAGAAGGGAAGGAAATTGTGATGCTTTCCTGTTTCCTGCTCCCTGAATTCAGTGTTCCTGTTTAAGGCTGTGTGTTTGCCTAGCTGTTCTGGGCCCACTGCTATATATCTGCTGCTTGGACTGCTATCATGTTTTGTTCAAACTTTTGCTGACCTAGTTGGTTCATGGTTACTGCATATTTTGATTGACAACCTACCTGTGTGTCTTGCTTCATTCTTTTTATTTTTTTTAAGGTTGCTATTCTGGGGTTCATCAGAGCATAACACATGAATATTCTTGTATGTAGCACTATTCATGCTGGAAGTGTGCGCGCACTTATCCAATCAGGGAGCAGAAACAATGATTTATGTGACTAATCACAACTAAACAACTATCCTGAATAGTGAACCTGCAGAGAACGGTTTCTAATCAATCCATATTTTTTTTTTAAAAAATGACAAAAAATGTGCTGAATACTTCTGAATAAACGTAAAGAGAGAGACATCTGCTTGTGTTTTTTTTTTCTGCAAGAAGAAAGAGGCTGCATTATTATTTGCCTGATAAATTATTCATTGTGAATTATTCGCCCAGCTGTATGGCTAGACAGAAACAGGAAGTGACAAGACTGCTTATTAATAGATTCCCCAATCTATAATAAGAAATTCGTATACTGCTTGCTCTTTTTTGTGCTAGTTTGAATACATTTGAGTCAAATTTTAAAATTACTGGGTAGAATAGTGAGCTTGACATGGGTTAATTTTATACTTGCCATGAGCTCTTGCATTGAAAATAACAGCTTGTGTGGCTGCAGCCACACTTTATATGCCTGTTATGAGCTCTCATGACAGGACTGATATAAACTCATGATACCGTTGTACAATACATGGGAGATTTGAAATGATATCACCTGTTTTCCTTCTTTCTCTTTATATTCGGTACTTGTAATTGATTGCACAGGAGAAGGTTACGCAGTTGAGATACAACTAGTGAAGTAATTGAGAGACTACAAAACACACATCTAGGTGAGGGCTGGAGCTACAGAAGCCCACCATTTTATGCACTATCAGCCTCACTCACCTCACTTCAAAGTCTCTATTTCTGAAGGATTAATGAACATTTTAAAAGGCTGTTTTAAAACTAACTGTAGTAGAACCCCTCTGATAGAATCATAGAAATATAGAGCAGGAAGGGACCTCAAGATGTTGTCAAATTCAGCCCCCTGTGCTGAGGCAGGGCCACGTAAACCTAGACCATCCCTAAGAGGTGTTTGTCCAACCTGCTCTTAAAAACGTCCAGTGATGAGGATTCCACAACCTTCCTTGGAAGCCTAGTCCAGATCTTAACTACCCTTATAGTTAGAATTTTTTCCTAACTGCAAGCAGGAGAATGATCCTGCTATTGTGGGGAACTTTCCTGTCTTCTGCACTATCCTGGTGGAACTGGATAGCAAAAGGATCTGAGTCCTCGCTCCAACTCCCTTTACCTGGAGGCCTGCCTGACCTCGAGGACTTCCTTTCCACTCTCCCGTGTGGAAGAATCCTTGTAACCAGACAAAGCTGAGCCCAGGATTCCTGGGAGGCTTAACCCCCAGTGTTGTCATTGTCACTTAGGACAGGGGCTAGGGTGTTCCCATGCTGGAGTACTCTCTTCACACTGGCCACTTCCCTAATCCACTGATCACTACATTGAGTTCAAACCAAATACAATTAATTAAACAGCAACTGTAAGAAATATAAGGAAAAATGGAAAAGGTTATAGGAAACAAGGAACCTTGCCCTATGGGCACAGGGAATACCGCAAACAGCAGTCTCTGAGGTGAAAGAAAAGTTTACAGTCTGTTCCTCACAAGTCCCAGGCCTCCCTTCCAGGACCTGGCTGTGCTGCGGTGATACCGTGGGTAAGACACCTGCTCTGGTGGTGGCCTCAGGCACTAGGTGGCAGGAATCCTTCTCCCCAGTATTGGTCCGCCTGTCAGGTTCTCATCCTCCCCCCCAAGTCCAGCTTCTGCATGATATCTGTTGGAAATCAGCTAATTGATAATGGCTAGGTTGAAGGGTAAATGGAGGTAGCTGATACTTAATCACATTAAAAATAGATTAATAATAAAATACATCTATAGAATTTTGCATATTTGATTGTATCCTCCTCCCAAATTTCATGTCACATGTCATCTTAGAATTAGATTTTCAGAAGTGCTCAGTGTTGGCCTAACACTTCTCCTATTGAAAGTAATGGAGGTTTTACTGTTGACAGGACTGTGCTCCCATTAAAGCCAACACGAAGTGCTTTTGCAAAGCTCTGCCTTAAATTGTAAGCTATTTGAGGTGAGCGCCCCATATCTTTGTATGTGATTGTACTGCACCTAGCACATTTGGGCCTTTGTACTAACTGGGGACACTGGATGTTGCTGCAATATGCATATTTACTACTAATTAATAATAAATAAAATATTCGGTGTAGTGAGCAAGCTGACAATCAGGAATAGGCAGTGGTGAAGCAATTTTTCTCCTGTATTACAGCCATCAGTGACTGACAGCTGATAAAACTAGACAGAACCAGCATGAGACTTAGATACTCTCAACTAAATTGCTAGATCACATACGCAGAATTAGTGTCCCCATTAAGCAATAGTCATTTGTACTAAGTATTAGTGTTGAGCTGATTCCCTGGGAGAAGTCCCAATTAAGTGGAGTTATAGTTAGAAGTACGCTTGGCCAGAGTTTGTTGACAAGCACACGTGATATTACTTCACCATTGTAAAAAAGTAGCAGTATATCACTTTCTGATGTATTTTTATCTGTCAGTCATAGTTATATGTAGAATGGCATTTTGTCAGAATTGAACTGATCTTGTACCATCACGCTGCTGCTTCAGTCAAGTTTCAGAATTTGAATGACACGTAATGAAGTTCTCTTGATTAATTAAGTATTTTAACAAAAATAAGTTGCATTCTAAAAATCACCAATAAGCTAGTCTTATCAAAAGCTGGCCTGTCCTTAACATCCCAGGGCTTTGCCTGAGGCCAAAATGGTCTCTAACAATCCATCAACTTCTATGACAACCATGGGGAGTCAGTGATTGTTAGAATTAGCCATGACATATTGTAGTCTTTATAGTGTCATTTAAAAAGTGCTGTTACACCAGATTATGCATCTCTGACTGAAGTAAATGACTATGCATGACAGTAAAGTGGATCTACAGGTACTTAAAGGCAATGTTATGTTGTATTAATTTGGACCCCTCCCTAATGTCCTAAATGCCTACTAGTGGAATCATTCACTCCTGGGTAACAATGTCACATTGTATTGTAAGAATCGCGTAAGTGCTTCTATTTTTGCCTGCAGCCATGTTGCAAATCAGTAGAGGGGAGTCGGAATTTGCAAACAAGCCTGATGAACTAAAGGCAAGCATATGGTATAAGTGAGTTGTTGCTCTCCTACTGAGATGAATTTAATATAGATACTTATATTTTAAATATACACAAATTGTAAATCCATTATTTGGCTCATATCACTAATAGCACAATCCGTGTTGTTGCTTTGCCCACTTGTAATTTACTCGTTGACTGATGTATTATAGATAGTAGTTAAGACAAAGCATTAACGGTGTACACCTGAAGAGTCAGTCTCTCTCTCTCTCTCTCTCTTTCTCTTTTCAGGAATTGTTGAACAATTGAGCAGGGGGTTGGACTAGATGACCTCCTGAGTTCCCTGCCAACCCTGATATTCTATGATTCTAAGGGCACTCCAAACAATTATATTTGTAACAGATAACCATGTCCTTTTGCCATTTTCTTGAGCTAACTCTCACACTGACTCGTATCACAAGAGACAGAGATGTGATGGCATTGATTGAAATGGGAGTTTTGCTTGAATGAGAACTAATCAAACCTGAGTGAGGTCCTTGGGATTTGACTCATAATATAGTTTGATAGCTGCAGTAATGTATAATTTCTATTGGTTAGCTTTAGTTTCTTCATTATTAGAGCTGGTTGAAATTTTTTGAATTTCAAAATTTGGATGATGTTTCAATTCCATGAAAAGCTTCCCTATTTCAACTTTTCATCCCAATGCAGGACTAAAACAAATGTTGAAATATCAGAATTTCCTGCAGGATGGGAATTCAGATGTTTGCTCATTTCTAGATAGGATTTATATATAAAATAATGCCAAAGGTTTTTAAAGGTCTTCAAAAACATTTTCTGAGTCACTGGAAAATTCTGTACTCAGCTAATTGACTGGAAAGTGGTTGCTAAGCCTTTGCTTATGTATTAAATCCCCCCACCCCTGCCCCGGAATTGATGAAACCTGGTTGAAATTCAGATTGTGTTTGAGGCATGGCATCTGATGTGTGAACCTTGTTATACAGTGTTACTGCACTAGACCATGTTCCTTCTCATTAGCTTTCTGTTTAGTAGCCAAATGCTGACACACACAAAAATACTCACAATCACTTTATGAGCAAGTTAAACTAAGACTTGATATTGGTTCAGTTAAGATACACATGCTAAACTGCAAGTACGAATATTTTTAAGCTTGAAAACTATAGACCAAATTGTCAATAAAGTTACCAGGTAGTGCAGAGGTGCACCCACTCTGTATAAACCCTAGAGGAATGGTTGCAGAAGGAATGCATTCTGTTATTTACCCTTTGAAAAGGTGCAGAATGCACTCTTCCCCGCGTAGACTTGCTCCACCAGCTGGTGTGTTCAACGCTGCCAGCAGCACTAGATTCTCAGAGATTTTCCCTCTCTGAGTAAGCAAGACTTTGCCTTATTACAGAGGTGCAATTGGTGGTGCGGCTCCCTGGAACCCCCTGTGAGTTCCTGTGCAGAGTTGGCTACAATTTGTGTGGATTTTTTACTGCATGCAATAGAAAGGAAGAAGAGAAAATAAAAATAGGAGAAATAGAAAAAGGGGTAATCCATAAAATCTCTATAACAGCCTATATAAATCTTTAGGAAATATATACAGAAGGAAGTTATTTTGAACATTACATAATTGTAGTTATGAAATGCATTATTGTTCTCATCCATTTTAATTCAAAATCCTTTAACCAGACGCTGTGTATTTATGAATGTTTCCAGTCCCTTTTTGAGGCACATACACTACAGTGCCCTTTCAAATTTGAATGTCACAAATGTGGAATCTGTCCAATACTCAATATTTAGTCATGAGGAATCCATCCAGTAGTGCAGAATGACTTTCACAGCAGCTGTGATCAAGATGATTGAGTGTTTTTATTTATTCCACACAATTTTTTAAAATTTAAACACAAGCATTATAACAACCGCACCCCCAAATCTTCCTAGACAGATGTTATCCATTTTGCTACAGTTCTAAACATTGCTCTAATGAAAGCCTTACCATACACTAGGGCCCTTGTCATGTTACAACAGTGTGCTTCATCAGTACAGTAAACACTCCTCCACATACAGGTGTGCAGCTGTATTGTTTATCTTTTCTAAGGCAAGTCCTTGTTTGCATACAGCCAAATCCTTCCCTCTCTCACAGTGGTGGTGGGGCCTTGACCTGGCAGAACCTATTTGCCTCTGCTCTAGGAAATAGTGGAGGAGAATTTGAGGACCTTAGCTGCTCTGTTCCAATGCCCCAGTGAACAGAAGTCTTGAGCAAGGCCTGTAGATCCATAACTACAGCTATTTTCCCTCAAGGAAGAGAGAGTATACTGGCCAGGAGGGCTACTGCAGACCTGTGGTTGTACAGTTGCTTTTCAGCTCTCCCCAGCCCCATGAAATCCCCATGTGCAGGTTGTAGTTTTATAACCTCTGTGCTTGCTTTTGTATTTGATGTTTAGAGTTGCCAGGTGCCTGCGTTTTGACCAGAAAGTCCGGTCGAAAGGGAACCTGACTGTCCGGTCAGATGTACTGACCAGACAACAAAAGTCCTGTTACCACAAGTGGGGGAAGGCACTGGGTCATCAACCCGTGCCAGCCCCGACTTAGCCTGAACTGTCTCCTACCTGTATCTCATGGGCGGCATGCAGGCACCACATCAGGCTACAGTTCCCGTCCCAGCACAGTAGCAGAGGAAGCTCAGCTGTGGGGGGGAAAGGAGGTGGAGAGGATCCAGTGATGAGGAATGGGGAAGGTGGAGAGCAGTGAGCAACGGGAGAGAGGAGTGAATGTCTGAGTGGGGCCTGAGGGAAGAGGCTGAGCAGGGGCGGGGCCTTTGAGGGGAACAGGCAGGGCCTCGGGGAAGAAGCCGTGCAGGGGGGTCTGGTTTTCAGCAACTAGAAAATTGGCAACCCTATAGTTGTTAATGACCCAGCTAGCTGGTGTCTGTTATGAGATATACACATGGAATTCTGAGTGTCTACAGGTTTGGAAATACAGTAACTTAAACTTGCCTAATCATTTCCACCTTTCCTCAGAGGAAACTGAATGAAGCTAGGTTTATTTTGCTGGGGTGGGATGGTTCTGGAGCTCCATAATTAATATTTAATAGCTAAAATGTTAAATCTAAGAGAATCAGAACATGCATTTTCCTTTACAATGGAGCTGGACATATTTAATACTTTAAAAAGTGAAAGCAGAAATAGGTCTAGATGAGTGATGGTTACTACACTCTAATACGGGGGATGACTCCTACAGCAAGAACAGCTGCTGCAGAAATAGCAGTGGCCACAGGCAACAAAATAAGAAAAAAAAATGAAATGTGGAACTTTTAAGTAGGCTATGCTATCCAGAAGCAGTGAGAAAACTGGAGTCATAACAGCAGAGCACTATTTCTAAAAGTGAGAATAGATGCTGAAGCATAGCTTAGCTTCTTCAAACCCTACTAGGCAGAAGAGTTGCTTCTTACTGTGATTGCAGGCATTCTCAAAACTGCAATTTTTAGACAACTGTGCAAGAGTTCCACATTGTCCTAAATACCAGCACAAGGGGACAAGAATACAGTCTATATGGTAACTCAGGCTTGCCAAGCCAACCCCTTTTCCAAGTCGACTAAGGATTTAAGGGTCTTTCTATAGGTCTCTTGAATAAACTGATTGGTCTAGTGCTGGACTTTGGGCTCAGTGTCACTGGATTTCATGTGAAGTTGAAGAGGGATGTGTGTGTATATTGGGAAGTAGCTTTTCTATTAAATTGTTTAAAAGTAGCCTTTGTTCCTCGGTTTTATCTCATCATTTAGATCCTCCATATCTGGATTCCCCAGGCTCATCCACAAGGGGGTGTAATTCAAAGCACATTTTTTTTCCTCCTGTTTATTTTTAATATCCACATTTCACATAGTTCCTGTTCAATTTGAAAATATTAAGACTGTCTTGGAATTGTCCTTGAAATTGTTCAGATTGTCCTCTGGGATCACAGAGAACAAGTTCTTTTGCAGAAAAAATGAGGGTGAATCTTTTTGGGGTGGGGAGAGGAACCTGTCATTTTTCAATATACAAATGAAGACCATGATCTTGCAGAAGAAGAATAATTTTACTCACATGAATATTACCTCTGACTTCAAGTTATGCACATACATAAGTGCTCTTAAGTGGTCATCATAATTTCTTTGAAGCACCCCCATACAGTCTTGTTAAAAAGGGCTCACCTTTCTTCATTTCCTTCTGTCATATTTGGCGTTAGTGAATAATGAATTCAGGGGTTGAAGTATTAGGACCTTGTTCCCTATAGCTAGCTCTTCTTTCTTAGGAATTATTTCTATGAAAACCATATTGAAATATGGCATGAAAATGGATTACTTTGATTTATATATCTATGGGGCCTAACATCAATAGTCTGACCTTTGACCCCTGACCTGCTCTTGGAAGGTTTATGCTTATGTTTTAACTATAATCTATGTGCCTAAACTGGTAACATTAAAGCTGTAATGCAATAGGAAACATAAAATATATATTGTGACAAAGTTCCTCCTCTACCTTGGTGGGTCTTGCGCTTATTGGCGGATTTGCTCGCCTTGGAGCTTCACGGCAGCCCTCAGTTTGGCTGTTTTCGTGAACCCACAGTCCAGATCAACTCCTCCTGTGTCTGACCAGGAGTTGGGAGGTTTGGGGGGAACCCAGGCCCGCCCTCTACTCTGGGTTCCAGCCCAGGGTCCTGTGGAATGCAGCTGTCTAGAGTGCATCCTGGAACAGCTGTGCGACAGCTACAACTCCCTGGGCTACTTCCCCATGGCCTCCTCCAGGTGTCTGATAATGCTTATACTCCTCAATCCTCCAACAGTACGCGTTCTCACTCTCTGCTCCCAGCTCCTCACACGCGCACCACAAACTGAAGTGAGTTCCTTTTTAAACCCAGATGCCCTGATTAGCCTTCCTTAATTGATTCTAGTAGCTTCTTGATTGGCTGCAGGTGTTCTAATCAGCCTGTCTGTCTTAACTGTCTCCAGAAGGTTCCTGATTGTTCTGGAACCTTCCCTGTTACCTTACCCAGGGAAAAGGGACCTACTTAACCTGGGGCTAAATTACTCTCCTGTAGCCATCTGGCCTGACCCTGTCACAATATGTGTATTAATATTTAAAACAGGCTTTGCTTTAAGTTGAAGGCCTAATAAAACTAAAGCAGTTAGCCTAAGTTAGCATGAATGCTTGACCTAAGGTTATAAGATTTAGCAATAAACTTGCGATAATGTTTAAGCTTGAAATAATGGACGTGTGGGGGATTGTTGGGTATGCATAACCATGAGGTTAACCTCATTAATTTATTGGAAACATTGGGAAATGTATTAACGCATTATTGATGTGAATAGCTTATGTTAGCAATTGGAACCCCAATTATGGTTTCCTGGAACATCACAAATGGACTGGGCCCCAGTCAGCAATCTAAATATGGTCACCAGACATATTCAGGTGTACAGGAAAAGGGTATAAAATTAGGTGTATGTCTAATCTGTAGTGGGGACATTGGGATGACAGGATGGCAGAAGTCTGGATTGCCATATGCACTTACTGCACTTTCTCTGCTTACTATTCTTGTCATCTTCACTTCTGATGGTCTCCCTAAGTTTGTGAGTGTGTGCAATACAAGGGGTCATTATCGTGGTGGTCTTACTTTTTTATAACTGCAATTCTACTTGTTTGTATTTAAGTACTAAATAAAGTTTTAATGTTTCTACTAGGACTGTCAATTAATCGGAATTAACTCACACGATTAAAATTAATTGCGATTTTAAAAAATTAATCGCGATTAATCTCACTTATAACAATAGAATACCAATTGAATATTTTTGGATGTTTTTCTACATTTTCAATATTGATTTCAGTTACAACACAGAATACAAAGTGCACAGTTCTCACTTTATATTATTATTTTTGATTACAAATACATGCACTATAAAAATGATAAAAGAAATATTTTTTTCAATTCACCTCATACAAGTACTGAAGTGCAATCTCTTTATCATGAAAGTGTAACTTACAAATACAGATTTGTTTTTGGTTACATAACTGCACGCAAAAACAAAACTGTGTAAAACTTTAGAACCTACAAGTCCACTCAGTCCTACTTCTTATTCTGTCAATTGCTAAGACAGACAAGTTTGTTTACATTGTCAGGACATACTGCTGCCTGCTTCTTATTTACAATGTCACCTGGAAGTGAGAACAGGCATTCACATGGCACTTTTGTAACTGGCGTTGCAAAGTATTTACATGCCAGATATGCTAAACATTCGTATGCCCCTTCATGCTTCGGCCACCATTCCAGAGGACATGCTGATGATGCTCATTAAAAAAATACTGCATCAATTAAATTTGTGACTGTATTCCTTGGGGGGAGAATTGTATGTCTCCTTCATTCTGCATATATTTCATGTTATAGCAGTCTCGGATGATGACCCAGCACATGTTCATTTTAAGAACACTTTCACAGCAGATTTGACAAAACGCAAAGAAGGTACCCATGTGAGATTTCTAAAAATAGCTACAGCACTTGATCCAAGGTTTAAGAATCTGAAGTGCTGTTCAAAATCTGAGAATGACGAGGTGTGGAGCATGCTTTTAGAAGTCTTAAAAGAGCAGCACTCTGATGTGGAAACTACAGAACCCAAACCACAAAAAAAGAAAATCAACGTTCTGCTGGTGGCATCTGACTCAGATGATGAAAATGAACATATGTCAGTCCGCACTGCTTTGAATTGTTATCAAGCACAACCCATCATCAGCATGGAAGCATGTCTTCTGGAATAGTGGTTGAAGCATGCGGGAACATATGAATCTTTAGCACATCTGGAACGTAAATATCTTGCAACACCAGCTACAAAAGTGCCATGTGAATGCTTGTTCTCACTTTCAGGTGACATTGTAAACAAGAAGCAGGCAGCATTATCTCCTGCAAATTGTAACCAACCGTGATTGTCTGAACAAGAGGTAGGACTGAGTGGATTTGTAGGCTCTACAGTTTTACATTGTTTTATTTCTGAATGCAGTTTTATTTGTACATCATTCTACATTTGTAAGTTCAACTTTCATGATAAAGAGATTGCACTACAGTGCTTGTATGAGATGAACTGAAATTTTTTTTTTGTTTTTTACAGTGCAAATATTTGTAATAAAAAAATATAAAGTGAGCACTGTACACTTTGCATTCTGTGTTGTAATTGAAATTAATATATTTGAAAATACAGTAACCATTCAAAAATATTTAAAATAAATGGTATTCTGTTGTTTAACAGTGCAATTAATCACATGATTAATCACGATTAATTTTCTTAATCGCTTGATAGCCCTAGTTTCTACATGTGGCTCACCGATCTCATCCTTAATAATAATCTGATGCAGCTACCTGAATAAAGAACCTGTGGTTAGTAACTTGTGCATTTTGCATCCAAATCAATCAAAAGGCTACAACCCTAGGTGCACCATAATTACTTGCAGTTTTCACTCCACATCATTGTTTTGTTCCAGTTCCCCTTTAAAATGGGAAGGCATGATTTCCTAATGACTTGTGCCTGTATTCATGGAACTGTGATTATTACTTTTAACATTTCTGGTGTTAAAATACAACCCTACATGTAAACACACTAATTTTATTTTGTGGGGGTGGCAAAACAGGTGCAGGATAATAACTTTTATTACTACGAGGGGTGCATGGGTGTGAGATACCACTGTAGTTAATGACTTTAGTCTTAAAAAGAGAGCTTGACATTTGATTATAACAGAATTACCTAGCCAAAAAGAAAAACAAATTCTTTAATGCTCTCAGTTCTTTGCCAAGTTATACAATCATCAGGACACTTGCCTCTGTCTCATACTTTTCTTAGTGTCATTGTGTTAGGAGTTTAAAGTCTAATTCCATTTATGTGGGCATCCAATATTAGAAACTGAAGAATAAGATATGCTTTCTCTTCTCACCTAGCAATTCATATCATATTCATAAACCTTATTTTCCAGAGTAAACTGCTCTCAGTTTACCAAAAATATTCACCTAAACCCACTCAGATGACTCAGACATCCTCACCCACTGAGGACTAAATTAAAATCTCATAAATAATGTGTTTAGCATACATGTTTATTTCCTAACGTTTTATTCTAAATAGTTCTTGTGAATGAATGACAATTCTTCTAGATTTTAAGTTAGTTCATTTTGCACTGGAGAGTCCCAGCATAGGCTTTTTCTTCACCTTAGACAAACCTTATATCAAGGTGGTACTTATCACCCTGAGCCACTGAGTCAAAGCATTTGGGCCCATCTGAGTGGAGACTATACATCAGTTAGGCAGCCTTTTGGTCACTTTTATTCTAGTTTTTCTCTCTTCTCATATTACAGGCTTGCACCCACAAATGGTGATGCATCTTGATTATTACCCCAGACCTGAGGGGGTGAAAATCTTGCCTAAGTAACAGGAGTGATTTTGTTTGCATCTGTTTTAGAAAGCACCGTAATATGTGGTCCAACCCTGAAAAGTAGCTATACTATATCACTGTGGGGTTCCATGCTGGTTGTGTTTTGCTGATATTTATATTGAATTTATTCTGTAAGAAAAGAATATTCTGCTTACCTGCTAGCTCATCAACTTACCAGGCATCTGAGAATCAAGCCGGGTGTTTTCATTTGGCACTTTATCACCAATGATAAAGTATTCTGTCATGCAAAATCATCAGCAGATAGACCTGGGCAGCCCAAATATCCTTAAATTATGCCATCAATGACACCTGTATGGACTTTTAGGCTAGAACTGTGCTTTAACGTTTGGCAGCTTTGGGTAGTCAAACAAAATTACACAATTAAGTAGTCAAAATTTCACCCTCAAGGTTCCAGCCTTACAGCATTGTCATTGACAATCTGAGGAGAGTGAGGCTGGGTATGTGAAAGGGCAGGACGTGGCCTGCAGAAACTCTGTTACTAGTGATACATAAGATTGGGATAAGCTAATAGCTTATCCCAATGCGTCTTCCAGCTCTAGATTGAACATGACTCTTCCACCTTCATTTTCTCCTATTCTGTGAATGGAGGAAACCCCTTGCCTTCCTGGGCAATAGACCCCGTTGATTCAAATACACATTCTTAGAGATCTGGTTTTTTTCATCATGAGTCACACTGATTCATTTTGCATGGCTGGTAAATCTTTGGCAAAATGATTGTAGCAGGAGGTGGGAAATCTGGTTTCCACATGGATTTGTAATATTTCTAAGGTGAGAGGTGCCATCAACTCCTCACAGTGGAATCTGGGGTCTGTGTACAATATACTGCAATCTCAAACTTGCTATCACTAACTTGACCTAACTCTCTCATCCTGGCAGGGGGAGAGTGGGCAACTGATATTGGGGAAAATAGAGAAGCTTCTCAGTATATTGAGCCAAAGAAACCCAACACTGAGACTTCAGTACCAATAAACCCTTTTTTGTGATTAGCAGTTTCACATCAGTGACTGTAATGAGATTCTACAGTACTCCCTTTCATCAAAATATATCTAACAACTGTCTTCATAAAGACAGATAATTACATCAAGGTTCATTATCAAAGGATTACACGTTCTCCTCTGCTGCTTTTTCTTTCTACCTGCAACAGTCATTTTTCAAGGTTTTTTTTTTTTCCTTTGGGGTTATTTTAGTTTTCAGAATTTGTTTTCCTGAGCATTAGATCTTTTGAGTAGAACTTTCATAGATTCATAGATACTAAGGTCAGAAGGGACCATTATGATCATCTAGTCTGACCTCCTGCACAACGCAGGCCACAGAATCTCACCCACCACTCCTGCAAAAAACCTCTCACCTATGTCTGAGCTATTGAAGTCCTCAAATCGTGGTTTAAAGACTTCAAGGAGCAGAGAATCCTCCAGCAAGTGACCCGTGCCTTATGCTACAGAGGAAGGCAAAAAACCTCCAGGGCCTCTTCCAATCTGCTCTGGAGGAAAATTCCTTCCCGACCCCAAATATGGCGATCAGCTAAACCCTGAGCATATGGGCAAGATTCATCAGCCAGATACCCAGGAAAGAATTTTCTGTAGTAACTCAGATCCCACCGCATCTAACATCCCATCACAGGCCATTGGGCCTATTTACCATGAATATTTAATTACCAAAACCATGTTATCCCATCATACCATCTCCTCCGTAAACTTATCGAGTTTAATCTTAAAGCCAGATAGATCTTTTGCCCCCACTGCTTCCCTTGGAAGGCTATTCCAAAACTTCACTCCTCTGATGGTTAGAAACCTTCATCTAATTTCAAGTCTAAACTTCCCAATGACCAGTTTATATCCATTTGTTCTTGTGTCCACATTGGTACTGAGCTTAAATAATTCCTCTCCCTCTCCGGTATTTATCCCTCTGATATATTTATAGAGAGCAATCATATCTCCCCTCAACCTTCTTTTAGTTAGGCTAAACAAACCAAGCTCCTTGAGTCTCCTTTCATAAGACTAGCTTTCCATTCTTATTACTGGGAATTTAAAATTTTAGCCCACAAGCTTGAGTGCCAAGGAAGGATTTCTCCTCTGTACACGGTGGAGAGGTAGAAGGTTAAGTCTCTTAACCTTGACGACAAGCCTTCATTCAGACAATTGCCCGCAGGTGGGGGCTGTACGTGCCATCTTTTCTACTCCAATGGCTATCAATGGCAATACAACTTTGGAACTGGGTATTCTGGCAGCAATTGATACAAAAGGATGAATTTTTGTTGTATATTTGCAAGAAGGGCCTTGTCATAGCAAGAGGCCTTTTCATCTTATGAACCTTTTTGCTATCAACCATGGAGGGAGGTTTAATACATGTACTTCTTTAGTGCATCAGGACTAGCGGACAATCAAAAGAATGTTCAGTGGGGTTAAGCAACCAAAAGCTCTGACTACTTGACTAACCTCTTTGATCTGCAAAACGGGGCAGGGAATCAATGCTTTCTTGTGAATAAGACTGGTTGAAACTTTTCATACAACACGGTGTTGAAAAGTGCAGTTTTATTGAAATGGAAATTTTCCATGAGAAGATGAGGAGGAGGGTCTGGATGATAGATGTAGCTGTGTAAATGGAGCAGAAAAAACAGATCTTAGGGATGTTATGCAGGAAAAATTGGCAAATTTAAACCCTTGCTAGGTGTGCAGATCTAAAGAGAGGCCATGTCACAGACAACACCCACATTATGGACTTGAGTGACGAGGATGGTGGTGTTGTCCATGATGACAGAGAAAGGGGGGAATGGGGAGAGAAAACAGAGGGGGATAATATTAAGCGCTCTCTTTTGATCAAGTTGAGTTTACAGTACCATTTTGGATCAACCAAGCACAATGACATGCTAATAGATTTTGCCTAAAAATGACTATTACAGACCAAGATAACAGTGAATAGATAAAAAGAATTATAATGATTATGAAATTAGGATGTTTTCCATAAATATTTTCCCCTGAAAACACTAGAAAGCTGTGTAATGTACGATATTTTGGGATGCGCATCATGACTGGCCTGGGCTTGACACGCCATCATGGGACAATGGTAAAACTAATGCATGCATGTATGTTATAGTACACATTTTATCCTCACTATTATTGATCAGGGTGCAGCCTCTGAGTGTATGTGCATACACAATACACTATTCCCTTATATAATCTGTATTCACTTCTGCTGTTTAACATAGACCACAACAGAGAAGCAATATTAATAGGCAGTTTGCTCTTTCCTGAACTATAAAGATGAAGGAGATTCTTGTGTGGTGAGATTTTCCTGTATTTTCTTAACACTGAAACCCCGCACACCCTCCAAGCTCCTGAATGTTGCAAGACACCTACAGACAGACCTGAGTGTGGCCCCCATTCATTGAGGTACTTGAGCAGAAACCTGACTTTAAATATACAAAGTCAATGAGACCAGGCATGTGCTTAAAGTCAGGTGCATGCTTAAATACTTGATGATTCAGGCCCCGTGTATGCAGTCACTGGAAGTCACAATAGACTCAAGGGCTTTGTCTGAAATCTGCTCTATAAATACGCCTTACTCACCTGTCTTCAAAGGGACAGGGAAACAAATAGCTTGAGTTAATGATGGTGAATATGAATAATAAAAAAGGAAAATTAAAACAAGAGATTGCCCTGTAAAACTTTGTCAGAAAGGAAATGCATCTCTATTTTAACTCTTTTTCTTTTAAAACCTGTATTGCTTAAAAAAAAGAAAAAAAAGTAATTTGTGGTGATGGAAAGATCCTTTTGCCTTAAACAGCGCCTGGCCTCTTTACATACACACCTTTATTTATTTGTTATTTATTGAGCATGGCGATACTGATGGAATTGTGTCCTGTTATCTGCTGGCATCATATAAAGGGAAAACAGCAAGAAAAACAAGAAGCAAAATTAAATTCTGCTGAACTTAGTGATGGATGAACCTCAGAATGTTCCAACGTTTTGATTCACCCTAGATAAGCGCCCAAAAGTTTAGATGTTGGTGCAAACTATCCAAGATCTCTTTGTTCTGCTAAGCTGAACCAGAAGTATAAGAATAGACTTTTATGGAATAGTAGTTCTTATCCCCATCAAAATCAGAACGCACAGTAATGCTCAAAAATAAAAATACTGGGGAGATAGTGTTTGAATACTTTGTAACTTTGGCTTGGGTGTGATTTAAATTTTTGGACAGGTTCCTATGTTCCTATTTATTTTATTTTATTTGTATTATTGTAGTGCCTAGGAGCCACAGTCCTGGGCCAGGATCCCATTGAGCCAGGCACTGTACAAACACAGAACAAAAAGTCTATGCCTGCCCCAAAACTGTTTCATCCATCCTTTAGTTCTGTAATGTGATAAAATCTGGGTGAACATACTTTGTCTAACATCAAATTCACTGGAACAACTTGTGTTGTGGCAATGTTCCTTTGAGTTGAATCTTATCTAACCTTGCTATGGTGTTGCCTAGGCTGAGATCCACAAAGATATTTAGGTTCCTAACTAGGTTCCATTGATCTCAGTGGAAGTTAAGAACCTAAAATACCTTTGTGGATCTGGGCCTAGGTGTACTCCCATAGTATCTAATGCTATGGCTTGCAGCTGTGCCGCTGTAAACTCTCTAGTGTAACCGCTCTAAGCTGATGGGAGAGAGCTCTCCCGTCAGCTTAATTACCCAGCCCATGTGAGCAGCAGTAGCTCTGTTGGCGGGAGAAGCTTTCCTGCCAGAATAGAACTGTCCACATTGGTGCTTAAATCAGCATAAGTTATGTCACTCACTGGGGTGGCTAATTCACACCCCCGAGCAACATAATTAATGCCGATTTGAAGATGTAATGTAGCCATAGTCTAAGACTTGAATACCTGGGCTTACTTTAGTTTTTATTAAAAAAGGAAGATCCACAAAACTCAAATCATATTTTGAGTTACCAAAATGTTTTTAAAAAACTCAGGAAGTTTTGCAAAACCTTGCCCTCCGCTGGGTTCAGCCACTGTGATCTAATCTGAGTTCTTACACAAAGTGGCATATTACTGCCATCAAACTCTTTAATTGCTCCACTATGAGACAAGTGCAGATTTCTCTGCATGGTGTCAGGTGGAACATTATTGTATCCACACAGGTTATTTTTACTTGACACAGCGTGTCCTTTTTAACAATAGCATTCCAAAGCAAATTAGCCTTCGTATAAAATGCCAACAGCACTCAAATGCCATCCTGCCCTCCCTGTTCACAGGAGGTGTGGATTATGCTCTTATTTTCCCTCTCTACTGTATAGTCAAGTACATGTTTGAAGGGGGGGTGGGGTTGAACCACTGTCAGACTTGACAGGTGCAGACTCAAGATGCACAAAGCTCTCCAGCCTTGCCATCTGGGAGACAGCTTTTCTTCCTTGGTTTTGCTGCTGGGGCAAGATCTGCCGGCTGCTAGAAAACTTGGGCTCTTCATCTGTTATGTGGTTGTAAGGACCTGCTTGTTACCATATGGCTGTGTTTAAAAGAGAGAGAGAGAGAGAAGATTAGGCTGCAAAGCAACTGTAAGAATTTTGATCAGTGCTGTTTTGTGGTAAAAGTGGGTTGTTGGCTTTCCCTCCCACAGTCATCACAGTTACTGGTATAAGTAGGTGCACCTGTGTCCCTCCAGCCCCTGTCATTTGGCCACAAAGTTGTTTTTCTTTGAATCTGCCACATACTTCTCAACTTGGCACTATAAAATCCTGCATATTTTAGGGTGCTTGGCTAGAAGCCTAGTTTTTTTGTCCTTTTTTGTGAACATAAAACCAAGGGTGGAATGAAGTGAGACAGGATTTGCTTTGATGGAGATGTTTTGGAAAGCTTGCCAACCTAGCTGTATTGATCTGGTGAGTAAACAACAAAGCTTCTGTCCTCTGCAAGTGGCTAATTCCATCACATCACAACAGAAGAGAATCCTTGTAGCAGCCTCAGCAACAACCAAAAGAGGATATTTTGCAATATAATAATTCTGTCTGTATAGTTGAAGGAGAACAAATGCTTTCCTGGCTCCCTGTGGAACTAATAAAGAAAGGCAGGTTGAGGAGCCTTGGATAATTATTTAGCCATCTTAAATATTTATGAGGTATGGAGTATGGTACATACAATTTAAGATGCGACTGACAATTGCAACCTACATCAACTTATTTCACAGAAGCTAAATATACTTAATCTTTCTCTTTTAAAATAAAAACACTAATCCCAGATATGTCCTCAGCTAAGAGAGGGGCTGTAAACTATAAATAGAGAGGAGAAAATCATTTTTCACAGGTATAGAGCAGGAAAACTGTTATAAGAACAAAGTATTTGCCAAGAGATTTCGATACTAGTTTTCTTGTATTTTTCTTACTGAAAAGTTCACCCTTGGCTGAGCCAGAGTCTGTGCCATTTAGTAGACTGGAAGTGGGCCAGATTTTCAAACCTGTGTTTGGCCTGTGTTTTTTGTGCCATAAAATTATGGCTGTACAACCAGAGGCCCAATTAAGGTTGCGTTAAAGACTTACCCCACCGTTTCTTCACTGCACTTTATAGATGGTGTTCAGTACATGAAATCTTCCCTGTCTTCCCGTCAACATCCTACATATTCCATCAAGCTTGTGCAGAAGCATTTTCTGTTCCACACATGGCTTCCAAACACACACTCATTAGAGGATGTTTGTGGAGGGCTTGTGGACAGTTTCAGACTTTATTACAACGTAAGGGCCCAATATGGCAGGTCTGTAGAAGTCAAATAAAATGTGACATATACAGGAATTCCAGGATCATGTGCTAAGTTTAGGCGAGAGGATGTATCTGCCTCTTGTATATGGGATCTGTGCTCCTGTTGAAATCTCACTGGATGATACATTCCCAAGTTAATAAAAAATTAAAATGGTCTTTATACTGAGTAGAATGGCTTAAAAATGTTCAGTTTAAGTTCCGCTCATGATTTTGGCTGAGGACAAGTCTACATAGTACTTTGTCAAATCAATTTGCTCATCTTCCATCATTGCATGGATGAATTACTGTATGACAATATAATTAAGTTAGGTGGAATTTTTTTTTCCATTTCCAAATCTTTGCATCCAATCTTTGTATTGCACCAGCACTTGAAAATGTTTAAGTAATACCATAAGCAGCTGGCTCATGTCCTGGCTGATGGTTTATCCTCAGTGCTACCTATTTTTTTATTTTTTTAAATTTTTTCTTCAACTGTAGTGCATCTGGCTCAAAGGAATAGCCTGGATATGACACTGTAGTTAAAAAGATCCATGGTCAAATTCTATAGACCAAATATAACAATGGTTATGTTGTATCCCTCCTGAACCATTGGAAGAGATCAGAACCCACTATCACCTGATGAAGTGAGCTGTAGCTCACGATAGCTTGTGTTCAAATAAATTTGTTAGTCTCTAAGGTGTCACAAGTATCACTGCATTGACACTCTCCACCCTGCAATTAAAATACTAGGTATGGTTCATACATGGTATCATGTAAATAGTAAAATATGTGCAATAACAGGCTTTCATTTATTGGAACGTAAAGGTAGCCAGCAAGATCATGAGATGAAAGACATTCATTTTGACCTGGTGTAAATTGCATGGGTGGCTGAATATGCTTTAGAACAAATGTCTTGATGAGGAGAAGCTTGCAGGCTGCTTGTTTTGCATTGTTGCACAGAAAATAGTCTCTCTAACAGGACACTCATTCTTTCACTGAGCAAGTGCGTATTGGATTCCTAGTGGCAAAATAGTGTAAATTGTCTTCTTTGTAGTCAGTTACAGCATCAGCAGCCAGAGCTTGCTGGAAATGGAGAAAAAGGGTGAGGGGAAGGAAAACATGCTTTCCAATTAGACAATGGCAAATACCATACTCTCATTTATACAAGGTCAGAAAGGCAACAGCCGAAGGAGCCACGTAATAGACAATTTGATGATAGTAACTAAGAAAATATAAAAGGCACCCAATTCCTCCCCCATTGATAATGCTGCCTGAGATGCTGTAGATCAATTTAGTCATGGTGGTGGTAAAGAAATTGCTCTTGTTTGATGTTCCAGAAGCAGATCATGCAGTTTCCTAGGAAACATCCTTTCCCACTTACAATCTAATTCTTTTACATTGCTTGATCTGATGAGTCACCCTACCTGACTTTTCTTTACTTCCTTTTACCTATTAAAATGTACCCACCAGGTAGAAATCCACTAACTGATAGGGATTTAAGTCCACATCACCTGGCTCTTCGATTAACTCTTCTGGTTCCTCTCTGTAATCCAGACAATGTGCCTGATTTGACAAAACAGAATTAATGGGAATGATAGTGTGAGAGGAATCCCTGTTTAATTGATTTACCCACTAATGGAACAGCATGTTGTCCTATGTCCTAGAAGAAAAAGAGCTCACGCACTGCATGGGATCATTTTTCCCTTCATGTCCCATGCTGGAATTTAATTTCTGTTTTGTAAGAATTAAGGGTGTGAGCCACAAAACAATTTGGATGCCTAAACTCCGGAGTTAATTGCCTAAGTCCCTGTGCATGACGCCACTGCAATTTACAAACCAGGGGAAGATAGGCAAAGCAATGCCTATCTTGCATGTGGAACCTGATCTGGTAGGCATGCTCAGAAGCTGCCTAGCACCTGGGGTACAGCAGTTCCTGGAGCATGGGGGGCAGAATGCGGGACACTGATAGGTGCAGGGCTCCTCACCCCCACACATAAAACATAAAACAATAACTGTGAGCACAAGGCAAGCAGGATTGTGGTTTCAAGCATGAGCCAGAGAAAGAGAGAAGTGAGATCTATTTGGGGAGACAGCAGCTTGGTAGGGTTAAGTATAGGTGGTAGGTTATGTGGACTGGGGCAGGGATTAGGTTAGTGCAGGAGAGGGGCACAGATTAGAGATCAGGGACAGCTGGGGTAACGGGGTGGGGAGGAGGGAAGGGGAGCCACAGATATCCTGGGCAGGGAAGTGGGGAGGGCATTTTGGTGAGGGAGAGGGAGGGCTGGGACAGGGCTAGGGAGCAGGAAGGGACAACTGTGTGGGAGAGTGGGAGCAGCTACCGAACAGGGAAGGAGGAAGCAGGAAAACATAGTCCAATATGATAAATAATAGCATCTTCATGCTGCAGCCTCTGCTGTGACAGAAGAACGAGGAGGAGGAATGGAGTCAAAGGGCAGAGGAGCTTGAGGCCAAGGCCAAGCCTGAGCCACAGGCCAAGGCCAAGCCTGAGCCACAGGCCAAAACTAGCCTCCATCCATAGCCAGCCCTGCAAACATACCGTTCTTGTTGGAGTTTTATGGGGATCTCACAGTGGGCCTGAACCTAGTGCAAAGGGCTGGTCCTGGGCACACTGCAGCAGTTGTGTGACAGTCTGCAGGATGGAGGACCTATCCACCGCCACTCATAGGAACCAGCCACTATCCAGCATCATGTGGGTCAGCCACTGGACCCTTCCAGTGCATCACCACATAGACTACTAGCATCCTTCTGGATCCTGGGCCCATTTTTGAAGGCCATAATCAGTATATGCCAGCCGCCCAGAGGGAGAATATGATTGAGTTCCACTAGATTGCAGCCTTCCCATGTATCCTGGGAGTGAGTGATTAGAAACTGCATGGCCATTAGGAGACCACATCATGACCCTCATGCCTCAATAAGTAAACACTGCAATTATATGATGGATATTCTGATGGTTGTGGGTAATGCCAGGCTACATTTCATGGACATTGTGGCAATGTACCTGGTGTCATGCCATGATGCATATGTACTGTCACCATACAGACTGGTTTTGTGTTTGTGGTAGTCTCAAGAATTAACCCTTTGTGGATCTCAACAACTAACAGAGTTTCTATTATTTTTTCTGCAGTGTTGTTGGGTTTTTATTCCTCTCTCCCTCACAGTAGTCAGTTTAACTGCTTTACAGATCACCTTCAGGGTGTGAATCAAATGACATGCAATTGATGTGAGTTTACCTGAGACAATATCATGATTTCAGTGTTAAACATGTTGCAAACCATATTTGGAAAACAAAGTCTCAGTTCTTGGGTAAGACACTTGAATTCTGAGCTGAATATAATGAATGGTACCTATGTTGAACGGAGAGTTGCCAGAGTAAGGGGTAAATGCTGCTCTGTCTGTGGCCAAAGAACAGTTGTCACAGAACAAGTTAGCAGCTGGAGCTTTTCATGGCTAATGAAATCAACAGAATCCCCTGATAGAAAAACAGCCCTAGAATGTATAGTTACCTGTTGCTTGTTCTATGTATAAAACCTAATAGTTTGCAGGCGTCTAATGAGCCCCTGTAGCTACATCATTAATACTCGTTTGGTCTAGCAGAATACAGCTTTCATGAAATCCCCAGAGGGCTGGGTTTTTTATTCTAACTCCATCTGGAGTTGGGTCAGAATCAATATTCCTGCTACCTTCCAGGGCCTCTGATTACACCAATTGTCATCATACCAGCAGATACACAAACAGCTGTGACTAATACCTCCAGAAGATGCAGCTTCTGAGACTGGTAGAACTACTGATTTAAAGGGGCAATACTTCTGAATGGGTACAAAATATGACGCTCTTTGATCCTGTTGTTCCTAAAAGAATGTGGGTAGCAAAATTCCCACCATGCCTATCAGACGTCAGCTACATTCTCATGATTTTCTGAGTCTGTTTGTAAGAATCAGATCTGTTCACTTATGATTTCCTTCTGCTCCCTTTTACCTTGATGTGTATATATATTTGTACTCCTTCAGCACATGGCTTGTTCTGCTGCAGCTGGTGAGTAGGCGGTCTTATGTAAAGCTATGTGGAATACTTGAGCATTCTTTCTGGTTTATAAGTCTATTTCCTGCAGGTTAAAAGTTATAAAAAATAACAAACTGTACAAAACAGCAAAACTTGAATAAAACTTGACTAATTAAAAATAAATAGCTTATAAAATACTCTGAGAGATAACAATGGTACTTGCAAGTCTGTGATTATACACAATTTAGAGCTGTGTAAAAATAGTGACTTTTTTTTATTAAGACCTTTGCAACCTCATTTCAGGTGATTCATGCCTCTACAACCTAGCTTTCCTGTTAAATTTTAGGGTTTTTTTCCTCATAGATTTAAGGCCAAAAGAGATCATTATAATCCTCTAGTCCGATCTTCTGCATGGCACAGGCCACAGAGCCTCACTCAGGAACTTCTGTATCAAGCCCACAACTTATGGTTCAGCTAGGTCATGCCTTCTAGAAAGATATCCAGTCTAGATTTAAAGATTTCAAATGATGGAGGATCTAGCTCATCCTTAGGTAAGTTGTTCCGATGTTAAATTTTACTATTAATATTTTATTCACTTTGAAACATGTAGAAATGTGAAGGATCACTGTTGTTCAAAATTTCCTGCCTGAAAAATGTTGAGGAGAAGTTCTAAGGGTGGCCACCTTTGACATTCTTCTTTTACATTATCATCAGTGAGGAGAGGCTATGAAAGTAGAGAAGATGAAGAAATGAATACATTATTTAATAATGTTGTCCATGCTGCTGACTTTGTCCAAAAAAACTTGCCCAACGTGTTCTTACACAGACACTGGGGCGAGTTCTGCAAGAAGCCCTGTGTGAGTGAACACCTGCACACAGCCACATTGAAGTCAGTGAGCACATCCATGAAGCAGTTTGCAGGGCTGGGGCCATAATCTACCCATGTCTATTTGGATGGAAACTCTCTTACCCACACAGCTACTCAAGAAAGCAAATAACTGGCAATATATCGAGTGTCAGTATTTTTGCTAATTCTGCTTTGGGGAGATGTGCCAAGCAGGCATAAAAAATCAATGGTAAACAGACATAGCAGCAGGAGCAAAAAACAAGCAGTGTTTTTAGATGGGAATTCATATAAACAATTGCTTACACACAGAGCAACAAGCCCTACCAGGATCCCATTGTGTATCCAAAGCATTACTGATTTTTATCACCCATCTGATTCATATGCTCACAGTCAAAAGAGCGATCATGATCAGCTATGAAAAAGTATAATAAACTCATACAACTGCTGAATTAGACAATTCCGGGTCTCCTTCCCTCTGCTGAAAATATGTAGGCAAGGCATTAATGCATCTGAGTTGTGCACATGCTGAACGTACACTTGGGGGCAGACAGATTATAGCTCATACTTCACATAGCTAGTGCCGGAAACAAATATCTCCTTTTCCCCTTTCAATAATTCCTCCCATGCATATAGGACTGTGACAAGGATAAATTAAAGGGCATCTATAGCCCAGTCTCACCATTATTGGAGCCCTATTGGCTTCAATGGAGCAACACTGACCGACTTATACCAGCTGAGGATCTGGCCACATGTGTCTAGTGAATGTGGGGACCCTCAGAAGATTCACTTGTTGCCTCGAAAACAGTCACAATAATCTGGAAACACCTAAGCCTAAAACACAATTCTCCCACCCTGCTGAGCAAGAAAATAAAAATGGAACAATTTTTTTTTTATTAATAGTGTCTGCTGCTTCATATGAAAATGACAAGTGGAATTGTAAAAAGGACTATCCAGTTTGAAATGAGGAAGGAATGGCAACTCCTTTCCTTTTTAAACTACACTGCAGCTCTGGAATAGTCTCCTTCTGCCCATATACATCACAGATAATTGCCAAGTATTGCTACATGCTGGTTACATGACATCTGGCTGCTGTATGTGTCACTTTTGAGACTGGCATGGCCCAAGCACTAAGCAATTTGCCAGGCTAATTTCTTTTATCCAGCCTGACAAGGCCTTCATGTTCAAAACTGGAGCAAGTTGTATTATAGGATTTATTTGTTTATTGTTTGAAATGTGCTGAATGGTTCAGCAGAACTTTGCTAGAAGAGAACAGAGGTTTGTCCCTGACATGTGGGTCAGTTGAGTAATTCACAGCCAAAACCACTGTTCCACTGCAGAATGTGAGTGCCCAAATCACTATCGGTTATCAAGGAAGAGAGTGATGAAAGAAGGATAATTTATAAATCTCTGCAAATCTCAGCAGATTTGATTCTCAAATTCATGGAAACCTTTTCTTTTGTTTCAGTTTGCATAGGTCATCCCCCTTGAGTTTAACTCAAAATGAAACTGCTGAATTTCATCTGGTTCCATATCAAAATCAGATCATGCCTTGCTTCAAATATTCTCAGACTTTTTGATGAACTTGGTTTGATTCTTGAGACTACAACAAACACAAAACCAGGCAAGTTTGTGCAAGGCTTGGATTTCCATGCAGTGGTTGGTTACAGCACTAATAATTTATAGTATGCATGTGTGTGGAAGTAATAGGAACATGTAAATCCTGCCTAGCTGGTGTGGTCTATTGATTGGAGTTCAGGAGTCAGGAGGACATCTAGGTCCTAATCCTGTCTTTTTTTTTTTTTTTTGCTGTCAGAACAAAGCCCATCACTCAATACCCAATGAAGCTCACAACTCACAGGTGAAGTGTATAATTCTTACTGACCTCCGAGGGTGGGAGGTTATGGAGGGAGTCACCAGATGGCATTGTTACACATAGTCTGGCTAGTTCTTTCTCTTAGCAGCAAACACACACTCTGTGAAGAGAGGCTTGTTTTGTTCTTGAGTTTGTGATGATATTTTTTGAGGGGGAGATGTGGCAAGCAGCCAGGGCGTTTTCTTTTTGCCCTAATCTCTCTAACGGGTCAAGATGTTCCCTTTATACTGGACATTGCTGTTTTGGCTGAGAGACTCCCGAAAGAAGATTGCCTTCTGGCTGGCTGTGAGCCCCTCTGTTCAAAGACTGTTGTGGAAAATAAGCTTCACAGAGAGTAGGTTGACATGGCACACTTCTTTTGGCAGCGTGTAGAGTACGTACTCGTGTAGCCTCCTCAGCACAGGTATAAATAGCTGTGTAGACTCTACGGCACAGCTTAGATAAGTAGAGTAAAGATGCCGGAAGGGTGTGGTTATGTATGTTAGGATATAGATATTCAGGCCTGTCTGTAAAAGCCTATACTCTAAGAATTTAGGTGTATTCTTATCACTTAGCTAGTTATAGAGGTATAAAAGAAAGAATCAAAATCACTGTCTGCTGGTGTAAGGGCCTTCTCTTACTGTGACAGTCTGAGGCCCTGTGCTTAGGCGAAGGCCTTTGGCTAAGCAGCAGAGGCAGCCATAAGCTGGGAAGTGACCGGTCACATCCTCACAGTCCAACCTAGTCACATTGAAAGAAGGTGCTATTGGGCTCTTAGGAATACAATCCTGTCCTGATAATGCCTATCGCCTCCAGAGAAAGGGAAGTGCCTAGAAAATGTAAAAGGAAACTTAGTTTGATAGTATCCTGTCTGGCAAGAACTCACTTATCAATAGCTGGGGTGTGAAATCCTCACTTCTGTATTGTTTTGTCATTATAGTTCCCACTTTGCTATTGTTTGTCTGTATAATCTCTGTCTGGTTCTGTGATTGTTCCTGTCTGCTGTATAATTAATTTTGCTGGGTGTAAACTAATTGAGGTGGTGGGATATAATTGGTTACATAATCATGTTACAATATGTTAGGATTGGTTAGTTAAATTTCAGGAAAATGATTGGTTAAGGTATAGCTAAGCAGAATTCAAGTTTTACTGTATAGTCTGCAGTCAGTCAGGAAGTGTGTGGGTGTGTGTGTGTGGGAAATGGGAACAGGGAATGGGGGTGGGGAAATTGGAATCATGTTTGGCTAAGGGCAGGAATGGGAACAAGGACACAGGTGTAAGGCTCTGTGGTGTCAGAGCTGGGAAGGGGGACACTAAGGAAGGAAACTGGAATTATGCTTGCTGGAAGTTCACCCCAATAAACATTGAATTGTTTGCACCTTTGGACTTCGGGTATTGTTGCTCTCTGTTCATGCGAGAAGGACCAGGGAAGTAAGTGGGTGAAGGAATAAGCCCCCTAACAATGTACCTGAGTATGTACCCTACATGGCTCTTTACTTGCCCAAGCCATACCTCTCTGTCTACACTGCTACTTGCTACCTCCTCCTCCTCGCTGCTGGAGACTTTTCCTGCTGCAGGGAAAGACTTCAGCAGCAGGGAAAGGGTCAGCCTTTCCCCACTGCCAGATCCTTTCACTCACGTATGTAGCTACACGCTGCAGTGTGGATGCATCCTGCCTTTTGCTGTGGTGTGTAGCTACATGTACACTACATGCCACCAAAAGTGGTATGTAGTGTGGATATAGCCTAAGAATATATCTAGACTTCATATCACTGAATTCCAGTCAACCCACAGGGCCTTGATATCTGCTACCACTCAGCAGGGAGGCAACCATATATTTCAGTTTCCTACATCCCTTGAGAAAGAGATCAGTTTATTTCTATACCTGCTGACTAGAGCTGATGGAAAAAAACTATTTTTTTTTTCTAAAAATGGTTTCCATTTTGCAGAATTTGAAATGGACCTGCTTTTCATTTTATTGAAACCATTGTCAGAACAATTAGTGAACTTTTTTCTTAGCTGTTAACCTTAACTGGATTTTGTCAAACAAACAAACAAAAAAAATCAACTAAAGGGTTATTTTTTGTTGAAAAATAAACAAATATAACTGATATTTTCAGAATGTTGTTAATTTTTGATGACTATCAAAGCTGTTACTTAAAATTTTTATCAGCTCTAGAGATGACTCATATAGTGGCAGAGAAGAGATGGTGGAAAAAATTGATTGAACTGGTATAATGGCTGTGTACTTTGCACAACTTGTGTCTGGCATCTGATTCCATACTTATGCTTTGTGTGAGCTATACTCTCTTCTCTACAGCTCTGATGTGATTGTACATGCAAATGTATAATTTAGGTCAAAATCTGTCCTTGGAAGTATATGCAGGCAACTCCCATGTAAGATACCCTAGTTCTATTGACTTGAGTGGGAGCTACATGCAAGTATTATGAAAGCAGACTTTGCCCTGTGTGTGCAGTATTTCTCTTGGAGAGCAGTGAAATTATCCTCGGCATGATGATGATATAATTATAGGGTCTCTCTTTCTCCTGAAGGGTAAAGGAAATGTTAGCTCCTATTATTGCAAAGTCAAGCACTCAGATATTAGGAAATGCCAGAATTAAAATTGCCCTTACAACCTTAATTCAGTCCCCATTATGATACAGCCTTTTAGTCATTTGATTACATACTGTTTTTTCCACAGGACTCCTGTGACAGTCTGTACCCCAGTATTCACCTCTTGCATGCTATTATGATAATCTTTGACAAGTATGCCGTGTGAGGTATCATTTAAAAATGAATAACTTGCTGGTCAATATTGTCCTGATAAAATATGTGTAGTAACATTGTATGAAAGTTATTCAGTTCTGCTGCATGGTGTTACTCAGACATATTCCAAGTCTAGGGAGTGGCAAAACCAGTTCCTCAGAGACAAAAGATAAGCCGACACCTCAGCCAGGTGTAAAGAGACCAAATGGGCTACCACCTGCTTAACTGGCTATTCATTGGCAGGAAAAGGGACATGGGTGAAAAATCTATATTTTAAAAAGTAACAGCTTGGGGTTCCCATTCACACAGACTTTTTGTCTCCTGAACCTCAGCTGGAGAAGCTTCTCAAGGAAGGGAAAGAAATATAAGAAGGGAGGGCAGACATTCCAAATCGTCCATCCCTTTCTCTCACCCACAACACCTGAAGAACAATGGAAGCAGCATTGGAGTGGGGGAGGGATCCTGACTGAAAGAAGTTCAGCAAGAGGACTGTTGACACACGTAGTGAGGGATACCTTGCTTTGATTTCACTCTAGTTTGTTAAGTTAGGCATTAGTTGCATTTTACTTTTATTTTCCTGGTAACCAATTCTGACTTTTATGCCTTGTATTTACTTAAAATGTATCTGTTTGTAGTTAATGAACTTTTTTTATTTTATCTAAACCATGTGGTTGAACTGAAGTGTTTGGGAAACTCCATTTGGGATAACAGGATTTGTGCATATCATTTTCTGTTAATAAAATAACAAAATGTATATGAGCTTGTATTGTCCAGGAGAGAGCTGGGCTGTATAAGACATACACTTCTGTGGAAAGTGTGGGACTGGGAGTTTGCTGGTGTTGCTCTGTAGTGTAATTCAAGAGTGGCGGGCTGCAGCACTCCTACACTATGACTGGGAGTAACTTACGTGCTGGAGGCTGTGTGTGTAAGTGGACCAGGAGTGGTAGCTCTCATAGCAAAGGAGAGTAAAAAGCACCCCAGGTTAAAGAGCTGAGGTGACACAGCTCTTTATCAGTCCAAGCGGTACCCGTAGGTATGTCACAGCTCCTGCCTTGTTCAGTGTATAAAACATAGTGCTCACTTAATGAGAAGCTATTCAATATTTTGTTTTTTCCCTCACTGTTCAATGTGTAGCCCCATTTACTACACACTATTCACACCCGGCTCTGAAGGCAGAATTATTGATTTCCTCCTGGGCTTATTTGTGGCACTCATCACTATAGAATCTGAGTGCCTCACAAACATTCATTTATTTTCACGATGCTGCTGTGAGGGGAGAGGATATTATCCTCATTTTATTTTACAGATGGGGAACTGAGGCACAAGTATCAAAAGTTTCCACTAATTTGGGGTGCCCAATTTGAGACCTTTCGGACCCAATTTACTTAGCATTGTGTAGCATGTTATATATTCAAGCAGAGCTCCCACTGACTTCAGTGGCAGCTGTGAATGCTCAGCATTTCTGCATATCAGACCCCATGGGGCACAAAGTCAGGCACTCAGAAAATGAGGAACATACAATTAGAGAGCACCAGTGAAAAATGTGTTCTAAGTGACTTCCTTAGCATCACATAGGAACTCTTTGGCAGAGGCAGGGATAGAATCCTGTTCTCCAGCGCAGTATTCATCTGCCTTAACCATCCTTTCTCTTCCTGCAATCCCCAGCTTCATTTACTACACACCTTCCAACTTCATAACAAATGAGGCAGAGGTCCTACAGACAACAGCTTCCTTCACTACTCACTCCTGATTTATCCCCAGAACATGTCCATTCTATCCACTGAATGAGGCAGTGGTCTGTGATAAAAATAACATGTGAGCATGTATGTAAAGCTTGTATCAAAATGCATACGCAAAAAGGTTGCACAGCTAACTTTAATGCTGGCACTTCCTAACTTTCAAGGACTTTGCAACCTGGATAATATTCTTTTAATGTAATTTTTCTGTGTGTAATTTCCTAGGTTTTTAGAAAAGCAAGCAAACAGAAAATTGAATCATGGGACATCACACTGACATGCACACGAGTCATTAGCTAGGTTGGATTGTTCGATCTACCACATACGCCTTTGCCACTTGAGCTAATGGAATAACCGATAACAGGTTATCATCTTCTATGTGGACCAGCACTAGAGGGATTGGGACACTTTGCCAATGAGTTTCACAAATATTTGCTAACAACAGAGAAATGGTGAGACTCGGAATCTTGTGTTCCATTCCAGGCTCAGACTCTTTCCCCCCCCCCACGATTCCCCCCATCTTGACTTGACCCCTTCTGCCCCTTGCCTTCCAACCTGTCCTAGGCTCAGTCCTGTCTCTTCCTCTCCCCTGGCTCCTCATCCCAGTCCCCTAGTCAGTCCTGGTCTCCACTCCTCAGGCTTCTCATCCCAGTCCTAGTCTCTGTACTCAGCCAGGTCCATTTTCTTCTGCCCTGCTCCCCTTTCCCTGGGCTCCCAGTCACAGTTTCCCTCTTTTAGCCTCCCTTCACCCTCACTCCTCTCTCCACCAGCATCCAGTTTTAGTCTTCTCCACAACAAGCTCCTTGCCCCCAATCTACTCCTCCCACCTCCCACATACGTCTCTTGTCCCATTTGACTCAGGCAACTTCCTCCTCCATGCTCCCTGGGGGAGTGGAAGGGAGGGTTACACTGAGAGCACAGGAGAGACAAACTCCCTGCTTTCTGTTCCAATGCCCAACCCTGGCCTGGCCTGCAGCTGCATGGAGCAGCAATTGCAGAGAAAGTCCTGTTCAGGCCAGGATTGGACCATGCTCAGTGTGGACAAAATTTTCAAGGGAATTTAGTTGCAAAGCCCTAGCAAGCCTATGCTAAGCACCTGCAAACTGTCATTTTTCAAGGGCTTATAACTTGGTCACATTCGGGCAATTTTACATGGCCAACATTTATTTTTCAGTAGCTTTGTTCTCAGAAACAGCTGAACTGTTTTGGCTGAAATTTTACAAATAAATAAATAAATATAAATAACTGAGCTTAAGGCAGACAACTGGCTGGAAAATTTTGGCCCAAATGGTTAAAATCTGACAAAGTTATAAGCCACCTGGAAATAGCAGAGGCAATCTTACTAGACAGGGATACCAACCTGCCTATAATAAATATGTGATAATTTATTTTAACTTTAGACCTCTCACTCTTGAAGGTTTGGTTCTAGTGTTTAATTTTTCGGATAAAGATGGGACTTAATTATATTCCAAACCAGTCTCCCTGTCCCATACTAATGAGCTGTCTGTAATTCCTGTAGTCTTTTTACACAATTGTTCTACAGCTTTTTCATTTCCTTTTAAGAGGACTATTTCCTCCTGGACCATCTCTCCTTTCAATGCCACTGTTTCTCAATCCAGATGTTTTATTTTGCTTATCAGAAAGAGATGCTTTGGAGACTGCCCTTACTCATAGGCCCCTTCATTTCAACCTGGCACTTTGAACAGAAGAACTCAAACCTAGTCAATCTTTGATGTATGTGCATACCCATCGACATTGTCTAAGGATTTCCAACATGCCTATCACTGTGATATCTATGTGCTGGACTGATCTGGTGATAGTATGGTCATTAATATTTGGACTACTTAAAATCCAGTAACAGCAAATTTTCAGTACAGGTGAATCAGAGCAACAGAAAAACAAATCTCAACAGCTATTTGTGCTGCAGAGACAGATATAGTCTGTATCTCCAGGGACAACCCACGTTCCTCTTGCTGCCATTCTTTGTAAAACAGAGCCCATATCACACACAGTATGACAATGTGTATCTTCCCCTTGAGCTTCCTTCCAGGCATCGAGGCTTGGGTCATCTTATTGCCCAAGAGACCTTATAAGCTTGACACTGCCTTAGTTGGAGAAAGGCTATACGGAAATGAGCTGGAATGCAGCATAGGTCTGAAAATGGTTTTAAATTCTGTCATTATCACAGTTTAACATGACTTTGGGATCTTTTAATTACTCCCTAGAGGGAAAGAACTGCTGATACTGACTATGCTGAGGCCTTTCACTAAACCTGACACACCTGCGTATTCTAAAGATTGGTATTAGTTATACCATAAACTTAAGCAAAATGACTTTCAGTTTATTGACTTTCTGGGATCAGTGGAAGTTGGGGGTGCTCAGCAACTTCAAGGTGATGTTGAGTGCTTCAAGGGGCCAGGCCCACAGTGGGTCATATTAATCGCAGGTCTGATTGCACTGGAGTCAATCGACATCCGAATTGAACCTGGCAGTGACTCTTTAAAAGGGTAAAGCTTAGAAATGTAAGTTAGGTACGGGTGTAAATCTTTGCAGGACTCAGTGCTTTAGATTGTATTCTTTAGCTTACTCTTTACTTTCCCCTCTTTTTATTCTGACCCAGTAAAAAGACATTTTATCCTTTATTACTAATTTTCTGAGGTGTCCAATTCTCCCAGGTTCCAATATCCTGAGCTTTCCAGAACACCCCTTTCTTCATCTTGTTTCTCCTTTTTTATTATGGAGAAAATGGTATGAGTAATCCTTTTTTAAAAAGTACTTGTATTTCATGAGAAGATACTTGTCTTTGGAGCATCTGTAATCTCTCGGCGGCAGCACAGTCTAGAGCAGTGTTTCTCAACCTTTTTGATACCTGGGACCGGCTTGCTGCCTTCCTAAACTGTGTCAGGGAGATCTCAGGGCCCAGCACCAGTCCACGGACTGGTCGTTGAGAAATACTGCTCTAGCGGATATGGCACTTGGCTAGGTGTCAGGAGACCTTCATTCTGTTCCTGCCATTGATCCTGACCCGTTGTATGACTTTGGGTAAGTCATTTCACCTCTCTGTGCCTCTCCTCCTACCCTTTGTCTGTCTTTTCTACATAGATTGCAAATTTTTCAGGGGAAGAACTCTCTCTCCCCATGTGATTGTACAGTGTCTAGCACAATGGGACTGTGGTGGGGCAGCTGCCCCACCCAGGCAGGAGAAGGGTTAAGGCAGCCTTGGAGAGGCTGCGCAGAACCCAGCCAATCAGGAAAGGGCTCATTGGGAGAGCCAATCAAGAGAAGGCTTGCTGGAGCAGCCCATATATAAAGGGCTGCTCAGCAGAGCAAGGGGCAGTCTTTCTGACGGGCAAAGGGGAAGGACTGGCTGCCGACAAGCGCAAGAGATATTGCGGTGCTGGGCAGGGTAGTGGAGCAATAGGGGAGCTCTTCGCTGACCATGGCCAGACTGAGTCCCTGAAGCAAGGGCAGGGAAGGTGCTAGGGCTATGGGTGAAGTGGCCCAGGGAAAGTAGGCAGCAGGAATAGGATGATGGGCAGCAAGTGGCTGACATCTATAGGGTCCCTGGGCTAGGACCCAGAGTAGTGGGTGGGCCTGGACCCCCCCCACCCTTTGCCCCTACTTGTCAATGAGGAGAATGGCCTAAATCCAGACTGCAGTTTGCTCCTGGAGCCAGGGGCTAGACTAGAGACTGCAGTTGGCCACTGAGACAAGTAGAAGGACTGAGGACCCCCTGAAAGTGGGGAGACAGCAGACTGGGGCACAGCCAGAGGGCCGTGTCCTGAAGAAGATGCTGCGGTCTGGGAGCAACGTGGGTCGAGATAGTGGAGGCGAGTGAGACACCTCTAGTAAAAGGTACCCTGGCGGTCCAAGAGAGCTAATTCCCAACATGACCAGCCGGAGGTGCCACGGCAGTGAGTCAGAACCACTACAGGGACCCTGATGTCAAATGGGGCCAGTAAGTGCTTCCATGGTACTAATAATGACAGTAAAAGACAACTGAATAAAACAGCCTGAAACCATCAGGGTTCAGTCCATGATTAGATGAACCCTGCAGTTTAATCTGTAGAGATTTTGGAATTGAATTATTTTCTGCAGATTTTCTTGAATGTTAGAGTTTGACAAACATCACCTTCCAGGAGGAGCCTTAACTTGTCTCCCATCAGGGGGCCCCTCCTCTATTTTTTGTGGAATTTAAACTTTTTTCTGCATAACTGTTTGAATAATAACTCTAAACTAGCTAAGCCAATTTTTTTCAAACTTAGAAAAATAGTTTGGAGTTGACTCCAATCATAGGAAATTTCAGCCAAAAAGAATTTGAGAAAGTTCAGAGCTACTGGAAAAGAGGAGTTAAAATGGAAGTATGACTGTAGGCTTTGCCTGCACTGCAAAACTACCTCAATGTAAAATCCAACAGGAGACAAGGAATGTGATGCTTTTACTTGGATGTACTTAGTTGAGGTCAACCTTATGTGCCCCACCTGGGAATTACCTTGACTAGCTACATAGAGGTAAAAACTGCAGTGCCTTGTCTCCCCTATGGTTTTATATAGAGATGTGGATATAAAAACACACCACATTTGTAAGGGATAGTCTTAGTCTCAGCTGTAGCAGTCACTACCAACAAGTCTGGTTTGCATGGAGTGCTCAGGAAAAGGGCTTGACTCTCAACCCTGGAAATTGAGATAGGAAACCCCACTTAGTAACCCTGATTTATTTAGCTTGTTTTCATGGAGTTCAGTAACTTTTGGTGAATAGCTTTATTTAGGTTTTCAGCCACCTTTTAATTATTCAGAAAAGCATTTAAGCACATGCTTCAGTCCCTCCCTGTTCAGCAGAACACTTAAACAACTGCTTAAGAGCTACTGATCGCATGCTACAGTTGATGTGGATTTCAATAGGATTTAAGCATCTGCTGAAGTTCTTTGCTGAATAGGGATGAATTACTGAACTGGGGCCTTATGTGGGAAATGCCTGTGCACGGTGATCAAAGAAACATTACTGTGACACCCCCAACCCCTGGCTTATTTGCACTGGAAACACTTGAAAGAAGGGTGGGTTACACAACAATGTAAATTACTTTTTCCTATGCCTCCTTTGTGCGTGCTGGAAATAGATTTCCCACACAGTCGTCAATTACTTTTATTCATAGATAGCCTCTAAATGTGTGTGTTCTGTGCCACAAGGCTGACATTCCTAATACCGCAACCTTTTGCGGGACCAATAAGCCACATTGTCTGATTCAGAAATGAGTCTCCATGGAGCTAATCGGCTTTGTTTTTGACTTTGAGCACTTGATGTTTTTTTTCCTGCAATGCTATCAGAGCTGTGGGTTGACTTTAACTGAACTATTGATTGACAAACTAGTGTCATGAAGTGGTCTTATAAGCTATACAGTGACAGTAACTAAAATCTCATACCATTTAGGGGGCTTTGTTTCTAGTTAGAAGTAGTTTTAGTAACAGTCTTTGAATATTTAAACAGTAGATGGGACAGTGCAACTGTGCCACTGTAGCGCATCTGGCAAAGACGCTCGTAGGTGATAGGAGAGAGCTCTGCCATCAGCATAATAAAACTACCTCCGTGAGAGGTGGTAGCTATGTCGGTGGGAGTGCCATCCACACCAGTGCCTAGGTGGGTGTAACTTATATCATGCAGGGTCGTGGCTTATTCACACCCCTGAGTGGCATAAGTTATACTCACATAAGTAGTAATGTGTACAAGCCCTTACATTGGCTGTTAGCTGCACTCTGGGCTCATAGCTGGAGTCCCCCCCAGCCTGGGGCTGACAGCCTATGCTGTCCATGTGCCCCGAGCAGGTGGTGGGGCTCCAGCTGTTGGCCTCAGGGCCAGGGGGCTCCAGCTGTCAGTGCTCCAGTTAAATCGGTGAAAGCACTCCTGGTGAGGATGCACACCACCAACAGAAGGAGGGTAGTGTGGACATGAACCACCAGAGTAATTACTGAGGTGGCTGTACATAGAGCTAACATAGTTCGATTTAATGTTGTAGTGTAGACTTCCCCTAAGCTCCCAGGCTTGTCTTTTGAAGGCTTCTTTTGTGGACAAGGACTGATGGATAGATTGTTTTGTGAAAAGCGTTCACCCACAGATGACAGGGTGTGTTTCTTTTATCATTTTCCTGTGTGAGTTCATTTGAGAGCGTAGTGATTGTTGTCTGGTTTCACCCACAAAGTTGTTGTTGGGGCAGTCAGTGCACTGAATGAGGTACACCACACGTTGTGATAGGCATGTGTGGGACCGATGGATCTTGAAAGGTGTATTGTGGGTGGTATTTGTCATTATAGCAGTGGAGATATGTCTGCAGGTTGTGAATCTGTTGTTTTGGCAGGGTCTGGTGTCACTTTGAGTTGGTGTGTCCTGGTCTGTGGGGAGCAAAACACCTTCAAAAGACAAGACTGGAAGCTTAAATTCATAATTCTGCTAGACACCAAAAATCATGGACCCACCAACTCTTTGTTCTATGATTGCCAGAAGTGTTAGAGACTTCTGTTGGTGAGAGACAAGCTTTCGAGCTTACGCAGAGCTCTTCTTCAGGTCTGGGGAAGGTACTTCCGGTGTCACACCTAAATTCAAGGTGGAACAAATTGTTTAGTGTAATTAGTTAACACATTTCAAGGGGTTGTTCAAGGTGAAGTGGCCCATTAACACCCCTTCAGTCATGGGTGGGGAAAGGAATGGATAGGGGGGAAGGCAGCTGCAGATCGGTTGTATGTGTGGGTTAAGGATTGTTGTCATAAGACATAAATCCAGTGTCTGTATTCAGTCCATGATTTTTAGTGTCTAGCAAAGTTATGAATTTAAGCTCCCAGGCTTGTCTTTTGAAAGTGTTGTGCAGGTTTCCTTTGAGGATGAGGACTGAGAGGTCAGATATAGCGTGATTGCTTTGTGAAAAGTGTTCACCCACAGGTGATGTGGTGTTTTTGTCTTTTATCATTGTCTTGTGTGAGTTCATTCAAGAGCACAGTGATTATCGGGTTTCATCCACATAGCTGCTGGGGCATTTAGTGCCCTGGATAAGGTACTCCACATGTTGTGATAGGCATGTGTAGGACCCATGGATCCTGAAAGATTCACAAGAAATGTTAATTGCTCACTTTGTTTTGAATGGTTTCTTGCAACATATGTTAACTTCTTGTGATTACAAATCTGTACCACCTTGTATTTAGCTGTGACACTCTGATTAACTTTCCCTGACCTGAAATAGAGCTATGTGGAGCTCAAAAGCTTCTTTCACCAACAGAAGTTGGACAAATAAAAGTATTATCTTTGTCCACCTTGTCGCTCTCATATCCAGAAACCAACATGGCTACAACTGCAAACAAAAGTAAACCTACTCATACTCCATCATTACCCTTTTAGTCGTTTATTCTTGTGTATTCCTGGGGAGAAGTGTGTTGTATGTGCATAATAGTTTAAAAATATACTATGCTGTGTTCCAGAGACCCTGTGATATCTTATTCTACTCCTGACCAACAAAGAAAATTTGTTCTGCTAAATAAGAGACAACCAGCATGTCAGTGGGTTTTAGAGCACATTTGTAGACAGATATATATTTAAAAACATAAGAGTTGGGGGCTGAGGGACACATTTTTCTCCAAGCACAATAGAGCTTCCATACAGACCAGATGAAGAATTAATAATGAAACTTTTATTCTTGACAGCTTTGTTCACAGTAGGAGGGAAAATTCCTCAAAATCAAAGGTAAGAAAAAAAATTATAGGTTTCCAAGATGACAAGGGAGACCTGGCAGTCAATCAGCAGGATAACTATTCTAGATGACAGAGTGAAAGATGGCTCCAAAGTCACCAGCACGCCTATCTGTATGGAGCCACCTGCCACATGAGTGAAAAATATATTTGGTGCTAGCTATCTGATTCATATAATTACTATACAACAACAATTCTCCAAGTAGCCCAACACAGAGCGGTTAAATGGTCATCACCTAACTGCCAGCAAACTGCAGCCATTTTTATTTTCCAAGAGCATGGTTATCTAGAAAAATCTTAAAAAGGAAGCTAAAATGTGTGAGGATTGTATAATGCTAACCTACATATACCACAGTAGCACATTAGTGTTTGTATTTAAAGGAATAATTGCATGTGGCGCAAAACCCCACTATGTGTTTTGGAACTGATGACTGAGGTGATTGGGTTTTGATTTACAACCAGCACCAGTTGGGAGTAGATCAAAATTATGCTCGGATGGCTTTTTAGTTATGCACTGCAGGTGAAATGAGTTTCAAGTGGAAGGGCCACAAAAAAGCCACCAACACTATTGGCACTCTTGTTGGCAGTGAGGCTGAAGATTTGAATGGCCTGGAGACTAAACTAATCCTCGTTCCTTGAGGTGATCCCTCCAGAGCAATGTTCAGACATGCTGGCAAGAAGGTGTGTGGAAGCTTTTTTGCTTTTGCTATCCAAGTTGTAGCAGATGGTCTTATGATGCAGTGTACTGAAAGCCTTAAAGCAAACAGTAGAAAAATATTTCATTTGGTTACTTGTTCATTTTTGAGTGAACTGGAAATGTCATACCATGCCCTTCCTGAATGCTAGTTAAGGCGCTTGAATACAACACATTGCGTGCCAGGACTTGACAGTCATTGCATAGTTAACTTTGAGGTGATGGTTGGCCCTAGTAGTTTAATGAAGTTCCATAGTGTAGCTATTACTTGTGTCACGATACATATATAGGTTTCCCATATGTCTGCTCTGACTGTAGATACAATTGGTTTCTAGAGTTAAGCGAGATAAAGCCAATGACTTCATGAAGATACAATGGGCACAGAGTAGATAATTTTTGTTTTCACTGTTTCCATTGATTTAATGACATTGCTATTGCTAACTGCCATTGCCCCCTCTTCAGAAAGAGTTACTTTTTCATATATTTTTCCATTTGTTAACATAGTATGTTAGCAGTGATTGTAGCTCAATGCTGGTAGTTTTGTCTCAGTAATTTACTCAATGGGCAGTATAGGCCTACAAAGTTCCATGTATTCTGTAATACTGTTAAAAAAAACAAACAAACCTGTCTCTTATGCAAAAATATACCACCCCTAACTTCAGGTCTAGTAAATATAAAATGTATCATGTGCAAGATACACAGGGCCAAATGGGAGCTGCACATCAACATCCAAGATCAGAAGTTGGCCTGCTGAATAGTGGCCTAAGAAGCAATGAAGTCCCTGTATTGGCTATATACCATAGTGTACATGTAACACAGAATGTTCCATTCATTTGACAGAAAGGATGAACTATTGAGCATTTATATTTTGTAGCAGAAAGGGACCTCTTTAATTGTCTTAGAAATGAGGCATCGGCTATGGTCAGCAGTTAGCTCCTGAATGCTTCTCTGTAATTAGAGTGTTTAATACAGGATGATGTAATCAAAAATTCAGTTTCAAAATATAGTGCAGGATTTAGAGAGTAAGGATGTCTTGTAGTTAAAATATTGATGTGGGACTTGATCTGGCTTTGGTTCCTGGTTCTGCCACAGGCTTCTTGTGTGACCCTGGGAAAGTCACTTATTATCTCTGTGCCCCAGTCCCTTAACCTGTAAAATGGAGATACAATTTAAAAGTGTTAAGATTTTTTTTGGGGCAGGTACTGTTTTTCTATGACCTTTGTGCAGGTCCAGCAAAATGGGCTCCTGAAACTGGTTGGAGCCTCTAGGCCAGCGGTTATCAGCCTGTAGGCCGCATGCTGCCGAATTAGCGCTCGCTGTGTGCTAAAGGCTGCGAGCTCCAGGCCCACAATGACAAATAGGTTGCGAACCACTGCTCTAGGCATGACCAGAATACTACTCCTAATACAATATTTATCTCATCACTTCTTAACTTGAGCTTTGCCCGTATAAATATAATTGAGATTTAAAGTGATTTGTGTTTGGGGCGGGGTGGGGATGCTTATAACCCATTTCTTCAGCATCCTGGAAAATCTCCCTTAAATTTGCTAGTGGTTTCCTGTATTATACAGACACAAGTCATAGAGAGGCTAAAACATTGAAATAATGAGCAGATATTGACTTCCTCCAACGTGTCTGCTTCACTGAGCAAATACATGTCAATGGATCAATGCGGCACTTGCAAGTCTGTGACTCTGACATGGTAGGACTGCCTTGTGTTGGTGACAACTCATGGCAATCTGTGGATATTAGTCAGAGAGGGAGACCTTTGGGCAAAAATAGGGGCGGGAGGGCAGGAATTTATGAAGCCTTCAGTTTAATTATTTAAAACATAATTGTACAAAAACTTTAACATTTTCATAGATTTTTTTAAGCATTTAGTACATGAAAGAATTCAGTGTGTAGACTTGCATTTGCTGAATGTATTCTCTTAAATGAACCAGTCAACGGGGTAAAAAATATTCAATGCAAAAATCTCCTCTAATGCAACATTTTTAGAGTTAACTCCACAATAACAGTCAAGAGAAGCAAAAGTTACATTTCGATAGCAACAATAATGTCACCATATTGCACATAGGGCACTATGCCCTGATTGAGCCAACCACTTAAACACACTTAAGTCCAGTAAAGTCAAGGGCCAGATCCTTGGATGGTTTAAATTGGCATAGTTCCACTAAAGTCAATGAAGCTGCACTGATTTGCACCAGCATAGAAACTAGCCCAGTGAGTTTTGCTCGTTAAAAACTGCATATTATGGCTCAATGGAATTTGATAATTTTGCAGGATTATTTTTGTGGAGAGCAGTATGTTTGACGAGTAGTTTGGTAACAAATACCACCATGAAATTTGAAACATTTGAGGGTCTACCCTTCTCTCCTATGCATACGTGATTCCTTTTAATACTAACAGGATTTACATGTTTGCATCAGTGGGCACATAGACTCCCCCTCTAATATCTGTATTCTCTTCTGAGAGTGGAATTAGGGTTTTATATCACTTAAATTTAGCTTAAATATTTGTAGAGACATGTATTAAATCATATATCGCATTTTCTTCAACATTCTTGATGAGAACATTAGCTCTGCACAAGAATTCCTGATTTTCACACTGGGTTTCATGACCTCATGTGACTCTCTTCCAGTGCACCTGTTAATGATTGCTATATTACACAACCTCGCATGCTTTTCTTCAAAATAAATTGTTCCAGTTGTATGTGCAGACCCATGCAAGAGGCCAGGGTCTTGGTTTTAATGTGTTCTTTAAAAAAAAAAAAAAAATCAAGCCAGTGGGAGTGGGAAAACTGTGAAAAAGCCACATCATAGAATTCTTTATGATTAGTAACAGGCTGAGCTAATGGCTTTAAGAAATACTAAACTTAAGTTGGGGGTCTGTGTGTAGCCAGTGTGTATGCGTGTAGTATTCCTTTTTATAAACTTGCTAATAACTGAGTGAGACATCGAGGCAGCAAGGAAAGCCTAAAGAATCATTAACATCACTAGTTTGGAGTCTGCAGGAATCTGTACCATTCCGAAAGAATGTGGATCTTGTTGAAACATAATGAGGTCTAAACTTCCTTAGGTTATTTAAAAATCAGGGTCCTGACCACTTGCTGTCAGTAAAGATCCCATGGCACCTTTCATAGAAGTTAGAGGTATTAGCCCATATGTCCCTGGCCAAATTCCAACTGGCTAATTACATTTTTCTGTCTTCCTGAATTCCCCCTGCTGTTTCACTTGGATACAGTATTCTTCATGCTCTCTCTTGAACTATTGTGTAGTGTTAATGTGCACTGCCAGAGGTCCCTTTCACTTCATTGCGGGCTGCATTTCAATGGTGAATGAAATGCGTATAATATATATATACAGGTATACTACATATGTAAAGGTGATATCCATGTGATAAACTGTGACCTCAGGTGTAAATAAATCTATTGTGCACTTTTGACTTTCTGTCTTTCCTGGGATTTATTTTAACATTTCCCCCCTACCTGCCATCAGCTTTAATGAGCAGCCATTCTTTTAAAAAAATCAACCTGACACAGATATTTCCACCAAACTGGTATTTCTCATACAAATAATTATTTCCTCCACTGGGAAAAGATTTGCATGATCTCCCTGGCCTTCCGGGAGACTGGAACGCTGTCCTCGACTTGAAGGATGCATTTTTCCATTTTCCCAGGACACAGCTGGTTCCTTTTTTGTGTTCGGCCAGTGCCATTTCCAATTCACGGCGCTGCTCTTTGGTCTCTCATGAGCCCCGAGAGTGTTCACAAAGTGCATGGCGCCAGTGGCCACTTACCTGAGATGTCAGGTTGTTCAGCCAGTTGTTAAGGTATGGGTAAATTTGATCAAGGGTCGGTCTTGGCATCAGGTGAGGCAGCACCTTGGGCTGGTTTGCTCCACATGTTGCGATCTAGGTCTCTTGATAAACGAGAAAAAATAAACGTTAGTTCTGGTGTAATGCAAAGAGTTCGTAGGAGCGGTTCTTGACTCTACTCGGGCCAGAGCCTTCCTCCCCGAAGCCCAATTCCGCGCTATGTCAGACCTAATCTCACATATGCAAACCCACTCTCTCACCACTGCTCACATTTGTTTGAGGCTGTTGGGCCACTTGGTGGCCTGCACTTACATGATTCGGCATGCACGGCTCCATCTCAGGCCCCTACAGGCGTGGTTGGCATTGGTCTATGTCCCCAACAAACACAACATAGATCAGTTAGTCAAGGTTCCGGACCACATACTGTCATCGCTCGTTTGGTGATTGGACCCACATTGGTGTTGGAGGGAGTCCCCTTCGTGGCCCCAACCCCGTCGGTCACCCTGGTTTCCGATGCTTTGGATCTGGGATGGGAATCCCATCTGGACGACCTCAGCATGCAAGGTTGTTGGATGAGTCATGATCACTTCTTACACATAAATGTCAAGGAGCTCAAAGTGGTAAGCCTGGCCTGTTAACATTTCCTGCCTCATATAAAAGGGTGGTTCAAGTCCTGATGGCCAATACTGCCACTATGTTCTTTACAAACAAGCAAGGCAGAGCCTGGTCCTCAGCCCTTTGCCAAGAAGCCATCAGGCTCTGGAATTTTCTGTGTTCAGCACGCCATTTATCTCATGGCCACTCACCTCCCTGGGGCCAGGAACACTCTGGCAGATCACCTCAGCAGGACCGTCTTGTCTTGCCACAAGTGGTCGCTCCATCTTGAGTTAGTCAGCCTCATTTTCCAGAGGTGGGGGGACTCCCCAGGTGGACTTGTTTGCATCCAGGCACAACAGAAAGTGCCATGCTTTCTGTTCGATTCAGGGGGGCTGACAGAGGCACCCTGTTGAACGCTTTCCTGCTCCTGTGGTCGGGAGCTATGGTGTATGCCTTCCCTCCAGTAGTATTTACTCCAGTGCCATTAATTCAGAGTTCTCATTAAGATCAAGCAGGACAGAGCAAAAGTAATCCTCATAGTGCCAGCTTGGCTGTGCCAGCACCGGTTTGACACGTTGCTGGACCTCTTGGTGGCTGCCCCGTTACAGCTATCGCTCTGGCCAGACCTGTAGTCTCAAAACAATGGCAGACTGTTGCATCTGAACCTGACAGCGCTGCTGCATGGTTGAATGCAGATGAGTGGCTGTGCTCAGCTGGTGTCCAGGTCCTGCGGGGCAACAGAAAACCCTCTACCAGAGCAACCTACCTGGCCAAATGGAAACAGTTTACATGCTCGACTTCAGATAAAGGCATTCAATCTGAGAGGCTTTCAATGCCTTTTCATAAGTCGCCGCAGTGGCCAACAGGATGAAAGATCGTCCAGAGGATCTCTTTTTGTTTTGCTGTCTGTATCCACTACTGCTGCAACCAGGCCAAGGTGCCCCCTCCAGCAATTGTAACCACCCATTCAACCAGGCCACAAGCCTCTTTGGCAGCTTTCCTAGCTCAAGTGCTGATCCAGGATATTACCTAGTTGTCCATCCACACATTTACATCGTATTATGCGCTCACCCAGCAGGCTCGAGATGATGCTGGCTTTGGTAATGCAGTATTGCAAGCTGTACGACTCACATAACTTCACACAACTCAGTCAACCTGTGTAACTCGTTGTCAGGGGACGTTGTGACGGCCAAAAGTATAACGGGGTTCAAAAGAGAATTAAATAATTTCATGGAGGATAGGTCCATCAATGGCTGTTTGCCAAGATGGGCAGGGATGCAACTCAATGCTCTGAGTGTCCCTAGCTCCTGACTGCCAGAAGCTGGGAGTGGACAACGAGTAATGGATCGCTCAATGATTGCCTGTTCTGTTCATTCCATGTGAAGCCCCTGGTATTAGCTACTGTCAGAAGGCAAGATATTGGGCTAGATGGAACATTGGTCTCACTCAGTATGGCCATTCTTATGAGATTGTCACTGCATCATGATTGTTATAAACAGGCCTACTTCTTGGATACACTAAAAAGGGCAGCATCAGTGGTTTAAAGATAGATTAAAAAAGACCCCTCCAGAACGGAACAAGACCATATGTTGGGGATTGTCCTGCTTTGAGCAGGGGGTTGGACTAGATGACCTCTTGAGGTCCCTTCCAACCCTGATATTCTATGATTTCCAGCTTCACAATGGGGGAGTTCAGCATTGGCTTCTACACCTGAATGGGCTTAAGGTGAAGGAGTTTAACTTTGATCTTTTTAGTAAAGCTAGCTGAAACTGTATTGACAAAGCAGTTTTCCGGAGGAAAATGCAGGATTATGTTTATCATAATCTAAATATTTTGTAGGACTGTGTCTATTTCAACTAAATCTTTACAGGAAAAAGTTGAAACAACTTGTTCTGTTCTTGTTTCAATAACATTGAAATGTTTCATTTCAACTTGCTTATTTTGATTCATTTAACTTTGAGTTTTGTGTAATAAAATATTAGTTTAATTGTATTATTACATATAATGTATTTTATATTGTGCTATGTTATGTATTGAAAGAAAACACTTTTGCCTTATCAAAATGAAATCTCAATGGTTCCAAATTTAATTTTTATTTTTGAATTTTCATTTTGTGGGAAACATTTAAATCTCGGCCTTTTTTTTCTGATTCAGAACAAAAACAAATGTCAAAATGTTGGAATTTCCCAGAGCTGAATTTCCAGTTTCTGAGTAGCCTTTAGGTGTAGAAACAGCTTTTAAAAGTCATATTTGTAGAAGTGTTTATATGTAAACTTCCTCTCCCACAGAGCCTTGTGCAGTTGGACTCCTAATAATCAAGGTGCCTGGCTCTACAGGTGATGGGATACCAAAATCCTTTATTAAAAATCTCTCGGAAGCATTCCTAAAATAGCTTTTTCTGTAACACATGTGGTGTATACAACCTACAAAATAGTGTTGTGTAAAGGTTTTATTCGCACTTGTTTGGTTTGACCTGCTTCACCAGTCTTTAATTGGGAGGTCTTCCCAAACTCAGGTCAATACAATGTTTATAGCATGCCATTATATGTTCTCTCTCTTTCTCCCCTTTCTAGCACATCTCTGCCTAATTAGATAGAACACTCAGATATGGCTGTGTCATGACTGCCGTAGAAGCTCTGTTGTGTGAGTTTCTTCCACAGACATGGGAAGGTCCATTTTGGCTCAAGTGAGGAGGTGGGTCCTGATTCCTTATCCTTCTGTCAAAGGTCCTGATCCAAAGTGGGTTTTTTTAAGTCAATGGAAAGGCTCCCATTGACTTCCAGTGAGCTTTGAATCGGGCTCAAAAGGAGCCCTCTGCTGTCTATGGCTGATTTGATCTGTGAACTTTAAAATAATGAGAACAAAATTATGCCTTTGAAGTACCAGTCTGTGATTATTTTTTTTCTTTCAGAGCTATTTTGCATAGCCGCAATCACAGGTCCAAATTCAACTGCCATGTAAATAGGAGCAACATATTGAAACAAATAGAACTGTTCACACTGCAAGGTTGAATTTGACCCAGGGTTTATAAAAAAACTTGCAGCTCCCCCACAGCAAAGTGATAGGTCTGTGAGAAGGTTGGGAGATGTGTCAGGATTTTTTTTTTTTTCCTTCTTCAGCTGAAACATTCTGTGACTTTGGCTCTAATCTACAGGGCGAGATGATGAACATAACACCTGTCAGCAGCTCAGAGCAAATCTGTTGGGAAGTTTTAGTATTTTATTTTAGTATTTACTTTTAGTATTTTTGTTAAAGTAGTTACAACTTCTTTGCCTACTCTCTGGCTGAATCTGTTACAAATAAATTATGTAGATCTGTGGTACAAACCACATTTTAGACTGTTCTACTTACCAAAATACTGGGGAGGAAGGAAAGCCAGTGGTGTTTGAACAATGTGTAGTTTAGGCTCATAGCCATAAATCTACCCTGTGTGACTAGTGCTTATGCTTCCTTCTAGCAACAGTCTTCAGACCAAAGAGAACTCTATTAATTAATACTTTGCGTCCCAGCACATGAAGACACAACGTTGGGTTGGCTTCCTCCCGCCATCCCCCGAAACCAACTTGGCAATGCTTGATACACACTGTAATAAGTGGGGGAGGCCTTTGCCTGCTCAACAAAATAATTTTGCTGTATAACCCTATTCCTTTTCCTGCTCCTAACTGCACATTGACGTCCCCTCCCTCAACCCCATATTCCTTGTGAATGTTCACCTAAGTGAATCACCTGCAGTTAGAGGGGCACATATTTTTCCAAGAACTTGTTTTCAGATCTGCTCCCTAGACCTTCTAGTTTTTCAGTCTGGGAATTGTGTTGGTCTCAAGTTCCTCTTATCCCAGCAAGTAAGGAAAACAACTTTTGGGTTATGAAAGTTATGAGATGTCAAGTGAAGGCTGATTAAAGCCAGAAACAAATACAAATACAACCCCCAGCATGAAATTTAGAGATGCTTGACCCAGTTCTTGAAAGATAATTAAGATCTAGCCTGAATTGCACCTGACCCTTTCTGAGCTGCTTTGCTGTTGTCATGGCTGCAGTGGAATGTGGTTGCAGTGTCTTTTCCAGTCCCAGTGTTCTGCTTTCACTTAACAGTCCTAGCAGGTGCCTGAGCCAGTGGCATAGCTTGTGCCTTACAAATTAACGGTGTGTGCACACACACATTAGAAAGTTATTTAGGTTGCAAAGTCAAGTACTCAACAGTTAGGAAATGTCAGATTTACAGTTGTCCAGGCAACCTTAATTCTACCTCCTTGTGTGTCCATCCCATACACTGAGAGAAGCTGGGGTTCTGGGGGAAAAATAGCATGTGATCATGTAATTAAAGACTGTATCGTAATGCAGATGGACAAGGGGGCAGAATCTGGCATTTCCAAACTTCTGAGTGAGCTCTTCTCACAACAGGGAAATATCCTATATGAAAGTCCTAAAAAAAAAACAACCCTCTTTATTACAAACAGCTAAAGTCAATGTTAAAACAGTATGATTCTCAGAGCACCTGCCACACTAAAGACAACTGTATCATCAGCAGATCTGTGCCGGAAAATTTTCCAGGTATGTTTTGCTGTTTAATGCTTGAAAGGAAATGCTTACCACTCAGTACATGTCAAATTCATCTATAATGCAATGTCTGAAAGAGTGTACCTTGGTGTTAGGACAGTAGAGATGTGGGACTGGTTTCCTGCTACAATTATCGAAAGCAAAGCAAATGAATATAATTAATTTTTAACACAGACAAATCAATATCACAACTTATTTTTAGAGGTACAAGTATCTTCAGCAAAGGTACGAGGGAAAAGTTAAAGGGACACTGACAGTTAAGGCACAAATTTGATTTACTTAAGCACCATTATAGTGTGATAGGGAATAGACTTGGGTTTTGTATTTAGTAGCTTAAACTCTCTGTAGAGTCCCAGAGCAGCCAGCAGAGGGAGCAAAGTCATATTAGCAACACATCCTGTGCCAAGAACTGTATTGACATTATTGATAACATTAATAATGCTGATGACAAACAAGGAAGCAAGTATGCACTATGTTACCTTATTCCCCCTTAGAAATTGAAGGAGCAGAGAGAGGAATTAGTGTTTGTCAGTCTGGAAGAAGTAAAGGAGTAGAGTGGTATTTACTTTCAAGCTTGCAAGAGGATAATTAAAAATATAAATAAAAAACCCCCCAAAAAGTATGCATGAGTGTTGAATCTTTTTCTGGTATTTTAACAGTGCTTTGCACTTCCATAGCAACTGTCCTCTGATGATCTCAGATGATCTTTAGCAATTGTCATCTGATGGTCTTTATAAACATTAATGAATTAACCCTAACAAAACCCCTGTATGGCAGGTAAATAATTATATTATACATTGGTAAATAGAGGCACATACAGCCTAAGTAACTTTGTCAAAGCCAAGCTCTGAGCCAGTGGCAGGGCTAGTATAAGAAATTTGACTTCTAGTTCCCTGCTCTACCTACTAAAAACATTCCCTCTTACAGACGCTGCATACTTACAATGTGTGGCCAGTGGTGCCCCGGCATTACTATTTTTAAAGAGAGGCAGTTGCTGTAAATTAATATTCCAATAGCACAAAACAATTTGTTGTAAACTCCCAATTCAACATAAACTGACACATCCAGCTTTGAGGCCACAAGCAGCCCACACTGCTATAGTGCCTTTGCACGACACAAGTCAATGGCCAGTGGATTTATCAGCTGTCTTCAACAGCTCCGACCCTGCCCCCACAATTGCCAATGCACAGGCCTACTGGGAGCCATATAGGACTTGAGTCTAAGGAGTTTAAAGATGTAGAAGCCCTGTTGGGTCAGTCTGTGTCCCATCCATATAAAACTTGCCTTTTCTGGTGTGCATACTTTGTGTGTTAGCTTAAAATTCGCTTTCTGCAAACGTTGGTACAGTGGCACTTTTTCACTCAGATGTTCACAGAAAGCAAACACAAAAAGGGTACGAACAGCCAAATCACATGCACTTTTAAATATAAGTGAATACTAGTTGATTTTTTTATTTTTAATTTCAGCATTTACCCAGCTCTGCTTGCAATGTTGAAAACTAAAAACACTGAACGTTATATATTAAACACTATAAACATTGTTTGGTTACAGGGGCACAAAAGTCTTGTTCTGGTGTGTGTATGTGAGGGGGGTTTACTAGTATTCTTGTTGGCAAATTGGAAAGGCCTATAAAACTACAGTAACTGGGCATTAGTGGATGTCCTGTGTCCTCTCCAGTGCTCTTCTATTTCATGTACAAACCATCTTACATCTCTTTTTCGTCTTGCCCTCTAACATAAACCCCTTTAAATTGGCTTAAAGCCATGTCCCCAGAGCTGTGTATTGTAACATTTAATAGCGTATTGATGATCCACTTTAAACAAAAAAGTTTTAATTATGGCATTAATTTAAATTAATTATTTAATTAATTAAATTAATTTTTATTGCTGTTTTAAGTTTCAGTATGGCCTGATACATATAAGTGTTAGTCATCACCATCCAATCCTGAATATTTTATTGTGTTTGGGGAGGGGGGTATGTGAAAAACTTGAGTTTTCTATTTTCCCCTCTCTCTTCTCTCCCCCCGCCCCCCGCTCCTCTGCATTCACATACATATAATGATAGGCCTCTAAATCGAGGTAGATGTTTCAGATCTGGCTACCATTCACCCACCTCATCATCCCTTGAACAGCTGCAGATTCTTGTCACTGAGCTCTTACACCAAATGCATTAAAGAGTTTAGCAGTACAGTTGGTGTGCTTTTAAAAGACTAGGCCCACTCATTCACAATCCAGAAAGTTTGGGGGTGGGGAGAGGGTGGTGAAAAAGGAGGAGGCTGGATTTAACGAGCTGACCACCTGCTCTTGTAATCTCCGTTTGCAAGCTATATGAGCCCATGAATTCAGACATGGCACTTATGGGCTTTGGGCTTATCTCTCAGTCTGCCAGCACAGTCACAAGGAATGTGACCTCAGGAACAGAGATGATATGTCCTGGATACATTGGCAGGGCAAGCTAATAAACATTTTAATATGAATAGCTAATGTTGAGTGGGGTGTGGGTTAGGAAGCATGTAGGATTTCTTCTTCCCTTGGTATTTATTAGGAGTAGGAGACCCTAAATTTCTGATTTGGGGTTCATTGAATCCTAACCTCAAGTGAGAACATTACTGTTATGTCACAAGAGAGACATGGATGCTGTTACAACATCTGCCTGATTGAGCTCATATTTCTGGGATGGACTGCAAGTAGTGGTGGGATGGGATGGGGTGTGGGGACGGTGCACTGACTGCACAGGCAAATAGACCCCTAGGGTTGGGCTCCTGCTGCATGGCCTTTTTCAGAGGTATCATCATTTGTGATATGATGATGTCTTGGCCTGAGTCTGTCAAATTTGGATCCTCCAGTGTCTTAAGTATGTGGCCCATATTCTGTTCTGTGGCATGATCTGTTCTGTGCAAGATGGGAAGGGGCAGTCAGAGTGCTGATTATGACTTCCTGATATTTGCACTGCTCCACTAAGTTAGAGCAGTCTATCAGCTGCTCATCTTATGCCAGCTGGCTTTGGTTTCTAAGGGGCTGTATGCCAGCTGAGCATTGCTGGAGTGCAAGTACACACTGCCCTGTCCTCAACATGCCCCCAACACCAGAGGATGATAAGTGATTGATGTAGGAGCCATCTAAGTTGCTTTATATCAGCTGTGAGCTCCCCCATGCAGCCCTTCCAAGCTAGCAAGCTTTGCTATTTCCTTGGTAGGCTCTGTCATTATGGAGGGCCTAAGTCCATTCATTAGCTTCATATGTGCCTGAAGCAAATGTTACATCTAAGGTATTATCACTAGTGGGAAACTTATACTCTTTACATAGATTTGGATCCAGCTGAAGCATGGAACAAAATGCCAACATTCAGAGCAAGACCCCTGTGTCATGCTTTCCTACTATACGTACCTGTGCAGATGATTGCATTTGTTGCACACCTGGGTTCTCTTGGTCAAGAAATTTTATCCCCTATTATTTCCTTTTTCCTTCTAGAATTCAAACCTAACAAACTGAGCTGGCAACACCACTGTTTTATGAGTCGATGGGGATGGCAGTTGCATGATTTCCTGTGCGTGACCAATCTTTAACTGATTAACCTGATTAAATCTTGAATTTGCATGTTGCTGTGAATGAACTTGCTGGTTATGAGGGATGAGCCAGCAGCATTCTTAAACCATTACCCTAGCTATCTTCTGTATTTGCACTCTGACCTCCTATTGGGTGATGCCAGGCTCTCTAATGTGCAGTATAGGTATCACTCACATGCAATTTTCCCACAGTGATTTAAATAATACATTTTAGGTTATCGATAGAAATAAAATAACCAGAAGGAGTTAGATAGAATGAGGATTGGGGGTGGATGGCATGTAGTTAAGCCTGTGGACTGGGACTCAGGAGGTCAGGGTTCATTTCCCAGCCCCACTATGGACTTCTTGTGTGACCTTAAGCAAGTCACTTAATCTCTCTGTGCCTCAGTTCCCCATTGTAAAATGAGTTAATAATATTTGTCACTTTCACATAAGAAATGGTATCAATGCAACAATTTTAACTTCATGCTAATCTGTTATGGGGAGCTGGTGTTATAAAAATCTCCAACTTCTAGAGCAAATGAAGCAGGGATCCTACAAACAAAAGTCTCATTCACTATGTAGCCCCGATTTATTCCCGGAACAGTGTCCATCCTGTGCACTGAATAAAGCGGTGGTCCTGTGGGAAAAATAGTATACAATCCTGTCATTAAAGACTGAATTATAATGCATCTGCACACAGGGCGGGCAGGGGATTTAGATGTCATGGGTTTCCCAAGCAACCTTAAATCTGACATTTCCTAACTTTTGAGTACTTCATTTTACAACTTAAATAATGTTTCTTACCACAGTTTTTATGTAACATATTAGACAGAGAGAGAACACATGCTGCTGTGGTTTGGCATGAAGATTGACATGAGTTTGGTATATTCATTTCACTCATGAGTGGTGAGTCTTTGTGTAAATTATGCAGGTCATCTCAAATGAATGTCAATAAAACCTTTTAAAGCATACTATGCCATCATACCTCTCTTATGTCCCTCACTTGGAGATGTGTCACTCATTCTACATATCCCATTGGAAACCTGGGAAACTCCCCTTTCCTGTGGTGTATATAGTTCCAATGTATGTTTCTATCCTGAAGGATTGTGAGAAATTTAGACTTTAATTTTGTCAGTGGTGCAAGATGAATAGTCAGGCTGCTTTTGTGGGGAAATTACCATGTGAGGGGGGAAGAAAAGCTTTTCTGGGTGTTGGATTTATTTATTTATTTTTTTGAGTGGAGGTTGTTTGGAACCACTCAGGAGATTGGAATTTTAGAAACCGTTGCATCGGAAGACGGATTAATGAATGAAGTCCAGCAAAGGCAACCAACAGAATTTTATTACATAGATCCATTTTTCTGGTATATGGTCAACATCTATTTTTGTATCACAGGCAAGTATCTAGAGAAGGGTAGTCAAGAGCTCTCATTCTCATTATATGTTACCATTATCCAACCTAAACCCTAAAGCAGCAAAGCACTTAAGTGGTGGGATTCCCTCCAAGACCTTTTCCATTTGGCTTATTGCGAACACCTTGTCCAGTTCTGGGAGAACATTTCATGCAATTCTCTGGGATCCAAAACACTCTGTCTCTGGATTTCATCACTCCTGTTTCTTTATTGGGCAGATAGCAAAGCTACGCTAAGTTGATCAGATGCAAGTGTAGGGGGTAGATATAGGGTGTACCACACAGACAACCTTTTCCTTTATATACATTTACTCATTACATTGAATTTGCTATACATTACGTCACACATTTTTGGATTAGCTTAGTCACTTTGCAGGAATCAGTTCCTGTATAGCATGTTCTGTCCGTGTGCTGTTCATGTGGATCATTACAATCCAGGTTTACCTTGTCCCATAGTCCCTAGCATCAGGGTGTTGCTACTGATCTTAGCTAGTAAAGACATCCTGACTCCAACGTACTGTTTGTCAAGCCCCTGTTTATGACTTAACCTTCCATTCACCTTCCCAATGAGGCCCACTAAAAATGCAGCATGTTACTTACGTCAAGCCAGGCCTACATTAAGCAGCTTGTGTAAATTGTTTTAGCTCCACTGAAGTAATAGGAGCTATGATAATTTACACCAGCTCAGGATCTTATCCTGCACCATTGAGTTCAATGGGAACTTTACTGTTAACTTCAGTGAGTACAGGGACAGATCCTTTAGCAATTTCGGTAGGACTTAAAGCACTTAAGCACATGCTTAACTTTGATGAAATCAGGTCCCTAGTTAGGTGGGAGAGGCTGTGTTCGTGTCTCTCCTCATTGTCAAACCCAGTCAATAGCTTTATGTCTCCTCTTTGAGAGGGATGTAAGGAAAGAATGACCAGGTGTTTGTAGACTCCACTTACTGTATGTAGCAGACTAGACACATTGGCAATATCAGTCTGAGTTTGGCTGATCTGACACTGAGCGTGGAAAAATGTTTTTAATAGAAGGAAAGTGTAACCTGAATTTTATAACAGATGCCAAGTTCCTTGAAGGGTGACACAAAGAAGGTCATTTGGCTGGTACAGCACGTCCACAGTGTATGAAATAAAAAGTTATCAGTCTCTTTTGTCAGATCACCTGGAAAATATTTTCTTTTCCCAGAAGAAAGGGGAGGGTGGAAGTACCAGTGAAGACCTCTGTCAAAGCAGGAAAAGCAAACTAAATTTCATTGAGCTTGTTTGGATGCTATATATTTAAAATGGTTTGATGATAGTTTTGCTTTGGATTTAGCATTTGAAACCAGGGCACAGCCCTTTCTATTTTATATATTTAGATTAGCGATAGCCCCCAAAGTTTGGAACTAGGCAACTTGGGGGCTGGGGTTTTGGCTTGTTCCCTAATGGAGAGAAGAAGCAGCCATGAAACTCAGACCTGAATCTCGAGCTACACTTCCCAAAGCTCAAGGATTTATTTTGGGCCAATCTGTAATTGAGAGTTTACAAAAGAAGTGAGCTGTAGCTCACGAAAGCTCATGCTCAAATAAACTGGTTAGTCTCTAAGGTGCCACAAGTACTCCTTTTCTTTTTACGAAAACCAATAATGTAAGTAGATTACAGGTTGTTATATGCAATACAGTAGATAGAGTGTAAGATCTTCAAAGTATGTCTTTCCATGTGTTTGTATAGCAACTAGCATAATGGGACCCCAATCGTGTTTCAAATCTTTGGGTGTAACCACAGTACAAACGATAAATTTTTGGCAAAGTATCTTTTTAATATGAATTTTTATAATTCATTTTTTCTATTCACCATCAGAATGAGGAACTGAGAGTTCCTACAACTATCTTAAATGCAAGTGATTGAACAGATGAGCATGCAGCATAATGGAGCTCATAGGAGTAGAGACAAGGTGGGTGAGGTAATATCTTTTATTGGACCAAATTGATCCCACCTTGTCTCTCTAATATCCTGGGACCAAGACAACTACAACAACACTGCAAAAAATTCATATGAGTCGATAAATTTTGGATACCCAATTCTGATTGTATAATGTTTGGGTGTGCAGAACTCTTTGGTTGTTTAATGGACCGGTGAGGGCTTGTCATTGAGGGTGGGACGTACTGGTGGTAGAAAGATTTTAAAGAAAAAACACATGCTACACTTAACTAGCAAAAGGTCTTCTTCCCACACAGAAACCATTATAAACTGAGCTTTCCTTTAAGTAAAGGAATCACAAATGCACAAGGGAATTGCACTGAATAAGTGAAAATAATTGTATTTTTGTCTACATCCCCAAACTTGAGGGGCCTAATTATCCCATCAGTTGCATGCAAGCAACTAGCAGGATGATTGGCCCTAAGTTCAGGCATGCAGATGCATGGTCTCTGTGTCTGAGCAAATAAAGAGTGGAAAAGTAGCTAGCAGCAGCATCCCTATAAATCATTATATGTGTCACTCAGTGAAGAAACAGTTCTTTCTGGCCGTGTTTTTGGACAAGACAAAATTCATTCTGCCACACTGTTAATCAGCAATCAATAAGATTTGATCTTCTGTAGTTCATTGGGGACTTGCTCAATTAGCTGTTACAGATGCTTTCCCACTCCCACCCCGCCTTCTGCACATTTCATGACTTGGGAATAGACATTAGCTCTGTTGTGTTTGGGTAGCATGAGAAGTTTTCTGTATTTCCCTATTAGTGTGATCATTTTTCTTCTTGTTACTTGTTCTTGGGTTAAGGTTAGATGATGATTTTTTAGTAGTCTCAAAGTATGGTGGGCGTTTGCATTAAATTGTTTTGAAGTTTAGACTTATAATTTACTGTGCAAGGTGAAATTTTGTATATCTGAAACATAAGTATATGTTCAGATTACACTCCCTAAAATGATAAGGCTTCCAGTGCTCATGCTAATTTAATTTGGGACTGCACTCATAAATGTGTTTTTTTTTCTCTCTCAAACCATGGTTTCATTTTTCAGACTGCCTCAAGTAGTGGTAACGAATGAAGCGGTTTGCTTCAGATAATCAGTAAAAATACATCCAAGTTAAAATGCTACCTGAACTATCCAATCCTTGGGTCTTCACAACTGAATTGGAAACCTCCCAAGAACAGGCTTTCACACTAGATTTCAAGGAGAACAGATTATCTCAATGTATTTTGGCACACCCACACCCAGTACTGGCAGGAGGCAAGACATTAAAAGGAGGCATATAAGAGTAATAAGGGAGGAAAAAAGTTAATCACATTTTTTAAACCTTAGATCACAAAGTATTTAAAAAAAAAAAAAAAAGGAATATCCATCAGCACTATGGATACTGCTACACTAGTATGGAGTGCCCGAGAGCTTAGTGTGTCTAGTGGAAGAATTGTACCACAGTTCATTTAGCTATGTGAGAGTCAATGGTTGTATTACAGACTGCCTTTCAGTAGACTCAGGAATGCTTTCTCTGACCTAAATTATTTAATGATTGAGTAGATTATCTGATAACAAAGCTGATGGAGGCCAAAATCGGAATTGTGAAATATAAAGATTCCTGTTTAGAGGACCTCAAACATGTGTGACGTTGCCTTACTTGGAGAGACGACTGAACAACCACAGATAATTTGGGAGAGCTGCAAAATCTATGGGACTAAAAAATGTTGATAAAACCAAAGCCATGTGTGCCTCCTATATAATGGAAATGAGTGGCCTACCAACACTTTATGTAGATGGCAAAGGTATTGATTTTTGTCACAAAAATGGAGATGCTAAGACAATCCTGGAAAGTTGCAATCTTGCACCAGTTGTGAACACGATGACTGCAATGGTAACCCATGTCCAACATACAAAAGAAGGTACTCTTTTATAGAAGGCTTATAGAGCTGAGACTAAAGGAAGTAGAGCATAAGGCTGACCACGAATGAAGTTGAGAGGTGCAAATTTGAGGGATTTAAGAAATTAAATCCTCTCATACTGATTCTTGCCAAAGGAAGAAGACTTGTAAGGGGCTGTTAAAGATGTAAGTCCATTCCATATACCATCCAAAGACATGGGAATCTGCTGCTGTAATCATGAAATAAAAGAAATAAAGAATAATGCTACCAAGACAATTACTCCCCACAGTAAAATGGTTGGCTCAAACTGTGGCTGAAAAAAGGCATATGGTGGCATTTCCAAAGAATTTAAGGGGGAGTTTTGGAGAAGCACAAATGGCAGGCAGACACCTGTCATTTTGTGTTTTGAAAACTTTCCTCTAAGCCGCTTGGGTATTATTCATTTTTCAAATGGATTTGTGCTCTTAAACCATTTAGACACCTTTGGAAATCCTACCCATAGTCTAGATTAGATAGCAACTCTTGCATGTTAAATAGAGCTGGTTAAAATGGGAGAAAATATTACCTCTCTTGTTAGTTAATATATTTTCTAAGACAATGCATTTTTCCAGTCTACTCTGGTTCTATCCCTCAGTGCAAGCCATTAACAGATCTCAATTCTGCTAACACGGAAGTCACTGGAACTTTACCATTTCCCCTAATGGGAGCCGGATTGGTCTCATAGCGTGCACTGAAGGAACAAGCTGTTTTATAGCTTGATGTGTTAAAGAGCCAGGTCGTGAAGTATGTTGCTGTCTTTAGGACAGTGCAAGCATAGCTGTGCTGAATGTACACATTGGTGGGATGCTGAAGAGTTAATAATCAATTGCTACTTAATGAACATGTAGCCACCTTATTAAATCCACATTGAATGTGTAGGTAAGTGTACTCAGGGCATTTTAATTTAAAACGTTACCATAAAATCTGTAAGTGGAATTAGTGTGATGCTTCCGAGATTACATTAGCAGCAAAACAGGGTGAATAGTTACTGTTGTTTAAACCATACTGACAGGATCCAATGGAATCTTAACAAGATTTAAGTTCTGTTTTTTTTTCTATCTTGCAGTTGCAAGATCCCCTGCTCACCAGCAGCTTATTTCTTTGTGTTTGAATAGTGGGAGAGTTTTTAAATACTTTTATGGTTCCATCAAATGAGTGAAACCATCTAGTTGTCTCTGGAACAGGTTTTGCTACAATGTGCTCTATGGAGTGATGGAACATAATTATTTCACCATGTGTTTGTTTATTAAAACCCTTTTATGAAGTTAATTTCTCCCATCAAACCAGTCTCTAATAAGAACTGGTGATTTAGATTCTCTGTGATGAAAGTGCCTGCACATGGTCACAGTTTTTGCAGAAAGTCCAGTATTTTCATACCAGATCTCTGCTTCTCTGGTCAAATACTACTGATATCCCCAGGTTTTTTCTGATCAACAATTTCCTTCCTCTGCCCCCCTCTCCAAATTAGAAAATCACATGAGAATGCACACAGCTGCTGTATCAGTGGGATTTCTTTATGTGGAAGAGTTCTGGAAACCACCTATGAGACATTGCTGTACTTCCACAGGGACACCTGAGGAATGGCCAGGTCTGCCTTCCCCAAAACATTTCTCTGCCCTTACTAGGAGTAATTGCCCCAGCTGTTCAGCTATTACTAGTCCAACAGCCTCTTCCCTTTGTGGTCTCTACTTTCCTCACATAGTAGGAGAAAGAAATTGGAAGAGAAACAATCTCCTTTCACCTTCAGGTCTGGGCAAACTCACCAACCTGCTGCCTCTGTTGAATCTCCACTACACTCCTGCAGATCTTTTAGTGTCTCAGTTTCCTCTCTTTGCTCGCCACCAACATTACTCACTCCTCCCCTCTATTCCCCCACCATACAATCCTCTATGATCTCCAGGTGCTCAAGTGTATCCACTACAGTGGATTTCTCTGCAGTTCTTGGCCCTATCCTTCCCTCCTTGACTTTATGTCAGATAGCCTTAATTTTTTTTTTTAAGCCCACTACTGCATCCATTGCTCTAGGGGCTAAGGCCCTGCCAACACCTGCCCCATAGAGGATTCTGCATGTGGTAGGAGAAGAGTACAGTGGGCTTGGCCCAACTCAGCTGATATATCTGTGTCCAGATTAACTGTTGGAGGGCCTCACTGCTACTGTCCCAGCTACTCTGGGACTCACTGCTATGTCCCTGCCACTATTGTCCCTGCCCTCTTATTGGCCCCACTGCTCCCAAGGGAGGGGAACCCCTTGCTACGAGGGAGGGAGCCTAGAAACATCACTCAAGTGGGTGGCAGGACCATAGGGGACCCCATGTCATGGTGTGCCTATGGCCCCATAATCAGGGGTTCCGGGACAATTTTTATAGTGGGGGTGCTGAATGCCATTGAACCAAACTGTAAACCCTGCATATAATGGAAACCACTTCAAGTGAGGGGGATAGGGAGGCGCAGCACCCCTAGTTCCAGCACCAATGCCAGTACTGCCTTAATCTGGCCATAATGGCTACCATCTGCTCTATAGCCTCCTAATTCTCCCATTACAGGCCTCAAATCCATTCAACGTCCTGCTTTTTAAATTATTTTACTCACCTGCCAATCTGAATGTCACCCCCTAATTGAGTCACCCTGCTTTGATTTCTTTTGTCCTTGCCTATTTCTATTACTTTCCATTACTAGATGGAAAGATAGAATAATCAATAATAATGCAGAAAACACAGACCTGTTCAATGAATATTTTTGGTCTGTATTTGGGGGGAAAAAAGATGATGCAATCATAGCATATAACACTCTTTCCATTCCACTTATATCTTAGGAAGCTGTTAAACAGCAGCTACTAAAGTTAGACATTTTAAAATCAGCAGGTCCGCATAATTTGCATCAAAAATGTTTAAAATATTTGGCTAAGGAGCTTGCTAGACCATTTAATGTTGATTGTCAATGTGTCTTGGAACACGAGGGAAGTTATGGAAGACTGGAAAATAAAGCTAATATTCTGCCAATATTTAAAAAGGGTAAAGGAATAATCTGCGTAATTAGAGATCTGTCAGTCTGCAATCAAACATGGAGCGGCTGATACAGGACATGATTAATAAAGTAGTAAAGAAGGGTAATATCATTAATGCCAATCAATATGGGTTTATGGAAAATAGATCCTGTCAAACTTATTTTGCATCCTTTTATGATGAGATTACAAGTTTGATAGAGGTTGATAAAGATAATAGTGTTGATATAATATATTTAGACTTCTTTCAGGAATTTGACTTGATACTGCATGACATTTTGATTAAAAACCCTAGAACAATATAAAACTAACATGGCACACATTAAATGGATTAAAAGCTGGTTAGCTGATAGGTCTCAAAATGTAATTGTAAATGGGGAATCATCGCTGAATGGGTGTGTTTCTAGTTGGGTTCTGCAGGGATTGGTTCTTGGCCCTACGCTATTTAACGTTTTTATTAATGACCTGGAAGAAAACACAAAATCCTCACTAATAAAGTTTACCGATGACACAAAAATTTGGGGGAGCGGTAAATAATGAAGAGGAAAGGTCACTGACAGAGAATGATATGGATTGCTTAGTCATCTGGACACAAGCAAACAATATGTGCTATATGGGTAAATATAAATGTATACATCTAGGAACAGACAATGTAGGTGATACTTAGAAGATGGGGTTCAGAGTAGCAGCTGTGTTAGTCTGTATTTGCAAAAAGAACAGGAGTACTTGTGACACCTTAGAGACTAACAAATTTATTTGAGCATGAGCTTTCGTGGGCTACAGCCACTTCATCGGATGCATAGAATGCAACATATAGTAAGAAGATATATATACACACATACAGAGAACATGAAAAGGTGGCAGTAGCCATACCAACTGTAAGAGGCTAATTAATTAAGATGAGCTATTATCAGCAGGAGGAAAAAACTTTTGTCATGATAACCAAGATGGCCCATTTAGACAGTTGACAAGAAGGTGTGAGGAGACTTAACATGCGGAAATAGATTCAATATGTGTAATGAGCCAGCCACTTCCAGTCTCTATTCAAACCCAGGTTAATGGTATCAAGTTTGCATATTAATTCAAGCTGAGCTGTTTCTCATTGGAGTCTGTTTCTGAAGGTTTTCTGTTGCAAAATTGCCACGTTTAAGTCTGTTACTGAGTGACCAGAGAGGTTGAAGTGTTCTCCTACCGGTTTTTGAATGTTATGATTCCTGATGTCAGATTTGTGTCCATTTATTCTTTTGCGTAGAGACTGTCCAGTTTGGCCAATGTACATGGCAGAGGGGCATTGCTGGCACGTGATGGCATATATCACATTGGTAGATGTGCAGGTGAACGAGCCCCTGATGGCATGGCTAATGTGATTAGGTCCTATGATGGTGTCACTTGAATAAATATGTGGACAGAGTTGGCATCGGGCTTTGTTGCAAGGATATGTTCCTGGGTTAGTGTTTTTGTTGTCTGGTGTATGGTTGCTGGAGAGTATTTGCTTAGGTTGGGGGGCTGTCTGTAAGTGAGGACTGGTCTGTCTCTCAAGATCTGTGAGACTGAGGGATCATTTTTCAGGATAGGTTGTAAATCTTTGATGATGCACTGGAGAGGTTTTAGTTGGGGCTGAAGGTGACAGCTAGTGGCGTTCTGTTATTTTCTTTGTTGGGCCTGTCCTGTATTAGGTGACTTCAGGGTACTCTTCTGGCTCTGTCAATCTGTTTTTTCACTTCAGCAGGTGGGTACTGTAGTTTTAAGAATGCTTGATAGAGATCGTGTAGGTGTTTGTGTCTGTCTGAGGGATTGGAGCAAATGTGGTTGTATCTTAGAGCTTGGCTGTAGACAATGGATCATGTGGTGTGTCCTGGATGGAAGCTGGAGGCATGTAGATAAGTATAGCAGTCAGTAGGTTTCCGGTATAGGGTGGTCTTTTTGTGACCATCATTTATTAGCACAGTAGTGTCCAGGAAATGGACCGCTTGTGTAGATTGGTCTAGGCTAGACCCGTCCTCGCTTCAGAAACAGACTCCAACGAGAAACTGCTAAGCTTGAATTAATATGCAAACTTGATACCATTAACTTGAGACTGGGAGTGGCTGGGTCATTACACATATTGAATCTATTTCCGCATGTTAAGTCTCCTCACACCTTCTTGTCAACTGTCTAAATGGGCCACCTTGGTTATCACGACAAAAGTTTTTTCCTCCTGGTGATAATAGCTCATCTTAATTAATTAGCCTCTTACAGTTGGTATGGCTACTTCCACCTTTTCATGTTCTCTGTATGTATGTGTATCTATCTATCTATCTTCTTACTTTATGTTGCATTCTGTGCATCTGATGAAGTGGGCTGTAGCCCACGAAAGCTATGCTCAAATAAATTTGTTCGTCTCTAAGGTGCCATAAGTACTCCTGTTCTTTTAGAAGATGGGGGACTCAATCCTGGGAAGCAGTGACTCTGAAAAAAAATGTGGAGGTCCTGGTGAATGATCAGCTGAACATGATCACCCAGTATGATGCTCTGGCCGAAAGGGCAAATGCAATTCTTGGCTGCATACACAGAGGAATCTTAAGTAAGAGGAGAGTTGTTTTATCTCTGTTTTTTGTACTGGTGTGACCGCTGCTGGAATAGTGTGTCCAATTCTGGTGTCCACAATTCAATAAGAATTTAAATTGGAGAAGATTAAGAGAAGAGCTCCAAGAATGATTAAAGGATTAGAAAACATATTTTATAGTAATAGACTCAAAAAGCTCAATCTAGTTAGCTTAAACAAAACACAGGTTAAGGGGTAACTTGATTACAGTCTTAACAAATATTTAATAATAGGCCCATCACTCTAGCAGAGAAAGGTATAACACAATCCAATGGCTGGAAGTAGAAGCTAGACCATAGTGGGCAGCCTGCTGCCCATCAGGGTAATCTGATTGGGGGCTGAAGACATTTTGCTGATGTTGACTGTCCACAGGCACACAACCCCCGCAGCTCCCAGTGGCCACGGTTCGCCATTCCCAGAAAAGAAGGTGTAAATTCTTAACACTGAGAATAATTAACCATTGGAACAAATTACCAAGTGTCATGTTGGATTCTCCATCACTGACAATTTTAATATCAAGATTGGATGTTTTTCTAAAAGGTCTTCTCTAGGAATTATTTTGGGGTAGTTTTATGGTTTGTGGTATACAGAAGATCAGAGTAGATGATCTCAATGGTCCCTTCTAGCCTTGGAATCTATGAAGCTATTTAATTCAAACTCTTCTTTCTCATCTTACTTCTAAGGCTATGCCAGCCTACTTCTCATCTTTTGTTGATTCCCCCATTCATCCCCTTTGATCTGCCATTTCTGCTTGGTTGGTTGCTCGCCGGTCTTCTCCTTCCAAGAGCAGTTTCTTGCCTTTACCCATTGAAATGGGTAGCCCATGCAAGGGAATAAAAGGGGTATAAGTAACCCACTACTCCACAGTTCAGGCACATACAGCAGGGGTCATGACCAAGCCCTGCGAAACAATAACACATCTCATGAACTTTCACTGTTGCCACCTTTATCTACACTCCACCCTTTGGTTATAACCTCTTGCTGTGGAATGTGTTACTCAAATAGCATTCATGTTACAAGCTTGGTTTCATATGTAAAATGCCATGCACACTGATGGAATTGTATAAATCCTAAACCGTAATAGTGGACACAGCCATATGTCTTAGCTATGGAACACTCTTTTAATTCTGACTGTCAAAACTTTTGTAGAATATTCATTTTCAGAAGAGATGGATAAGACATTTTGAGGCAAAAATGTTGTACAGTACAACATATACACCTTTAAGAAAGGAGCCCATTTGGATCTGTGTTACTAAAAGGGGTAGTTTTAAATTGTTGCACAAACAATTTTGTTTAAAAATTCCTAAAAATAGTCATTTTAGAGAAGCAAGAAATGGTAGGCCAGCTCTTCCTGATTGTTTCTTGTACTGCCAATTCAGGGGTGTGGCTTCCACTGTTTAGTCAGATGGAATCCTTTACGTATCTTAGGGGACACCATGATCAAGACCAAGCAAAATCATCACAATTACTAATCATGGCTATTTGAATATTTAAGGAAATAGAAAAAATTAAACAACACAAATTACAGAACACAAATGATAAACTGGTTACTTCCATTACGATCTCTTCTGTATATCTCTCTGTGGAGACCTTTTGACAGAGATTACACTCATGAGAATTTAGCGCAGATGGACCAGTTAGTTATTATTAAATAATCAGCTAGTTTAGAGTTGACAAAAAAAGCAATATTTACATCCCGTGAAACTGAAGACAATATTTAAATCAGTTACTTAGAAGAAGTCATTTAAGGAGCTGTTTTGAGGCAGGCCAATTAATCAATATTAGGAATTTTAAATCCAATGGAATTCTATTATTTCTCATTTACCAATGTTTAGCCCCGTCTCCTCTTCAGGATTTCATTGTCTAACCACTTAGTGATAAACAGGAGAAGCTATTAGTCTTTTAAGTTACGACAGTAGTTCAATATTCCAACAAAATCATAACAGGAGTTTTAAATCTAATCCTTTTGCAGTGTCTTAGTTAACTTCTTCTCACCAATCCATGCTAAAGTTTTGTGGAGATTTACTTCGCTTGGTTTCTTCTTGAGTCCTCTCTATTTTTCTTATCTGTCTCTGGCAGCATGTTCATAGAGATGAGCGGGATGAGAGGTGGAGTGCTTGCAGTCTAAGCAGAGTAGCAGAGGTATGTGAGTGTGAGCTCACTTTTAGAATCTTTTGTACCCTTCTTATTTTCATGAAATTACAGGAAAACACACTTCTTTCATGCTTGTTTAGATGCAGGTTGGCTGCTATCACTCTTTCATTGGCTCCTTGTCTTTGGGGTCGGCTTAGGTGACACTTTCAGCTCCTGAATGTGTAGTCTGTTTAATGAATATGAACATTCCTTTAACTGCCTTTTGTTCTTCTCCTGGCAGGAAGGATCCAGATACCTTTTAAAGTTAGTTTTAAGTCTGTCTTTTTATTGAGACCATTTGCTGAGATTTTTTTTTTACTTTGATTAGAGTTTGACGAGAAATGAACTTCTGTTTTTGAAAAGTCCAAATGCTGTTCTTTATGTAAGAGTTTTTAGTTCTTAAAACAGTCTTTTAGATTAAATAACTCTTAAAAAGCCTTTAGCCTAAGTTGTTGACTCTGCATGACCATTTCTGGAATGATAATTTAACTTACATGATTTCTTACAGAAGTAATTACTCTGGTATCAAATTGACCTTGCTATATTTGCACATAAAACAGCTTACTACTCATATAACAATATCAAGGAGTTATTACAGAGAGGCTTGCATTTAGATACAAAATATTTTCAAATATACAATAAAAGAATCTTATGCCATCTTAAGCATTTGAAAAACAAAGGTTTCACCTTTAAGTGGAAACATATGTTGGAAATAACCAGTATCTTCTGTAAAAACATTTCTGACCATTTGAGAATGCAGATTTTACTGTGTTTGCAAAAGAAATCAATTTCTGTAAGGATATTTCTAAAAATGTGTGGGTTTAAACTCAAGTTTTTCTTTGGGCTGGTCTACACTAGAAGCGCTAGATCAGCACTGATGCAGCTGAGCTGCCATAGCATGTCTGGTGAAAATGCTCTATGCCGACAGGAGAGTGCTCTCCCATCAGCATAATTACTCCACCTGAACAAGAGGCAGAAGCTGTGTCGGCAGGAGACTGTCTCCTACTGACAAGCACTGGTGTGGACAGCACTTAGGTCACTGTAACTTGCATCACTCAGGTGGGTGGGTGTCTTTTTCACACCCCTGAGTGACGTAAGTTAGATTGACTTAAGCAGTAGTGTAGACCTGCCCTTTGAAAATAGGAAAAAGGAGGGGCGGGGAAGAGTTTGGTATAGCTCCACTTTATCTCTAGATTTATTGCTCTGATAACACAACCCTGCAATCCTTGGTTTGTCGTCTTGAGATTTGCTTGTCCTTGGGAGCTACAAGCAGAAACCTTCTGGAATGTCTTTGATTAGCTTTAACATTTTGTAATATACTGTCATAAATATAAAGGGAAGGGTAGACCCCTTTAAAATCCCTCCTAGCCAGAGGAAAAATCCTCTCACCTGTAAAAGGTTAAGAAGCTAAAGGTAACCTCGCTGGCACTTGACCAAAATGACCAATGAGGAGACAAGATACTGTCAAAAGCTGGGAGGAGGGAGAAAAACAAAGGGTCTATGTCTGTCTGTCTGATGCTTTTGCCGGAGACATAACAGGAATGGAGTCTTAGAACTTAGTAAGTAATCTAGCTAGGTATGTGTTAGATTATGATTTCTTTAAATGGCTGAGAAAATAGCTGTGCTGAATAGAATGAATATTCCTGTCTGTGTGTCTTTTTTTGTAACTTAAGGTTTTGCCTAGAGGGATTCTCTATGTTTGAATCTAATTTCCCTGTAAGGTATCTACCATCCTGATTTTACAGAGGTGATTTCTTTTTATTTCTATTAAAAGTCTTCTTGTAAGAAAACTGAATGCTTTTTCATTGTTCTAAGATCCAAGGGTTTGGGTCTGTGGTCACCTATGCAAATTGGTGAGGATTTTTACCAAACCTTCCCCAGGAAGTGGGGTGCAAGAGTTGGGAGGATTTTGGGGGGAAAGACGTGTCCAAACTACGTTTTTTCAGGAACCCAGATAAAGTTTGGTGGTGGCAGTGGAAATCCAAGGGCAAAGGGTAAAATAATTTGTACCTTGGGGAAGTTTTAACCTAAGCTGGTAAAAGTAAGCTTAGGAGGTTTTCATGCAGGTCCCCACATCTGTACCCTAGAGTTCAGAGTGGGGAAGGAACCTTGACACATACTTTGCTAAACATATATGTTGTTCTATTTCCAAGCATTCTGGCTATAACATCCTTGTAACTATGTCTTAATATTCAGTAAAGGTGCAAACAAGTTTGTAACAACTTACTTATAATGATTTTATTCATATAATTTTTTCATTAAGATTGAGTTCGTTCCCACACAGATCATTTTAATGCCTAATTTTAGCCATGTTAATCCAATTATTAGCTCTTTTCATTCTGGTAAAGAAAGAGCTTATATCTCTGCTAACTATAAGTGGTATGTTGAGAGCCAGCCAACCCCTATTGGTGGTCCTAGAAGATTAAACAGGTCCCTGACCCCAAAGAGACATACTTCATTAAGTTACTTCAGATCTCCATTCCATTCGTTGTGTGTGTGTGTGTGTGTGTGCAGTGAGTATGAGTTGCAGAACTTAGCCCTTATTTTGTTAAAATTTGAAAAACTTTGCTACTGATAATCAGAGAAACACTGATTCAGTAACCTTTCCCGGGTCTGGCCTAATGTGTATCTCCAGAGACCATGGTAAGCACAGTGGTAAATTGATTTTAAAGAGTACACCATTTCTAACTTTTGATGCAAGATTGGCCAGAGTTTCAGGCTCCTACTTAACAATAATGTAGGGCTGGAAGTGTTGTTGTGGTGTGTATGTGTGTGTGTGTGTGTGTATATATATTGGGGCAGATTCCATTATCATTATCTTTCTTGGAATTCTTCCTACTGCAATAGAAAAATCAATGGTAAAATGAGTGGATGGACTATCTAAATGAAGAAGCAAAGGGTAGCAATGTGACTCCCAATTTTGTCCCATAGTTATGTATATGGTATAAAGCAATGACTAGTTTTACATCGCCTGCATGTTATGCCTAAGCGACATAAGTTATACCGACAAGTGCTAGTGTAGACACATCTCCTGACCACCACATACTGTATATATGTTATCTGGTAGGCTAAGGTAGTACTCTTCATGCAGCCACCTCAGCGCAACTGCAGAGTGTAACATGTGAGTGACAAAACAAGAAGGGTGATTATATACATTACCTTCAGAAACTGCTTTTACAAGTGAGAAAAACACAGCCTCCAAGGCAGGAGGTAGGAGGAAATGGACTCAGCCCTGCCAGGGGCTGGAGGAAAAGTGATGACATCCTTTTGCATTAGGTGACTAATAGAGGTTGCTATTAATAGCTAGTCAGTTCAAGCCATGACAGTTTTCTTTAACATGCTGGGAATATATGGCAGGTATAAATATTGGACTTCAGTTTGGAGTCCTTTAGAAAGGATGGTATGCTACTCTTCCAGGGAGCACACACACGCAATATACATATGCACACATATGTAATTAATTATCCATATGACATGCAATCTTTAATCTCCTGAACCAATTATTGGAGGGCATAAGTTTTTTGTTTTTAAAATATCTTTTTTTTAACATCAGCCCATATTTTTTTCCAATTATATCTGTTTTAAAAAAAAAATCAGTTCCACAACAGATATATTTTTCAGTGGGTCATTGAGTCGACTCAGAAGTGCTTCTCACTTTGCAAAGGTAATTAACTTTATTAGTACTGTACCTTAATAGTGCTTCTGCAGAGCATTTGAGTGTCAATTTCTATTAACCATACACTAGCTCATGGGTGCAATAATTTGAAGCAGCATTCAGATGGTGACACTTTAAGAGGTTTAAGAGAGCTCTTTTGCAGCGTGTTTTTGCCACTTACTCTTACCAAAGGTTTTCAGGCTGAATGCAATTTATTTTAATTTTTTTTCAATCGTTTGCTAAATCCCTGTTGGGAATGACAACTTTCCAGTCCTATAAAATGTGCAGAAGCTCAAAGCTACCTCAAACAACCCTCCCTTCCAAAACCACAATTTGCTGCCACTTTTAATACAAATCATCCCCCAAACCTCATTTTCATTAGTGTCCCAACGCTTGTGTATTAAGCAAATAGGATACATTATGAAGGCTAGAATCCTTTTCTGAAGTGCCTGCTCCACCCAAAAGGATTTGGTTAAAATCATGATACCAATATATCCAGAATTCCAAATGTTTGGAATAAGATACCCATAATGCAAACTTTTTGAACTAATTGTTTCTATTATATGAAAGGGAAAGAAGTACCTTAACATTTCCATTGAACTGTATTTGTAACCACCAGTGAGGTGTTTTGTCATACAAAATTTGAAATGAGTTAACTCAAAGTAGCTGTCAGAGTAACCACATTTTAAAAGAGCATTGAGACCAAGGTGAAAAAAGAGAATTAAATGGTGGGGAAGGAAGTGGGGGGAGGAGGAGCCAGGATGGGCAGGAATGGTGCCGCTAGCCTCTATTTGCCAGAGGCTGGGAAGGAGTGACGGGGGTGGATCACATGATGATTACCTGTTCTGTTCATTCCCTTTGGGTCACCTGGCACTGGCCACTGTCAAAAGACACGATACTGGGTTAGATGGACCTTTGGTCTGACCCAGTAGGGCCATTCTTATGTCTTATGTTAGGAGGAGGAGGGCTGCCTAGCCAGGGCCAGTATCCTGCCTGATCTTCCTATTCATGTGAATTTACTTATGTGCCACTAGTGCATGAACATTAAATGCTGCACATTCACATTAATCATACTGAAGCTGCTGTCCTGAGCTCCAGTCAGCTTTTAGTTTTCCACTTCCACTGACTGAGTCTCCAGCTTGCTTCTCCTTTCACTCTGCCCACTTGCTAACATTTGCTTTGTGGTTAAAGTGGATTGAAGTGGCAGGGGGAGTTGTTGTGGGCTAGTGCTGTTACCGCAAGTCATGGAAACAAGGGGGAAAGCTCCTACGATGTTGCAACCCCCGGTACCTAGTACCATGGCAGGACTAGGAGTACACAGAGATGTCCAGGTACAAAACAGACAGAGGCCTTAGTAGTAGTAATAATTAGGAAGCTACACAGATACTCATCACTGCTTCTGCATATAGTGAGAGCTACACTATTAACTGGTCAAGTACCTTCCAGTGCACCTTTCAGTTCTCACATTCACTTTGCTATCCTATTGGTTCCCAGCTTTGGTACAATAGGGAGAAACTTAGCCCTGGTTTACACTACACAATTAGGTCAACATAATGCAGCTTCCTACACACTACAGCCTTGCTCCCGCCAATGTAAGTGCCCTACTATGCCAACATAATCATTCCACCTCCATGAGAGGTGTTAGGCTTATGTCAGCGTAGATAGGGTGACGCAGAGTCAATGTAGACACACTGCATTACTTACATCGGCTATTGGCTGTCTTTTCAATTTCACAGCTCTGTTGGAGCCGTGACATTGACAAGAAAGCCTGGCTCCCCAGTTGGGCTGCTGGTGGGTCTCCACTCCAAGCCAGGCTACAACCAGACTTTTGGCTTGGTCTGCTGCTCAGTCTCCCTGCTGGGAGCCCTGCTGCCCCCTGAGGTCCCAGCTCCCCGCTCCTGGCAGGGAGCTCAGTTACCCGCACCGGGCTCTCCGTTCCCCACTGGTAGCATGGCAGCCTATCTAACTCCAGGTGCAGATCTCCCTGCCGGAGACGAGAAGCCCCAGAGCCCCGATCACCTTTCTCCTGGCTCCAGCTGGGAGGTGAGAAGCCCAGGGGGCAGCTGGGCTCCTGGGGGGGAGCTGCATGGAGCGGAGATCCCTGGCTCTCAGCCCCCCCATGCCCCACTAAAAGAAGGAGGGTAGTGCGGATATCTGCCACTGCAGTAATTACTGCAGTGGCTGTAAATCAACCTAACCTAAGTTGATTTAAGATTGTAGTGTAGACATCCCCTTAAGCAATGTGTCCACCACCTGAGAAGAGAGACTAAAGTAGAAAATTCTGCTATATAGCATGAAATCACGTCTAGTAATATCAGAAGAGACTACTGGGGGCAAAATTGTACAAGGAAGCTTTTGCTAACATTTTAGCATTTTCTAACACTAGCTGCAGGGAGTGATGGCAACAGCTGTTGGGCAGACAAAACTGGCAGGAATAAGTGGTGTGGGACCAAAGGTTGGGGGGTGAAAATGGTATTGGGGTCACCGCTGGGAGGAGCAATTCTGTCCCAAGCCTTTCACTGTGCCAAAGGAAAAAGAGAGGAGGGAAGGAGTGGCCATCACCAGAAAGAAGGAAATTTGGGCAAATAATGCATCCATTGTAACAGTCACATTAACATATTAGTTTGAGAACTGCATAGATTTACCAGTTATGCAAAATCATAGTGCTCAAAATATCTGACACTATTTATTCTCTTGCTGGTTTGTGCTGAACACCTTCCTCACTTGGTAACCTCCCTGAACCAAAATATAAGGGCTTTTCTATACTTGAAATCAACTCTGTGTGTGGGTTTTCTGATATCATTTTATACCTAATTTAGATTAGTTTAATTTGCCTCTGTAAATTTTTTAGTCTCTAAGGTGTCACAAGTACTCCTTTTCTTTTTGCGAATACAGACTAACACGGCTGCTACTCTGAAACTCTTCTTCTTGGTGGCTCATGAAGAGGTTAGCATATTGGGGAGCCATTCTAGTATCCATAGCTGTTCCTATGGTTTGGACAAAGTGTTTGTTGCTAAATGTAAAATTGTTATGGGTGAGGATGAAACGGATGAGTTTGGCAATGTGTTTGGGGTGGATATTTGAGGGTTATCCATTGTCTTGTAAATATTTAAGGCAAGCAGCTATGCCATCATTGTGAGGGATGTTTCCTGTTTGGTGAGTTACACAATTACGGACGTTTACAATGCAAACATTTGCTATCACTCTATAACATAGGGTACAGATAAATGAGACTCATACATACAGCATCCTACAAGCTATTAATGAGGTCTAAGCGCTAAACACATTCTTATCAATTTAATATCTATTTTAACAATGCTAACACACTGGTGACCCAGACTGGTTTGCAGCTCTGCATTTGTCAGTGTTCAGCGAGGCCCAGGCCTTTGGCATGAGCTGGCACCTGGTCTGCCACTGTCACACATACATCTGTGACATTTTGGTTCAAAGAATATATATGATTTTATTTGATCAAAAGAGGGAAGGCCTGTGGGATATGGGCCATTAGCTACTAACTCTTCTTTGTCATCATCATATTATTATTAAACCAAACTGAAGCTTCAAACCTTGCAGCTCACCTACAACATACATCTTCGATTTAGGGTGATGGTCTCCTCTGTGCCTGAGGCCAATACAAGGCATCTTAACCACTTAAGTCCCATTTAAACCTTCTGATAAGTTTCAGCAGAGAGGTAAATTTCACCCTTAATGCTAAGCCACATATTCCTAAGGGCTTGGCTACACTTGCAAGTTACAGTGCAATAAAGAAGCCCTGGGCGCCCTAGCTCACTCCCCGTCCACACTGGCAAGGCACGAAGAGCGTTCTGACTCTGCGGCTACAGCACTGCTGGTAGTCCACCTCGGTGAGTGGAATAACGTTTGCTGCACCCCCACTGGAGTGCCGCAGTGCCAGTGTGGACGAGGTTTTGCATTACTGCGCTCTGATTGACCTCTGGAAATGTTCCATAATCCCCTTAAGTCAAGTGGCCACTCTTGTCATTGTTATGAAATCAGCTGCAGGAATGTGGAAACGCCTGTTGAAAGCTCTGTTTCAGAGAAGCTGGATGCTTATCAGCTCCGAGAAAAAGCAAACATTTACTGTTTGCTTTGAGTGAGTGAGTGAGAGGCTAGGGAGGGAAGAGGGTCTGAACTTACAAGACAGCATGCTGACACACTCTCAGCACCCCAAAAATCCACTCTCTCTCCCCCCACATACACACAATGCACTCCCTGTCACACTCCACCCCCCCCCCGTTTGAAAAGCACGTTGCAGTCACTTGCATGCTGGGATAGCTGCCCATAATGCACTGCTCCCAATGCCGCTGCAAGTGCCACAAATGTGGCCATGCCAGTGCGCTGTCAGCTGTCAGTGTGGACAGACTGCAGCGCTTTCCCTACTTCACTCTCTGAAGGCGGGTTTAACTCACAGTGCTCTACATCTGCAAGTGTAGCCGTGCCCTTAGAAAATGATTAATTTTGCATAGAAGTTGGGTTGGCTGATGTCTCTCTTTAAGAAGTGGGGTAGAGACTGACAGGTAGAGAGAACTTTTATCTCCCTTGATAAATTGGAGGTGATGACCTTTTAAACTACAAAGTATTAAAAAGTATGTTATCTGTCTGTTGGACAGAAACAAACAAAAAACCAGCTGCTTAAAATTCTGAAAAAGACACTGGTTGTTTCAAACACTAAACAGCCTTTTCAACAGCAGGTTCAAAAAGATCTAGCCATACAATGCAGAACTGTCACTCAATCTAAGTAGTTTTATAACCTACCTTTTGAAAGCAATAATTTCCTAAATTCTGTGAAAACATCATTCTTTTTCTCTCAGAATTTAGAAAATTATCCCCTTTTAATGCTATTTTTTTATTCAAAGGCTTCTAATTATATTACTAGGAAACCAAGTTGAATGGAACTATAAAAAGAGACTAAAACAAAAGAAGTCTGAGAGATGTTCTGAATGTCTCAGTATAACATGGGACCAGAAACAAAAGTGTCTTCTCATTGGCTGAAAGTAGTTACAACCAAAGAAAATATTCAGCTCAAAATTCACATACTATACAAAACCAGATTGACTTTTGGCATTTGGTACTTAAATAGATTTTTGTGAGTAAATGCTTCCAGTTTAATATCTCGCATTTGAATGCCAGTTCAGCCACAACTAAATGGTAATTTAAATTTAACTTTGGTTTTCTTTTGATTTGTTTTTAAAATTAAACAGTAAAAGCTGTTTAGAACATTTCAAAAAGTTGGAAATCTCAACAACAATAGTGATTTTTCTTTGCCCAATTTTCAGTCAGCACTACCAGAGAGAGGTTGTTTAACTCACCTTTCTGACAGGCTTACTTTTACCTGTCCTCTCCTGTTCAAGTCCTCTTATTAACCATTTAATGCACCACGTGGGTAGGCATTTTATTATTAGTGATATTCTAGTAGCACCTAAGAGCCCGAGTCATGGACGAAGACCTCATTGTGCTAGGTGCTGTACAAACAAGGAACAGATCCTATCTATAACTTCTTGTTTTATTGCACTGCACTAAAATTTGCAAGTTCTCAGGCAAACAACTTCTAGGTGCTAACCAGGATGCCTATAGCTTTAGTTTATCAAATAAAAAGAATTAATACCCCATCCCAGTATAGTCTGTGCTGCTATGTAATTCCTCCTCTTTTCCACTGAATGTTTTTCTTTCTTCCCTTTCCCACCACCCACCATTACAATCCATACTGGAACCAGTTCTCCATCTGCATAACAGAGATAATCCTTCCTTTCTCTCATCCTTTAGTAACATTATTTATTTTGATTGTAAGCTCTTCAGGGCAGGGACTGTAACTTATTATATACATGTACAGTGCCTAGCACAGAGGTGCCCCAATCCTGATTAGAGCTCAAGGGACTAATGTACTACATTACGGAGGAAGGATGGTCCAGTGGTTAGGGCACTAGCTTGGTGCTCAAGAGATCTGGATTCAATCCTCTATGCTGCCATGAATTTCCTACATGACCTTGGGCAAGTCACCTCTCCTCTCTGCACTTCAGTTCCCCATTTGTAAAATTGAGATAATAACACTTCTCTGTCTACTGGGTGAAGTAATGTCTCTACATTAAAGTTTGGTAGACGCTCACATACTACACTCATGGGGCTACCTAAGCACCCAAGATAGATAAATAATAAAGCCTGGAGATATCTCTTTCTCTATACCTTTCCCTCATGTTCAATATAACATTTACCTTCTACTGTCCCATCCCTCTGTGTGCATCTCCTACTAACTGCCCTGGAAACAGCTTTAATTCAGCCAATCATCTCCACCTTCTCCAGTTTATTTGCATGCTGAAGTCCTGTTGGTTGAAATCATATTAAGCATAACAGACATTTCCAAAGTTACTAGCCAGACATTTCCAAAGTTACCAGATCTTACTGTGAATCTACAGATGCCTAGGTTTAAAATTTCACCTCCTCATCAATGGTGAATGACGGAGTCTTTCACAGGAAATTCCTTCACTAATTCATCAAGAACCAGCAAAATTAGAGTTAGAACAACACCTTATGGAGACAAGTTTAGTGAAGGACAGGAACTAATAAAAGTGGAACAAAAGAAAGAATTTGCTAGTGTCAGATATGGAGACACCAAGCATCATGGCAGCTCGATCTGACTGCAGATGAAAGAACGCTGTGGGAAGGATAGACAGATAGCTGTCCAGTATCTAGGAATGACAATGAGAATAAGATCTTAGTGACAGAGTGTAGGGGAAATAAAGATAAGGAAGTACCAAATGAGAAGTCTAATTCCAGAAGTGTGGGGTCTTTGCTTAGGAGAATGTGTCAGGGATGTTGGCAAGATGCCAAGGGGAAACAAAAACCCCCCGAAAAGCAGTGATAGGAAAGGGTAAAGAACTGCATTCCAAAGTCATGCTGAAAAAGTCTATAAAAGTTTATTTTCAATTATTTTTAGGCCGTGTTACTCCCCCAGTCAGCTATTAGATGCTGCAGCCCAGCAGGGATCTTTTCTCACATAGATCCAGGGAACATACATGACGTTTGCACAGAGGCGTCAGTCAAGGAAAGCAGAGGGGATAATAGGGTATGATGAGAACGAAGAGCTTGGGTTGTGCGACAGATGAGCAGGAAGCAGTAGGGAAAAGGAGAAACGTATATCAGTGATTTAAAAAAAGCTGCCACCTTTTAGAGAGATGGTGCATGTTCTATTGGTCATTTCAATTTTATAGGAAATCTCTCTCAAAATGATCTGGTAGGTACATTTTAAGTCATTTGCAATGCACGTAGTGCCACTTTTGAGACTCATGTGACTTTTCCACTCACTTAAGGTCAGATTTAGGAAAGCATTTGAATTCAAGAAAGCACTTCAGCATATACTTAAGGGCGCTGATCAGTATATTTCTGCTGTAATTTTTTTTTAATGGAAAATGCAGTTTCCAAAATGTTTTTAATTTGCCATCAAGAAGCTTTAATATAATATTTCAGTTCAGGTCACTTCAATATTAAACTGCATATGCATGAGGTGCTACAGTGCCTCACGTAAGCTGGAGTTCAGGAGCCTCATGCCCCCATTCTCTTCTATGAGCCAGAATCCCTGACCAGACTGCCGTCTCCCCTTTGGCCAACTGCTGTGATGAGGAGAGTTCCATGATGCACTGTGGTCATGGAAGATGTAGTCAAACTGTGGAGCTTGGCCAATAGAGAATGAGGACATGAGGCACTGGGGCAGCTCAGGCAGATTTTGTTTAATATTAGCTTGACATGAAATAAACCATTTTGACATTTCATATTGAAAGTTTTTGAACTTTTTATTCCTGAAAAAGTTTCAATATTTAAACTCATAGACTCAAAGGCCTGAAGGGACCATCATGATCATCTAGTCTGACCTCCTGCACATTGGAGGCCACTGAATCTCATCCAGCCACTCCTGTAAATAGGCCCCTAACCTCTGGCTGAGTTACTGAAGTCCTCAAATCGTGATTTAAAGACTTCAAGTTACAGAAGACTTCAAGTTACATGTACACTAGTTTAAACCTGCAAGTGACCCGTGCCCCATGCTGCAGAGAATCCCATGAAATAAATCTTTCCTGAACTCCCTCTTCAGGCCTTCAAACGACCCCCCCCACCCCCACCTCTCCAAGTGCAAAACCTGCAGACATATCTCTACTGCTACAATGATCAATACCACCCACGCCACTCCTTTCAAGATCCATGAGTCCTACACATATGGTGTACCTCATCCAGTGCACTAAATGCCCCAGTAATAACTATGTGGATGAAACCAGACAATCACTGTCCTCACAAAGGAAAATGATAAAAGACAAAAACACCCTATCACCCATGGGTGAACGCTTTTCAAAAAGCGATCATGCTATATCTGACCTATCAGTTCTCATCCTCAAAAGAAACCTGTACAACACTTACAAAAGACAAGCCTGGGAGCTTAAATTCATAACTTTGCTAGACACTAAAAATCATGGAGTGAATAAAGACACTGGATTTATATCTTATTACAACAATCTGTATTCCACTAACAATGTCAGGGTTCCCTCCCCACTCTGAACTCTAGGGTACAGATGTGGGGACCCGCATGAAAGACCCCCGAAGCTTATTTCTACCAGTTTAGGGTAAAACTTCCCCAAGGCACAAACTCTTTGTCCTTGGAGGGTATGCTGCCGCCACCAAGTGATTTAACAAAGAATCAGGGAAAGGACCACTTGGAGTTCCTATTCCCCCCACATATCCCCCAAGCCCTTACACCCGCTTTCCTGGGGAGGCTTGAGAATAATATCCTAACCAATTGGTTACATAGTGATCACAGACCCAAACCCCTGGGTCTTAGGACAATAGAGAAATCAGTCAGGCTCTTAAAAGAAACAGAACTTTACTAGAAAGAAAAAAGGTAAAAGAAGCACCTCTGTAAAATTAGAAGGGAAGCTAATCTCACAGGGCAATCAGATTTAAAACACAGAGGATTTCCCTCTGGGCAAAAACTTTAAAGTTACAAAAAGAAAACCAGGAATACACCTTCCTCTTAGCACAGAGAAAATCACAAGCCAAAACAAAAGTAAACTAATGCATTTCCTTGCTAGTACTTACTAATTCTAATGGAGTTGGAGTGCCTGCTTCTTTTGATCTGTCTCCGACAAGCACACAGAACAGACAGACAAAAGCCTTTTCCCCCCGCTAGATTTGAAAGTATCTTGTCCCCTTATTGGTCCTTTTGGTCAAGTGCCAGCCAGGTTACCTGAGCTTCTTAACCCTTTACAGGTAAAAGGATATTCTGCCTCTGGCCAGGAGGGATTTTATAGTACTGTATACAGGAAGGTTGTTACCCTTCCCTTTATATTTGTGACACAACTCCTCCCTGCTCTGCAGCTGCCTTGCCCCCTGCTGGTTCCTTTCCCACCTATGACTGAAGGGGTGTGAATGGGCCACTTCACCTTGAATGGTCCCTTGAAATATGTGTTAACTACTTACACTAAACAATTTGTTCCACCTTGAATTTAGCTGTAACACTCCGAGTGCCTTTCCCAGACCTGAAAAAGTGCTCTGTGTAAGCTCAAAAGCTTGTCTCTCTCACCAACAGAAGTTGGTCCAATAGAAGATATTACCTCACCCACCTTTTCTCTCAAAATAGGAAAGAAGCATTAATTAGTGTAAAGTGCTGGGCCTGCAGACAAGAGGGTCTATTGAAACCAAATGAGCCATTGTGTAACATCAAAGGACAAACACTTCGTTGATTGTCTGCCCCAGTTACATGAAAAGAGACAGGCACTGACACTTGTTCTCTCAGTCTGAACTCTGCGGGAAAGGGAATAAAAATGCCTGTCCAGAAGAAATGTTATTTCTATGATTTTTTAACTCTGAGGAGTGAGGATTTCTAAGCATATGCAAGGAGCCCCCAGCTGTTGAGCGTGGGTTAGCCCTAAGGACATATAAAGCATGCATATTAATAAAGCTACTGTCATCTTTTAGAGTAGCAGCCGTGTTAGTCTGTATCTGCAAAAAGAAAAGGAGTACTTGTGGCACCTTAGAGACTAACAAATTTATTTGAGCATAAGCTTTCGTGAGCTACATCTCACTTCATCGGATGCACACAGTGCAAAATACAGTGGGGAGATTTTATATACGCAGAGAACATGAAACAATGGGTATTACCATACACGCTATAACGAGAGTGATCAGGTAAGGTGAGCTATTACCAGCAGGAGAGCGGGGGCGGGGGGAACCTTTTGTAGTGATAATCAAGGTGGGCCACTTCCAGCAGTTGACAAGAATGTGTGAGGAACTGGGGGGGGGGGGGGGGTATAAACATGGGGAAATAGTTTTACTTTGTGTAATGACACATCCACTCCCAGTCTCTATTCAAGCCTAATGTAATGGTGTCCAGTTTGCAAATTAATTCCAATTCAGCAGTCTCTCATTGGAGTCTGTTTCTGAAGTTTTTTTGTTGAAGAATTGCCACTTTTAGGTCTGTAATTGAGTGAACAAAGAGATTAAAGTGTTCTCCAACTGGTTTTTGAATGTTATAATTCTTGAAGCCTGATTTGTGTCCATTTATACTTTTACGTAGAGACTGTCCAGTTTGGCCAATGTACATGGCAGAGGGGCATTACTGGCACATGATGGCATATATCACATTGGTAGATGTGCAGGTGAACGAGCCTCTGATAGTGTGGCTGATGTGATTAGGCCCTATGATGGTGTCTCCTGAATAGATATGTGGCACAGTTGGGCTTTGTTGCAAGGATAGGTTCCTGGGCTAGTGTTTTTGTTGTGTGGTGTGTGGTTGCTGTTGAGTATTTGCTTCAGGTTGGGGGGCTGTCTGTAAGCAAGGACTGGCCTGTCTCCCAAGATCTGTGAGAGTAATGGGTCATCCTTCAGGATAGGTTGTAGATCCTTGATGATGCGTTGGAGAGGTTTTAGTTGGGGGCTGAAGGTGATGGCTAGTGGCGTTCTGTTATTTTCTTTGTTGGGCTTGTCCTGTAGTAGGTAACTTCTGGGTACTCTTCTGGCTCTGTCAATCTGTTTTTTCACTTCAGCAGGTGGGTATGTATTGTAGTTGTAAGAACGCTTGATAGAGATCTTCTAGGTGTTTGTCTCTGTCTGAGGGGTTGGAGCAAATGCGGTTATATTGTAGATCTTGCTGTAGACAATGGATTGTGTGATGTGTCCTCGATGAAAGCTGGAGGCATGTAGGTAAGCATAGCGGTTTCTGGTATAGGGTGGTGTTTATGTTTATCATCTTTTTGGAACCTGTATCTCATTTGTGTGTGTATTTTTACTTACTTTAGCCCTGTAAATAATTCTCTTATTTCTTTTTCCTATGTTATGTTATGTATCATGTATGTTAGCAAGATTACCTTCCTATGAAATCTGAAGTGCAGGCTTCCTAGTTTCTCTGACAATGGGCCTGATCCGACCCCTACTGTGAGAGTTTGCTGTTGAATGTAATGAGCGTTCAGTTTACAAGAAGCGGCTGCATTGTGGTTACACAAAATAAATCACGTAGTGCATGGATTTATGAGAGCCCCATAGAGCCATCATAGTGGCGTCTTAGTCACATATATATACTGAAGAACAGTTTTCAGGTTTATAAAGTATTCAATTTTCCCCCATAGGTTGCATTACTGAGCATTTAATGTTTTTCTATATGTGAATAGTCACTGGGGGTGTGCAAATGGTTTCCCTGAACCCTTAAGAAATCTGCATAATTTGTGAAATTTAAAAAAAGGACAAAATTGCAGGTTTTATGCAAACTGTAATATTTTGTGGTTTCCACCTCTCCGTTTGTGTGTGTGTTATGATAAAAACAAGAGTGATTTCAGCCATAGAAAAAAAGATCTGTAATATTGAGCAGTTTTTGTTTGTGGAGTGGTTTTCATCCAAAAATATACACAAAGAACACCAGGGCATGCACACACCTGTAAAGCCTACTATGGAAATGCATATCTGTATGCAGTGCTTTATTCAGCTGGTTTCTCTGGATTATTTCTGTTTTATTGTAGCAAATATAATGCAAATAAAATAAAAAGCTTAACCCAGCAAACAGACACAGAACTGTTGAGATCACATAACCCTACTTTGCATTAGCCCAAAACCCTACATGATTTCAGGCAAAAAACTGGTCCTTTGTAAACAACGATCATCATCATCATCATCATAAAAATCCATTCCCATAGAATAAATACATTAAACCTCTGAAGAGCTATCATTGCGTTACCTCCCTTGTACTTATGAGAAAAGATTAAACTGGCTCATGAGTTATCTGTCTTATGCTCCTGACAGAAAGATAATCATCCTTAGGGGTGATATATGCTAAATACTGCATAACTATTCCAAACCGGCAGCAGTAGCTTTATTCTTTATAGCACTGCCATTTGTTCCCACTCACATTGTAAAATCTCTGGACCAATATTATTTTTCCTGCTTTTGAAACCTATTTCAGAATGTTTCAAACTATCATAAAAATTTCAGCTCCCTGAGGAATTCTAAATCCTGGGCAAAAAATTGTTAACCTGGCTGCTTAAATTTAGGCTCCCAAATTCACATTCAGACCAAAGATGCTGGAACCTTTGTAAAAGTGTGTGTGCGGGGGGGGACACTTGTGCCGGAACCAGGGGCGGTCAGGGGGCTATGCCCCACCCCCACTGTGTAACATGGTCATAGTTTGGGGAGAGAGGGGGAAGCATTGCCTCCCCAAACTGCAAGCCTTGGGCAGGCACAGAGCGGTACTGGCTGGGGTTGCGCTTCGCAGCAGGGAAGCTGATAATGGGGATCAACTCCTCTGCTGCGAAGCTCCTGAGTGCTGTTCCTGGAAGCTCCTGAGAAGTGGTGGTGGTGGTGGGGGGGCACCAAAGCCTGGACTGTTGTCCTGCCTGTGCTGCTCCCCCACTCTGCCTGAAGGCCCCGCTCCCACTCAGTCCTTTCCCCCCGTGGCTCTGCCTGCACTGAGTCTCTTCCCCCTAAGGTCCCGCCCTCTCTTCACCTCTCCCCCGAGGTCCCCCACATGGCTCGCCCTTAAGGCACGAGGGGGCAGAAAGGAACGCATGGTGGGTGAGGGGGCTCAGGAGAGGGGATGGAGAGGAGCATGCGGTGGGCGGGAGGTGTGGGGGAAGGGGTAGAGAGGAGTGAGCGGCAGGTGGGAAGGGACTCGGGGGAGGGGGCGGAGAAGAGCAAGCAGTTGCAGGGGAGATTTGGGGGAGGGGTGGAGAGGAGCGAGCAGTGGGTGGGGGGGGCCTTAGGGGAGACAGCGGAGAGGAGCGAGTGGGAGAGCCTCGGGAGTGGGTGGAGAGGAGTGAGCAGAGAGGAGGCAGGCAGATGGGGGTTTCAGGGGAAGAGGTGGGGCTGGGCACGGGGCCATGGTCCGGGTGCTGGCAGCTCCCACACTTATAGGGAGATCCATCGCTCTCACTCAGCCTCCCCAAATGCAAGAGTCACACACTGCCTATGGCCTTGCCTAATTATACTTGTCAGATTTATGTTCCTTTCTATTTTCCTCAGTAGGATTTGACTTTCAGTTTTTAAAAGATGACTTTTTGTCTCTAACCACCTCTTTTACTCTGTTTAGTCATGTTTAGGCATTTTTTGGTCATCTTACTGTTTGTTTTATTTGGGGCGCACATATAGTTTGCACCTCTATTTTTGGTGTTTTTAAAAAGGTTCCATTCAGCTTGCAGGCATTTCACTTTTGTGACTGTTTCTTTTAATATCTATTTAAGTAGTCTCCTCATTTTTGTGTAGTTCCCTTTTTTGAAGTTAAATGCTGCTGTGGTGGGTTTCTTTGGTATCCCCACCCAAGGATATTAAATTTAATTACACTATGGTGGATATTACAGAGCAGTTCAGCTATAGTCAGTTCTTGAACCAGATCCTGTGCTCCACTTAGGACTAAATCAAGAACTGCCTCTCCCCTGGTGGGTTCCAGGAGTAGCTGCTCCAAGAAGCAATTGTTAATGGTGTCTAGCAATTTTATTTCTGCATCCTGTCCTGAGGTGACATGTTCCCAGTGAATATGGGGATAGTTGAAATCCCTCATTATTATTTGCATTTTCTATTTGTATAGCGTTTCTAATCTCCCTGAGCATTTCACAATCACTGTCACCATCCTGGTCAGGTGGTCGGTAGTATATAAGCTATACACTTATTCAAGAATGGAATTTCTGTCTATAGAGATTGTATGGTACATTTTGATTCATTTAAGATTTTAACGATATTTGTTACTATGCTTTCTTTCACATATGCGCCACTAGTGCAATCATGTCTGTCATTCCTATACATTTGGTACCTCGGTATTACCATGTCCTTTTGATTATCACTGTTACACCAAGCTTCTGTGATGCCTATTATGTCAATATCCTCATTTAATACCAGTTTACCCATCTAGATATTTAGACTTAGTGCATTTGTATACAAGCACTTACAAAATTTGTCAATATTTACTTGTCTGCCTTCACATGATTGAATGGGACTCTTCCGTTTGACAGTTTCTCTTCAGTTCCTACCTGTACTTTATCAACTTCTATCCTCTACTTTTAATTAGGATATAGGGTATCCCCTTTAATGGATGTGTCTGTTTGAACCGTGTGCTCCTCTGCGCCTGTTGGCTTTCCTCCAGCCCATAGTTTAAAAACTTCTCTGTGACCTTTTAAATTTTACATGCCAGCAGTCTTGTTCTGTTTTGGCTTCAATGGAGCCCATCCTTCTCTGTAGGCGCCTTCTTCCCCAAAACATTCCCCAGTTCTTAATAAAGTTAAATCCCCCCTGTGAACACCATCATCTCATCCACACATTGAAACCCTGAAATTTTTCTGCCGTGGTGTATGCGAAGTATTATAACGAGAACTGTGTGAAATGTGTGCAGCCATGTTTAAAAATGACTTTTGAAATGGGTCTGTTTTCAAGTTTGTATGAACAGGCAATGTTGGTACAAAAGGCTTTGCATCACCCAAGTTTGAGTTTGGTTGTGACAGAGGGTTTCCACTCCTTACACTTGCTGAAAGGGCCAATGGATTTTTAATGAACTTGGGCCAAAAAGTCCCTTTCACCTCTGAAAGGATGACAATCCAGTGGATTCTTGCAATAGAGCAGTGTGCTAGAGAATCACCCCAGAGACAAATTGCCTCCCTAAGATTTATTCCAGTCTTGGAGGGTTCACTGGCTGTGCCTGCGGATGGTCAATGTCAGCAAAATATCCCTCAGCCCGCAATCAGATTACCTGCAAGAAGAAGCAGGGGGCACCCAATGAAACTTAAAGGGTTCAGATTTAAAAATTAGAGGTTTAGAAAATGTGACCTATGACGAAAGGTTGAAAGAATTGGGCATGTTTAGTCTAGAGAAAAGAAGACTGAGGAGGGACATAACAGTCTTCAAATATGTAAAAAGATGGTTATTAAGAGGATGGTGATCAATTGTTTTCCATATCCACTGAAGCCAGGACAAGAAGTAATTGGCTTAGTTTGCAATAAGGGAGATTTAGGTTAAATATTAAGAAAAACATTAAGGCTATAATGATAGTTAAGCAGTCGAATAGATTATCTAGGGAGGTTGTGGAATCCCCAACTTTAGAGGTTTTAAAAAACAGGTTAAGCAAACATCTGTCAAGGATGTTCTGAGTATACTTAATCCTGCCTCAGCATGGGGGAAAGGGTTAGACGGCCTTTTTAAGGTCCCTTCCAGCCCTACCTTCCTGTGATTCTATGAAAAATGGGTATTTTATATAACATATAATTAGCCTTTGGGAGTTACTACAATATGATATTGTTAGACATATATATGAATAATAATTATCATTTGCAGTGACACTAGCTAATATAAAAATATCTACTGACCAGGTTTAGCACATAAACCAACCCCAACATGCCTGGGATTAAGAAGAAATGTCCTAGAGTTTGTCAAGAGAGACACTTTAGGTTTACTGACCCTTTGGTACTTGAATAGAGGAGTGAAGCACAATATCAGATATAGTAGTACCCAGATTATCTCATAATTCACAGATGTGATGTCATGCCACCAAATTTTATTCATGGATGTTTTGTCAGTCAAAAGATCTATAAGCTTGCCAGAAGCCTCACTGAAGTTTTAATGAAGGTCAGCCTGTTCTGCAGATATTTCTACAAAAATCTGCCCTGATGACATTTTGAAAAGCCCTGCTTCAATGGCATTAAAAAAAATAAAAGATGCCTTAAATAATAGCTACTTGAGATTAACTCTCATGTCATTAAATCATTGAAACCTGGTGCAATTATCATCTGATCATTCATAGTTGCTTATCATGTTCTTTTGTAGAAAAAAACCCCTCAATTAAGTTATAAAATTTTTTGTTCCTGAAAATATTTGGTTGTAATTTAGACACTTATTTCCCCCTTTAATAGTTTCTCATGATGATCTGTTGCGCATCTCATAATTTCTTTGTCTGATCAATGGCCAATAAAGGCAGGACACTATTAACCTAGCAACCTCAGAGTGAACTTTAAACTTTTTCTGGTGTCATATCTGAGAATAACCAATTTCTGTGAAAGGTAGGATGGAATGTGGCAAGTTGACATATTAAAACAGAAAGGAATGTGAAAGAATAATAAGGTCAAGAGAGTAAGACTAGTTTTAAATCTTATGACAAAGTCTGACTGTGTTCCTGCTTTCCCAGTTTATGAACCAGCTAGATTATAATGATATTTGTGGGGCTAGCATGGTTTATCAGGTAAATAAATACAATAATTACCAAGGAAATATTCCAGACAAGATTATCAAACTGATTGTGTAAATAAGTATTATAAGGCTCTAAATTTGTACTTAGCATTGTCATGAAACTTGTGCTACCAGGGACTAAAGGGAGCCCCAAACAGTTCTATCCTTTGCCCCAACATTTCTGACAATAGCGATCAAAAATATCTGAAACCAATTTGACGGCACAGGGTTTTCTTAAAGTTACTCTTTTTAATGCTAATAAAATAATGAATATTTTAGAGTTTTTAATCTCAAAGGTACAAATGCTCCACCTGTTTTGTTTACAGATGGATAGAAAGACAGATGAAAGGGAGCCTATGTTATGGCATAAAAGTTTTATTGTATGTGATTTGGGATGAGTAAGAATAAGTTATACAGGTTCTTTCGGACTAGTGCCAATAGTACTTTAATGCTGCACCATTATATGCCTGGTAATTGCTACATGGTATACTGAAAACTGTTGGAAATGTTTTAGTGGTTGTTTTTTAAAATCAAGATTACTATTTTTATGTCTCTTTGCCCGTAAAGACAGAGCACAGGACTCAGAAGGAAAGGAAATTTATAGCTAAAGATTTTAGAAGCCTCTAAATACACAACCTATACATAATAATTATAATCTGATATCTTGGAATCTTCCAGGTTAAAGCAACCCTTTCAGAAATTCCAGTTGAATAGTTTTACTGGCTCCAGTTTGATCAGATAGCTTTTGGAAGAGAGCAACTGATCATTTGTTTTGCGGACTCCTGGAGCTATTTGTTCTCCAGCAGAATCCAGCAGAGACCAATAGAAATCATCACAAGACAAACAGAAACCAGTTGAGACCAACTGAAGGAGTGTAAGGGACATTTCCACTAAGGATGTGCTACATATCCTATTGAACGCTGACATTTCCCTCTTTCCAATCATATAAAATCTCTTGTTTCTGGCCCTGAAGTATTCCAGGTATCTGACCTTAAAATGTCACTAGTGCAGGACTGAATATTGATCATGTTGTCATTCAGACTGGTATAATTTTGGGGGGTAAATTCATATTTGTGGGAAAACAGCAAGCCTTTCTTTGACAGGTGGGAGAAAAAGGCATCTATATGGATTGTTAAAAATAGTTTAGTTCACAGAGAATAGGTGGCTAAAGGTGTATTATATCACAGAGCTCTGCATTTTATTATGTGGAAATTACCAGCAAAGTGGCATGTAATATACAAAATATATATAAGATACACAAGATATTAAACACTGCACATTTGCTATATGTCTATATATAACTGGAATCACTTCCTCCATTACTGAAATATAGTCTCTCTGGCTGAACCTAGCTGTTGAGCTTTTTTTGGCTATTTTAGGTGATTCAGTGATAATATACACATGGTTCATATGATAACAAAACTTTCCTAATATCAGAGTCAGTGCTATACATAACTCTGAAATGCTTTATTATTAAATTGTTTTGTTTTCTCTCCCGGTTTCCATCAAACATCTCAAACAAACCTTTAAGAATGGATTGTTGGATACAAATGACTTCCAAGATATTTGCATCAGTTTTTAACAAATCAGATTGTCAGAACATGATGGCTGAATATGAACAAACAGATAATCACAGGTAAATCAGGTCTTCAATTGTGCATTGCAAAGGAGGTGTCTACAGTAGAATGGCAGTATACACCATACACATATCACCCTTGTGACTCAAAGACCCAGAAAGACAAATACATTCTTTGAATGGGCACAAGTTCATCAATTGTTGATGCTGGTATTTAGGGGAGATGAAGCCTGGTTGTGAAGATTACATCTGGATCCAGTTTTTTCCCAAAATTCAGGGACAGTCAGATCTGGGGTTCTCAAGCTGGGAGCTGCAAACAGATGTCAGAAGGTCATGATCACCTTGCCTATGGAAGGGGGTTCCAGAGGTGGTCCCAGTATGGAAAATGGAGTCACGTCTGGAAAAGGTGCCACTGGTTTTGATCTGTGTGCAGTATAGAATTTTTAACATTCAAACACTTTCAGAATAGAAATAATTGCAATTTGAAGTATTCTTAGGGTAACTATTACATAGTATCCACTTTCATTTTCACAGATTCATAGATTTCAAGGCTGGAAGGGATCATTGTAATAATTGAAACCACAGGCACACAAGCCAGACAACTACACCAAAATAATTCCTGAAGTATATCTTTTAGAAAAACATCCAATCTTGATTTTAAAAATTGTCAGTGATGACAACCCTTGGTAAGTTGTTCCAATGGTCAATTACTCTCACTGTTAAAAATGTACACTTTATTTCCTGTCTGAATTTGTCTAGCTTGAACCACAGGACTGTGTTACTCCTTTCTCTGCAAGATTGAAGAGCCCATTATTAAATATTTGCTCCCCATGTAGGTACTTTATAGACTTTCTCTTGGTTCAGCTAAATAGATCGAGCTCCTTGAGTTTATCACTGTAAGGCATGTTTTCTAATCCTTTAATCATTCTTTAATCATTTAATCTTCTCTGAACCCTCTCCAATTTATAAACCTCCTTGAATTGGAGGGTAGGGATAGGGTACAGAGGGACCTAGACAAATTAGAGGATTGGGCCAAAAAAAATCTGATGAGGTTCAACAAGGACAAGTGCAGAGTCCTGCACTTAGGACGGAAGAATCCCATGCACTGCTACAGACTAGGGACCGAATGGTTAGGCAGCAGTTCTGCAGAAAAGGACCTAGGGGTTACAGTGGACGAGAAGCTGGATATGAGTCAACAGTGTGCCCTTGTTGCCAAGAAGGCCAATGGCATTTTGGGATGTATATGTAGGGGCATTGCCAGCAGATCGAGGGACGTGATTGTTCCCCTCTATTCGACATTGATGAGGCCTCATCTAGAGTACTGTGTCCAGTTTTGGGCCCCACACTACAAGACGGATGTGGAAAAATTGGAAAACGTCCAGCGGAGGGCAATAAAAATGATTAGGGGACTGGAACACATGACTTATAAGGAGAGGCTGAGGGAACTGGGATTGTTTAGTCTGCAGAAGAGAAGAATGAGGGGGGATTTGATAGCTGCTTTCAGTTACCTGAAAGGGGGTTCCAAAGAGGATGGATCTAGACTGTTCTCAGTGGTAGCAGATGACAGAATGAGGAGTAACGGTCTCAAGTTGCAGTGTGGGAGGTTTAGGTTGGATATTAGGAAAAACTTTTTCACTAGGAGGGTGGTGAAACACTGGAATGTGTTACCTAGGGAGGTAGTGGAATCTCCTTCCTTAGAAGTTTTTAAGGTCAGGCTTGACAAAGCCCTGGCTGGGATGATTTAGTTGGGGATTGGTCCTGCTTTGAGCAGGGGGTTGGACTAGATGACCTCCTGAGGTTCCTTCCAACCCTGATATTCTATGATTCTATGAATTGTGGACACCAAAGCTGGACACAGTTTTCCAATAGCAGTCGCACCAATGCTAAATACAAAGATAAAATAACTTCAACTCAAGTTTCTCCTGTTTAGACATCTAAGAATTGCATTAGCCATTAAAAAAAATTAAATGCTTTCACAAGAGTAAGGGCCTTAGAGCAGGGGCACACTCATGCAGAATCAGTTGCAGGATGAGGACCTTAGTCTAGTGATAATTCTGGATTGGGTAGTTACTAGAGCTGTGTAAAATTGTGTGGAATTTTTCATATAGTATTTGCTCTTTTTTGTACCTCTTCAAATTTTGAATAACCATGAATTTTCACATTTTCACAGTGAAAACAAACTTTCTTGAAAGTAGTCTCTTTTCTACTGAAAATGGTTTGAATATAGTGCAGATTTGATGAAGATTTCATGGGTACTGGACCAATATAGAATTCACAAGGAAAATACTTGCATTTCTCTTCTTACATCTATTTCTCATACCTCTAGTATTTGTATATATCTACCTATAAGCCCCTGCAATTTCCAGTAGATATATTTTCTTAATTTTCTGCTCTCATCTGTTCTGCGGTGCTGATGTGTTTGAAATAGTTGTTTCAAGCCTGTAAGCAATTGTCTTCCCCAGCTGGCTCTAAAACACAGTGAACACACCTTGTATAGCATCAATACGTACTCCCATTCTGGCATTACACATTATTTCCAAAGAAAGGTGTAATCAATGTGTAACCCAAATCCTATCCCCAGCTATCTCCTTGAATTTGCCTATTGTTCAACCTAGATTTTCTCTTCAAAGGGCCACTCCCATACTTCCTTATACCAGGTGGAGTTAACAAGCTACCTGCAACCATGAGTCACCAGGACTGACTTATTGTTTCCCAAGAAGACCAACACCTGTTAACAGGATAGGTTCACAGGAAAACACAGTCATCCATCTCATTACAGATCCATCTCAGACGTAGTTTAATTTCGGTGCTGCCATGAGTAATTTCTTTACCAGGATTCTCTATCCTCATCCCTTCCCTGTGCGTGTAGAGGGTTCTCTGATAGTTGGTTCCACTTCACATGGAAACAGGGGAAGGATCAATGGAGGCTTCATAAGAGATGTGCACTTCCTAGGCCAGATCCTCAGCTGCTGTGAATCAGGGTAGCTCCACTGATTTCAGTAGCACTTCACTGAACACCAGCTGAGGTTCTACCTTAGTGTGTGGTACAAAGCCTAGCTCTATTCCATGGAGTAGGGGAGATTGGGGTAGGTCAGCACTGGGCTGGGAAGGGGCTTGCCCAAGTTCATACCAGATATCTCTGGAGCAGCTTTGTGAAGAATTTAGATCTTCTGACTCCCAGACCTCTACTCTAGCCACAAGACTCTGAACATGGATTCCATGATACTTTGTATTAAAGCAATTAGTGTACTTTTATTCTGTTTGGGCACGTGCACTTTCTTCAGAGTGGAACTGTTATTGCTGTGATGATTAAATAACCTTTAATTTTTTTGGCATTTCAGTCCAGCTAGTTAAGGCTTATGATCTAATTAGCATTTGGTATTTGATAACTCCAGTGACTATCAAGAACCTCTAAATTAAAATATTTCAGAATTAAAATGTCTTGTCAAGGAATTCAGTTAAAACAAAACAATTTCTTCTTCCATTCCTCACCGTTTGTCTTCAGGTTTATTGGTTAATGTTTAATGCTCAGAATGAAAACTTAATAATCTCAGAATGTCATGCACTGCTATGTTCTGAAGTGCTCTTTGCCTCTTTCCTTCTCTCTGTCATTTGAAGTTCTTGGCTAAAGGTTGATAACCTGAAAATCTCTCCTGTCCACCATTGTTTAGAAACCTTAAAAGTGACTGAGCAATAAGTCATGGCAACAAATAATTTTCTATCCATCTTAATGAACATCATTGTAGAAATAATGACCATTGCTCATATGCCAGTAGATAGATTGAGTGTTTTGCTGTCTCATACAATTATTCTGTATTAATGCAGGGTAATCAATAGGAGTCATGTTTTAGGAGAAAACAGTTCACCACTTCTTAATGTCATTTGGTAATTATGTCTGAAACTGAGCAGCAGTATTTCCAAGTTAAGTGGTTGCTTATGTGCAGTATCCCTGTCATACTATGGGAATTATTCATCTTAAAAAAATTAGACATGCTCCTCTCTCACCAAGGTTAGAACCTGATGAAAAATTCCTCAAAGTTCAGGTATATTCAGATCCAAGGTTTTGTTTCAGGCCCAGCTCTCTGAAAAAAAAAGGCTGGAGTAGTACTCCTAGTGTCCTGGGCCAATGATTTCAAACTTGGACTTCCAAAGTTAGGTGCTTAAATCCATATTTAAGCACTTAAATAAGTGCCCGGATTTTTTCAAAGAGACTGAGCACTCACAACTGAAGGAGAGGGGAGTGTTGAGCGCCTCTGAAAATCAGGGCACTTATCGATGCAAAATGGTGGCCCGTATGTCTTGGTGTCTGGGCAGGAGCTGCAAAAGCAGCATATTTAGGCCCCTAATGCAAGAGCTCTTAAGCAACCCTCACCTGCCTAAGGCAGGAGAGGGGGACAGGAGTTTTCTCTTCTGGAAGGCGCCATATCTGTGTCTCCTACAGAAGGACAAATCAGTTCAGTGCAGGGGCTCTGAGGAGGAAATGAAGGGTAAGAAAGGGAGCATTACACAAATCTAAAAATACTGTGTTTGTACTACAGTAATGCCTAGAAGTCCCAACTGAGATTGGGACCTTACTGTGCTAGGCAAAGAACAGATACAGAGTAAGAGGGAGTCCCTGCCCTGAAAAATTAGCAATGTAAATAAACCAGACAGACAAAGGGTGGGAGGGGAAACAGAGGCAAAAGGAAAGACAAGTGACTTGCCCAAGGTGACGCAGGAATTCTGTGGTAGATCTGAGAGTAAAACCAAGATCTCCTGAATCTCAGACTATTGCCTTAATCACAAGATCTCCATCCTGTCTAAATAATGAATAAGAAAGCAATAGAAATTAACTAACAGAAGTACAATCAAAGTGCAAGCAATGCTGAGTCACTGCAATGAGAAAATTGCTCTGCAATTTGAACGGCCCTTAATGTCTGTAATAAAGATCAGAATGGTCCTTCTTGGCCTTAAAATCTATGAATTTATATAAGAAAAATAAAAAAGCCTCAATAGCCATCTGCCATAAGGGAAAAAACTTTGGGGAAAAGGCTCTATTAAGACCAGAATATTTTTCTATAGTTTTATTGCTTCTGATCAGCTTCCCCCTCCCCCACAAGTTTCAATGTTTGTGGCATAATATTGTGGAAGGGAGAATATTATGGATACTGCTGAGGAAGAAATGTAAAAGAAATAGGGTTTGGACCTCGGCATGGCTCAACTATTGCACAGGCAATTGATGGACAATCTCCTCAGGACACCAGGCATAGATAAAATGTCCATTCTAATATGATCCGGCCTATGAGCTGTCTTTGACTCAGTTGATCATGAGATGCTGTTGATCCACCTAAGAGACCTGGCAAGAGTTAGACAGAGTGCCCTCTGCTATTCCTCTCTAACAGATGCCCATTGCTCTTCCTCATCGCCCAAAACCTCCAGCTACAGAGTTCCACAGTGCTGAATTCTTTCCTTATTTTGTACTAGAAGAATTCCTGGAGAAATCGTGTCACAATGTTCAATGGTTTCAGTTTGCAGCTGACATGCTGCTCTATGTCTACTTCTCAACAAACACAAAGGACACATTTTTCCTGTTGACAGCACTCATGCTGGCCTCCTCCTTCATCCAGGCACTATCTGCCTCAAGTTCTAGGTAGTAGAAGTGATGTTGGGTGATGGAGGGAGCCTAATCTTATCTATGTTCTTCTTTAGCACCCATCAACATAGTATCTGAGTGCCTCATAACATTATAAAGTGTACTGTTCTCTCTTCCCACCTGTCAGCAGGGGCTGGACTTTGTTTTTTGCTTTTTGGTAACATTATCATGGGAAGATTAGGTTGACAAAGTGGTTTTACATTTTACTCTGAAGCTCCCGATGCTTGTGTTCAACTGGATCTCATCCAGGAATAAGTTCCATATTCAGGGGTCCTTTGCTGGGAAAACGTTCTTTCCTCCTCATGCAAGTTTCATTCTTGACTTTGACACTTAGGGTGTGGTCCACAACTCCAAAGTTAGGTGCCTAAGTCCCCATGCATGGCACCACGGTGATCCGCAAAACTGCCACTTGGCTGCTGCCTTTCCCAGTAGGCACAGAAACATACTTGGAACCTAACTTTCTGATGCCTAAACCCCAAAGTGATTCAAGAAGTGGGGGAAGATAGGGGGCTGAAAGCCTAAGTCACAAGCTGGGCATGATCCAGTAGATGGCCTCTGACCACACCTACTGTAGCAGGTCCCATTCAAATCCAGCCAGAGGAGGAGATAATGCAGCTACTGCCCACCTTAACTGTTAGCTCAAAAGTGGTTAGAGCATTCACAGGGGGTGTGGGAGACCCAGATTCATTTCCCCTCTCTCTGGTACAAGGGTAGAAAGGAGACCCCTGTTCACATCCTATCTCTCTGTAGGGTACTCTCCTATCTCTCTGGAGGGTACTTGAACCACTGAGCTATGGGATATTCCGGTGTAGGACTCCTTCAATATCTCCTGTTAAAGCTGTTCTTCCCTCTGTCCCTCCCTCCAGCTGAATGACTGTTCCACTCTGAATAAATACTTAAATAGTCATTGGTGCAGAGACAGAGAATGAGAATGACTCTGTAGTCCAGTGGTTAGGGCATCCACCTAGTAGGGGGGAGATCCCAGGGTCCAGTTGCCCTGCTTTAATCACTCTTTCATTGTTTATATACAGTGGAGCAGCTTCAACAGGAGAGACTGAGGGAGCCCCACATGAGAATATCTCATAGCTTAGTGGTTAGAGCACACTTCTGAGAGGTGGGAGATGCCACTGGGTGTGCCACTTAACCACTCAGCTTAAAGTTATGAGTGGGGGAAGCACCACCATGTCCTCCAGTCACTTTGTGTGGAGTACGGCAGGCGCCAAGCTCATTGGTTCCTGTCAATGGGTTGCTAGCAGACATAGGCAACTCCCAGCATCCCAGACTAGGCGCCTGTTTCCAGGAGAGGGTCACAGCTTAGCACAAACCCCTGTTGTTAGCATCTCCAATCGGCTAGCTTAGGCGGCTCCCTGCCTGTTGCGCTGGCTTTTGTGGACAGTATTCTAAGGTGCCTACCTCTCCCCATTCTTTCTATAGGAGCCTGTGCGTAATGCAGCTTTGGGGATTGCAGTGTTCCTCCTGTGATTTTTCTAGGCACCTAACAGTTGGGTGCTGCAATGCTCAGTGTTGCAATGCCTAAGTTCCTTCATGGCTCCCACCCGCACTTATCAGAAAATTGGCCAGAACATCATGGGGCTCCAGTCCACATACCTTATAAACAGCAGCAATTGCCTCAGAATATTCTGCAGTCAGTATTGTGCGCCAGTGTGGCCTCACAGCAGTGACACTAAACTCCTTGACACTCAACTCAATAATGCTATATGCAAAGTGTCAGGACGCGTAAATCAACTCCAGTCAACTGGCTCCCAGTCCTATTGCACATCCCACACCCACACCCCACAGATTAGAAGAGTTGCTCAGACATCTCACTGTCTTAAATCCAAGGATCCCGCTGCATGATGACCTGCAGAACCCTTATATCCAACTTCGATGCTGAAGGTCAATGGGGAGTCACATGGAGCATTTCGACCACTCAAAACAAACAACTCATTATTGACCCTGCTGAGGAACCACCGGGTTTTGACTTACGTCAGAAAGACTCATGCAGATTGAATTGCATCAGCACATCTCATGGGAGTTATGGACAAACCCTCTTTAAATGGAAAATGAGGCAAATACCTGTATGCGACAGTGGCCACCAGACACAAACTATGGAGCACATCATATCTGAGTGTCCCTTTTGTTCTTTTGCTGGGGGCCTGAAGGCCATTCACGAGCTCGCTGCTGCGGCAATTTGCTGGCTATAAAACCTAGATATAAATTTGTAGTCGTTGCTACCTACCCAAGCCATACGAAAGAAGAAAACCCTGACTTTAATGATGAAAGCCAACAAAGCTGATATAAGGGGGCTGTTGGTCCCTTACTAAAACGGTGGGTGCTTGGTTGGCCCTCTCCCCATAGCAGGAGAAAGGGTAAAGGCCGAAGAGGAGTCAGGATCTTGGGACTGACTGTGTTTCTGGCCAATCAGAGAGCTCCAGACCGGGACCAGTGAGAAGTAGCCAACACCCTAAGTCAGTCTGATTGGCCAGGCAGCTGAGCCAGTCAGGGAACCCCAGCTCAGCCCTGGCCTCCATATGTGCTGGGGAAGGAGACAGCGAGAGCAGCTCCAGGGGGTGCTGGAGCTTTGGCTGGAAGCCAGGAGGAGAAAAGCAGCATGAGAAGCCCGAGGGGAGCTGCCCAAAGACACAGCCACACATCTGAGAGTGCCAGTAAGTGGGTTGACGTCAGTATGGCAAGCAGGAGCCCACTGTGAAGAGGTGACGGACCTAGCAGGGCTGGGCCCCATGGATAGGTATGAACAACAGCACCAGATGCAGGAAGAGCCTGTGGGGCGGGGCCTGGGGAACCAGAGACACCCTGTAAGGGAAAGAGAGATAGTCACACAGACCCAGCGAAGGAGAGTGAGCGGAGCAATCAGGAGGGGGCTGAGCTGTGGACCTCCCATGCTGCCCTGAGACCAACCACGCAGAGACCCGTAACTAGCACCAGCCTGGGAGAGTTCCTGGCAGCCCCTGGGAGAAGGTGCTGGGTAACTGCAGCCGGTTCTACAGAGGCTTGTCCAGTCCAGTCCTGAGGCAAAGAACTGTGTGAACTGTGTGTAGCATGGCCAATGGTAGCCTCACCTTGCACTGGGCAGGGAATGCATAGCCCAGGGGAGGGTGGTTTTTTTTTAATTTGTCACTTTTTCTCTCTTTTTCAGTTGACACTTGACTACATGGGAGTGAGTGGACCACTCCCCCGGCACGTACTCCGCTAGTGTATTCACCTGCTTGGGAGGTGGGTATTCATTCACTGAAGCCTACTGTGGAACAGCATTAGTGATCTTTTGAACCAGGGTATCTGTTGCAGGGGAAGATTTTGGGCTTGCACACAAAAGAGAAAAAAAGTGGTGTGTGTGCGTGTGTTTGTGACATCTGGACACGGCTGTGACAATTTGTTTGGAACTCTAAATGAAGCTATAAGCTGATGGGCGGAGCATTATCCTTTGTCACAGACCCCTTCTGGAACTATCAAATCAAAGAGCCAAGTTTCTCCACCACAGAAGAGACTGTTACTGTTTAAAGTGGATTTTGTATGTATACATACTAAACTATTTAATCTATATGTCTTTCTGTCCTGGTATAGGAAGTAGTGTAAGGATTGCTTTAGGATATTTTAAAACCTTTCAACTGCTCAGTATATTTTGAAACCTGCTAACAACTTTTTTCCATTTTTATGCTGTTCCTCACAAAGATAAATCTGTTTTACTTAATTTGGTGTTTTGTGTGTGTCCCCTTTTTAACAGTTTAGTTCAAGATAAAGCTACTACCCCATTAGGGGTAGATTCCCAATAAGTAACATATCTGGTAACTAGGTGGGAGCCCTCCATCCCACAGACGGATTGACATGGATAACAGGAGCAACTGGAGAGGAGGTAATGTGACAAGAGGGTGAGGTGATTTGGAAGATCCCTTGCCATGGTCTCCAGTATTCAGGTTTCAGTCCTGGAATCTCAGAAGCAAGCTGTGATGTTCCTCAAGAGGGAGGGTAATTGGGTCTGCCTTAAACCCAATTCCAGAGTGTTCTAGGGACCCCATAGGCAATGCCCTGCTGGTGTAGCCTAACTAGGTAGATCGGGGGAAAGAAAGTCCCCTGGAGTTACTAGTGTCCCACTCCTTCCCTCAGCTGGGGAAACAACCCCAGCCTCTTCCTCTGGGTAATACCAGGGGCATTGAGAGACAGGTTGCTTCTCATCCCACCAAGATAACTTAAGGGGTGGTTGGGTCCCATTTTACCACACCCCTTCTCATCTCCCAACTGCTCTGACTATGAGTACATGCAAGGAAACGATCTGTTGAAGAACAGATCTTTTTACATGGTTCTGTTTCAGAGCAAAACTACACTCTAAACTTATTATGAACCATATCTTGCATTCTGCAGCAATAAGTTAGTTTAATATATTTTCTTTAAAGCAAGCACATTTGAGGGCAAATTCACCCCATTCTGCAAAATAACTTAATTGCCCAATTACATCTTTAATTACAGAAGCAAATATAGAAAAAGTACTAGTATGATGCTGTCTGCAAAAATAGTTGAAACAATGCCTCATCTTTTCTAGGTCACATTTTTTGTCTTTACTTCTATACTGATATCTAAAAAGTGAAAACAGAAACCACAGAAAGAAATGATGATACACAGGTGCAATGGTTGTTATTGCACTGATAACATGGTGAGGTTTTTGTGGTGGTTGCCATAGTAATAAGATCATTTACAGAATATAATCCTATTAGGAGAAAACATTTTTAAATTGAGCTAATTGCACAGGAGTTTATTCTGTTACACAATGAATTGTCTGTTTTTGGTACATTTCATATTTGAAGATACTAATAACAAACCACTTAAGAGCATTTCACATTGTCCTAAGTTATTCTCAGAGAAATAGAGAGAAAGAGACGATAAGAATTATTTAAATTATTGCACATATCTACAGATCCAACAGGTAAGATACAATCAATTAACATATGTGCTTCTTTCTATAGTAAGAGCCAATGGGTAGCAGACTTGGTGATAACATATCAGCTTGACATTTGGTTCAAAGGGATAATCTTCAAATTCCAATCTTCTTCTTCTCTGCATGCACAAAACTGTTCCTCAGCTGGGCTTTTTAATTCCTGAGGCTTCATTTATTCCTTTAGCTGGAAATTGCATGCATGGCCAAGTAGTTTTTCAGGAGTCTTGGGAAAATTCTCTCTTCAGGCAATATAAGAGATTGGTCAGTGCACATAGGGCTGCAGACAGCATCTGATAGTGGATTAGTGGGAAGAGAACAGATCATAAAAAGTAGTGTGAATAAATCCTATATGAAACTCATCACCTCTGAGAAGGCAAAGTTAGGATTTAGTTAAGAGGAAGGAAAAGACTAAAGTCTATGAAAAGTTTAAGGAACCAACGGCTTCCTGCATCTGCTAAGAAACTCCATTCAGCCTTGGTTTTATATACCTGCAGTAAGATTGGCCTTTTGCCCTCCTTCAGAAAGAGAAATCTTCCTTGCCAGGTAATAGAATCCAAATGGAATGAACTCCACTATAGTCAGATAAGTCCTCCCCTGCCAGTAGCTCTCACTACTGGCTAAATAACAGAATCCTACCTTCAGTTCTTGGCTAGCCAACAAGACTATTCCAATGAGGAAACGCTTGTCTGATATTCCATTTGTCACGCTGTCACTCAGCAAATAGACTGTGGAACTCTTTGCCACAGGAAGTCACGGAGGCCAAGAATTTAGCAAGATTCAAAAAGGGATTGGACATTTCTATGGATAATAGAATATCCAGAGTTAACAATAGTTATAAGAGATTAAGATAGGACCTAATGTGGGGGTCAGATTATCCCCCATTATAGACATCTTCCTACTATGGGGTTCTTACATTTTCCTCTGAAACATCTGATGTTGGCCACTGTTGGAGGCAGGATACTGAACTAGGTAGACCACTGATCTGATGCAGTCTGTTACTATGTATCCTGTCAGAGGTGAAGTTCACAGAAGTCATGAGGCCAAAAGCAGCCCTGGGTACATGTGTATGGTTCCCACTGAGTTCAATAAGAGTTGTGCAAGCCTCACTGTATGATGGGATGCCAATGAGGGGCAGGATGAAGAGGCAGCAGGAACCTCAGAGGAAGTCCCTGAGCAAGAGGAACTCGTGATTCTGCACTGCTACCCACTTGAGGAGGCTGAGGAAGACCTTGAGCCACTGCAGGAACCAGAACCTAGTTGTAAATGACCATGCTCCCTCGAAATACCCCCTCTTGCACTGGTAATCCATGCCTGTTTGGAAACCCCATCCTCTGAAATTCCACTATAATTTCAAGGACTCTGGTTATGGCAACCACTGTGGGTAGATTACAGTATTGATAGCATGGCAAACCTGTACAACCATCACACCATCGGTTTACTTCCCAACCCTGAACTGGTTTGCAACTGACTGGTAGCTGTCAGGTGTTACCAGCTTCCAAAGGGAAGTAACCACCCACTTCTGAGCTGGTGTGGGTTTCTTAAAATTAGTGGTCTAGTGCTGGAGGATTGGTGCAAGGCGCTCGCACAACTCAGTGAAGGTCTGCTTCCTCATTCAGCAATTCTGCCACCACTGGTCCGCATCCCAGGTATCTAAGACGGTGTGGTCCCACCATAGCGTGCTGGTCCAAAAGTGGAGGTCCACCCATTTGCATACTTTTGCAACCCTGGCACGCAACACATGTGTTCATTGGGATCACAGGGGATTTTTATTCACTCTCATCAGCCATCTTTAGCGCCTCAAATTCTTCTGAACCCATTCTGTCGAGTATCTGGTACTGCACCACATGAACATTTGTCCTGTGTGCAGTAGCAGGAGGAAAATCACATCATCATGAACTTGCTCCATGTCTTCAACTCAGTTTGGTAGAAGGGAGAGATGACTGGGAGCTGCCTTTGCCAGATGTGTGAATGCGGCGTATAGTACCGGCATCTTGCAGCAAGGTGCTTCCCAGCATGTCTCCTGTGACACAAAGAACTCTGGGATACCACCTGAAATGTAACACTACTGTCACATACTGGAAAAAGGGTAGCATGGACGTGGGTATGTGCCTGTGCACAGTGTATATCCATGCCCTGCACAACGTATGTGTACACTCCGTGTATGTATGGGGTACATGTGCGAGCAGTCATGGACATGTACACAGGCAAGAACACAAGTGTAGACACAGCCTTACAAATAGATTTCTACACAGTGAGCCATCTTTGTTCAGCTTCTCACTTCTCCTCACCCAACATCCTTCCCCACCCCTCCACGTACACATGCACATGTGCATTATGAGATAACAGTACATTCACAAAATAGCATAGACTAGAGGAAAATTTCCTTAGGGATGACAGGCCAAACTATTTGTCTCCTACATATGGAAAGTAGGAATATTTTAGTAATGAAGGTGGAGAAAAGCATTTCTTCCCCTCTTCACATGCACTCTTGCACACTTAATTTTTCTGCAAAAAGTCCAAGTAGCACTGTCAAGTTTGCAAAAGGCCCCAGTTTATTGCAAAATAAACTTTAATTTTTTAAAGCATGTATTAAGTATTACAAATATTTTAGACTTGGACTATTGTTCACAAGCCTTTCATGTATTCCATATGGGAGGTGTTTATTAGTGTAGTGTGTAACTTATTTTTGTTCTGAATGCATAACAAACAGCATTTGAAACCCACTAAATATCTTACCATTAGCCATTGAATTTCATTGATCTAATTCTTTGAAAACCTTAAATGCTGTAAGAGCCTGGAAACAGATCCCTTAATCCCCTTTTCTCCCCCTTTTTCCAAACCAAACTCTGTGAGCCTGAGGGCCAGTCATTATGTTTGCAATAGGAAAACTGAGCTGCTTGCAAAGCAAATCTAAATCTTCTTTTCATGGCGGTTTTTATGAAGGTTTTACATTTCTGTCAAGTCTTCTCACATGGTACCATAGACTATACGGTACTTGATTGGCTTTATTAGGACATTTTAAAAAATCTATAGAGAAAATCATTTTAATGCATCAGCTTTCCAGTTCATGGCACTCAGTTCTATTATTATTACCAATATTTTGCATTGAAGTACAGCAACCAGGAGGGCTATTCACTGCACATCATATTGCTCAACATTAGGGGGATAGTAGGGCACCTTGGCAGCTTTTATACTCATGCTGGGGCTCCAATGCAGTGCCACCATTTAAAGCTGACCTCTCCTAATGGAAGGCATCAATGGTACTGTTGCCTGCCTTCCACACAAAGGTATGAATTGGCAAAGTAGAGGAGGGCATGCTGCTTTCTCTTAAGGAGTGGCACAGTGGATGTGTACCTCCTGAGTATTAGGGAGTTCAGGGAGGTAGAGAGAGAGCTCCTTGAGCTTTCCTTTGTGCTATGAGCCTCAATCTGGCACTGGCTTGTGCTTAACGCACTTCAGTTTATCTTTACGATGTGGCTTGCTCTAATTTTTTTTTTTACTATCCTCCCTATGTTATTGCTGTATTGTGATGTATATACCATCAGACACGTTAATGCCATCAACATTAAGACCAACAAATTCATCATTAATATTGTTACTAGGAAATGAGAGAGCCTGTACTGAACAGTTCAGAACTGTGATAAAACCTTCAATGCTGAATCAGAGACAAATGTGTTTTTTTGTTTTGTTTTGTTTTTTTACAGCTTCAGATAATGTGTACCATTCACGTGCATCTCCAAGCTGATGCTCCCTGGTTTCCTACTCCATCTGCTCAATGGTAGCATGGTGGAGCTTGTTCTGGAGAAGCACAGACTGGGGAAGCAGACAGACCTCTGTTTATCATGATCACAGTTCATCAGCATCTACTGAATTCACTACAGTAGGTCACTGGTACCAAACAGCAGTACGCCAGCAGGCTTCCCACCACCACCTCCATACAAGCAGTTCTGACAATCAACATGGGATGGAAAATAATCAGGCAGAAGGATCATAGTCTCCCAGGGTCTGCGCAGGCATTTGCAGTCATTTGCACTTCCCTGTTTAAGTTGGGTGAATTTGGCCATGTTTTCACAAGGCTGGTGTTGGGAAGGTGACATTTTTAAAGAAGTTTTGTGAGTATGAGCTAGCATGTGTCTGTCTGCTGACTCTGGGAAGCACACTGCAGTGTAGATGTACTGTTAGGTGGGCTTAGGATGCTTATCCAAATGTTTTCTGAACCTTGGCCTTGATCTTGCAATGTGATTTCCATGGGCAGAGACCCCAACATGTGTGGAGTCCCATTTTAGTCACTGGGACGCCATGCTGGCATGTCAGCACATGTGATCGGGTTGTAGGTTCACCCATCAGTAATAACTGAATTAGGCTAAATGGCTTAAAATATATATTTTTAACCTAGCTAAATGTATTTGTCAACTAGCAATGAGCAGCCACAATTTTGACAAGTTAAGGAAGTTGGCAAGATTCCTCTTTTTAGCCTTATAGCCCAGCTGCAACACTGAACCACAGACATGGTCACATGGAGACTGAACAATCAAAGAAACAAACCTCAGTGATTTCATGCTTCAAACAGCATAACAAAATTGAAGCTGGCTGGCTTTATGCAACAAGCTTTTCTCCTTGGTCTGCTGTAAACACAGAGACCACACCTATTTCTGTTTTTAAATCTAGGTCAACTTTAATTTACGTTTAAAGTTATCTTGTAAATAGGCACCAAAGAGCACTTCAGGACACACGAATGTCAGGAAGCACTTTTCCATGCCTTGTCGCTTTGGGGTTGGCAGTTATTAACCTACAATATTCTTTCCCATGATTCCTGGCTTAAACAGCTTCTGTTAGTGGCATCTATTGTTGCTTCTATTGGTGCCCTTGGTAATTTTTGTGTACTTTCTTTATAGAGAGATTTTACCTCAGTCTCTCTAAGGCCTAGTGCCTACTTACTTGAAGTTCATGCTCATTTGCTTTTGTATTGGATGCTAGCTCGTACAGCTTCAGAGCATCTAATTTCTTTTTTCTCTTTGGAATTTCTTATAACACAATGAAGTCCCCTTGAGAGTGCCTTTTTCATTTTTAATTATTAAGGAATATGTACCATAGCTCATTTCTGCCAAGGGTAAAACATTGTGTCGTATTTTTCAGTGGCTTTCTGCAGTATTAGGAGCAGATGAAGAGGGTCAGGAAAATAAGGCATGTCCACTCAAACACTAAACTTTGTTTAGAAGTTAACTGAAACAAGACTTTTAAGGTTCTGAAATATTCCTGTAGATTTTTGTTATCCCTTTCATTTTTGCATCCCTTTGGATTTCCTGGTTCCAGCTGGACTGGAAGCAAAGATGCCAGAAATATAATGAGAGCACCTCTCTCATAAGACTTCCAGCCCAGTGTTGCATTTTCCAGAAGATTGGATAAACTTTAGAAAAGTATCTCAAATTTTGGTTGTTTGTCCACACTTGAACCCAAACTCCAAATCTCTGTTATAACTTTTTTATTTCTATATGTAATAAAGTGATCATAATTGTGGAGTATGCTCATAACTGGAGACTCTGACTAGCTTATAGCACAAAGAAGGAATAGTTCTATCCATTCTTTATCTTCGTGTTTGTGCCTTTTAAAATATATTTTGGCTTTTGCTCTTCTTTGTCATTGCTGATAAGAGCTGTTCTGGAATGTTTTTCATCGGCTCCTTGCAGGTCACTCTTCTGATAGGTATCTCATGGAATACTAGATCTGGCTTCTCAGAGTACATTACATTTTCCAGTTTTATGTCCTTAATCTTTTGTCTTCCATTTCTCAGTATTAGCAATTTGCAAACCAGTCCAAAAAATTAAGTATTTATTTGCACAAAAACTAAATCATACACAAACTGTTGTGGAAGTTTAGTATATTTTGGATGAGTAGCTCACAGATGCAATACACCCAGGTCTGTTCTTTTCCTGTTGCATTATTCTGTGTGTATTGACTTCTGACCAAATCTGTTGCAAGGTCTCAGCAGGCCAGTCTCTATTGGGACAGCAGAAGGCATCAAATATAACAGTAAACCATTTCAGGGCATGCACTTGTAGTGTGACGGGTTGGGTCACAGAAACCCCCCTGTGACTGCCACCTGATGTGCTGAGACTACCTCTGAGACCGTTTTCCCTGTAAGCTTGGGACTTCAGTATCCTGTCTTGTTGAGCCAGACATGCTAGCCTGTTGCAAACCCAGACCCAGGTCTGAACCATGTCCCCCACAAGCTGCAGATTTAACTGAAACCAGCTCAAGATGTGCTCCTGTCTCTAGCACCCAGACACCCAGTTCCCAATGGGATCCAACCCCAAATAAATCCATTTTACTCTGTATAAAGCTGATATAGGGTAAACTCAAATTGTCTGCCCTCTTTTACACTGATAGAGAGATATGCACAGCTGTTTACTCCCCCGGGCATTAATTACTTGCTCTGGGTTAATTAATAAGCAAAAAGTGATTTTATTAAGTATAAAAAGTAGGATTTAAGTGTTTCCAAGTAATAATAGACAGATCAAAGTAAATTTCCAAGCAAAATAAAACAAAAACACGCAAGTATAATCCTAATACAGTAAGAAACTAAATGCAGGTAAATCTCACCTTCAGAGATGTTCCAATAAGCTTCTTTCACAGACTAGACTCCTTCCTAGTCTGCGTCCTGCAATCACTCATATCCCCACAGTTACTGTTCTTTGTTCCAGTTTCTTTCAGGCATCCTTTGGGGTGGAAAGGCTATCTCTTGAGCCAGCTGAAGACAAAATGGAGGGGTTTCTCAGGGGCATATATAGTCTCTTTCTCCTGTCGGTGGAAACCCCTCTCTCCCCCTGTGTAGAATCACAGCCACAAGATGGAGTTTTGGAGTCACATGGGCAAGTCACATGTCCATGCATGACTCAGTTCTCTGTAGGAACATTCCCAGGAAAGCTCAGATGTGGACTGGCATCTATCAAGGTCCATTATTAGCCAAGTACTTCCATTTACTTGAATAACCCCTTCACACTATGTTGACCAAATCTGCCTTAGCTTTCTACAGTGAACACTTAGAATACAAGCATAGAGCCAATGCTCATCTTCAGATCTGAACATGATACATGCATATGAATAGGATGAATACATGCAGTAGAACATAACCTTTGCAAAGATACGTTACCTGGCATATCTAGCATAAAACATATTCCAGTTATCTCATATTTACACTCACAAGCATATTTCTATAAACCATTATGAGGTGCAATGTCACATGTGGGTGTACTTATTAGGAAGCAGGAAAGAGGTTGTAGACTACTGGAAACCTGTTGGATGGAGGAACTGTCAGTCATAGAGAGGGTTAGAGGTGGGTAGCTCAAAGTTGGGATATACTTTTGAGCTTCTTAGTACTTATCTGAATCAAAACCTTGCAAGGTTTGCCAGTCCTATCCTTGGGTGTGCTTATATGGCTTGACCTAAAGACCACTGAAGTCAATAGAAAGGCTCTCATTGATTTCACCTGAGTTTGATGAGACTCATTTTCTTTCCTTTTAGGCTCTCTTTGGTCCTAATTAGAGCTGCCTAAATATCACGATTTTAGTGTTTGACAAAAAAAGTGTCCCTTCATTTTACAAGTGTTCATTAATCTTTACATAATGGCATTTGTTTTGTGTTGATTCCATCAAAATTATACTAGAATTCATAACAAACATCATCGTAAACTCAATTCCAAGCAAAGGGATTCCAGTAAGAAGTACTGCTAAGTTACACTAAAGGCTAGCGGGATTAGTGACTCCAATTTTGCCTTTTTAAAAGTGTAATAGAAAATTAGCTAAAATACAAAGCTGCTCTTAAAATGCTCCAGTGTTTTTACAAATGATACATGCGTCTTTTGACCCACTGTTTTCTCATGTGTACAGGAGTAGTCTGAGAGGGATACATCCACCCCAAAGCATTTATTTTAAGGAGTATTATTCTTATTAGTTTTAAAAATATAGCTGCCCTAATCTGATTTCTGTTACTTCATCTGTATCATGGTGTATTGCATAACCCCACCCTCTCCCCCCTTGCAAGTACTGGATCTGACGCCAAAAAATTGCTTGGCCAAATCTAGTCTTGGGCAATCTTTTCTTCTCTCCTAATGCCTCCCTCCCACTTCAATTTACAAAATTTCCAATCGGATTTAACCCGTAGAAAAGCCCTTCTTCACGGCTTGATTATTTAAAAACCTCCATCCAACTGCATAGCACTCCCCTAAGGACTCTATTTTCAGCAAAACACTTGGAAACATGACTTGGGTTGTTGTAGTGGAGTAGGAGAGATGGGGAACTAAACTACTTTATACAGAACAAATCTTTTACACAACCTACAGTGTACAATATTAAACTGCAAGATGGAGATACCTGGAGAAATAACTAGTGAAATTTTCATCGAGGTCAAAATCTAGATGACTTTTTCTTTGTATGTTAAAAGAGTTCTTGCTGGAGGCAAGGAATTGGTCATGACTTTGAAAATACAGGTTGAAGCTCTCTAATCCAGCACTGCCTGGTCTGGTGATGTTCGTGGTGCAGCATAGGCACCGACGCCGTGAGTGCTCCGGGACTGGAGCACGCACAGGAAAAAATTAGTGGGTGTGGATCATCCACCGGCACCAAGCTCCCCTCCTCTGTCTCCCTCCCACTGTGCCTCTCATGCGCCGGTGGCCCCGCACTTACCAACTCCTCCTCCTCCCTTCCAGCCCTTCTGGAGTGCCACAAACAGCTGATTTGCAGCATTCAAGCTCCAGGAGGGAGTGGGAGGACCTGGGGCCGGTGGTTGTGACCCCGGGAGAGGGGCTGGCAGTTGGGACCTGGAGCCGGCATCAGAGGCCCCGGGTGGCAGCGGCACCCCTGGGGGGGGGGTGGGTCATACTGGATGCAAAGCCTGGGGGGTGATGTTTTTGGCCAATCGCAATTCACCGACACAGTGTGAATAGCAAATAGTTATGGTTTACTGTTTGCAATTGATCCATACAGATAAAAGGACTAACGATAATTCAAAGAAATTATGATGAAATTTCCATGAAAAGAAAAAGATGTGAAATCATCATATAACTTATTCATGTTACTTACTCATCTCTACTGAATTAGTGCATGTTTTCTTCAGATACTGCCTTGAGATTGAGAGCCTAGTTTTCATTGAAATACAAACCTACTCTTGATTCTTTTGTAACAAGGAAAGCATTGCCATATCAAAAAGGGCTGAGATAATTTGTTTGACATGCAGCCTATTTTAGGAATAGATAATAAAAGCATTGGTAGTTTTGTGTCTTGGGATTTTCAAATTTTGTTGATAGTTTTAAGTAGTTTTCTTAGCTAGTTGGCACCCATTTGGTTTCCACTAATGCACTTAAACTTTGCAAATGCCATCTTAGTTTGACCTCCTTAATGGTTGTGTCAAAAATGTATAAAAATACAAAAGCTGAATAATAAAGATCGATCACTTCATATTTGCTAGCTTGGAAAAAGTAATCACTTTCCTTTTTTTCCTTTCTTTTATAAGTGATGGGCCATGAAATGTAGAAATATGTCCAGTATAAGACCTCAGAAGTCATCCTGTCAATCTTAAAGCACTTGTTAGACCCTTCTGTTGTAAAATTAAAGTGTTAACCATGTTGAAAAACCATCCTTAACACCATTCAGGAGAGTCTTTGAAAGTGTAGTTCTATTCTGAAAAGTGATTATGCTAAAATGGCACCTTTTAACTTATCAGATCTGCTCCCTCTGGGAATTCAGGTTCCAATCTGCTTGCTTAAGGGACAAAAATAAGTTTTTACTGCTTTACTTTTGTTAGCCCTGCAGAGCTAAAACAACTGTGGGAGAGTGAACTGGATTCTATTATGATGCACATCTTCATCATCGGAATTATGTACTAAATTTCAATTACAGGACCAATTGGATACTCTTGTGAGACCCTATTGAAATCAGTGGTGTTACACACGTCAGAGTGACATTCAAAGACAGTGGGGTTACACAGGTGTGACTATGAGCCTAATTTGGCCCGCACAACTTTTCTTACCAGTGGTTGGGCACAAGAAGGAAAGAATCCAGCTCGGCTTGCAGATACAAAGTTCAGTTTTCAGGTTAGCTGCTAGGGAAAAAAAAATCTTTAATTATAAGCTAAGCACATTTGATCTGGAATCACCGAGAAACATTACGCTTCAAACCCCATGATACTATTTTTACGGAGACACTTTTCATAGTGGACCAGCACTTTAAATCCCCCAGTGGTGGTGTGGGTACCTATAGGGAATAAGACCTCTCCAAGGCCCTTCTGGGCCATTTAAGTTTGCTCCTCCTGTATTCTCTACCAAATGTCTGTTGTTCTACTTTCCTATTCAGAATTTTGCCAGCAAGTTATTTTTAGCTCACTAGTGAGTTAATCTGTGTGTATGACTCACATATGCCACATTGCTGAAAACTTTATTATAACAAGGCATTGTCCATTTAATGGACAATCTCTGTCATTTCCATTGATTCCTGAAGCTCTGTAGAGGGGAAAAAACCAGTGGCTTTAAAAATAAATTCTTATTAAAGATGTATCTGAACCCCAAACCCTAGATCTTCTGAATAGAATCTGAATGTAGCTCTGGTTCTGGCTCTGGATTCGAATTTTGTAATTCACCCCTATGTTTCTTATGAGATGAACTGTAATCCCCAGTCCCTCAAAATTATGGTGGTTCAATATTTGAAATCTTCATCTGTCGCCAAGTTTTCTAGTTTGAGTTCATTCCCAAGGAGATTGAAAAAGGACACTGCACCACCAACGCATTCTCATGATGCTCATGCACTCGGATACCATGGTGATGAGCAAGATATAAATACCCAGACAGATAGCAAAAAAAGTGTAATGAGGCAAAAACATAAAAAAAAAGTAGCACATTTGGAATTTTTTTTAAATCAAGCAATGCCAATTACATGCATAAGGTTATAACAATGTATTGATGTAATATTGTTATTAACTAGATTTTACTTTTAGGAATGACACTTTTTAGAAAATCATTACCTGGTTTCTACTTATCCTGTTTTTATGCATCTTTTTTTATTATAAGTCAATCTCTGTTCACTTAATCACAGTTCTCACACAGGAGAGGTCTACAGGTTTCACTGGCTAACTGTGTCTGAGCTCAGAGTCACTTATTATAATGAGGAAGATAAGCATAGCAGACATTGTTCTTAGCATTTTTTTTTAACCTGCAATCGACAGCAGTTCTGCAGGACTCAGAAACTTTTCCATAATTGCCACTATGTGCCATTTTCATTTAAAGTCCTGGTAGCTGCTTTAAAATAATATATATATAATATGTATGTATATGTATAGCTCTAGGAGACTGAAAGGATAGTGCTAGGGGAAAGATGGGGGTGGTCAGCTGATGTACGTCGAAAGCCAAGATCCAGTCATTATACCAATGTGGTTGTGCTAATTAAAAATATGATAGTGTTAATGTTCTGCATATTATCTTAAATTAATTCATATCACACAGATATATAGCTATATGGAATTCAGAATAAATAAGTAAGCATCATATTATTCTTGGCCTATTGTAATCATTATAAGGGTCACTGCCAGGGGCTGTAACACAGCTATTGATGACATTTCTGTCCATGCTTCAGGGGAAATGAATCAATATTTGTTATTAACAAGCCCTTTTATTGCTGTGCATTCCCATGCATATGAGACTAGGGAGGTGTTTATTCTATTCCCATCTCTGGTTATGACTCACTGTGTGAAACAGAAATATACCCAATATAAAACTTCAGAAGTCATCCTGTCTACCTTGAAATGTTTCTCAGTGCCTTCTGACATATTATAAAACAACATGGGACATTTTGTTAAGAGTTTACTTTGGGTGCTCTGCAGAGAATTTTACTGTGCATACTCAGAAAACAAAGGGAAGTTTTCAAAGCAGCATGTGGGCAGTACTGATTATTTGAAAATATTCTCTCAGCACTTGGTGCCCAACCTGTCTTGGCACCCAGTCATTAGGATTTTCCAAACCTTATTGCTGTATGATTCCATCCTTTCCAAGCACTACTCCTCATCCTGTTTCTGAATATCACAGTCTCCCCTTCTTCCCCACCCCACCCCAGGTCATTGGGAGCAGTCTTCCCATGGGATACGTGTTGTCTACTGAGACAATGTATTGACCTAGTCAACACCTGAACTGATAGAAACAAGAATTATGGGAGCAATTAAAAAGCATGAAGATATTGCAGAGATGCTAGAAACTGTATTTTCATGCATTGTTAATCACAGATGCTGGTAAGATACGGTGACGTTGCACTCCATATGTTTTAAGGAAATATGCTTATGAGTGTGAATATGATGTAACTGGAATGTAAGATATCATAACAAATGTTATAACCTACTGAATATAATATTCCTCCTATGTGTATGCATGTATCATTCTTGAAGCTAGAAATACCAAGTATAACTCTGAGGTCCTATTGTAATTATGCGAAGTGTGGGCCATTAATGGTGGTTTAGAATCTTGATGGCTCCCATTGAGTAGGACAATTAGTTGGAAATGGTTTATTTACCTGCAAACCTTCCTGTGTATGTGTGAGCCAACCCAGGAAGAATGGAGACTAGGGGTCTTATCGTGACATGTGACCATGTCACATGATACTGGAATCCATCTTAGTTCTTGTACTTTTCCATTGATGAGGTGGGGTTGGGCACAAGCACAGACAAAAGATTCCCGCCTTGTGCCAAAGCTATAAAAGTGGGTGAAGCTGGACAAAAGGGGCTGCCAGTCATGAGAAAACCTCTGCTTACCACCCGAGATGTCTGCTGGAACTAACAAGGACTGTATCAGGGGAAAGGATTGAGCCCAGACTAGGAAGGAGTCTAGTCTGTGAAAGAAGCTTATTGGAACATCTCTGAGGGTGAGATATTACCTGTAATCAGTTTCTTAACGTATTAGGCTTAGACTTGCTTGTTTTTTTATTTTGCTTTGTGACTTACTTTGTTCTGTCTGTTATTACTTGAAACCCCTTAAATCCTACTTTTTATACTTTTGTTTATTAATAAACCCAGAGTAAGTGATTAATACCTGGGGTAGCAAACAGCTGTGCATATCTCTCTATCAGTGTTATAGAGGGAGGACAATTTATGAATTTACCATGTATAAGCTTTATACAGAGTAAAACGGATTTATTTGTTGTTCAGACTCCCAGAAAGGCTGAACATTGAGCGCTGGGAAAGTCCCTGTGTAATGGGGTGTGACTCACCCCACGGCACCTCCTGCTGACTGTCTGGGAATTAGCTCTTTTTACCAGCTCCGGAGCACCTTCTGCTAGTGTCTCACCATCGCTGGCCCCCGTGTCCCTCCCAGACCCCGGTGCCCTTTTACCTGGGGTGCTGCCCCTCCAGGCAATACCCCACAGATCTGGGTCTCCCCTCCCCAAGGAACCCCCCACCTTGCGTCAGCCTATGGGCTACTACCAGTCACCATCTAGCCCCTTTTCACTGGGGCCGACTGCAGTTTGTATAGGCCAGTCATCATAGGCAAGGGGGGTTTTGACCTGCTGCCTTTCCCTGCAACCCACTACCTCCAGGGGACTTGTACAAGGCCCTGCAGCCTGGAGAGTTGCGGGCCTGGAGCTCTCCAGCTCCTCTGGCCTTTCCCCAGCCCTGCTTCACTCCAGTACCCTTTAGCACTCAGGCAGCTAGGTCCATTTCCCTTGTCAGCTAGAGGGAGACTCTGTGTGCTCCTGTTCCACTGCTCTCTTGTAAGGGCCAGCTGGGCCCTGATTTAAGCCAAGCCGCGGCCTGATTGGGGCATGGCCCCCAGCTGAGGCTGCTTCTCCCAATCCGCCCAGCTTTTCATTCCCTGTCATAGCCCTCTCCCCGGGCTGTTTTAAGCCTTTTAAGGCAGGAGCGGGTGACCACCCCACTACACCCTGTTAACTGAGGAGCCCCTGGGCTGAGTGAATCTCAGTGTCAGTGAACTGCAGAGAGGCGTGGCCCAACTTCTGGGTCTGTGCTGGAGCTGACTGGAGTGTCTAACTCAGCAAGATAGGAGTGGAGGGGTGCCTATTCTGGCAGGAGGGTTGTTCTCAGTGGTATCCCAGCTCATCGAGTGACCGTCTCGAGGGGAATCTCTGTGACCGAACCCATCACGGATACCTATTATTTTCAGGTGATAAAGATGAGGCATTGTCAGAGACAGAGGTGTCAAAAGAGGAGGGTGCTGCAAAAGAGAGGATAGTGCATACAAACACTAGCCAGTTCCATACAAAGTGTATATAGTGAGTTAGGCATAGATCATGCATTAGTTTTATATTATGTTCATCAAGGTAAGCATCTAGGCATCTTGAAGTGCAAGGCTGTGAGGGCATGAATACTGCGTACAGATGTGGTCCCCTCATCTCAAAAAATATATACTGGATTTAGAAAAGGTTCAGAAAAGGGCAACTAAAATGATTAGGGGTTTGGAACGGGTCCCGTATGAGTTAAAATTAAAGAGGCTAGGACTTTTAAGCTTGGAAAAGAGGAGACTAAGGGGGGATATGATAGAGACATAAAATCATGAGTGGTGTGGAGAAAGTGAATAAGGAAAAGTTATTTACTTGTTCCCATAATATAAGAACTAGAGGCCACCAAATGAAATTAATGGGTAGCAGGTTTAAAACAAATAAAAGGAAGTTCTTCTTCACTCAGCGCACAGTCAACCTGTGGAACTCCTTGCCTGAGGAGGTTGTGAAGGCTAGGACTATAACAGGGTTTAAAAGAGAACTGGATAAATTCATGGAGGTTAAGTCCATTAATGGCTATTAGCCAGGATGGGCAAGGAATGGTGTCCCTAACCTCTGTTTGTCAGAGGGTGGAGGTGAATGGCAGGAGAGAGATCACTAGATCATTACCTGTTAGGTTCACTCCCTCTGGGGCACCTGGCATTGGCCACTGTCGGTAGACAGGATACTGGGCTGGATGGATCTTTGGTCTGACCCAGTATGGCTGTTCTTATATTCTAAATCCTTCAGTTGAAACTGATGACACAGTTATTATTGTTCAAAATATTTTCCACTTCCCACCAACATCACCTTTGTTTTGTCCAGGTTTAACTTCAGCCAGTTGTCTTTTGTCCAGGTTCTTCTCTCAGCCAGGCATGGGGATGGATGAGTAATTCTACTCTTGTTATTAGACGTGGATGAGCTTGAGTTATCTGTGTATCACAGAGACTTGCGTCAATGATGTCTCAACATTTCCGCTAGTGGTTTCACATAATTGTAAAGCAGAATGTGAAAAAGAGTAGCGTCTTATGGAATTCCATGGGGGAAACAGTCCAGATCTAGAGGAGCATCTGTCCAACATAACCCTCTGGTTCTGGCCAGAATTTTTTTTTTTACAGGCTTTCCAAAAATTTCCAATCAGCTCTATAAAAAACATTGTTGAAAAATTGAAATTTGGAAAAATTCAACCAGTTTGACCAGAGAGGCAGACTTTGAGCCTTCCCCGTTCTACTCCATCAACCTCGTGGTAGATTTTTAAGGGGAGGTACTATAATAATAGACTCCAACAAACTTTGCTTTGAGATCTAGTAACATGAAAATTGCTGTCTCCTTCCTCTCCAGGGACTGGAGAAGGTCATCTATGAATGTGAACAGCTGATGATGGGTACAACTATAGATGTATATGCTGCTGTACAGTTGGAAGGCTGGACCAGAAAAAAAACAGGTTCTCTGCCCTGATGGACCTACAGTCTAAAGATAGATAAGGCAATATGCAAACAGAGGGAGTTGTTTTTACCCAAATCTGTAAAGAAATTGAATATGTAATATTTCAGCTCCTGACTCCTCCTAGATTCCATAATAAAATCCACCCACGGAAAGCATGTCCTACTTTTTCTGTATAGTACCTATATTACCATAATATCTTCGTATCTCATAATCATTTAATATAATTATTCTCACAATACCTCCGTGAGGTAGAGAAATATTGAGGGAGAGAGGGAGATGAAGTGTCAAAGGTAACACAGGAGGTCTGTGGCAGAGACCTTGAACTCAGGTCTCCTAAGTCTCAGGCCAGTGCCATAACCATAGAGGTCATTCTCTTCTTGCTATGTGTACTCTGCTGAAAAAGGGGGCTAGCTGTGTAGGGCAGAATTTACTTCCTTAGTTTAAATAGTGTGCATTTCACATTCTGAAGAGATTTCTAGGTTAAGCTGTTGAATATGGCAATAATATTCCCTGAAATCTCCAACATAGTCTGAATTATTAAAGAGCTGAGGAGAAAAGTTATTATAAAGGGCTTTTTTGTATCCTTAGGTTTTTCTGCAGTAACGACTCATTTTTTGTGTTTGTTGCATTTCTGTTTTTGTTGAATTCGTTTTCTTTGTCCTCAATAAATCTTTGGCCTGAGTTTCTTTTCTTTCTTCCAACATGTCCTTTTATTAAAAGAGCCCTATGCAGTGTGTTCATCTTCCTTTGTGTTTTTATTTAGAGCTGGTTTAATTTACACCCCCGAGAGACATAGTTAAGTTGACCTAAGACCCAGTGTAGACACTGCTAGGTTGATGGGAAAATTCTTCCATTGATCTAGCTGCCACTTCTTGGGGAGGTGGATTTAAGACAATGATGGAAGAACCCCTTCCATAGCTGTAGTGTATACACTGAAGTGCTACAGCGGTGCCTTAGGTTTATTTTCTGTTTTGTTATTGTTGTCTCTATTTTGGTTGCTTTTTCTTTGTATCTATTTTTGCTGATCGCCTGGGGTTGGAATTGAATTTCAGCTGGTCTTGATTTTTGTTTCTTCACTGGTTTTGAGACAACTTGTTTTAGTTTCTTCCTCCTTTTTGACTTTGATCATCTTTCTTCTCTGACCTGGACTATTCACAATGCATCTCTAGCCAACTCATTAGTTACTAGCAGAGCAGTAACCTAAGTTACCGTACTGTAGAAGATTGATGGAAGAATTCTTCCATCAACTTAGTTACTGTCTCTTGGAGAGGTGGATTTCCTACAGCAATGGAAAAAACGCTTCCATCACCATAGTAAGTGTCTTTGCTACAATGGTGTAATTGCAGCTGTGCTGCTGTGGTGTTTGTAGTGTGGACATATCCTCAGGAATTGGTCACAGCAAAGTGCAGGATCCAAACACCCACAGACTTTGGGAAAGTTTGGATTTAGATCTGAATTTGGAGTCTGATTCAGCACCAGACTTAAGCATATGCTTATTCAATAAAATACTTACGCATGTAATTAACGTGTCATTGAGGGTAATAAGCATGTGCTTGAGGGTCTGATCTAAAGTCAGTGGAAAGCCTCCCATTGATTTCAGTGAGCTTTGGATCAGTCCCTACGTACTTTGCTGAATTGGGGCCTTTCCTTGGGGCTTCTTCACATGGTGTGGTAACGTGCACATGTAGGGTGTGAATTCTAATGTGCACTAATGTGTTGCACACTAACTGGCCCTTGTAGACCCTGCTGGCATGCACAGGAATTTTCCTACTGCGCATTACTGTACTCCCATTTCAGTGTACTGTGTTAAAACATACTAGATAACTTTTCAGCCATTCCAGCAGGGTTTACATAGACCAAGTAGTGTGCAACACACTAGTGCACATTAGAATTCACACCCCACGGTGCACATTACTGTCTGGTGTAGACAAGCCCATGGGCCTCTCTCTAAAAAGAAGTCAAGTTCAATAAGGGGTTAATCCTGTTTATCTGCTTCTTCTCCACTTCCCCACTGCCCACCCTAGAACTGAAACTAGTGTGACTCCACTGCACAAGTTGGTATGTGGTTTCACAGCACACAGGGGGCTGTGGAAGCAGGATCAGAACTTCTCAGGTTATTCTAGAATCGAGTGGGCTAATGTAGCTTCTGAGCTGCTAAGTGTTTCCAGAAGCACTTTGCAGCTTGGGACAGGAGGGAAGATTACTTCCTCTCCTTCCCTTCCACTATGCATCTCCCAGCCCAGTTCAGGTGGGAGCCTCAGGGGGGAAATTTCTGAAAGCACCTAAGAGATTTAGAAGGTGAAGTCCCCAGACACTTTCAATGGGACATGAGTTCCCTTAGGCGCCTTTGAAAATCTCTCCCTAAATGTCCCCTCCTTCTCTTCCAGGCAATAGGGAAGAGGGCTTGATTCCTGCTCACTCCCTAAATCAGAGTACTTTGGTCAAGGAAACCTCCTTTCCCTGAGAATTAATTCTTGTCAACAAGGTGCTTCATTGATAGTTCACTATGAAGATGGAAGAATTCTGCCGCTAGCAACATGATGTACTAACTCAGAAGTCTAGTCTGAAAATGGCAAGATCTGTGAAACCAGAGGGGATAAAAAGAGTTGCAAGGCTGTTGCTCTCAGTGGGGGGAAATTAAAGGTGGCTTGTGTTATAAAATATTAAATAGTAATTTAATCAGCAGTGAGATACGTAAGTGTGCTTAATTAGAAATACATATTATTATTTGACTTTAAAGCACAAAATGAAAAATTAAAGCAATCTTAGAGGATATGTAATCAGTGAGGAATAATATGTTGGAAAATGAGTCTGATGTTGTAATTGGTGTATGCAATTAAAATTAATTAATTTTAGTTAGCATACATGCATGCAAATATGAAATCAATGAATTTCAGATATTAAACTCATAATTATAGTGATACCAGTAGCCGAGCTGTAGTGACAGAGGAATTGACTTTTGTATGGTAAATACTAACACTTCAAGTTTGAGGTCTTTGCTATATTCTATCAGGCCAAAATGTAGTGCAGAAACTGACCAACTAAGATTTTTTAAAAATTGGTTTAATACCCACACTATTTTAACTTATATCTTCTAGCTCCTTGGCATGTAAACTAACCAATTTAAACATCTTTACACAGCTTTACAGTGGGCGGGGTTGGGTTTAAGGTAGTCTCTTAGTGTAATGGGGGTTCTAATTTATACCATGTTATTACCTCTAAATGCTGCCACATGTGTGTTGTGGACAACACAGGCCACTCACCCACTGCTACCTCTATGTTTTTTGACCCATCTGCTGGGTAATCTCATGAAAGGGCTCCATTTGTATTAAACACAATGGGCTCAGTGTTAAAACAACTATTCACAGAACTCCTACAATTGCAGTTTAGCATTGCTAGCCATGTGCATGTAGACTAACTTCCTGGCTGCTTCTCCAAAGTCGTCTCTCTTGTAACCCATGCCCCTCCTTCCGGGTTCCATGCAGGTTGCTACACCCTTTAATACAAACTAATAAAGCAATTTTCTTTAATTTTTCCAACTAAACAGATAACCCACATCACCAGCAACAATGCTATGGAAAAAGAACAGGAGTACTTGTGGCACCTTAGAGACTACCAAATTTATTAGACCATGAGCTTTCGTGGGCTACAGCCCACTTCATCGGATGCATCCGATGAAGTGGGCTGTAGCCCACGAAAGCTCATGGTCTAATAAATTTGGTAGTCTCTAAGGTGCCACAAGTACTCCTGTTCTTTTTGCGGATACAGACTAACACGGCTGCTACTCTGAATGCTATGGAAGTAACCTACATATCCATGAGCCCACTGTGATGGGTAGGTTGCTGAGGTCAGAATGGGCTTTACCCTCAAGCCATACAATTCCCAGCCTCTAACATGAGCTGTAGTTAGAAAAAGCTCCTGCTTTTTGAAAGTCATTCAAAGTAAAGTAATAGGCATATTAACATCAAATGACAATTGAACTCTGCTAAACCCGAGACAACTACTACTGTTATTAAACACTCCATGTACTATTATGTTGTGCCTCAACAACCTCTGATTAATCCAACGTATCATAGCAATAGGTGTTTTATTAATCCTTTTAGATTATATATACTCTTCAAAACAGCAAACTATCCTTTAGGGTATGTCTACACTGCCAAAAAAAACCACCTGCATTTGGCCCAGGTCAGCTGACTGGGCTTGTGGGACTCGGGCTGCGGGGGCTATAAAATGGAAGTGTAGACGTTCGGGCTCAGGCTGGAGCCTTGGCTCTGGGACCTCCCACAGTCCCAGAGCCCAGGATACAGCCCAAGCCCAAATGTCTGCACTGCAATTTGATAGCCACACACTCAGAGCCCCGCAAGCCTGAGTCAGCTGACCCTGGCTAGCCACTGGTGTTTCATGGCAGTATAAACATACCTTTATTGGCTCAAAAAGTCCTTTAAAAAAAGCATATAGCCCTTAAAATACCATTAGCAAGAAGGTTCCCTGTTGTTATATAATACAAATACCCATGGAAGGACAATTCAAGGGCACTTCTCTAAGAGAAACAAAAATGACAAACTCCATTGACAAGCAAAAGGGGGGGATTGCCTCTTCCCCTTTACCAGCCCTTCGTATATGTGCATGCTACACACAACTCTCGAATGCCCTGAGTTTTCCCCTTGCCTTTGATAAATATCTCCTGTTCAGACATTTATCTATTAAGTGTTCTCTAGGCAAGCATATTTCATTATAAAAGCACATAGCTAGATAGAGGCAGCTGTGTCTCACACTATGTATTTGTACAAGTGATATTATCTAGGGGAAATCTCTGATGGTCGATTACACAGGGGGCATTGCAAAAACACAAAGGGACTGAGTGAATGGGGCTGCGGCTGCTTTCACTCTGGTTTTCTTTGCTTTTGTAGGTGCACAGAGGTTTAATCTTCACTGCCCATTCCACTCTTTCATTGTACTATGTTCACCTGTGTTATAGCTTAAGAATCAAATGCAAATTAACATATTTGTGGGGGTGCTAGTTAAATGAAGCAGTCTGTGCTGAAAGTGTGCGTTCATGTAAAAAAAGGCACAAGAGCAAAGAGTTATACAATAGCCATAAAATGGCGGATTTGTCTAAGCTTTGCCACTTTTATCCCGTGCACACAATAGCAACAGGAATCAAAGCAGCTAACTTTCCATCATCTCTGGACAAAGGTGCCTGTTTGATTCAGTTTCAAGGGCTGCATGCACAATCAGACCCCTGGAGATACTGAAAGGCAGAAACCAGAGAGATGCTTCAACAAAGTTCATAGGGAGGAAGCTGCCTGCATGGAACGAAACAGAATGAGAAGGAAAATGAACAATGGGATTGGGTATGAAACTGCTTAGAGGTCACAGAAAGGTCTAAAAGAGGAAGAAAATATTCAGTAAGACATTTAAAATGGAAATATGGTAGCTATTAAAACGAAGGAAGGTCATTACTTAGGTTTAATGAAGCCGAATATAATCAAGAAGGAATTGAACAAACCAGTTGACAATTGCTCGCTGTAATGTAATATACAGTGTGACACAGCTTTACACAATGGGGCCAATTCTGCCTCTGCCGCCACATCCCTGGAGGCTCTGTATAGCAGCTAACTAATGAAGCTCCTCTCTGCAGTGGGGCGAGGCGGGGCAGGATTCCAGGGTATGTAACCTTCCTGAAAAGCATAGAGCTGAGATATATGGGGTTCCCTGGTGCATAGTGGCATGCAGAAAACCGATAGAGTGCTACGGGCCTGAGGGTGGAGTGAGTGGGCCAGGGGACTTGTATGATTGGTTGACCTGGAGTAGTCTCCATAGATCATCTGTATAGCTGCTTTCAGTCCGGGTTGGGAAGATTCCATTCTCCCATCTCTTATGCATCTCCATAACACCTGGCCTGGCTCTTTCTAGCCAGGTGCTGGGTGGAGACTTCATCCCAGCATGTGTGTAGTGTGGAGGAACCATTTCACCCATCAGCAACATAGGGCTATGAAGGAGTGAGCCTCTGTGCTCTTCAGAGCCCTGATTGGTTTAGACATCTGGCAGGAAATCCCACACCCCACTTCCTGATGCCTGCTCTTTCCTTATTGGAGGATCTTCTAGAGTGGCACTGAAGGTAGGGTTGGACACAAACTGAGCCTGAACTAAGTGCTGGGAAATAGCCTAGGGAGCTGATGGGCCACTGCTGGCTTACCTTGCATGCAAAGGTCAGTTACCATACCAAAGGCAAGGAGGTGCCCTATTCTGGGGCTAACGGACCAAGGCTGAAGGGGTAGTTCAGACTGGTTTGTTTTCTGTTGTAAACGTCACAGAGGGAAGCAGAGGTATGAGTACAGCTACGTTGTTGTTACCTTTGTAAAGATTCTGGGATTCATTATTATACTCACATTAACTGTTCCCTTCAGTGACACTGTGCTTCTTTCCTGATAAAGGTGTTGGAATAAATGTGGGTATTCAAGTGATTCCTGGGTGAAATCCTGCCTTCTCAAAGGTTATCAGAGGTTTCTCCCGGCCTAGGCAAGGGGGTGGGAATTTGAGACCTAGCATTTAGTTTGTTCGGTGCAGGGATCGAAGTTCATCCTGCAGTCTTTCTTTCCCGAGGCACACTCCTAGAGAAATTAGTGGGTATGCTATGTGTTAAGGTATGGAGTCCTCTTATTCTTCTGAAACTAACAATGGCCTTTTCACTTTTATGCTTCAGAAGGAAACAGAGTTATGAGTGCAGCAATGTTACATTATCCCAAGTGAGTGAAATCCAAAGGGCCAAATTCTGCTGCCTCAGGATACATGTATCTCCCATTGATTTTACTATCCAATGTCTGAGGGCAGAGTTTAGACCAGGGGTTGGCAGCCTTTCAGAAGTGGTGTGCCGAGTCTTCATTTATTCACTCTAATGTAAGGTTTTGCGTGCCAGTAATACATTTTAATGTTTTTAGAAGGTCTCTTTCTATAAGTCTATAATATAGAACTAAACGATTGTTGTATGTAAAATAAATAAGGTTTTAAAAATGTTTAAGAAGCTTCATTTAAAATTTAAATTAAAATGCAGAGCTCCCCGGACCGGTGGCCAGGACCCGGGCAGTGAGTGCCACTGAAAATCAGCTCGCGTGCCATAGGTTGCCTACCCCTGCTTTAGACCAAACTATTATACCCGTTCTATATCCTCGTGAATTTAGTGTGGCTCAGTAGGAAAGAGCACTTTTAAATTCACCTTAATTTGCCCCCTCTTCAGTCAACAACTGTTGTTGGTAACTGCAATGAAAACAAATTCTGAAGTGTGAAAATAACATGCTCTGTTTGTTTGTTTTTCAACATGGGGAGATTAAAGAAGCCAGCGTGATATGTATTTAATTTTGCTCTTTTAAGTAAATCAGTACACTTTTCATCTATCCCCATTCTCCATTTTGCTGCAAGACAGGCTTTTTTAAACTTGTGTTCATTTGATGTTGAGTATATTTTAAAGGATGGCAAATAAAAAATTAAATTTAAAAAAAAACCCCAACAATTAAGAAACAAAATAAGAGCTAGAGAGAAATTTAAGTCCAGAGAAAAGCTCTTATGAAGGAAATGGGGGACCAATTCAAAATCTTTGAGATCATAAACTCTTTTAAACCCATAGCTTTGCGTTAATACAGTTCAGACAAGTGGCCCAACTGTTCTTGGTTTATTTGCTGAGTCCCCTGATCTCACAGCCAACAATGAGCTATTCCTGAAGTATTGAAATAAAAGTTGTAAATAGAAAATGCTTTGCCAGTAGATGATAGTATTTATGTAGCAGCAGCCAGCAGTGCTGACCCAAAGCGTTCAGAAAATTGTAAGCCAGTCATGAGATTGGCTTAAAAATCATGAGATTTTAAAAGAATGAAAAAAAAAGTTTTTATTTGCCTTCTGGGTTTTGAACCTTTTGGCTTCACTTTGGTCACATTTTAAAGCTCTTTTGTGAAGGCACAAGGGCTAGAAAGTCACTTCTTTATTTAAATTAAAACTTAACTTCTCATGTAATGAAATGCCTCTGGGAACTAGGGCATTAAGAAAAACACCAAATAGCATGAGACTCATGATAAAATCATGAGAGTTGGCAAGTCCCTGGAGCTGTACTGGCCTTTCAGAGGAGGCACTCCTTAAAAGTGACTAGCACTGAAGAGGAGAGAGTGGGGATAAGTGAACTGAGGTGGGAAGATTATTGTAAAAGGAGGAATTAAGCACGAGCAGGGGAATTGCATTCTCACTGCTTGCAGCATTTAAGAGCTTTGCGTGCTGTTCAGATATTCTCGAGGCATATATGCCTGGGCCCTAAATATCTCCAGCTGACATGCTAAAGTTAGTGTTGGAGGATATGCATGTTTTTCTGATATGTTTACATACACAAGCTGGAGCATGTTTCTCTATTCTGTATAAGCAGTGCTTAGGTCAAGACAGACAAGGGACAAAGGTGGCGCTATACTACTTTTGCGGCTCCCAGATCCTGGGACCAAATCGGCTTAGAGTACAATTTACAGCAGCCCAAGGGGCTGTTGCAGCAGTTGGGGCTTGCCAGAGCACAGGTGACCTTCTTGCTGTGGTCTGTCCTTTACACTAGGCATTTGAGAGTGGGGAAGTAGAAGCTCTACATCTCCCAAGGACCCCCCTATAAACCCAGATAGCCAGATAAGCCAATTTGCAATCAGATAATAGGAGGCAATCGAGGCCAAGATTATCTGAAATAGACCTCATGCTTAGAACATCTGAAACAGACTGCGGTTGTAGATAGTATTCATCTCCTTCAGTTGTTCTATGCTTCTAGGCAGTTTAAACTGTTTGGGATACTTCCTGAGCTGGTATAAATCCATGTAAATCCATTACAATCACTGGAGCTAATACTTCAGGTTATACCCACTAGGGTCTGGCACCTCATACTTATGTATCTTGAAAGCTTTAAATTGATTTAAAGTGAAAGAAACAATAATAAAAAATATTAGTTGAAGGGGCAATAGAGTGCTAGCCAAAGTGTGTAAAGGATTTATGCAGCCATGGTGAGTTACTTAAACTGCACAGCTATTATCAGGAGAGCTGGTAGTGCTGTCTATACTTAAGACTACCTAACACGTTCCATTATAAGACCCTGTTTTCAGTTGTTTGCCAAACTTTAGCCATCCAGGTTTAAATTCCCATGCTGTGTGTCTGCCTCAGGGTGCGTTTTTCAGAAAACTTCAACTAAAATGGTTCAGCCATTTCCAAGAATGAGATTGGGGAAAATACATTGTTTTGCTCCTGTGGGTTTTGTTTGTTTTTTAAGTATAACCATTTTGTTGAGAAGCTCTGGCACCTCCATTCTTTGGAGCAGGGACTTAAAATTTGAAAGGGTGTGGGGGCGGGGGTCACCCTGTTGCCATGGATGTGCCTTTTACCATCCCATTAAAAATACATCCAAATTTGGCCAATTTATAACCCTCTGAAAATAGGTTTCAGAGTAACAGCCGTGTTAGTCTGTATTCGTAAAAAGAAAAGGAGTACTTGTGGCACCTTAGAGACTAACCAGTTTATTTGAGCATGAGCTTTCGTGAGCTACAGCTCACTTCATCGGATGCATAGCATATCGTGGAAACTGCAGAAGACATTATATACACACAGAGAGCATGAAACAAAACTTCCTCCCACCTCACTCCCCCGCTGGCAACAGCTTATCTAAAGTGATCCTCAAGTAGAGCCATTTCCAGCACAAATCCAGGTTTTCTCACCCTTCCCCCCCCCCCCACACACACATACAAATTCACTCTCCTGCTGGCAACAGCCCATCCCCCTTTGAAACCCCTCTTTATAATGCGCATGATAATCAAGGTGGGTCACCTCCAGCACTAATCCAGGTTTTCTCACCCCCCCCCACCCCACACCCCCCTCTTTTCCAAAGTGTGTGGGGTGTGGGGTGGGGGGGGGTGAGAAAACCTGGATTAGTGCTGGAGGTGACCCACCTTGATTATCATGCGCATTATAAAGAGGGGTTTCAAAGGGGGATGGGCTGTTGCCAGCAGGAGAGTGAATTTGTATGTGTGTTGGGGGGGGGGAAGGGTGAGAAAACCTGGATTTGTGCTGGAAATGGCTCTACTTGAGGATCACTTTAGATAAGCTGTTGCCAGCGGGGGAGTGAGGTGGGAGGAAGTTTTGTTTCATGGTCTCTGTGTGTATATAATGTCTTCTGCCGTTTCCACGATATGCTATGCATCCGATGAAGTGAGCTGTAGCTCACGAAAGCTCGTGCTCAAATAAACTGGTTAGTCTCTAAGGTGCCACAAGTCCTCCTTTCCTCTGAAAATAGTCTGTTTTCACATGCTCAGTAGAGACTTAGAATTTGGCCACTAAACTCTCTGAAGAATCTCTCTGCACTGAGCATGCGCCACCCCACGAGTGCAGGGGCTAAGCAGGACTTTCCCTGCAGTTGATCAGTCAGATGCCTGGGACCACTGTGGCATCAGGCACAGGGACTGAGTGTGGGGAGACTGTCTCTCCTGTGCTTTCAGTGCACTCCTTGCGGGGACCCAGGTAGTGAGGAGGACAAGGAGTCAGTCACATTAGAATGCAGAGGGGTGGGAAATGCAGGAGACAGAGGCTAGTAGGGGGTGTGTGTGTGTGGCACAAGAGCTGGGTGGAGTGAGGACAGGAACTGGTTGAGTACTGGAGGGGTATATAGGTGCACATGGGGGTAGGGTTGTGGAGCAGGGGGCAGGAGACAGGAGGTGGGGCAGGAGACAGGAGGTAGGGCAGTTAGGAGCAGACTGGGACAGAGATAGGCTAGGGGCACATAGGTCTATAACCCCTAACAGATACTCCTCTGCACTTGAACTCTTCTGGAATTGAACCCAGTTGTCCTGTATCTCTACATTCATCTGCTGTCAAAAAATAGCTATTAAACCCACTGGCAAAGTATGTGTCCCATCCCCTTTTAGTGACTGGCTCATCTAGGAGATAACAGCCTACTACTGCTATCAGTTACGCTGTTAACTGAAGTGATAGCAGTCTGTGCTATGGATATAAAGATCTGAACACTGCTGATGACCCAAGCTGGGATCAATATGATTCCCCATGACAGAGTTTGTTTTTTTCTGTTTGCTTTTTAACATAAAATTAGGCAATTATATTTACAAATAATAAAAATTAAAAAGAATTAAGGTTGCAAAGTCAAACACTTGAAACACCAGAACTAAGGTTGCTTTGCAGCCTTAATTCGCCCCCCACCCCTGTGCATTATAACAATTTTTAATTACATGAGCACATACTTGTTTTAAACAATTTTGATAGACCATGCCTGCAAATTTTGTGGTTTTCAAAAACCATTGTTGATTTTTTTTTTTTTTTTTTTAAAGGGGATGTTGGAGGGAGGGCTCATTTTAAAAACAAAATGAGGGTTTTGACAACTGAATTTTCTTTTACCAAAATTCTTTACAGAAATATTTTGGTTTCTGGCTTCTTTTTTTTTTTTTAAGTAAATTTCAACCAAAATTATAATTTTCCACACACAAAAAATTGGTTTGAGTCAACAAAGCTATTTTTCATTTAAAAAAAAATTGATGGCAAAATTGAAATCTAAAAGCGTCTCTAAATGTTTGCCCATTTTAAGCCTCAATCATTCACTAAGAATCACCTGGCAGGACCTAGCCCTCATGCAGAATCCCATTGATTTAGAGGTCCACCCATGCAGCTTTTAGTGAGGAATCAGGGTCTAAGACATTACGCTTCTTGAGCGACGGACTGTGATATCCCTCTATGCCTTGCACAGGATGCGGATGCTGTTATTGATCAATATATAATAAATAATAACCGCTTGAAAAAATGTGTTGAATTGGTCTTTTCTTCCTAGCTTTGAGGTGTTAGTCCTTGATGTTTTTTCTAATTTGGTTGGTCCTTTATTTTTGACTTTTCAGAGCGTTTATACAGCTTGTTTCCTTTTGCTATTGTAAGTAAATGGGTTTTGCACTTCTAAGCTCAGAACATGTTTTTATTTTATTTTGTGCAGTAGAAAGAGAAGAGACAATTATTCAGTGTCTCATTGTCAGCTGAAGGTTAATTGTGGTTTTCTGTGGGGCATTCGTTTTAAGGCAGTGATGCCAGGTGAGAATATGAAAATGAGCTCCTTTAATGACATTGACCTGGTAAAACAATGGACTTTGATTGGGCTGAGAATGCAGTCTCATTTCCATGCTTCCCTGAAACAAAGGGAGAATTCTCCAACTGCAATGCAGATTCCTGCTCCTGTATTAGACCCACCTCAGAGCTCACACGCAGCTCTGCTTGCACCACTGTGCCCATTTATCACCACAGATCTGATCACTGCAGGCACTTGGGGTCTTTAATCTGATAGAACTGACAAAAGATGCTTATGCATACCATTAGGAAAGCAATATTCCATATGCTCTCTAATTGGTTTGAATTTATCCTATTATTTCAACATTTAAATGTTGCTGAATGTAATTTAGATGTGTCAGACTCATAAAGCGCAGGCTCTAGTGGGAGTTCATTATTGAAAAAAGATACGTCCACCAAGACTTCCTCTGGCAGAATGCCCAAACCCCCATCATTTTGCTTATCTTGTATGGCTTTTATCTGTTACTGATACTCCTACTTCCTCACGGATGGTGTATCTGATACGTTTTATTATCTCTTACCAGCCATTTTAATATTTTTCTCCTATTTAGAAGATATATTTTCCAAAAAAATGTATCACTTGAAAATGCAGAGCTATTATCAATTTATAGTAAACAAAACTCTTCTGTGAAAAATGCTGAAAGACTGAATGCCAATCTCAAGCCGATCATTTTGCTGACTGACTGGCTAGTGTAACAAAACCCGATAATTATCATTTTCCAAACTGAATGACTCAAGCAATGCCAGGACTCACCCACTGAAACCTCTGAAAGACAAGCTGTTTCTTTTCCTGATTAGGGTGCTTGACCCATGGTCATCACACAGTCTGAAAGCTTTTTCTCCCCTTTGCTCATATGTAATCTGTAATTTAAAGAAAAATATAATTTGAAGTGAGCTTTAAAGGTTTGAGACTACTTAGTTTTGCAACTCGGCTCTGCGCTGTACTTCAGACTAGCAACAAGAAGAATAAAAACAAAATCTTACGTGCACTCGCAGCTGCCAAAAGTAATAACCAAAAAGAGTATGCTGGCAGCTCAGCTTGATACATACAGATAATGACTCAAATCGGAGGGAACTTAAAAAGTATGAATGGTCATTTTCAAACTTCAAACCTATGAGAATGGAGAAATTGGCAATATTTACAAGGTAGTTTCTGAGGTGCAAATTAGCAACAACAACTAAAAATTAACCAAAACAATAAATAAATCCAGGGCTGTGGTTAGTAATCATGTTTCCTGTGTCTTTGTGAAAGAAAAAGGGCCTTATTCAGAATGATATACTCAGGGAAAGCCTAACTACTCAATACCTTCCTTTGGTTTCCTTATGCCTTGGTGTATCTCAGATCAGTCTTTGCTGTTACTAGGGTATTGAAAATCTAATATCAGAAGCAAAACTTGCAGGTTTAGACCTCTTTCAGATGCACTTGGGCACATACATTTCCAAATTTTAAACTTACTTGCAGCTCATAGATATGGCATCACACACCTCATGTATGAGTGTTTCTGCATGTGTGTTCTGGCTTTGTTCTTTTTGCAAAACCCGAGCAGTATTGCCAACTCTCATGATTTTTATCATGAGTCTCATGATTTCTGGTAAGTTTCCTAGAGGGCAGTTCCCTGAGTGATGTGAATATGCAAGAATCTGAGCTTTCATTTTTTTAAAAAAGAATAAGTTTTTCCTCTCGTGGTTGTGAAGAAATGCTTGAAAATATGACTTGAGTGCATCCTAAAGGCTCAAAGACCAGAAGGCAAATAAAAGAACCCAAATGGGTTTTTCAAATCTCATGATTTTTCAGCTAATCTCATGTTTTTTGGATGCCTAGCTCACAATATTTTAATGTTTGGGATGGGCAGTACTGCAAAAAAAATACCCAGTTATAGAGTCAGCCAGAAGGTAGCACACCTCTTACCAATGGGTCTGTAACATGCATTACTGAGTTTCAGGTTATAGGGAGAACTGCACTTTATACTCCGTTTAGTCCCTCTGGAGTGCATTCCTTTGGGGATAGGCTTCATTCCCCTCCCCCTTCTCATCCTCCCCCAGGGAAGTTCAACCACCTGGGGCTGGATCTCTGGGCTGCAGTCTCCATGTCTCCCTGCTGTGTTAACGTGACAGGCCTAGCTCTGGTTGGCACCTGTGAGCGCTTTTACTTTGGGACTTGTGACCAGCAAGCTGAGTAAAGTGACTCAAAAACAGCTTCTTCAGAACAAAACATTGTATATTCATTCACCCAAAGGCCCAAGGCACGCAGAGCAAAGTGTCTACATGCATATTTCCTCTTACCGAACCTGTCATCTTTCCTTGCAAGCTCCGGTACATTTCACCTAACCCAGTTATCTCTATCTCTGGGTTAGGAAAAGTTGACTGCCCTGCTGTAGTTTGAATGTGTGTCTCTCTGTGTCTCCTTGACAGCCTGTCAGCTCTCTCTGATGCTCACTGGGCAGCCAGCCCCGGGCAGAACCTCTGCCTTTCTGAGGCTGGAGTCCTGTAACAATTTAATATCCTCTTTTGATCCTAAGCTCAACCTTGGGGAGAGCAAACCATTCTTGCCTGTATGGAGTCAGGTAGGTAGCTCCTTACCAGTTGATGTCCCAGGCATTGGTGTTTTAACTCCTTTGAAGTTGTTTACCCCAGGTGTCTTATCTTTCATTGTTTCGTTTCCTGTGGTTTTTCCTCTTACAGCTGCATTTGATTTAACTCTGTGCATTGAGACAGTGTAGCATCATACAGATAAACAGAGGTGCATATGACACAGATAAAAAATAACACCCTGAACTCCCCCTTTTTTCCACACCCAGCTACAGAATGGTAGTTCCTCCTTTGTGGAGTGGAAATCTTGTGCAGACTTCTCTCACAATATAACCAGCACATATAAATGTCCTTTATATAAATAAAAGTATAATTCAGCTTTAAACCCTCATTTGTAAATGACTTCTTTTTCACCAATTTTTCTTTAAGGTCATAACACTTCCTGAACTTTGACTGAAATATCAGGGTAAGTAGCTTTAAGCAAGTTAAAGTCTGCCCTTCTAACACACACATGCAGGGGATTGCATCACATTTAGAACTGAGAACGCTGAAGAAAGTGTTTAACCACAATAGCTCCCCAAAGGGTATTGTTCTCTCATTTAATTCAGATTTACACCCAGAACAGGTTTTAAAATTTTGATTATGTACAAGTGATGGATGTTTTGAACAATGCGTGCATGGCACAATGGTAATGGAGGTGGTGGAAATCACAAAGAGATGCTGGAGCTTCTCAATCTCTCTTCCCTCTGGGTGAAATTTGCTCCTGTGCAGAAGCTCAGCATAAGGGCTCCTCACCCTGTAAACAGGACATAATGGGACGTGCGTAGTACATAGGCCTGGTGCAAGGCCTTGAGCATGGTGGTGAATTCAGTCTTTTCTTGATAGTACAGTGGGGAGAATTGCACATTTTTAGTCATGAGTTAAGTACATTGGATGAAATTCAGCACCCGCTTACACAGGAGGCTTCAATCTTCTCCTTCAGGATGTGAGGAACCTCACTGGGGATTGCATGCTGCAGTGAGAGGATAATATCCATATTCTGAACTTGACTTCTGACAATGGATGGAGATATAGTTTCTATCTGACTTCTCTGAATGTCAGCAGATCAGGTCATTTGGATCACAATATTCCAGGCTCAACTAGGAGTTCCCAAGGCACTGTAATCATAAATATTGACTGAAAATGGGATGAAAGAGAATTTAAATGTACACCAAATTACAATTTATTCTTCTGTCTAAGGTAATCACTGCTATTGTTCAAATATCTTTGGTGGTAGTGGGGGAAACCAGAAACTCTTTTGTTTTTGACGTTTTAACAGTAATCACAATAGTTTTCTATAACAAACAGAAACCAAAGTACTGTCACTTGTCAGTCAAGCTCACCTAAGGAGATTAAAACTCGACTGACAGGGATACAATAGACTGTTCTTACTGCACTTTCAGTGCAGAGAAGAGTGCAAATGTTCTGTCTCACTTTTTGGCAAATAGTGAAAGGAATGTTATTTTAAGCTGTTTTTCTTTATTTTTTTGTGGGGGACATGATACAAGGAAACTTGTCTTAATTAATAATAGATTATAGATCCAATCCTATATGCCTCAGAGCATCATTTGGAACACTGTTAGGCCTGGTCTATGTTTAAAAGTCATAGCTACGTCACTCAGGGTTGCAAAAATTTCACCCTGAGTGCCACAGTTAAGCCAACCTAACTCCCTGGTGTAGATGTGTGAAGGCCAACAGAAGCAATTTTTTTTGACACTTTAACAGCTGTCACAATAATTTGTGGCTAGGTCGACGGCTAGCTACTGCTGCTGGAGGAGGTGGATTACCTACCTCAATTGGAAAAAATGCTTCCATCACTGTAGGAAGCATCTGTGCAACAGTGCCACAGTGGCATAGCTGCAAGCACTCTAGTTATGCTGTATAGAACCCAGAGCGTAGACATGGCCTCCCGTCCTGTAAATGCATATTTTGTGCAGTTATCCATTATGTTTGAAATTCAGCCCATGCTGGGGGCCAGCAAAGTCCTATGGTTTTCAAGTGCATTAGGCCATTTGGCAGTGCAGGGACCTTGTGATGGCTGCAGGGAAGAATTTCATCTGATTAGAGTTGTCCAAACTCACCATTTCCGTTTGAATGGGTTTGTACGCTCTGAACGTTGCCCAAAATCTAAAACAAAACACAGGCTAAAGCATTGCATTTTACATGGCTTCAGTCAGAAACCTGGAAAACATCAAGTTTTCCACTTAAAATACAACACAGCTAGGTTTCTTTGACGTTTGTCTCGGGGTTCTTCCAAATTCCCTGAAAGGTTGGCAGCACTTGGCAAACCTGCCCTGAGTTCTAGGTTTGTAACAAAACTTGTAATTCGGAATCATCTGTATTGTTTGAAAAGCTGTCAAACCCTGTGTTTTAGTAGTCAAATACAAAGCCATGCATCTAGAAACAAAGAAATGTAGGCCATACTTGTAGGCTGGGGAACTGTCTTTGGGAAAGCAGTGACTTCGGGTTCATGGTGGATAACAGCTGAAAATGAGCTCCCAGTGCAATGCTGTGGCCAAAAGGACTACCATTATTATTATTTATTATTTGTGGCAGAACTTAGCCCCCCTGCACCAGGGCCACACTTTACTAAGCACGGGGCAAACCCATAAGAAAAAGATGGTCCCTGCCCCACAGAGTTTACAATCTAAGTATAAAATGAAAACATGATTCCTGGATGTGAAAAAGGAGAATATTGAATAGGAGTAGGGAGTTGATGTTACCTCCATGTACAGCAATTGTAAGACCACTGCTGACATTCTGTGCCCAGATCTGCTGTCCACACTTCAAAAAGAATTGAAAAATTAGAGCTGTAGCTCACGAAAGCTTATGCTCAAATAAATTTGTTAGTCTCTAAGGTGCCACAAGTACTCCTTTTCTTTTTGCTAATACAGACTAACACGGCTGCTACTCTGAAACCTGAAAAATTAGAGAGCGTTCAGAAAAGAGCTACAAGAATGATTTACGGTCTGGAAAACACACCCAAAAAGTGAGATTTAAAGAGCTTTAATTTAACCTATCAATGAAAAGATTGAGGTGACTTGTTTATAGTCCTTATGTAAGGAGAAGATCTCTGATAAAAGGATAGTTAAATCAAGTAGACAAAGGTATAACAGGATCTAATGGATGGAAGTAGAAGCTAGAAAAATTCAAATCAGAAATAAGGCACAAATCTTTGACTGTGTGTGTGCTTGTGTGTGTAATTAACTACAGGAATAGATTGCCAAGGAATGTAGAAGATCCTTTATCTTTTGAAGTTCTTATATCAAGATTGGATGTCTTTCCAAAAAAGGTAGGCTCTAGTAGGCTGTAGTTTAACTACAAGATATTGGGCTTGATGCAGGAACTACTGGGTGAAATTCTATGGCCTGAGTAATTCAGGTCATCAGATTAGATTATCATAATATACTCTCTTAAAATCTATGAATTTTCAGCAGTTCTAGTACTGTAAAGTAATGTTGTTATGGCCATTGCTTCCTGTATTTTTTTTATTCCAGTGCACCCAGATAAACATTTCCTTCATTTTAGATTTTCTGATGCAAACAAATGTTTTTTACTTCTATAAATTGATTCAGTGACTGTAATTGACAACTAAGGCTGAAATTGCGACTGGTGCTGTGGGGGTGCAGAAGGAAAAGTCCCACTGGAAGACTGAGGTCATCCTCTTTCTGATTGTATACATAGCCTCAAAAGGATTAGCTTTTTCTCTGTAAATGTTGATTTTTGCCGTACATGCACAAACTTATGAAAATGTATTTCCATCGATAATAGAAATTTACAGATAAATAAAGTAAGAAAAATATAGAGCCAAATCCAGTGATTCCGACTTTTGAATTAGGCTTGTTAGAAACGGACTAGCGAATTAATAGTAAAAACAGATATGATTTGTTGATTTAAGGATATTTACATTGTATATTTTGATATGTGATGTTGACAGTTTGTGTTCTAATGGTTTGATAAAGCTTTACATTTTTTTAATCCCAAGGTCTACTGTCATTACATAATTCGTACTCACCATAATTTGCTGCAATTGTGGAAATTTAAATGGATAAAAATTGAAGGAAAAAATGCTTAAAACCCATAGTTCCACACAACTGTGAAAATGTAAATAGATAAAATTGCTTTAAAATAAACATTGGTGTTATCTGTGAAAATTGTAAAATAAATAAATAAAGATGAAAAATCTGCCAAACCTATGTATAAAGCCTCCATTTCTAGTCTTGCAGAGTCATGAGAAATCAGACTGGTACAGGAGTTAAGTGTGCATTCCTCCTCCCCCCCCCACCCCCGTTCGTGGAAAGGAAATACTTTTGGACAAGATTTGTTTATAGGCTTTTGTAAGCTGCTTGGGGGAAGGGCTGGGATCCTGGAATAAGCCCCAGAGTATATGGTCTGTGGGCAGGAGGCAGGTGAGGTTGTCAACGATGGACAATAAATGCAATTCATCACATGGCTATGCTGACTTACTGTATGGCAATGCAATTTTTCATAGGTCTATCATCACCTATACATGGTGGGGGGTGTGTGTGTGTATACACCACAACATGTATGCCATGTTCAGTGCTTAATACTGTAAGCACATGCTTTGCTAATGAAGCAATTAGATCCTAGCCTCTGTGTCCCCAGATCATTTTTATTTTGCTTCTAATGGAGCTCTAAGGACATCACGTGACCTAGGACTTTGAAGCAATGTTAGCCTCCAAAAGCTGCAATATGAAAGACATTGGAGTGTGAAATGAATTACCCTTGCTGGAGCTAAAGCCAGACTTTCTAGCTAAACTAGGCCAAGGTGAGCCAGCTACACAATTATGAAGGGAATACAACTGCTGTTTAACTCACCAGTAAACCTGGTACAAGACAAACCAGAAGAAGAAATTGTCATAAGCAGTATCCTATTTTTTTAGCTATGCAGGAGGAGAATACGTTAAAGAATGAGGTGGCTGGAAATGAGCAGATGAATTAAACATGGTCTTGGATTGAAATTGCAGGTTTAACTCTTGCCAATAAATTATGATTTTGAAATCATAATGATGTTGACATAAGGAATGCACACACACTAATCAGGTCTCCAAAGAGGGATTGTTACATTGAGTAGTCCTTGCTGCCTAGTATGAGCTTCAGAGCTGAATCCTGACCTGGTATAAATCAGTGTAGATCCATGGGCTTGCAGCACATTGGACTGCTTTGCCTGTTCTCAGCCCACAAATCCATATTCGAACATCCCACTTGCTTCATTAACAGCGGCAAAAAGTCCTGTGGCACCTTATAGACTAACAGGCGTATTGGAGCATAAGCTTTCATGGGTAAATACCCACTTCATCATTGTAATTATATCCTGAGAATCTGAACAAAAGTTTGTCTGAAGGAGAGGGCAATTTGTGTTGATGGAATTTGATGTGGGAAGAGGCCAGAAGACGACAAAGGGATTTGAAGAGAGTTGGTTGAAAATTTTCTGACACAACATTTTCTGTCAGAAAATGCTGACTTGTCAAAACCAATTCATCAAAACCAAAATGATCTATGGCAACATGGCGGTTTTGATGGAAAACGGGCAGGTTTCCAATGGAAATTGGGCAGTCCGTGTTCTGATCGAAACCTGCCTGATTCCCTGCCAGTTTGTCCACCTGTTATTTGCCTGGTAAACTGCTTTGGTGGCAGGGCTTCACAGCTTCTTGGCAGCTGCCAGGTGGGCTGTGGGGAAGCCTAGGAAGGTGAGACCCTAATTTTTTTGAAAAATTCCATTTTGTTTTTTCTGAAGTGACTGTTTCAGACACTTCCATTCTGCAGGAAAGTTTCTGACTCTGTGTTCCAAATTAACATTTAAAAAAAATTTGTGGTGAAATGTTAAATTTCCCGTGGCACGGATATTCCAGTTCCCACCCAGCTCTTGATTTGAGGAATGTGTGTGGGTGAAGTAGTTGACAGGAGATGGGAAGATAAGTGCTTGTGAGATGTGGGGATTCCAGGGAGGACGATGTTAGAATACTCTAGGTGTGAACATTGATTTTAGCAGCAGTGATCTATTTTGATGGGAGTGGAAAACGTTTAATGACTTGATGAGAGCATGGTCATGGTGGAGGCTTTTCTTTGCAAGGACAAAATGTTCCTCCAAACTCCTCCCACTCCCCACCAGCAAAACTAGTTCAGATACCCCATTCAGACATCAGACTGAACTTCTGAACTCTGCGGTGTTCACCAATCCCTGCTTTTGCTCCCATGCTCAGTCATGCAGGATTAAACCTTTACAGAGTGACATTGTGCACGCTCTCTTTCTCTCTCTCTCTCTCTCTCTGAGAGAGGGAGAGAGAGGGGGGCCAGGCCAGATGGCTATAGGAGAGTAATAGAAGGCAGATATATAAGCCCCAGGCTAAGTAGGTCCCTTTTCCCTGGGTAAGGTACAGGGAAGGTTCCAGAACAATCAGAAACCTTCTGGAGACAATTAAGACAGGCTGATTAGAACACCTGCAGCCAATCAAGAAGCTGCTAGAATCAATTAAGGCAGGCTAATCAGGGCACCTGGGTTTTAAAAAGGAGCTCACTTCAGTTTGTGGTGTGCATGTGAGGAGCTGGGAGCAAGAGGCACTAACAGCTGAGAGTGAGAACGCGGACTGCTGGAGGACTGAGGAGTACAAGCATTATCAGACACCAGGAGGAAGGTCCTATGGTGAGGATAAAGAAGGTGTTGGGAGGAGGCCATGGGGAAGTAGACCAGGGAGTTGTAGCTGTCGCACGGCTGTTCCAGGAGGCACTCTAGACAGCTGCATTCCACAGGGCCCTGAGCTGGAACCCGGAGTAGAGGGCGGGCCCGGGTTCCCCCCAATCCTCCCAACTCCTGGTCAGACTCAGGAGGAATCGACCTGGACTGTGAATTCAGAAAAACGGACAAGTTGAGGGCTGCCGTGAAGCTCCAAGGCAAGCAAATCCGCCAATAAGCGCAAGACCTACCAAGGTAGAGCAGGAACTTTGTCACATATATATACACACACATACACACACAATTCTTGGTCAGAATGTCAATCATGGATGAAAAGTGATCTCTGAACAGATTGAACAGTAGATTGTTGTTGCTTTGGCCGAAAGCTGCGTATCTGCTATTCTTGTCCTATTTTGTGGCAGAGCATGAGTTTGTTGCAAAAAGAAATATAGCACATTGCTTCAAAAATCAGCAGTTACTAAACCATGGCATGAGAGATGGCACAGCTCCTCTATACTTGAAATAGAAAAGAAACAGAGACTGCTGGGAAATGTTGATTTTAATGGTGAGCCTTATGTAGTTACATAACTTTATTCCTGTGAATAAATCTCACTCCTACCCTACTAACTAATATTTTGTTCTGGGAAATATTCTCTATGTACTGTTTCAGAGTAATAGCCGTGTTAGTCTGTATTCGTAAAAAGAAAAGGAGTACTTGTGGCACCTTAGAGACTAACCAGTTTATTTGAGCATGAGCTTTCGTGAGCTACAGCTCACTTCATCGGATGCATAGCATGAAGTGAGCTGTAGCTCACGAAAGCTCATGCTCAAATAAACTGGTTAGTCTCTAAGGTGCCACAAGTACTCCTTTTCTCTATGTACTGTTGACTAAGATTTGTGAACCAAAATAGAGACAGCACCTGAAGACTAAACCCCAGGTTTTACACAAGTCCCAAGGTTGGCTTGGGTAGAACACTTTGGTGCAATAGCCTTTGCTATGTAAATATCCAGCTGGTAAGCTGCATTTGGTACAGGAAACTAAGCTCCAATGTGTGGAGTCACCTAGTGGACATTAAATGTCACAATGTTGGTTATTCTAGTATACTGTGCTCAATAAAGTTTGACAGAACCTCTGCTGAAAAGCTGTTAGTTCCAGAAAAGCTGTTAGTTCTTTACCGTGAATAACTGAGCCAGTTGACATTAGTAATTAAACCTGACTGCAAACTAGCACAGCCACTGGTCAGCTGTTTTCATTTGTATGGCTGATTCCCAAACAAAGCTGTAGTTGCCACAACATTTCTGATGACTTGAGCTTCAACCCACATTTTAGAAATTGGGTCCTTTTTCATTTTTTTTTTTAAATGATGCACTGTCAGGAGAAATCTCCTTTGTGCTTGATGCAGTGCTGCAGAAAGATACAAACGTGCTTCAGCCTCTGTGTCACTAGTGCTGTGCTCATGGTTCTGGAAGATAGTCCTCTAGCTTTCTCACTTTACCTTGGAGAGTTGAGATTTTTCTAACTCAAATATTGCAGAAAAACAAACAAAAACCAACAGCCTCCAACCCTGGGTCTTGTCTCCTCACATCAAATTATTCTTTTTAAAGGGATCCTGTTGAGATAGAAAACATATACATTTTAAAATGTCATTATCTTTCGTAATCATTAATATTGTGACAGGGTCAGGCCAGATGGCTACAGGAGAGTAACAGAAGGCAGATATATTAGCCCCAGGCTAAGTAGGTCCCTTTTCCCTGAGTATGGTAACAGAGAAGGTTCCAGAACAATCAGGAATCTTCTGCAGACTATATTAAGACAGGCTGATTAGAACACCTGCGGCCAATCAAGAAGCTGCTAGAATCAATTAAGGCAGGCTAATCAGGGCACCTGGGTTTTAAAAAGGAGCTCACTTCAGTTTGTGGTGTGCATGTGAGGAGCTGGGAGCAAGAAGCACTAAGTACTGAGAGTGAGAACGTGGACTGTTGGAGGACTGAGGTGTACAAGCATTATCAGACACCAGGAGGAAGGTCCTAGGGTGAGGATAAAGAAGGTGTTGGGAGGAGGCTATGGGGAAGTAGCCCAGGGAGTTGTAGCTGTCGCACGGCTGTTCCAGGAGGCACTCTAGACAGCTGCATTCCACAGGGCCCTGGGCTGGAACCCAGAGTAGAGGGCGGACCCGGGTTCCCCCCAAATCCTCCCAACTCCTGGTCAGACACAGGAGGAGTCGACCTGCACTGTGGGTTCAGAAAAACGGCCAAGCTGAGGGCTGCCGTGAAGCTCCAAGGTGAGCAAATCCACCAATAAGTGCAAGACCCACCAAGGTAGAGCAGGAACTTTGTCACAATATCTAGATTAGTAAAGATTTTTTCTAATCAGGTTTACTTTTCAAATTGATGCTGTTTTATTTATTTTAAGACGTGTGTTTTCCAAAGTGGTGTACGTGCACCATTGAAAGGTCATAAAGCACTAGACAGGGAAGGGGCCACACCTCTTTTTGTTTTAGTTTTCACTTTTAAAAAAAAGTCTCTACTTTTTATGATCATGAAGAAAACATGAAGTGAGTGTAACTTCTGTTTGAGTTTGCAGAGAGCCTGAAACAATAGCTGAGGTATGAACTCCATGAAATGAATTAATCTGAATTGGTGCTAATTTTAAATGTCAACAGTGTTAACTATTTCACTGCTCATCAAAGTGTGTAAGAAAGGAGAGGAAATATATTATGATGATCTTAAACCAGCATTTCCCAAAATGATGAGCACGGGGGGACACGGAAAACATATAAAGATGAGTATGGCCTGGTTGCAAAAGGAGGTGGGATTTGTTTGATTTCCTTTTCCTGAAGGGGAGGGCAGGCTGAACTTTCAGAAGTTTGGAAAATGCTGCTTTTGATAATAAAACTAGATGCGAGTTATAGTTAAGTTTCACTTCCTGGCTTTTCTGCATGAGTATAACACTCACTGCTTCCTCATGGACTTTCATTAGGCCGGGCCGCAAGGACATGAGTCCATCTTGCAGGTTGTAGCCCTGAATTCCCCAACGCCTTTAGAATCTTAGAGCTCACTTCAGCTAAATATTTGAGTGTGCATTTAAAATTAAGCATTTGCCTGAGTTGGGACCTTAATGAAGGAAGCTGTGTGGAGCTGCTATTCCAGATAAAGCCCAGAAACTATTTGCAGTGCACTATTTATCTGACACATCTCGCCATTTTCCAGCTTGTAAACTATCTTTGAACAGACTTTAATATAGGTGCACTTGCTCATTTTCCAACAAATGGTTTATGAGAATATATTTATTTCAGCAGTCTATGAATTGATTGTGAACTCGTCACTCTGACTGTTGCTTCTGAGTATCTGTAATTAGCTACTCATGCTGAATGATTGGATGCCTCCAACCTAAGTTGTATTGTTTCTGCTCCCTAGCTGGCTCCCCCTGCCCACACAAGGAGTTTTCAAGATGGCTCCTGCTAACCATTTCAGCACGATTACTTGTGTGAATACATATTTGATTCAACACTTGTGACCTTTTCTCTGTCTACTTTTGGGAACAAAAATTTGCTCTTGCAGTATAAAAGCTTGCAGAAAACGGAGTAAGAAAGGGGTAGCAAATACTGTTGAGAAGAATGAGCAGTATTCACTCCATTTTAATTGCAGACTCTCAGCCAGCTTTTCATGTTGCAGCCATAAAAGTGTTGTCAGTAACAAACAAACAAAAAGAAAAAGACCCTCAAAATGTTTGATGTTCCCTACAGCCAAAGTAGCCTCGCCAGTGACGAGTGGACATTAACATAAATGCACGAGAACATATTTCATCCAAAAAGACACAGATGCATGTAGTGCAGCGATCCTTTAGCATTCGCCATTGGCATTCGCTACCTGGATGTCTTGTGGGGTGAGCGGGAGGTCATGCTGGCTCCCTTCAGTCGGGCTGCTGAAGACCTGGCACAAATTAACTAGCTGCAGTTAAACTGCCACTTCTGGCCTCACTGACAATCTGGCATGGTTCTTCATTGCAGGAAGCTGAGTGGCAATCTGTTCACTCTCTCAGCCCTCCTGAACAGAGCAGCCTTATTTCTTTTCGCTCCAAGATAGAGCTTTCTAGTCTGTTTCCCTCTGGCAGTGACATCCGTAGACACCAACGTTCACGCCATCTGGCTCCTGTGTCTATGCTCCCTCTGATGGCAGTGGGAATCCAGGTTCTGTTTCAAATGGATGTGGTCACCGAATTTTCCTTCTGCTTTTTCTTCTGATGTTCATGTGGTGCTGGGGCCACGGTGTCAGTAGCTTGGCACTGAGACGGCCAAGCCTGAATGGTGCTAGCGACTGGAAATGCTGGTCAGACTATTGCTTTGCTCATGCTATGTGCATCTGGAAAGAAATATAACCATATACAGACTTACAATATAACCATTAGCATAACTGGTATAGCGAGGAGAGAACTAGCAATGTGGTGGTAAAAATAACCAAGAAATAAGCATTGCTCGTCAAACATTTATAATCGTATACCACGAAGTGCATGTGCATGACATCCACATGAGTGCATGAAATGGCCAATTGCCGCTCTGTCAATAGATCAGGTTCCATACCAAGCAGAGATGACCTGTACCTGACTACTGGGGGGGGCACAGAGAAGGCAGAGGCTTCAGCAGATATTACTGAGCATTCGCAATCTGTGTGAGCACGCTTAGTACAAGCCAAGCAAAATGGGGGGCACGTGTTGCCTCTGAGACCAAGATGACTTTTTCTAATTAGATGGTTTTGGGCTCAACATTATTTGGCTTTCAGGCTGCTTCTCCCTTCCTCTTTCCTCCCCCCATCCCCCCTCAAAGAAAAACAACACCAGTGGATCACATCACATTCCCACTGTGGCTTGATTTCTCTGTGTTCAAGGCCCCATGTGCTGTACAGGACGTTTAGAACTAAATTATGCCGCAGGGGGCCCTAGTTTACACTGCACAAATGCCGTTCAATTACTCATTAATTCGTCATTGAAATTTCACTCTTATTAATATTTCCTGAAATGCATCACAATGAAAACATAATTAAGCAGCCATCATCAGCCTTGTCTACTAGTCCAGTACAAATCCTCAGTAACATGGTGGCACTTCATTCTTGTGACCTTTCCAGCAAATATGTGCTCATAATCACCACAAAAAGGCAGGTTCTGATCATCTTGCTGCAATGAAATGACACTGAGAGAGTTATTCAGTGCCATTTTATAGACTGAACTGCAGCTGAACTGTCTGAGTGAGAGAGAAATCAGAAACATAAGGTATACTGAAAGAAATACATACTATATATCATGGAATCATATACACTAGCAATGAAAAAGACCTCTTAGGTCACCTAATTCTGTGGTTCTCAACCAAGGGTATGTGTATCCCTGGGGGGTACACAGAGGTCTTCCAGGGGGTGCATCAACTCATCTACATATTTGCCTAGTTTGACAACAGATTACATAAAAAGCACTAGTGAAGTCAATACAAACTAAAATTTCATAAAGACAATGACTTGTTTATAGTGTTCTATATGCTCTGTCAACAGTTCTCAAACTGTGGGCAAGTTCATTTTAATGGGGTCACCAGGGCCAGTGTTAGACTTGCTGGGGCCCAGGGCAGAAAGCTGAAGCCCGAGTTTTTAAGTGAGGTCAAACTTGGAGTATGCAAGACAAATCAGACTCCTGAAAGGAGGACAGTAGACTGGAAAGGTTGAGAGCCACTGGTCTAGTTCATCTTTCTGGTCTCTACTCCCTTTATTAGAGCATTGCCTAGTATACGTTTAAATGTCCCCAGTGATGGGGACATTTTCCTGGGGAATTTATTCGGCAACCTAATAGATCTTGCAATCAATTTTTCCTGATGTTCAGTCTATATTTTCTTTTTGCTTACATTTAGTATACAATATAAGTGTGTGTGAGTGAGTGAGTGAGAGAGAGAGAGAGAGAAACTGGGAAAGTAAAGCAAATGTTTTATAACATTTGCTTTTTTAGAGCCATATTCTGATATAACCACTGGACCATAAATCTGAAAATACATATCGGTCTCCATGCATAGTCTCAGAGGTGTGTTTATTTTTGCTATGTATTCCTCCACCCACCCTCGATGAGCACTGTGCATTAAAGCTTTTAACAAACCAGAGGCAGAGGAATGGCGATTACAGTTTAGATGGTAACACCCTAAGCTGTGCAGTAAGGTACAATTACATATAGGTTTAAGTCACTGAATTAACTCTTGGTAGATATAGGTTCAATACTGGGTTTTGCCACAGATTTCATGTGTGACTTTGGACTGTGGGGTAAATGTTGGGAGACTGAGATGTGTGTGGCTGTCACTCAGAGATAACCTTCCCCTTAATACTGCGTTCTCAAACTTCTTTGCACCATGACCCCCCTTCTGACAACAAAAATTACTACACAATCCCAGGAGAGGGGACCAAAGCGCAAGCCCATCCAGCCCTACTATCCCAGGCTGTGGGGGAGGGGCCAAAAGCTGTAGTCCAAGGGAGGCATGTAACCTTAGCCCTCCTTCCCAGGGCTGAAGCCTTGGGGTTTCAGCCCTGGACGGTGGGTCTCGGGCTTCAGCTTCAGCCCCGGGCAGTGGCGCTCGGGCTTTGGCTTTGGCCTTGGTGCTAGGCCCCAGCAAATCTAACACCAGCCTTAGCAACACCATTAAAATGGGGTGGCAACCCACTTTTGGGTCCTGACCCACAGTTTGAGAACCCCTGCCTTAATATCAAATTTAATCATGGCAAAGAGTCCTATGGCACCTTTATAGACTAACAGACGTATTGGAGCATGAGCTTTCGTGGGTGAATACCCACTTCGCTGGATGCAGGTAGTGGAAATTTCCAGAGGCATGTATAAATATGCAAGCAAGAATCAGGCTAGGGATAACGAGGTTAGGTCAATCAGGGAGGACGAGGCCCTCTTCTAGCAGTTGAGGTGTGAACACCAAGGGAGGAGAAACTGCTTTTGTAGTTGGCTAGCCAGTCACAGTCTTTGTTTAATCCTGAGCTGATGGTGTCAAATTTGCAAATGAACTGAAGCTCAGCAGTTTCTCTTTGAAGTCTGGTCCTGAAGTTTTTTTGCTGCAAGATGGCTACCTTTAAATCTGCTATTGTGTGTCCAGCGAGACTGAAGTGTTCTCCTACAGGTTTTTGTATATTGCCGTTCCTAATATCTGATTTGTGTCCATTTATCCTTTTACGTAGGGACTGTCCAGTTTGGTCGATGTACATAGCAGAGGGGCATTGCTGGCACATGATGGCTTATATTACATTGGTGGAAGTGCAGGTGAATGAACCAGTGATGGTGTAGCTGATCTGGTTAGGTCCTGTGATGGTGTCGCTGGTGTAGATATGTGGGGAGAGTTGGCATCAAGGTTTGTTGCATGGATTGGTTCCTGAGTTAGAGTTACTATCGTGCGGTGTGTAGTTGCTGGTGAGAATATGCTTCAGGTTGGCAGGTTGTCTGTGGGCGAGGACTGGCCTGCCTCTCAAGGCCTGTGAAAGTGAGCGGTTGCTGTCCAGGATGGGCTGTAGATCAGTGATGATGCGTTGGAGTGGTTTTAACTGAGGACTGTATGTGATGGCCAGTGGAGTTCTGTTGGTTTCTTTCTTGGGGTTGTCTTGCAGCATACCCTATATGAGGATATTTGAGGGAATAGCCGAATACAAGATGTCTTGGACTCCAGTCCATTTCTGCTAATCAGGCTCCATAACAAGTAGTTATGTGTCTGCGCTGGAAATAAAATGACAATTGACCCAAGGTGCCAGAAATACATTTTCAAATGTCTTGGAAACAGCTTTTATTCTTGACTCTTCAAATATCCTCTAAATGGCAGAGAGTCTATAGCCATGCTCAGACAATTTTGCTTTAGCAAGTTGTGTGTGTATGTTCCCAGTAATTGAGGCCACACTGTCAGATAAAAATGCAACAGGAATCTCCTAACTTTTTAATAACTCATTAAACAGTTCCATAGTTCCCAGGGTGCCTTTCAGATAAACTTAATAAAATGACCAGTAGTTTGACATTACCGCTATCTGTGTTTTGATCGAAATATACAGAGTCTTGACACTTCCCAGCTACTTATAGGCTGGTATTTCAGTCTTAGAACACTCCATGCAATGCAGTTATGGTTCCTGGGTCAACACCTCGTCTTACCCAGAATCTTACAATCCATACAAGCTTTCTTAATAAACCTAATAATGCCATCTTCCCAGAAAAATGACTAACATTATATTGTACCAGAAAGCTGAAAAAACAATCCTTTGCCACTGTTAGATTTAAAGTTGTCTTTTCATGTAAAAACGTGTTCTCTTGCAGCATGCTTCAAACTTAGTTGGCTCCTTGATTTGATTCTCCTGTTGAAGCACCAACTGTGGCTAAGAGTTAAAAAGGACATGAAGGTGCACTAATACATTATACAAAGAAACCTGAATGTTAGGTCTGCTAATCTGTTGTGCAGTTATCCAGCCATTCTAGAGAATTGTGGGCTCTAATGTATATAGCCATTAGTCCGCATATTAAAACATCGGATGTCTGTATTACAAGAAGAGGCATGACTGCAGCATGTGTAGACGTACCTGTGCTAACTTCGATCTAAGTAGCTCGAATAAAACCAGCCGGGAAACTATGGCAGCACAGGCTATCCAAGCCCACCTGGAATCCTGGGTATGTGCCCATGTCACTGCAGCTTTGCAGCTGCTGTTATTGGGGCTAGCTAGATCAAAGCTACCTTGAGTATGTCTGCATGTGTTGCAGTCAGGCCTATGACTGCAGTGTAGATGTGCCCTTAGGTTGTGTGCGCTTTTCTGATACCCAGTGCCTTGGTTCTTATTTTCACATTGCTTTTGTTTCTTTGCTAATAACAGTTTAGCTCTAATGAAAAGTGCTGGGCTTATGGCATTGCAAACTGGAGTCTTCTATCTCTAGAAGAAGTACAGTACAGGCCGCAGCAGTGCAAGTTTCCCTACACGATTCTGCCAATACCTCAGTCTTTAAATCATAGGAGCTACTGAGGGCCTGAGTAGGGGGGCATAAGAGACCAGAAAGAGGCACTCTTGGCATTAATAGGCATGAATAACCTGTTTTCTGCCTCAATTGCCAAACCTCCAAACGCTTTCTGGAACTGCAGGGGGTGAAGTAGTTGTTAATTCTCCAAGAGCCATTTGGCCCTTGGTCTGTCTGCTGGGACTGTCACATAGGCCACAAAAGGGCGAGGCTTGGGTGGAGAGTAGCCATCCCTGCAAGGACCCTGAGTGGAGAGAAATGACTGAAGATGTTACAGGACAACCAACCATCGTATCCATGAGGGCACCTACTCTTAGAGCTGCTTTGCAGGGGCAGTGTACCAGTCTGCATCTGTAGCTATGAATGCCTTTTGACAGGGGCACAGAATAACACCAGAAGACCAAAAGTGTGGCCATTCCAGAGGTGGGAATGATATGTGAGTGTCGAATGTTTATACAGAAGGGGCCACTTATGTGCTATTATATTCTAGTCTGCACTGGGTCAACTACCTCAATGCTAGAGGCCATGCCATATAGCCTGGATGTTTAGCCAAGTTTCACACATCTGTCAGTGCCTCTTGGATCTCTCCATTGGTCCGGATACTCTCCTGATAGTAGTACTGACTGACAGTATATTAGGTAGCACTGTTGCCATTGGCTGCAGGCTGCACAGATGGTGGTTGGCAGGCTGCGAGTGGAGACAGAAGAACAAATGACTGGTGTGCTCTGAATCACATGCAGAGCGTCTTGGCCGTACCCAGCTAGTAACCAGTATTCACTCTCTCTGGACCACTCTCCAATCAATGTAAGTGACTGTTGATGTAATTCTCTTTAATGACTGCACAAGGTGCTGTTACACCAGTGCATAGTGATGGCAATACACTACCATTCTGATTTGGGTAGAATTTTTTTACCCAATTTACATGAGTCTTAGACTGTGTCTACACTTATGGCAGCATGTAGAGTACAGGCACTATCTGTTTAGCTACGCGTTGCAGTGGAAAGCAGGCTGCATCCACACTTGTCACTGTGGTGTGTAGCTGCATGCTGCATTGGAAGGTTCAGGTAGCTGTGAGGCAGTAGGGAGCCTTTCCCCGCTGCCTCCTCCATCATCAGAGCCTTTCTCAGCAGCAGGGAAAGGCTCCAGCAGCAGAGAGACAGCAGGATGCTACCCTGCTAAAAAGAGCGGTGTAGATATGGGAGGCACTGCTTGGCTGTGTAGTGAGCTGTGTAGGGTGTATGCTCTAGGGTTCAGGCATGTAGGGCACTCAACTCTACTTGCCTAAGCCCTGTTTTGCCATCTATGCTGCTATTTATACCTAGGCTTGCTGGGCATGCAGTTTCTGTCCACTCCACGCCGCCGTAAGTGCAGACATATTTTAAATGAGATGATGCCAACTGCAGGACAATAGAGAAGTGGACACCACATATCTGTCACTACTGTGAATACCTGCAGCTGTGCACCAGGGTAACATTTTCAAACGTTCGTAAGTCACTTGGAAGCATGAGTCCCCATTGGCCTTAAAAGCCCCAATGAAAATAGAAAAGAGAGTTGAATCTAGCCAGCATTGAAAGTCTGATTAGCAAATTGAGGTTCGTTTAATAAATAGAAAAAGGGACTAAGAACATATTCCAAAGTTGGAAACTATTTAAATAATGTAAATGATGGGATTCCATTCTACATTTACTCCTCCATACAAGTGTAAACAACTAATCATTTAGTAAGCTAAAATCTTTAGAGTAACAGAACAGAAAATATAAAGCACTAAATATAGTTCCAGAGTGACTTAATATTTCTCGCTAATAAAGAGTGACCAACAGCAATAAGCAATTTGAGCACCAGCACACCTCAAGTCCCTGGGGATCATGAGTGGCAGGACACACTGGTCAACTAAGTGGCTCTATAAGTTTAAAAAAAAATCTGGAGGAGAAAAAGTGTGGTAAAAATAGGAGCTGTGAGAACCTGGAAAATTGCTACCTGGTGAGCAAATTCACTTGCTGCTGCTTTTTAATTAAGAAGAAGAAAAAAAACCCCACCCCATCCAAACAGTTTAGCGGCCCTAAGGAGAGCTTGTTTATGAGATTGATCCTGTACTCTGTGTGCAGCCACAATTGCCTTTGAATTTTGGGCACAGAGAGCAATGAGGCTCTAACTGAAAGTTACTATTTATTATCTGAAAGTCTGGCCACTTCTCCCCCACTGCTTTGAGACACAGATGGTCCAAGGAAGCCATCATTTGGTTTTACACGGGTAGTTTACACTTTGTCTGAATCACTAAGGGCTAGATTCTGATAGCCTTACTAAAGTCTCACTGAAATCAAGGGGGCCACTTGTGGAGTAAAGTGGCTCGGTGCTTCTCAATATGAAGAAGCAAATGACAACAAAGAAAATTAGTGCTCTTATTTTGCTCCCCCTTCCCTGCACCCCAAGCTATAGAATCTCACCTTATTCTACACTTGATCTTAGCTCCAAGAGCTAATTCAAATATTTTTTTTAAAAAAAAATTCATTTCTTTCCTGTCCATTTTACACTAGAGACTCTCAGTGTAAAATCCAAGCTCAAACCAAGGTCTTTATAGGTGAATTTCATTTACCAAAAGCGAACATCCAAAAGTTTTATAAAATCTGAACATAAGAATGGCCATACTGGGTCAGACCAAAGGTCCATCTAGCCCAGTATCCTGTCTTCTGACAGTGGCCAATGCCAGGAGGAATGAACAGAACAGGTAATCATCAAGTGATCCATCCTCTGCGGCCCATTCCCAGCTTCTGGCAAACAGAGGCTAGGGACACTTCAGATCATGGTTTTGCATCCTTGCCCATCTTGGCTAATAGCCATTGAATTTTTTTTTTAAAAATTATTATAATCCTTCACCAGGATTTTAATTGTGCCATTTTACATTTTTCATCCTAACTTCTGATCAGATAGCAGATGAAATGATAAATTTTTATTCATTTATTCTTCACTCTTGGCTACTTAAATTCTTGTCTTTGAATCTTGTACAGGAATTAACTTATTTTCCTTAGTATCAGGACACATAACTATATTGAAAGATGTAGTTTTATTTCAGATAATATCCCAAATCTGGGGAAGATCCTTCCACTTGTCTTGAAAATACCTTTAGTATTAATTGCTCAACCCTGGACTTTTTCTTAATTTAGCTGAGACTTCAAGGTAGATGATGTCATAAGCCCCTTTTTTATAATTAAACTCCAAAGAGCAAGTCGTCATTCAGAAGTCATCACAGATTGTATTGCATAGCAGCATCCTGGCAACATTTGTGATCCAGCCAATGATCTCCTATGTCTTCCTTTCCATATAAGCCTTGCGCCTGGCTGGCTCTTTGCAGACTGCACACTGAGGACCCAGATCACAAGGCTTCTCTCAAAGTCTACTACAGACCTTATAAGAAATGGAACCTATAGCAGAGTAGCTAGCCAGGAAAACTGAGAACACAATTAGCTCCTCTTGTATAAATGATCTGGATGTCAGATAGTCAGGGAGGGGAAGCTGCAATAGTCTGCTACTATGCTGGGGAACACAAAGACATTTTGGATAAAAGGGAGTTTCATAGTTCATAAAATTGGAATGTACTTCTGTGTGTGTGTGTGTGTGTGTGTGTGTGTGTGTGTGTGTGTGTGTGTGTGTGTGTGTGTGTGTGTGTGTGTGTGTGTGTGTGTGTGTGTGTGTGTGTGTGTGTGTAATACTTTGTGAGGGGCTGGATGATATGGTAATGGACTCTGTAGCTCTTTGCTCTAGGTTATTGCTTTGACTCCAGCTCAGGTCAATAGTAACTGCAAACTGTTATACTCTGGTAGCTGTTTTGTGGCTTGTGTGAAGTGAGTTAGTGGTCTCAGTCCAATTCTTATGAACAAGCTGTCCATAACATAAAAATACTCAGAGCAATAATTGGTCCCCCTGTTGGCAATCTCAGCAGAGAGGCCAAAAGGTTGAATGGGTCATGGAGACTGAATTGTCACGTTGGCAGGGCAGTATGCAGGAAGTCTGCATTGCTGCTGCTCGTGCCATGCCTGCTATGTGGCTTACTGAAGGACTTTCCTCTGTTACAACCTTACACTTGTTACCTAGGTGGTCATTATTCAGGTCTGGGTTATGATTAGTCCTGGGCAGGTATGCAAGAGGGGCATGGGCACAAAAACCTCCCTTTTGTCCCACCAAATATGTACCCTGCAGTGGGGCTAATAAGAAATGAAGTCCTTCCACTCACTGAGTGCGAAGGCTGCTCCAGGCTGGTGCCACTGGTGGTGCTATCCTGGACCTACATTGATTTACAGCTGCATAGGATCTGACCCCCTAGCACTAATCACAGCAGTCCTGCCCCTGCCCTCTGTACACAGAACAAATGGCAATTTGAGTAACAAATGGTGGCGCACTACAGCCCAGCAAGCTGAAGCATTTTTTCAGCATATCAATATAGATTAGCAACAGGGAGGCAGATTCTCAAATCAGGGGCAATAAGTAAAATGAGAGAGAAATACAAAGATAGGTATAGAAAAGTATCATAACCCATACTAACATGTTGTTTCTTTGTCTCCCTCTAGTGGCTGGACCACATATATGACTGCTACTAAATTCATAAACCACGTATGCAGTGTAGTTGTAACCGTGTGGTACCCAGGATATTAGAGACACAAAGTGGGTGAGGTAATATCTTCTATTGGACCAACTTCTGTTGGTGAGAGAGACAAGCTTCTGAGCCACAGGCTTCTCTCACCAACAGAAATTGGTCCAATAAAAGATATTACCTCACTCCCTTTTCTCACAAACCTCGTCCTTTAACTCCAGTAATGGAAGGTCATGGTTTTTAAATCTAGAAGCCCCAGGTTCAGTTCCCCAGACAAGCTGTTCTGGGGCATTTTCACAGTAGCACATCATGTATCCTGCCTCTTTCAGTGGCTAATGCCTGATGCTTTAAGTAAGGGGAAACACCCCAAAGGAAAACAAACAAAAACCAGACCAGCAACAAAAGCCAACTCCACGCACCCCATTGTGGAATGTTGTACAGGGGAAGCATTCCTTCCTGGTCACTCTCTGAGCCATGGGAGTTGATTGTTTCTGCTGACCTTCCATTAGGATGAAATGTTTAAAGAACTTTTTACATTTATCGCCAACATCACTTTCTATACTGAGCCAGTTTAGTTGCCTACATCATATGCTACATTTAGAATATCTCCAGTGTTGCCAGGGTAACCGTTTCTGCTTAAGCATAGGTGAGACTGTAAGTTAATTTTAAATGAGCTAAACTGAAGGGGTGTGTGTGTGGGAGGGAAATACCCCCAAATCATTCCACACCATACAGATCTATGAATCGAATCGAATTAGTCAGTAAATTTTTAAAGCCACTTTACACCCTTCAGCTATGTCTTCTTCCTAATAGAAAGCTGTTCTCTTCCTGTTTCTTTAAACTTGCATTGCCAGCTATGGTTGTAATGCTAAAAAGCCTTGATGCATTTTTCTTTTCAATCTTCCCCACGTACATGTAATACCCTGCTGATGTGCTGCTGAATACTGTGCATATCATGGTGTCATAGGGATGAATAATTTCTGTACCCAGCACGCCCATTTAGGTGCACAGAAGATTAATGTACGTGGTGGAGCAAAAGAGAGCTGTTTGGTGTAAATGGACAATCATATGTCCTTCAAATCGTGGTCCAAACTCTGCATCCAGTTACATCCATACAACCCTGGGTCCATATTTTTGATAGGCTATATTAAAGTACCAAAAGACAAAAAAATGGAAATATTCTGTTTCTGGTATCATTATTCAAAAAAGAAAAAATTGGGCATTAAAATCATTGTCATAAGTGGTGCAACTCATGTAAGGATCACAGGATTGAACCCTTTCACTTTTTGTTGGTCCAATCAAAGAAAGATTTAGCAGTCTAGGTTCTATAATTGGCACCTTTCACCACTGTGTGTGTGTGTGTGTCTAGTCCATTAAATAAACATCAGGGTAACAATAACAGTTCCAGGAGTACACTTAAACATTCACCTAGTCACGTAACGCTCTGTAATCCCTGCTTTGTATCGGCTAGCTTCTATGTAATATACAATTCGCAACTCAAGAGATGGCAACTGGAAAAAAAAGTAAGGGGCAGTTTATACAAATACACTTGTGACATCAATAACAATTGCAGGGGGAGACATGATATATATCATTAGTGACCTTTAGTAAGGCAGTGGGAGTTGATCATTGGGTTCTGAAACCTGACGAACAAGAGGACATAATTATTTAGATTTTTGTAATAAGCAGTTGCTTGGTTACCAGCATTTGCAACTCATTTGCAAGCACAGATAGAACAAAAAAAAATTACTCCTAGGTCTTTTTCTTCCTTCCATTTTGTTTACAATGACACTCCTACAAACTGAAATAAGAGATTTACCGCCTATTTCTGCATTCATGGCCAACTATTTGCTAAGCAATAAGACATGAAAGACCAAGGCAAAGCTCCAGTGTGCATGAATTGGCAATACCACATTTTGTTGTTTCCTTTTTTTGTTTGAGTTTTCAAATCTGTCTCATCCTTTCTCATCTTCTTTGCCATTTTTTCTTCACTTGCCTGCTTCTTCTGAGCTGTAACTTCTAGAGTATCAATTCTATAATATATTATGAAGGTGCGATACCATACTATAAAAAGGCTGTGGAAATTCTTGCAACTTTACACCTCTTGACTTATTCACTTGTGTTTTTGAATACTGACCTGTATTCTGGTTCATGATGGCAATGTGGTGATCCATTGAAAAGAATTAGTCAGGAAGGCTAATTAACTGCATTGTCACATGATTGCAATGCCAGCCATAGTTAAAACTACAAGACCAGGGAATACATAGCTGCTGACATTATGATTATTAAATTGTTTCCTTCTCTAAACCATCTGGATTACTTAGAATTGACACAGATACATCCATGAGGATCCAACTGCCCTATGGTACCTGATGACCCGCGATTAGGATGACTATTTTGCTACATATACTACAAATAGCAATGTTGTTATATTTATATGATACCAAAATTTTGCTATGTACTTTATAGACTAGTGTGAGAACGAAGTTCCTACTTTGTAGAATGTAGTTACAATCTAACCCGACAACATACAGCTGGAAGCATCAAAAGGAAAGTGATTCTTTATGGAACTAGCGTTATGAGGAAGAACTTTAAGGAGGGAAGTAAGAAACACATCAGATCAGGGCAAGAAAAGGTTCTGAGCATAGGGAGCGATGGGAAAGAAAATAGGGTAATGGGAGTTACAGAAGGAAATTAAGGGGATGGGTAATTATGGGGTTTAGATGGCATGAAGGAGGCCAGGGTAAGAAAGTGATAGTTCCTTTGCTGCCTGCCTTGGAAATAGAGGGACAGTGTCTCATTTACCCTAAGGTTCATTTACATCATACCGGCAGTGTAAAGAGTCTTAGTGAAATTGAGAATCTGACTCACAAACTCTGAAATGTGGTGCTTCTAGGTATAATATTACAGGGATTGCTTTGTGTTATGCCATTTCCCACTGATGGCACGGGCGCCGGCTTCCAATTGTCCTGGGCGGGGGGGTGCTCAATCCCCACTCAGCTCCAGGTCCCGCCCCAGGGGGTCCACAGACCATAGGTTGAAAATCACTGTTCCAAATAAAGGTTACAGAAGTGGTATAAGGTCAAACTTACCACTTCCCTTGGTTTGGCATGATTGGTAACTCATATAATAAAACATAAACCTATTTTGCAGCTTTCTCCCTAAGCCTGGCTGTTTCTAGCTGTGATAGATTAATCTGTCCATGATTCAGATTTGGCATAAAATAGAATGAATGTGAAGATTGAATCATGAGAATTACATAAACCCTGCCTCTTTCAAAGCAGAGCGAGCTTGACTCATTCTAACACCCCCAGCCAGGACAATTAACATGATAGTTTGGCGAAAACAAAGGGTAGATGATCCCCAGGGTATCGGATGATATTTGGGGTAAATAGATGCAAAGATGGTAGGGAAAAAATAGGAATTGAAACTGCTTACCCCAAGCAATGACTACAGTCCTGAATGGATTTGGAATACAGACATGCAATGGTAGACTCTTGGGAGCATCACTCTGAGGAGTGTGTTTCTAGTATGATAGATAAAGTCAGGTATACAAAAGGGAAACAAAAATTGTATAACAGGTCAGGTGTGGGGGAAAGGATAAGATAAGATACCTGGAAGAAAAGGTTCTCTCTCTGACAGGCTGCCCTGCTGAAAGGGGGAAAAGAAGGTGTTTCTCTTGCCACCTTCTTTTTATTGACTGTAACTGGACCAAAAATGAAGCTAATTATAAGAGCTGCTGCAGAATGTCACACTAGATGTTATGAGTTTGTGGGGCAGATTCTCTGTCCCAGTATGCTGCCTTTGCTCTGCTCCAGCTTGTGCTGGGGTTGAGGTTTGGGCAAGGGGTTAAGGCTGATTGAAAAATGAAATTTCCATCCCACTGCTCGGTATTTCGACATTTGTCTTTGCCTTGAATCTGTATGAAAATTTGAAATATCAAAACTGTTCACAGACCATGGAATGAAACATTTTGAAAAATTCCCATTGGGAAATATTGAAACATGGAAGTCTCATGTTGCACCATGGCAGCTCAGCCATAGGGAGAGATCACAGGGCAACATGGGAGATGTAGTCTGTCTAGGAAGCTGGGCCTGTAGGAGATAATGGAAGCACTGGGAACGCAGAACTATAACTTCGAGGAGGCACTGCAGTGGCTTAGGCAGATGCTGAGATTAACATTGACGTGAAACAAAATGTTCCATTTTGATTTTCCCAGTGGAAAATTTCAATTTAGATGAAACTCCATTTTCTGATGGGAAAATATTGCATTTGAACTTTTTTTGACCAGCTGTAGAGAGAATCCAGTTCCCGGACAGCCACTTACTCTGGTGTACCCAGCAGAAACTAAATATTGCAGAGAACCTGAACCTTCCCTTGAGTGAGTTGCCCAGAGTCACACAGGAAGTTTATGGCAAAACTGGGATTAAACCCTGTTTCTATTTTTTAATTTAATCTCTTCTCTCTCAATTTAATCCTTGTTTTTAATTGAACCACTTGTGTCTTTACACTCTTGTCTGTGTAAAATTCCCAAACAATCCCAGAGAGGCAAAACATCCTTCAACCTCTTGGGGGCAGGCATCAAAGGAGGAATGGCTGGATTCTGCCTCATTAGAGATTCTTGGTAAAGAATTTAGACTACGAAGGTGTCTTGCTTGCAGGACTGTTGTCTGACTGAGTTTTAAAGGTCATAGGATAAAATTAGGGTTTCCTGCAGGATCTCCCTGTCTGTATTCCTAGCTCCCACCTTTCATATACTGGTAGAATTATCAGGCTTCACTTCTCAAATGAAGATTCTCAGCAGAATCTACTCAATCAGCTTGATGCAGGGTTACAACTCTTTCTTACAGGGCCGACAGAAATGCCCTGCATCCCTATACCAGGTCACAGACCCTGCCACGCTGTTATATCCCTCTCTTGGTGCTGCTGAACCATCCCTGCCACAGATGGCAAAAATTGTAACTGATTTAATGGTTTGTGTCACTTTATTGGTGGATGTTAGTCCCCTTTCCTTCTGGTTGGCTTAGAAATGGCTCCTCTGCAAAACATCCTTCCCCTTTTATTGAGTCAGCACCTACGACTCTGTCTCTTGATTTTTCATCCTATCATTGTTCCATCACTGACTCCCACATGCACAAAAAGCTTGGGAATTTGTTTGTTTTTTGGAACCATTAAAACTATTACTATTCCACAGGACCTGCTTTAGGTTTGCAGAGTCCTTTGTGAAATAACACCATTGCCAAGATCCATCTAGCTCTTCCTCACCTGGCCACTTTCCTCTTTAACCTCTCTGGATACTTACCATCCCACTTCCATTCCTTAAGATGTGATGATCTCACTTGCATCTTACCTGCTTCAGGCCCCATGGCTTCGAGTGATCCACCTACATGACCTGGGAAAGCAGGAGAGGAACTAAAGTACATCTTTCCAATCCGAGAGAGGGGAAAGGCACTTAAGGTATTTACTCTCTGACATGGCCCACTGGTATCAGAGTCAGACAGGACATAGAATGAGACTCAGAAGGAGCTCTGGCTGGTGAATCAGGTGTGCAGGGAGAGAGGTTACTCAGGCTGTAAGGCTGAGTGATATATCAGGATGCACCATTTCTGCTGTTCTAGTTCCTACCTCATGCCAATACCGTGATGCTAACCAGGTCAGCTTTCATCGGCTCCCTTGGCCTATGTCTGGAGTGCCAGGGATCCAAAGGTGTGAGAACTTTAATAATTTAGATCTGAAAATAGCTAAAACAAAACACTGAGTAAAATTTCAAAGATTACTTGAAATTTACTGCAAAAGCCTTCATCACAAGAGCTGCTTTCACAGTGACTACAAAATCAGTGAGACGGGCAAAACTTCTCTGTATCATTCTGCCAATTTGGAATGGCTGCTTTTCATATTCCCCTCTGCCCTTTCCTGGCAGTAACAGTGAGGTCTGCTAAGACGTCAAAAACAATTAAACCTACATTGTTTCCAGTCTGCAAGAGCCCAGATATCTGACACTGAGTTTTACAATGTGTGACAGGCTTGAAATATGGACCTCAGCTAAAAACTGAAGCAGAGGAAGTTTGAAAAATGTTATTGAGATATTATTCACTTACTGCACATGAAGATATCTGGGGCCTGAGTTTTAAGTCGTGTTGAGTGGGAACTATATTTTTTGTTTTCACAGAAAAATTCATCCTTCTGCCATTTTTTCCAAAACAGAATGAAAACTTTTGAAAATTTGAAATTTTCCGCAAAATGAAATTAAAACAAAAACAAAAAAACCCTTGTTTTGCATTGATCGAAATATTTTGTTTTGATAACATTGTTTCATTCTGATTTTGATTTTTTAACATTTTATATTATAAAATTTAAAAAAACTTGCAACAAAAAGAGGTTTTGAAACGGAATACCAAATGTTCCATTCCTCCAAAAATTTGTGAGAGAACATTTTGTCAAAATTGACTCGTTCATGAAATGTTTTGCTTTCGACAAATTGGCATTTCCTAGTGGAAAATTGTTACACTGGAAAATTTCCAACCAGCTCTAGTCTCAAGATTTAGCAATTTGGGGTGTGGGGGGTGGGATTTTTTTCAAAGCTTCTAGGAACACCAGTTCTAACAACAGTCAATGGGACATGTGCTCCTAAGTCACTTAATTACTTTTTTACAAATCCCACCCTCTCATGTTAAAGTACAGTAATAATGAGGTGGAGGTAAATTTGGGTAATAAAATAGTCCTGTAACTCATGAGGTGCAGTTGAGAGGTAAATGTTCAGATATCATCTGATGGAAGGCAACAGTGTTGGTAGGCACAGAAAATAGCCCCCTCATGTTTCAAACTCATAGAGGATGAAAATAGAAGAACCTTCATAATAATGGCTCAAAATCTGTCAGAGAGAGTACAGTTTAGCCAACATGGAATCCTCCATCTCCTCCCCTCACTCTAGCATCCTTCCAGACGGTGTGGATATGTCTATATTGCAATTAGGAGTGAACCTCACAGCTCAGGTAGGCAAACCTGCAGTACCGGGGTTCAAGCTAGCACTCTAAAAATAGAAGTGTGAATGTTGTGTCCCCTAGGCTTGAGAGCCCAAATTGCAATATCCTGTACAGTAACAAGCAGTGGGTGCTTTCACTAATGCTAGGCATTCTGCATTGTGAAATAATAAAGATGAATTATTTTCCCCCCAAAATAGATTTTTATTGTGTACGAACACCAGTGTAAAAAAACCCCAATGTGCAATTAAAAAACAAATACAATACAAACTTCTGAAATAAATTAATGGAACAGGACTTAACAAAGAGAAAGGACTTTCATGTCCATTCCAGTTCATTTTGGGTGTACATACAGCAGCCGTGGCTCTCACAGGTCAGAATAGGTGAATCTGTGGTTTTCCTTATGGTCCCCTGGCATGGAGTCGTAGGGATAGAGATTCGGCCCATGATGCCATTTGGAATGGTGGAGGAGGGTAGGAAAGTGCTAAAATGTAGTTCTCTATTAATTGCAAAGGGAAGTAAGCCCATGCTTGTTGAACCTGAAGGTTAACAAAAGTCTGTAGCATCTGTGTTTGCTGCCAGAGAAGCCCAATTATGTCCTGGTGCATCTCCCTCTCCTTTTCCTGCTGGGACTCCTGGCTCTTTCTCCTATCCACTCTTTCCTTCTCCATGCTGCCTGCCAGATTCACTCTCCACACTCTCTATTCACAGTCTGCTGCAGCACTGGCTTGCAGGATCTTGCTACACCTCTCATCCCGCGTCCTCTTCTTTGTCCTCCTTATCATGGTCAGATGTTCTGTGGGTGTGGAGGGGGACCCCTCAATGCCACAACAGCAGCAGCTACAGATAAAACACAGAGGTATCATTGTCAGTATAGCCACAATGGAAAGCAAAAATGAAGATACAGAACCCGCTTCCCTTGCTCCCATAACGTTTTAAACAAGATGTGCTTATTGACACTTCAGCCTTGAATTGTCTGCACACAGAATTGCTCTCCAGCCCCAGCCATGGTGAGTATGGCCCAGCAGGATAGAGGGAGGGGAAGGAATGAGGAGGGAATTGTTCAGAACTGAAACTGTTCATGGGAAAAGTTTGCTTTCAACAAATTTCCTGTTTTGAAGAAAAATTGAAAAAAAGTTTTGAAATGGTCAGAATGTCCTGTTTCAACATTTTCTAAATGAAAAGGTTCTGTTTTTCAGGTCAAAACAGCTTTCTATTTTGAAATCTAAGTTAAAATCAAAACTGTAAAGTCAAAATTGAAACAAACTGTTTTGAAATTTTCAAAGAAAACATTTCAATTGACCCAATCCATTTTTTTTGTTTTGATCAGATTTTTGGTTGTGAAAATTTTTGAGATGTTAAAAATTCTCATGCAATGGAAAAATCATTTCACACCCTGCTCTGCACCAAATATTGTAAGACTTGTGTTAAATCACAAGTTGCCAACAGAGCAGGAGTGTAATTGACACCAATCGGACTACTCACATGCTTAAAGTTAAGCATGTGCTTAAGCTGTTTGCTGGATCCAGGCCAGTGTGCCCAGTACCTTGCAGGGTTGAGCACTGCATCTTTAAATCAATGAGATTGTATAGGGTATAATCAGAGTGGAATTCAGTGGGATCATTTTGTGTATATGTTGGTACAGATGTAGGTCCACAGGGCCTGATTCACCACCGCATTCCTTTCATTTTAGGCCAAGGTAGCCCCACTGATTTCAACATAAAATGGTGTGAATCATTCCCTTTGAAACTTTCAAGAAATCCAGCACAATCCATCTTGTTATAGTGTGTCCTGCAGCTTCCTGTGTGAAGGGACCTGTCAGTGTTTTTCAACTGTTGGTGCTGCAATAAAAACATATTTCAAAATTTAGAATAGAAAATTTTAAAATAACTTAAACTACCCAATGCAAATCCATTTAAAAACTCTTATCTCCAAGAATGCAGTGTCAAACACAGGAAGCTAAAAAAAATCTGTTAAAAATACACCAAAAACAACTTTTCTAGCTCCCACATACACTGCTGAACTATATCTATGAATAGACTCTGTATAGTATTAAAACTCTATTATCCTTTTCAAAATTCAAACCTGCTGTTTGAGAGAAGCTGTCAACGTATATTTAAAGGAGCTTTTGGAGGTTTGTTTCATTTGACTTGATGAACATTACGAAAAAAAAAATTACAATCTTACAGAAAGTATTGAGGAGACATTGGATTTTCCTTGTGTCCAGAAGATTCCTAGTATTGACTAAAAGGTGTAGCCAATAGTTTGACTGCATTGTCATTTCATTCTTAAAAATGTCCAAGAGATCAAATAACTGAATCTAGCCAAATTTATTGTCTAAAAACAAAACAGTACAATACGAAAAGAAGACCTTTATACCCTCCTTCAGGAAAGCAAATTCTTGCAGTGTATTCACCTTATACAGAACTTGTGCTTCAAAAATACGCATTTCAGCTAGTATGATTTTGCACGTTAAACTCTACAATCACTAAAATCCAACCCACCAGTTTGTAACAGTTCCTAATTTGTTCTGTACTGTTCTTATCTCTGTTTTGGATACTACATTCCAAACCAGTTGGGCATATAGGTACATTCCAACATCATTCATTATCTTGACTTTGACAGGCTTCCTGTTTTCCGATACAAAGCTGACTTCAGCTTTGCAAAGAGTTGTCATATACTTGACATGGGTGAACACAATTGTGGAGAGACCATAATACAATCAGTTAACACAACTTCCAAAACCTTATATATAATATTGTGTGATAGACCCAGGCCAGCTGGGTACGGGAGAGTAGCCCTATTGGGATCCAGGAAGTGGGCGGGCAAAGCTCGCCCACCGCTAAAGGATCCCCCCCCAGCCTAAGGGGGAGATCCACAGGACCTGGAGGCCAAAAAATTACGGGGGACAACTAATGAAAAACAGGGACGGGAGTGCGGTCAAAGGGTCAAAAGAAGGGAACCGGACGGGGACACCGAGCAGAGAACCCCAGACAGCGCCCACTGCTCCTCAAAGGCTTCAAGGGAGTCGGTGGACGCCGCCCAGAGGAACTCTGCCTGGAGGCGTGAACGGACGGAGGATCGGAAATAGGCCCCGCAGTCGCAGGAGACTCCATCGGCCAACCTCCTCACCCTGGTTTTATAGATGGCCACTTTAGCCATGGCCAGGAGGAGGTTGACCAGGAGGTCCCGCGACTTAGTGGGGCCACGGACAGGGAGTGCGTAGATAAGAAGGTGAGGAGAAAAGTGCAACCAAAACTTTAATAAAATATCGGTGAGGAGCCGGAATAGGGGCTGCAACCTGGTGCACTCCAGATAGACGTGCGCCAGGGTTTCCCTCACGCCGCAAAAGGGGCAGGTGTCCGGGATTGGGGTAAACCGCGCCAAGTACACACCCGTGCTCACGGCCCCGTGGAGGAGCCGCCAACTGATATCCCCGGCGGGCCGCGGGACTAAGGTGGAATAGAGGCTGGCCCACCGGGGCTCCTCACCCTCTAGAGGTGGCAGGAGGTCCCGCCACTTTGTGTCAGGGCGGGACGCGAGGGTGAGGACATGAAGGGTGTGGAGCACGAGCGTGTAGAGATGTTGTTTTGGCGCGGTCTGGAACCGGACCGGCTGCAGCTCGTGCAGCCGGCTCACGGTGAAGGGGCGGGGGGGTCGGTCGGGTCCACGGGGCAGGGGCCCGATGAAAAGGTCCGGAGGGCCTGGGGTGGAGGGTGGGCGGGGCGCGCCCTCTCGCAGGACCCGGTCGAGGTAAACCCGAGCAGCGGGCGGCAAAGCGGCCCTCACCTCGTGAAGTACGCGCAGGGCAGTACGAGGTCTGGAGAGCCTCATGCGCTGAGCGAGCGTCAGGGGATCCAGCCAGTCTCCCCGGTCGTAGTCCAGGAGGTCTCCGACTTTGGTGACTTCTGCCAGGACCAACCTCTGGCGCACCGAGGGGGACTCCGCTGCCTGCACACGGAGGTAGGGGTTATGTAGCAGGGGCTCCGCGAGGAGATCTTCCCCCACGGAGGCCGTCACGGACCTGGTCGCTGCAAACAGTTTCCAGGTCCGGAGGAGGTCCTGGTAGAAGACCGGCAGCCCGGAGAGGTCTCGCGGAAGACCCCTCGGATGGAGATAAAGGAGCTGCCGGTCATATCGGAGCCCTCGGAGGCGGCGCAGGAAGGCGTGCGCCAATATGCTCCACGCCGGACTACCTGCACCATAAAGGAGCCTCTGCAGGGCTTGGAGGCGGAAGACATGGACCTGAGTGCGGAGACACGTCAGGCCCTGCCCTCCCTCCTCCAGGGGCAGATGGAGAACCCCTGCAGAGACCCAGTGCAGTCCTGACCAGAAGAACTCCAGAATCAATTTCCGGAGGTTGGCCAGGAAATCCGGGGCCGGGACCAGGGTGTTGAGCCGGTACCAGAGCATGGACAGGACTAGTTGGTTGAGCACCAGTGCCCGCCCTCGAAAGGACAGACACCGGAGCAGTCCCGTCCACCTCCGGAGCCGCTCTACCACCCTGCCCTCTAAACCTTGCCAGTTCTCCGGCGGAGACGGATGCGTGGCGGAAAGGTAAACGCCGAGATAGAGCAGCGGACCTGCGCTCCACCGGATGGCTTGAAGCGCGGGTGGGAGGGAGCTCGCCTGCCGCCAGTCCCCTACCACCAAGCCAGAGCTCTTGACCCAGTTGACCCGGGCGGAGGAGGCTGCCGAGTACACAGCCTGGCAAGCCTCCACCCGCGCTAAGTCGCCCGGGTCCTGGACCACGAGGAGTACATCGTCGGCGTATGCCGACAGGACCAGCCGCAGCTCCGGCTCCCGTAGCGCCAACCCCGTCAACCTCCTGCGGAGGAGACAGAGGAAGGGCTCTATCGCCAGAGCGTACAGCTGACCCGAGAGGGGGCACCCCTGCCGTACTCCTCGCCCGAAGCTGACCGGTTCGGTCAGGGTCCAGTTGAGCCTGACCAGACACTCTGCGGAGGCGTACAGCACCTGGAGAAAACCCACAAACTGGGGACCCAAGCCAAACGCTCGCAGAGTGCCCAGGAGATACCCGTGATCCACCCTGTCGAACGCCTTCTCCTGATCCAGGGACAGGAGGGCGAACGACAGACCGTCCCTACACCCGAGTTCCAAAAGGTCCCGGACCAGATACAGGTTGTCGAAGATCGTGCGGCCCGGGACGGTGTAGGTCTGGTCTGGGTGGATCACGTCCGCCAGCACGGACCCTAGCCGCAGCGAGATGGCTTTCGCTACAACCTTGTAGTCCGTGCTGAGGAGCGAGACGGGACGCCAATTTCGTAAATCGCGGAGGTCCCCCTTCTTTGGCAATAAGGCGAGCACGGCTCGCCTGCACGAAAGAGGGAGGACCCCGCTCTGCAAAGACTCGGCCCAGACGGTAACTAAGTCTGGGCCGAGGACGTCCCAGAATGCGCGGTAGAACTCCACGGTCAGCCCGTCCATGCCCGGAGATTTATTGGTGGGCATGCGGCGGAGGGCTTCCGAGAACTCGGCCAGAGTGAGAGGCAGCTCTAGCCGGTCTCGGTCGCCCGCGCTGACCGTCGGGAGTTCGTCCCAGAGCACTCTGCAAGCATTAGGATCGGTCGGATCCGGGGAGAAAAGGCCTGCGTAGAAGGCTCTGGCCCTCCCGCACATCTCCACCGGATCCGTGACGGGGGTGCCGTCCTCTGCGAGGAGGCAAGTGATGTGCTTCTTGGCCCCCCTCCTTTTCTCCAGGGCGTAGAAGAAGCGGGAGCCGCGATCCATCTCCCGAAGGAGGCGGATGCGGGATCGAACAAAAGCACCCCGGGCCCGATGGTCCTCGAGGGCCCGGAGCTCCTCCCGCTTCTCCCGGCACGCTCCGCAGAGGGATGGATCCTCGGGGCTGGCGGCCAGACGCCTCTCCAGCTCTAAGACCTCCCGCTCCAACTGCCCTATCGCCGCATCTCTCCGTCGGCTGGCGCCCCGGGTGTAGTCACGGCAGAAGAGCCGGGCGCGCACCTTCCCTAGGTCCCACCACCGCCGCGCCGAGGGAAAAGCACGCCGCTGCCCTCGCCAGGCCAACCAGAACTCCCGGAAGGACACCACGAAGCCCACATCCTCCAACAAGCTGTTATTAAAATGCCAATAGGCCGGCCCCGGCCTCTCTGCACAGAGAGAGACCGTCACAGTAGCCAGGTGATGATCGGAGAATGGGGCCGGCCGGATGCTGGAGGAGTGGGCCTGTGAGAGATGGAAACGTGATAAATAGATGCGGTCCAACCGGGAGTAGCGCGACCGACGGGCCTCCACCTGGACAAAGGTGAACGTCGAGGCGTCGTCCGGGTGGTGGTCGCGCCAGACGTCCACCAGGGAGTGATGGTCCACTATCTCCCGGAGGACGTCCGCGGCGGCCGGGCACTGCTCGGTCCCCGAGCGGTCCCGCTCCTCGAGGGTTGTATTGAAGTCCCCGCCCAGGACCAGACACTCGTGAGGATCCAAAGTGCCGAGGAAGGCGGACACCTGCTGAAAGAAACGTAGCCGCTCCGGGCCCGATGTCGGGGCATAGATGTTGACAAGATTGACCACGAGCCTCTCCAAACGGACCCGGAGGTGCAGCAGGCGGCCCGGCACAGCCTCGTCGACCCCCAGCACCTCGGGCCATAGGTCGGGGGAGAACAGGGTCGCCACTCCAGCCGTACGAACTGTGAGATGGCTAAAGTAGACCCTGTCCCCCCATTCCAGCCGCCAGCTAGCTTCGGCGGCCGGATCCGTATGGGTCTCCTGCAGGAAAATCACAGAGTACCCCCCCTCCCGAAGGAAGGAGAGCACCTGGCACCTGCGGAGACCCATCCTACAGCCCCGGGTGTTTAACGTGACGATGGTAAGGGGTTCCATGAGGAGGGCTGGGGGGGATCCTCACCGGCAGGGACTCTCGCGGTTCCCAACGGGCCGCACAACAATCCGTGACCTACCCCGTAGGTAATTAGGGAGTCACGGAAGAGGCGGACCCGCTGGTAAGTTGTGGCAGCCTGCTTCCCGGTCCTTTTACCCTCCCCCATGAGGGCCCTCGCGGCCCGGAGGATGAGATGGAAATCCCCCCATCGCTGCAGGGCGAGCTGCACCTTATTACGGGAGCCCCGGACGTCCTCGAGGAACTCCCGCATCTCCTCCCGCAGCGTATGGGGGGCCGGGGCCACTAGCCCCCGGCTGTCCTCCGGAGGGATTACTGACACAGCCCCGTGGCCCACCGAAACGGGTAGACAAGGGGCAGACCCCCGACGTGGCGCCTGATGGGCTGGCGCCACGCAGCCCCCCTCAAACCCTGGCTCGAGTGGGGGCGGCGGAGGGAAGGTTGCAGCCCCTAGTGAGTCGGGACTGGGGAATACAGAAGCCGCTCCCTGGGGGCTATCCTCTAGGAGCGAGGCGATGACGGCCCCAGGGGCGGCAATGATAGCATGGGAAGTGGGGGGAACAGGGGCAGGGTTGACATCAGGGGCAGGGCAGGGATCCGGAGTGAGGGCAAGGCAAGGGTCGGACGCAGAGCCAGGGAGAGGGGCAAAGGTGGGATCCAGGGCCCCAGGAGCCAAGCCCTTGGAAAAAGGCCCCTCTCGATCAGGCTCTGGGGGGTGGGGGTGGGGCAGGGGACCCTCTATGATGCTGGGCTCTGGCACCACGGCTGGCATAATAGTCCCAGCACCGTCAGCGGGGTCCTCGCCCAGGGAAGAGATCGGTCGCCCCACGCCCTCGAGGGGCAACTCATAGGGCTCGGGTCCCAGCCGCAGTGCACCAGCGGTCGCCTCGGTGGACTCGGCGGCTAACAGCATGGTGCCACCCACGGCCGGGCAGATGGAGGAGCCCTGGGAACCCTCGGAGGCGGGAGCAAAGGTAGCGGTTAGGGGAAGGGGACATGGAGAAGGCGGGGCCGGGGTGAGGTCGCTCAGATCGAGGCCCACTAGCAGAGGGTCGTCCTCCCCCTGGGTGACTGGGGTCAGACCCAGGGCCTCGATCTCCTCATAAATGGAGGGGAGCTCTCCTTCCGCCACCCCGGAGATCTCCCCGCTAGTGCCCGAGGCGACACTCGCTCCGAGGCTCACGGGGCTTGTGGATGGTAATGGGGCAGGTGGGGCTACATCGGGGTCCTTGGGGGGAAGGGACTCTAAGGGAGGGACGGTACTGCCCTCCCGTGCTGCCACGTCTTCCCCAGCCGGCGCCAGGGGATGGTATACGCCCGCGGGCAAGGCAGAAGGCTCGGCATCGGCGCCCCCCCTTCTGGTCTTCCGGGGGGCTTCCGCATCGGTGGAAAGGAGCTGAGCTCGAGCCTTCCGCTTGCCCCGCTTCCCCTGGACTAGGGCCCAGCCCTCCATGGCATCATCGGGGGGTTGGCTAGCAGGGGTCGGGTCAGGGGGCAAGGATGATGGCTCAGGGACCGTGGGAGGCAGCGGTGGGACGGAAAAAGGGAGGGAAGAGTCCCCCTGGGGCGGGCCCTCTCCCACGCTAGGCGGCATCCCTGCCGCACCCTCCTCTAGGGGCCCCGCCGAGTTGCAGGCAGCAGAGGCGGGGCTCTCCCGCTCGTCTGGGCGTGCTGGGGGCAGTGCCCCTTGGGCCCGAGCGGGAGCAGTGATGGACTGGATGGGAGGAGGGGCGGCTTCGGGCGCCGGGCAGCCAGGGGTGCTGGCGATGACGGGGTCAGCGCCCTGCCGGGGCTCGGGGGTCCCGGATGCCTCTCCTTGCCGGGCCAAAGGGCAGTCCCTCCGGACGTGCCCTGTCGCCCGGCAGAGGTAGCACCGGGCCTCCCCTGTGGAATAATGCACCTGGTATTGGGCCCCCTGGTAGGGGATCAAAAAGGACCCCTCAAGCACCTCTCCGTCACACGCCGCCGGCGGCAGTTGCAGCTGCACTTGCCGGCGGAACGAGAGGACGTGACGGAGGGTGGGGTCCTTGCAGCCCAAGGGGAGAGGGCTTAAAACCGAGATGGGCTTCCCCAGGGTAGAGAGGGCAGGTAACAGGGCGGCATTAGGAAGGAAGGGAGGGACGGAAGTCAGGACCAGGTGAACGCCCAGGTCGTCCAGCGGCTCGAGGGGGACGAACACGCCTCCCACCGCCAGGCCCTTCTCCACCGCCTCCTGGGCGGCGGCCTCCGATGCCAGGAAGAAGACCACCTTCCCGTACATTTTGGAGGCCGCCACAATGGCTGTGGGCCCCACCACCCTCGCCAACGCCCGCACGTAGGTCTCCACGTGGGGCGAGGCGGGCACCAGGAGGCAACGGACGCTGTGCTTCCTGGTCATGGTGGGAAAGGGGCCCCGGCCGCTATAGATGGTAGCGGAGGCGGCGGGCGGGAGAGATGATGTAACGGTGGGCGCGGGGGCTGCCGCCACCTGGGCGTACGCCCTGGGGGCCGGGGGAGGAACACCCGCAGAGCTGGCGGAAGGAGCAGCGGGGTGGGAGGCTGCGGCCGGTGGCGGGGCCGTGGCAGTGGGGGCAGCCCCTGCCATGGAGGGCCTGGACTTTTTGGCAGGGCCCTTCCCCTTCTTCCTACCCCGGCCCTTCCCGCCGGCTGGGGGGGCTCCCCCAGAATCTAAGGGGGGGAGGGACGTGGCAGCAACGGAGGTCACCCCGGTGCCCGCCGCTGCCAGCGCCCCGGCGGGGGCGGTGCCAGATGGTTTGGCAGCGGCGGCTGAGGTAGAGGCTCGGGGGGGTGACGGAGGGGCAGGTGGGGGAGGGGTATCAGGGGCTGCTGGAGGGGCCCCACCAGTCGTATCCCCCGCCATAATGATCAGGGAGGGAGGGAAGGACACCGGGAAGAGAAGGGGAAAGGGGAGGCAGGTGAACCACTCCTCCCCACTAGGCTGCAGGCAGGGGAGGAGGGCACCAAAGGGGATGGGCTGGACAGGGGGGTTTCCAAGGGCTTGTGGGGGACAGTCACCGACTCGGGGTAGAAAACCGGCTCCTCCAGCTGCACTAGGGGAGGGGGGTCATAACAACATTTGGGGAGTGTAGTGAGGTCGGGGCAAACTCAAACGGGGGAAGGGCACAAGCGCATGGGAGGGGACATGGGCGCACTGAATAAGGGGCCAATTGGGGTAGGGCTATCACATGGGGGGGGGGGGGAGCCAGGCTGGAAGCAGGACACGGAACCTAGGGGCTGACTTCAGAGGCAAGGGCGGGGCAAACATGCAAGGGCTGCAGAGGGAGAAGGGCGGGGCAGGCAAACAAACTGAAGTCAGCCAGGTGCTGGGGTAAAGGGGAGGGCAGAAAGGCTGCTAGGGGAAAAAGGGGGCAGGGAGCCAGGGACAAGGCTGGGGGCTGTGGAAGGGGGTTAGTCCAGGATGGGGCGGGGGGCACGTGCGCCCACGTGCGCTTGCAAAAAAAAGAAAAAAAAAGGTCAATGCAGGCTGGCTGCCGCTGCAGGCCCCAAAGGTGGTGAAAGGGGGCAGCAGGCCCAACAAGCAGCGGAGTCCCAGAAGCAGGAGCTTGAGGCAGATGGTGAGTGTCCGCTGGGGGTGGTGGAGGGGGCAGCGCCGACAGTGGTGGTGGCGGTGGGGGGGACACACTGATGGACTAGGCGGCAGGCTCCACACCACACCCCCTGAGTCCCTGCAAACACAGTCAGCACCCCCACCACAAGAGCACAGTCCAAAAGTCACTCAGCTTTTCTGGCCCCCTCCACAGTGGTCTTCAGAGTCCGTGTGCGCTCCCCCAGCAGCAGATGGCCTTGTCCCCTCCTCCTTCGGGGTCCGGCAGCTCTCAGGCAGCAGCAGCAGCAGACCCCAGGCAGCAGCAGCAGCAGCCCCCAGGCAGCAGCTCGGTGGCCAGGCAGGCAGAGAGGACCCCTCACAGGTGGTGTTGATGGTGGTGGTGGTCTTCACAGCAGCGGTAGCAGCAACGGCTGGGGCAGGGGTCCCTCACTCCTCCCCCTCTGGGGAGCGGGCCAGCAGCCCCCCCCCAAGGGGCTGTAGTTGGAAACGAAGCAGCAGCAGCACCCAAGGGTGGGGGGATCTAGCAGCTGGCCAGCAGCCAGGTAGGGGAGATGGTGTCCGGCCCGGCCAGGGGAGCAGCTGGAGCAGGGGCAGGGGCAGTAGTGGCAGCAGCAGCAAGGGCCCAAGGCCAGCAGGAGCAGCAGTCTCCCTCCAGACTAGTGGGGTACAGGAGTCTGGTAGAAGCAAATATACTGGCCACTGGATTAACAGTTTTCTGTTCCCTGACTGACCAGAGCAGGGGCTGCTCCAGGCTAATGAGAACACCTGACTCCAATTAACCTGCAAAGAGTCAGGTGAGGCCATTAAACTAATGTGACTACCTGACTCTAATTAAGGCCCCTCTGATACTATAAAAGGGCTCACTCCAGTCAGGTAGAGGAGAGTTAAGGGAGAGCAAGTGTGGCTGAAGGGCTGGTTAATGAAGACACCCTCAAGTCATTGGTAAGGGAGAAGCAGGAAAGTTGTGGGGAAGTGGCCCAGGGAAATGTAGCAACTCTGGCAGTGAAAGATTGGCTGCCAACAGCTGCTACCATTAGGGTCCCTGGGCTGGAACCTGGAGCAGAGGGTGGGCCCAGGTTCCCCCCCGCCCCCCCCCAACCCACCACTACAGAAACACCTCCTGAGTGGGGAAAACAAGCCCCTGTCAGGACAGGAGGCTAAACTGTTTTGGTATGAGGCCGTAGGAGCAACAGAGACTGTGGGAGTTCTCTCACCAACCTCCTTGCTGGCTTATGATAAGGGCTCAGTAGACTTGATCCCTGGCCCTAGAGAGAGAAGGGCTATGTAGCGGGTTGCAGTGAGCTCTGAAGCTAGCATAAACCGCCTGGAAGTGCTGGACCCATGCGGACAAGGTTGGAGCTCTGCCACAATTGATACAGTGTGCATAATACCTATGAATGTAGTGTATACTGTGCCTAGCACAGTGTACTGGCTAATGTGAATCCAGACTTCCTCTGGACAACATGTAAACAAAGCCATCGAAGCCTTTTCTCTGGAATATTTCCATGGGGCATTATTTCATTTTCTGTAACTGGAAACAAAAACATTAATTTTGTAGCGGAAGAAGAATTTCCAGGATAGATGACATTGTAGAAGATGGGAGTAATAACGGTTAATTACTTGAGCTGAAATTCTATCAGACCTGTTTAATGTCGGTATTACAGTAGTGTAGTAGCCCCACCTAGTTCAGGAGCCCCATTGCACTAGGCAGGCCTGTTGACGGGGGGGGGGGGGGGCAAAGGGGGCAATTGCCCAGGGGCCCGGGCAATTTAAAAGGGCTTAGAGTCTAAATAGATAAGACAAAGGAACAATTATTAAACCCATTTTTATGGATTGGGAACTGAGGCAGAGAGACCTTAAGTGCTCAGAGTCTGTAATTGAATTTAGATCTCCTGAAACCCAGTTCAGTGCCTTAACCACAAGACCATCTTCCTCTCTGTTTAAACTTTAAGCTAAGTGCTGTAGCTATTTCTATGGAGCACTATCTGTATAGTGTTACGCTCACAAGAGCAAGCCATTAACAAACTATAACTGGAAAATGACTATCTATTATGTTCTGTTTTGTGTGGTTTACTACTTGTTTGGGTCTTCATGTAATCTTTTACAGGAAAAAAAATCCAATGTAATATAATACTTGTGACTGATTTATTGCTAGCCACTGTTCAGCTGCTAATTCGCCTTTGTCCCAATATCATTTCCAGTTATTTTTCATTTGCCTAAGTATTCCAGATAGATACTTGATACAGCCCTAGCAGCCAGTAAACATTGAAAATGCATGAGACTAACCAGGAAAATGTTTTATTCCCACCAAACTAAGCTGTATTTTTCAACATTATTGCAGTAGGTAACCTTTTCCTCCAGTCAGTGAAAAGTACACAAAGAAATATTGCTAGAGACTTAGGAGATCCATCATTGCATCTTTTCATTGAATTTTTAGATTGTCCATATCAGCCGTTTTAAATCAGTGCAGCTCTTTTGACTTCAATGAAGCTATGCTGATCTACACCAGATGAGGGCCTTGCTCATAGCCTCTCCCTTCCTTTGTTTGTTTGTTTTTATTTCTTTTTCAGCTGTCACAGAGGGAGGTCTGGTTGCAAACTTTTTGCTCTGACCTTTCACAGGTGTTCCACTAGCCCTTCAGCAGAACGTGTAAATCACCATACCACATTGGCTCAGATTTTAATCCAAAGGCCTGATCATGCAAATCAATGGATTCTTACCATTGGCTTCAGTGGGAGTAGTGTCAGGCCTCTCCTTATTACAGACAGGCTTTTCAAAAGATCTGAATGGAGTTAAACACCCAGCTCCCACTGAAACTTGTTGGGTGCCTAGCTCCCTTAACCTTGTTTGAAAATCCCACTTTCCAAGCATGGTGATCAGCAAGGTGCTGGCAGGGTCTTCACAAAGTATGGTGTGCAGCTCATAGTAAAAGTGGCTGGTCTGCAGCTCAGCGCCAGCTCAATAGTTGGCCTCCCTGACCTTGTGGTATGTCTGCTGAACTTCCTTCACTTTCACACAGCACTGCTTCTGATCCCTGTTGCACCCCTGTGCCTGCATCCCCTGTGCAGTCTTTTAGTTGATGTCCTCTTTTCTACAGCTGGTCCATTGTCGTGATTACATAGCCTCCTCTTCGCATGGGCCCATGAGATCCAATACCTTCTGTCTACTCCAAGTAGAAGTGCATCTCAGGCATGGGGCCAGCATGGTCAGTTGAAGTTGTGCTTGCCAATCTGGGCAATGAGGGAAAGGCATTTCAAACCCACACGGGAGGCTTTAAAGGATTACCCAGGGTACAGTTTTAATGGATGGACAGTGATGACCGCTCAGTTCCCAACCTGGGGTGCCTTTTAACCTGCTTCAGTATGAGAGCTACAACTCCTGGTCTGTTTAGACACAGCCTCCTGTCTGTAAATTACTCCCAGCTATATTGTATGAATGCTCTAGCCATCCACTCATAAATTACATTACAGGGCAACACCGGCAGACTCCTAGTCCCTGGCTTTCTCCCAGAAATGTGCCTCTTGTCCTGCCCAGCACCCTCGTGGACAATACAAACTCATATAAAGTGCATCATTTATTAACAGAAAATGATATGCGCAAATCTTGTTTCCCCAAACACTTCAGTACAAATGCACAGGTTTAGATAAAACAACTTTATGAGCTACAGAAGGATAGATTTTAAGTGACTCCAAACAATGAGGCATATAAATCAGAATTGGTTACAAGGAAATAAAAGATAAAACACCACTAACAATAACTTAACATGCTAAATGAATACAAAGCCAAAGGTCTCTCTCACCACATGTTCCAGCAGTCTTACTGGCTCTTTCAGTCAGGATCTTTCACCCAGACCAGTGCTGCTTCCTTTAGGTGTTGATGATGCCATGGGTACAGAGCAAGGGAGAGATGATTTGGGGTATCTGCCCTCTCCTCTTATAGCCCTTTCTCTTGAGCAAGAATAATCTCTAGCTGATGTTCAGGAGACAAACTCTGTGGTCAGGAACCTTAAGCTGCTTCTTTGTCAAAATGTAGATTTGATTCCGCCCCCCCCCCCACACACACACCCACTTCCTGCCAAAGAGTGGCCATTCACTCAGTGATAGTCCATTTGAGCTCATTGAAACCTGGCTGAGGCATTGGCTAGCCTTTTGTCTCTGGGGAACTTCTTTGTGACTGCCCTCCAGAATATGTTGGAAGGTGTCTTGTAATATCATACAGTGGAATCTTATATTTTTACATTCAATGTTGCCACACATATTTTACCAGGACAATAATGGTCAGCAGATCGAGTTTTCAAATGATACCTTACACAGTATGCTTTGTACAAAATTTAACACAGTTTTGTGAACGTAAGGATTCAGACTGTAACAGAGGAGGGGGGCACCTCTGGTCTCCATGACCCTGGGCAGTGGAGGTTACAATTGTGACCAGAATGGTCACTTGTTGCAGAGAATGGGGCATTGTGGGACTGCTGCTGGAGGTCTCATAGGATTGACATAGATCATGCAGTTTTTACACTTGTATTGTGTCGACCTCAGTAGGTGAACCATGGCTCCATGCCTTACGGGAAGGTGGTTTTACTGTATCTCCATAACAAGGCACTTACATTGGTGGGAGATGTACAAATTGGTCAACACAAGGTGCCCTAACTTTTTAGTGTAGACCAGGACTCACAGTAACCAGACTGTAGTTAGAATACCTGCTTCAGGTGCTGTTGTATCTGTATTACCAAAAGTTAATGTATATAGTGAGTTTCTCTTTTGAGTTCCCTCTTTCATTAAGTATGATTCAGTAGAAAACAATATCCAAAAACTTAGCACCAGATTCTGACACTTACTCCACAAAATGTCCCATTGACTTCAGTAGGACTATTCGTTGTCAGCAACGGTAGCAGAATCTGGCCTTTACTGCTTGATTGCTTCCTTCCATTCTGTGTGTCCCTGTTTATATTGAAGTACATTATCTCATTTTAGCTTTTAACCTTACCAACATAGCTCAATTCTCTGACAAAGAAAGCTCTCCACCTGCCATTTCAAGCATTTTTGATATTACAGACTATTACAAACCCACCCCACAATTTGGTATGACTGGCAGTCACTGCTCAAGAGATTGCAATTGCAAAGATGCTGGAAGTCAAAGTGAACTGTATTAGCAAGAGCTGTGTGGGGAAGCATGCAGGAGTCTAAAACTTGCAGGATGCCTGTGTCAGTAAATGTTAGCAGTCTTTCCCTTTCCATTCACTCATAACTTGAAAGCTAAACAAACTATTTTTACATTTAAACACTGAATCAATTGCTTTGTGAACACACAGATTATACACGTTCTTAATATGGGTGGTACGTTAGCTCTTCCATTCATGGAGAAATAGGTGCAATTGGCATATAATCTTTGGTTACAGATATTTTTGGTCTGACACAAAGACAGGCCTATATATTTTCAAAACCTAGCTGGGGTTTTTTAGTCATGGTTTTTATATTCAGACAGAATTAGTAGGTGGAAGTGATCATATGTAGACTTTACAGAAAGTCTGGGGAATATTTACCATCCAGACTAGCAAAGATCTCAGTAGGTGAGTAGTAAAGTATTCTTAAGGGCAAAATCCTGTCCTACTGTAAGCTCCAGAAGGCGCATTGGGGAATGGACTGGGGGAGACAGAGTGGCATGGGAGCAGCTAAGCAAAGAAAGCTTTGTCATTCTTCCCTGCCCTGGCAGTATGGCTCGTGGAAGGCTATGGGGCGCACACGTAGTGGCCCTTACTGCATCCTTCACAGTCTCCTGCTTAGTGTTTCCTACTTAAGGCCATGTTAGCTGGGCATCTAAATATGCCTTTGGAGGGCTTGATCTCGCCAGGCTCCAATTCAGCAAAGCACTTAACCACATGCTTACCTTTGAGCATGTACATACTGCCATTGGGAGCAATGAGATTCCTTAGGTGGTTAAATTAAATAGTAGTATGTGTATTCAAGTGCTTTATTGGAATGGGGTCAAATGCTCCGCACCTTGTAGGCTTGAGGAAACACAGGATGGGATTTTGTCCTGGTGAGTGAGTAAGTTAATCAAATGATGCATTAAGATTCCAGGGTGAAATCCTGGCCCGAGAGAAATCAATGGGAGTTTTGACTTCAGTGCAGCCAGGATTTCAGTCTAGTGTTGATCAGAGTGTTTCCTATGTGATAGACGAATCAAATTGAATGAGAAGCAATACCTGGGAGCTTAAGATGTTTTGGATTCTCCTATTAATGATTTGACTGTCGAAGCAGGATGTTGCCTTATGTTCTGACAAAGTTTAGTTTGTTCTTCAGTTCGAAGAACTAGTTTGCTGTTAATGGGTCCTCACTAATCAGACAGGCCATGTGGCAAGCTTATCCAGGAGACTGTCTGCAGTACTCAAGGTCGTCCTCATATTTCAGAGGGAATGGCATCTTGGAATCTAGGCTCTTAAAATGTCCTGAGGAGTCCTCTGATCTCCTGGAGTCCTTGGATCCTGTAATGCACCATGCTGATCCCCAAATATTCAGCAACTGTGTCCTCAGCTGCTTCAAAGTGCTTACTCATACAGGTCTTTTTAAATTTAGTTTAGTTTCAGTGGGCAAACAAATGGAATGATCTCGTTTTGGCTTCAGGATGGAACGTGGACATTTCATAAGATACTACTCAGCGACTGTCAGCTGTTTCACTGTAAGGATGCTCCCCCCCCCCCCCACACACCAAATTCTAGCACTGCCTTGCCTTTCCCCCAAATTATTTTTTTTAATTTTGTGAAAATATGAAATAAAACTGTTCTGCTCCATATTTGGGAATTAAAGAGTTCAAGTGTTTTCCATGTGGGAAAACTAATGTTCTCCTAAAGATACCTGACAAGGGACAAGCCCTGTTTGCCTTATTTACACAAGAGTTCTGACTTCAGGGTGAGAGAACTTGTGTAGGACAAGGTGGGTTTGATTCCAAATGAAGATTGCTGGTTTGAAACAGAGCTGGCCCTGCTTAGCTCTTCTGAAATCATTAAGGGATGTCCAGTGCTCACAGAGCAGGCTGAGGGTGGGAATCCTTCAACCTGGCCAGCGTTAGGGGAAATGTTTTCTGAGCTGGCACAGGGACAGGCCTATTTCCATCTCCAGCTTTTTCAAGATGTGATATCAGCCTAACAGGTAAATTGGCATTAAGTGCAATAGCCAATCTGTTTTCCACATGCTTGTTTGGTCTTAATCCATCATGAATAATCCATTCAAGACAGTCAGCAAATCACAGGCCATACTTCACATCGCTGGAGTCACTTAGTATAGGGCAAGTCTACACTACAGCGCTACGGCAGCTCAGCAGCACTGATGCAGCTCTGCCGCTGGAGCGCATCTGGTGAGGACGCGCTATGCTGATGGCCAAGCGCTCTCCTGCCGACATAATTACTCCACCTTGATGAGGAGAAGCAGAAGCTAAGTCAGTGGGAGAGCATCTTGCAGTGACATAGCGCTGATATGGACTGCACAAAACTTGTGTCGCTTGTGGGAGGGGGGGCTTTTGCGCATCCCTGAGCGATGTAATATAGATCGACTTAAGCGGTAGAGTAGACCATATTTTTCCCATTAGCAGAGGCCTTAAACCCAGCAAGGTGTGTGTCTGCGTAAAGGAGGCTGGGCGAGAGTGAGAAGAGAAATCTCATGAAAATCAGTACTGTGAATTTTTTTTTCTGATGCATCTCCAGTGCATGCATTGCAGGGTGGGACTTTTCCGATGGCACACAAACAGTGTTTCCTGAGATGCAGGTCAGATACCAGGTCTGTCAGCGTTCTGATGAGTGTGAGAGACAGATATGTATGATCAAGAAAATAACCCATATTGAAGATCATCTTCTGATTGTCAGGGGAGTGCATTCCCTTTTATAACAGGCAAAAACAATGATTCTGAAATTATCCTACTCTCTAATCAACTCTGAATCTTTTTGCACTTTTGCTCTAATGCTTCTCTGTCCTTCAATGAAGCTTTGAGGCTGCTGTGTCAGACCCTGAGGAAGTGGGGGAGCAAGGTTAGCTTTAAGCCATGATCCCAGGGGCTGCCAAGTGTGGACCAACCCCATAGTGTAATTTAGAGCAGTCTCAGGCTGCTCTAAATTACACCGACTTGTTATGGGCACTGGTGTGCTAGATGTGGGGGATGCTCTTGGAATAGCTTCTCTCTCCTTCCCCCACACAACTCAGCTCCAGGGGGGTTGTGAATCCAGTGCAGAGTTTGTTGAAATGCCACACTCGTTCCCCAGGTGCAGAGTAGGGGAGGGTGTTGTTTGGGAGTGGTGGAGGAGGAACAGAGGAGAGTCAGAGGCAGGAGGAGAAGTGGGGAAATAGCAAGTTGCTCCTTTCTCCTGCCCTGACTACTATAATGATTTTGCTGAGTTTTGTTGCTGCTTTCTCAACTGCAAGACTGTGACCCAGCAGGTGCCCCCTTGTCACCAGCTTCAAGGTTCTGCCCTGTAGTTTAAGGAGGGCTGGTCTGGTGGATGTAGAAGTGACTGAATCAGGCAAGCTAGGTTCCGTTCCTAGCGCTGCCACTATCTACTACTCTTACTCTGAGTAAGTTTCCTCATTTTAGGAATCAGGAAAATAATATCTTGTGTGAACACTCTGGGTATGTGTACACAGCCTATGGCAGCGATTCCCTTACTCTTAATGAAAAGTGCCTTACTCTAGGAGTGTTCCAACTGAAATCAATGGGACAATTTGCTGAGTAAGGTAGAACACAACATGAGTGAGGGTATCAGAATCTGACCCTAAACTTTTACATCCTTTTCCTCTACATCCCATGTTCTTTGTAAATGCCTTTGGCTTCTGTGGAGTGGAGGCCAACTTTAAATATTATTTAAACTCATTGTTTTACTAGTTAAGTTTAAAGTAAGTTATAAGTAAAAGCAGCAGCTCTGATGCTCTGATGGGATCCCCAATATTATGAAAGTCACATGGATGATCAGCTATATTGTAAAAAACGATGCAAATCAGAATGACCTCTTAAAAGCTAACATCCCAGGATCAGTTGAAGTCCCATTGACTACAGAGGGGCCAGGATTCCACCCATGGTCCGCAGCTATGGCACTCTTTGCAGACTCCTTTAGAAATTAGCTGAAAGTAGTTTGTTGTCTAGGTGTGGATTAAATCCACAGTCTTCAGATCAGTTTAGGAAAACAAATTAGCTGTGATATTGATCTTACTGAATGATTTTGTTAAATGGGCACTTTTTTAAAACCACATGCAAGTAATGCACATGAAGGGCTGCAATCTGCCTCAATAAAGACAATGGGAGCAAAATTGGGACTGAAAGGTTTTGTACTAACTACTTTAGACACCGCAGTAATGTATCTGCAGTACAGCATAGGTGTCCCCAGGATGCTTCAATATGCCTCAACCCTGACCTGGTAGGGGGTGAGTACTTCCTACTCCATAGCCACCTCTTGATGGTTTGTGATGTGGACACAAGTTCACTAGCAAATGGTCTGAAACCAACAATTCATTTCAAATGGCAAGCCACATTTTTAATTAACACAACTCAAACTAGATGTGAAGTGGTGACTTAGAAGTGAAAGACTCTGCCTGGCAGTTATCAGCAACAAAAGCAGATGTGGCTCCAGTACAATAAGAACTGACCTCTTTCCTGGCTATCTCTGCACCTCACATGGGTTTTCTCCCTCCAGCTGCCAACAGAATTCAAAGGTGGGATCTGAGATGTTGAGGGGCTCAAATACTATAGTGATGGGCACAGTTAGAATATGCTAGATAAATAGATAATTTAATATGTGAGAAGGCAGAACTTTATGGCAATGTAAGTGGCTTCTCTAGATTCTTTGCCATTCAGCCACTGTTTTACCAGCTGAAATTTTCTATTTTGACAAAATAGGGAAAAAAGATTTAGTCCTTTGTCTCACTCTCCTTGACACTGGTGAGGCCTCAAGCTGGAGTAGTGAGTCCAGTTCTGGGTGCCACAAGTTAGGAAAGAGCCCAGAGGAGAGCAACAGAAATGATGAAAGGTTTAGAAAACCTGACCTATCAGGAAAGGTTTTAAAAAAACTGTTTAGTTTAGCATGTTTAGTCTTGAGGAGAGACGACTGAGGGGGACCTGATAAGTCTTCAGATATATTAAAGGCTATATAAAGAGGACTGTGAACAATTGTTTTCCATGTCCATTGAAGGTAGGATGAGAAGTAATTAGATTAATCTGCAGCAAGGGAGATTTAGGTTAGATAACCTCTGGAACAGGCTTTCAAGGGAGGCTGCAAAATCCCTATGATTGGAGGTTTTTAAGAACCGGTTGGACAAACACCTGTCGGGGATGGTCTAGGTTTACTTGGTCCTGCCTCAGTGTAGGGGGCTGGACCTGATCTCTTGAGATCCCAACTTTCTTATCTCAAATAAGACTAAGTTATTTGGGTCAGGGACTGTTTCTTATTATGTGTGTACAGAGTGCCTAGCACAATGGGGCCTCGGTTTTGAGGGGACCTTCTGGTGCTACAGTAATACAAATAACGTGATTTCTTTGCAAGTAAGGAAATATCCATGGATGGATCCAATCCCACTGTGGACACTGTGTTGCGTTAGGAATATCAGAAGAACGTATTGCATTCAGGCTGCATGTTTACTATAGGATCTTAGAGCTATTATCCCATTGCCTTTAAGACAATGTATGCTACATTAGCGTCACATTGAACGGGGTGCTGCTTTTGAAGGAAATTGCTTAAAATTAATTTTGGTGGCCTGGGCTAGATCAGACCTTTGAAGGAAAGAGAACAGTCTTTTTTATATAATAAAGGATATGCTGGAAATAAAAAAATATGAAAATGCTGAACATGCATCAGTGAACAAGATATGAAAATTGATGGCAGCTCACCTTTGTGGATTTTGTTGGTCCTTTCAAAGGACACATATTTTGTGTAGCCACTAATGCTTTTTCAAAGTGATCAGAATTCTCTGATCTATTGAATTGATTGTCTAGAGACTGCATGGCATGTTTTGCCATCATGAGCTTCCAAAGCAGCCTGCAAATGTCAATGGTCTTATCAGTTCAGAACTTTGAAGAAGAATGGTGTGTGTCAAATCAATTAATTTTGTATTATCTTAAGGAAACACAGCTGAAGCTACAACAAAGGAATCTCATGGAGGTCTAGTTGTTTGACGGTAATACATATCTTTTCTGAACTTACTGAAACCACTAAAGGTAAGCAGAGTTTTTTAAACCTGGTCAAAAAATACTAGCTCTTAACTATGCAATAGAGCAGGGGTGGGAAAACTTTTTGGCATGAGGGCCACATCTGGGTATAAAAATTGTATGGCAGGCCACGAACGCTCACGAAATGGGGGTTGGGGGGAGGGAGGGGAAGGAGAACTGTGGCTGGGGATGCAGGCTCAGGCCAGAAATGAGGAGTTCGGGGTGCCGGGGAAAGGGGGTATGTGGGGGGGGGCAGGTAGGGTTGTGGGCTCTGGGGTGGGGCTGGGGATGAGTTGTTAGCGGTGTAGGAGGGTGTTCCAGGCTGGGACTGAGGGGGATCAGGACTGGGGCAGGGTGTTGGGGTGCAGGCTCCGGGCAGCGCTTACCTCAAGTGGCTCCCAGAAGCAGTGGCATGTCTCCCATTCTGGCTCCTATGTGGCAGTGCAGCCAGGCGACTCTGCTGCACGCTGCCCCATCTGCAGGTGCCACCCCTGCATCTCCCATTATCCGTGGTTCCCAGCCGATGGGAGCTGCAGGGGTGGCGCTTGGGGTGGGGGCAGCATGCGGAGCCCCCTGGCTGCCCCTATGTGTAGGAGCCAGGGGGAGATATGCTGCTACTTCTGGGAGCCGCACAGAGCAGTCCCTGACCTGCTTCCCTGGCTGGAGCGCCGGAGCGGGGCAAGCCCCAGACACTGCTCCCCAGCGAGAGCTCGAGGGCCGGATTAAAATGGCCAGATCCAGCCTACGGGCTGTAGTTTGCCCACCCCTGCAATAGAGTCTAACTAGGTTCATAGTGTAAGCATGGCCAAGACAGGGCCTTCATAAACAGTAGAATAATAGAATGGTCTCACAGTGCAGAGGCATTTTTGTAATCTTTTTTTCAAGAGCTATCTATGATGCCTTAAATAGCGAAGTTAAACATGATGGACATAATTCTGAACACAACTTGACCTTGTCTACACTATTACCTAATATTCGCCAACTTGACTCCTCACAACTACATGTCGTCACGGAGGATTCTTATTGGGGCTACAAGTCCTGGGGGGAGGCAGGTTGACTGAATAATGAAGGAATTGAACCTAGTGGATGCTCACAAAGTATTCACATAAGCTTTAGGTAAATATATGAAACGAAAACGAGTGATTACTAATGTAATATTGCATTCCTCAAACTGTAGAGAAAAACATTCACATGCAAGCAAGCAATTTTTGCACAGTAAGTTTATATGAATAACAAAGGGAACTGTTAAATACTGTAACAAGAATTTTTTCTTATACATGCCTCTCTCATTGGCATGAATCATACTATACGTACAGGTTTCAGAGTAGCAGCCATGTTAGTCTGTATCCGCAAAAAGAAAAGGAGTATTTGTGGCACCTTAGAGACTAACAAATTTATTTGAGCATAAGCTTTCGTGAGCTACAGCTCACTTCATTGGATGCATTCAGTGGAAAATAAAGTGGGGAGATTTATGTATACAGAGAACATGAAACAATGGGCGTTACCATATACACTGTAACGAGAGTGGTCAGGTAAGGTGAGCTATTGCCAGCAGGAGAGCGGGGTGGGGTGGGGGGGAAAAACCTTTTGCAGTGATAATCAAGGTGGGCCATTTCCAGAAGCTGACAAGAATGCCTGAGGAACAGTGGGCAGGGGGGAATAAACATGGGGAAATAGTTTTACTTTGTGTAATGACCCATCCACTCCCAGTCTTTGTTCAAGCCTAAATTAATTGTATCCAGTTTGCAAATTAATTCCAATTCAGCAGTCTCTCGTTGGAGTCTGGTTTTGAAGTCTTTTTGTTGTAATATTGCGACTTTTAGGTCTGTAATCGAGTGCCCAAAGAGATTGAGGTGTTCTCCAACTGGTTTTTGAATGTTATAATTCTTGACATCTGATTTGTGTCCATTTATTCTTTTACGTAGACTGTCCAGTTTGGCCAATGTACATGGCAGAGGGGCATTGCTGGCACATGATGGCATATATCACATTGGTGGATGTGCAGGTGAACGAGCCTCTGATAGTGTGGCTGATGTGATTAGGCCCTATGATGTTCCCCTGAATAAATATGTGGACACAGTTGGCAACCGGCTTTGTTGCAAGGATAGGTGCCTGGGTTAGTGGTTCTGGTGTGTGGTTGCTGGTGAGTATTTGCTTCAGGTTGTGGAGCTGTCTGTAAGCAAGGACTGGCCTGTCTCCCAAGATCTGTGAGAGTGATGGGTCGCCTTTCAGGATAGGTTGTGGATCCTTAATAATGCGTTGGAGAGCTTTTAGTTGGGGGCTGAAGGTGATGGCTAGTGGCGTTCTGTTATTTTCTTTGTTGGGCCTGTCCTGTAGTAGGTAACTTCTGGGTACTCTTCTGGCTCTGTCAATCTGTTTCTTCACTTCCGCAGGTGGGTATTGTAGTTGTAAGAATGCTTGATAGAGATCTTGTAGGTGTTTGTCTCTGTCTGAGGGGTTGGAGCAAATGCAGTTGTATCGTAGAGCTTGGCTGTAGACAATGGATCGTGTGGTGTGGTCTGGATGAAAGCTGGAGGCATGTAGGTAGGAATAGCCGTCAGTAGGTTTCAGGTATAGGGTGGTATTTATGTGACCATTGCTTATTAGCACCGTAGTGTCCAGGAAGTGGATCTCTTGTGCGGACTGGTCCAGGCTGAGGTTCGTGGTGGGATGGAAATTGTTGAAAGCATGGTGGAATTCCTCAAGGGCTTATTTTCCATGGGTCCAGATGATGAAGATGTCATCAATATAGCGCAAGTAGAGTAGAGGCATTAGGGAACGTGAGCTGAGGAAACGTTATTCTAAGTCAGCCATAAAAATGTTGGCATACTGTGGGGCCATGCGGGTACCCATAGCAGTGCTGCTGATTTGAAGGTATACATTGTCCCCAAATGTGAAATAGTTATGGGTGAGGACAAAGTCACAAAGTTCAGCCACCAGGTTTGCCGTGACATTATCAGGGATACTGTTCCTGACGGCTTGTAGTCCATCTTTGTGTGAAATGTTGGGGTAGAGGGCTTCTACATCCATAGTGGCCAGGATGATGTTTTCAGGAAGATCACCGATGGATTGTAGTTTCCTCAGAAAGTCAGTGGTGTCTCAAAGATAGCTGGGAGTGCTGGTAGCGTAGGGCCTGAGGAGGGAGTCTACATAGCCAGACAATCCTGCTGTCAGGGTGCTAATGCCTGAGATGATGGGGCATCCAGGATTATGGATCTTGGGTAGCAGATAGAATACCCCTGGTTGGGGTTTTGGGGTCCCCCCCAGCTCTCCTGCTGGTAATAGCTCACCTTACCTGATCACTCTTGTTACAGTGTGTATGGTAACACCCATTGTTTCATGTTCTCTATGTATATAAATCTCCCCACTGTATTTTCCACTGAATGCATCCGATGAAGTGAGCTGTAGCTCACGAAAGCTTATGCTCAAATAAATTTGTTATTCTCTAAGGTGCCACAAGTACTATATATACATGTTTTACAATCTGCAAGATGTCCAAGACATCTGCTAGATATACTTATCAATTGACTTGATATTCTCTGTGGTATTTCAGAAGCACAGAAAAGTTTTGACTCTTTTTGAGGAGTCCTCTAATGAGTAAAGATTAAATATGCATTCAACATAATTTATAGTTAATTTTATTAAGTGGAATTGAGTAAGTCTCAAGCCAGAGACAGTGTTTCAGCATGAAAACTTCAGAACAGACCTCTCCCCGTTCCAGAGGAAAGATATAAGATCACGAAAGCCAAATTGGTTCCTTGCAGTTTCTGATGAGATCATTCTAAAAATTTAGTTAATGGAAAATTAATTATAAAGGGCTGGTTTGATAAGCCACTAATGAAAACAGTTATTGGGGTTTTTTGTTTTTTTTAGTGAAATTGTATTGAAAAATTCAGAAAGACTCCCCCAGTTCAACTTCATTGCAAGGAATGTGCCGCATTTAGACACAACTTTACCCAGGAATGGCTTCATAGTGGAAATTTAAAATGGCAGATTTATAAATGAAATCAAGCTGCTCAGAAAATGTTTTGTGCTAAGAACCCAAATGCCTCATTTTAACTTCAAATGGAATTAAACCAAAATGCTGAATCCAAACATCTGCAAATCTGGGAAAGCTCAGATCTAGGTCTGAGCTGTTTTTGATTGGACCTTATGTCTGTAGTGGGATAAACACAAAGTTCATGGTTATTTTGTTTGAGAGTTTTGGACTGTGTAGATGTGGGTCTGAAATTTGGGGCTTGGGTTTACCTTAATTTAAAAATTCCTGAACTATTATTATTTTTGCATCCCTTTCATTTTGTGGGTTTTTTTGCACATTTTTGCCTGGAGAGACATCTTGGCAAATTGATGGGAGATGATTTGCCCAGGTCTAGTGTGTCAGGAACTACACTGATTTATACCAAATGAGGATCTGGCCTACTATCTATCCACCTAATTCAAGTATTTAACATGCCCATCCCTTTATTTCTGGGTGTCATCTATGTATGCTATTACAAACTATACACACTGTGACATCTACAGTAGGCACAACCTGTTGAATTGCAGATGGGCTAGTAGCCATAACACTGAGTTTAGGTGTTTTCAAATGTGTTAGCTTCAGACTTTATTTTGAGTTTGCTCTTAGGAGTTAGAGGCCAATGGGCCATCTTTCTTCTGAATGTCATTATTGATTTACATTCTATATAATAAGTTAAAAAAAACATTTCTAGTCTCAAATAGAAAAGTTTCTTTTCATTGATCTTCCCCATTGCTTGGTATGAGAATATTTTGTTCTACAGCCTAATTGATAGCTGACCTTTTCTCCATATGCTCTAAACCAGGGAGTATAGTGTTTGTCTTGTAATTACATTTCTGCCAGAAGGTAGGTTTTTTCCTTTTTTCTTTTAAGAGATCTAAACAATTATTGACAGTAGGATGCAATCTTTTCAACATTTTAATCAAGAAGCCCACTAGGTTTAGCTGGTGCTTTAACTTGCCACCAGGAGTTTAATAGCGTAGTGGAGCAATAACAGCAACAGTGCAGTGTTCAGATGACAGAGGCAGCCCTGGGCTTTATCAACAGGTAGACCAGATATTAGCTGAGGGCAGCAAGTGTTAATTAACTGTTTGTGCAGGTGGCTGGGGGGTGCAAAGGTAGATATTTTCTTATTTGCCTAGAGCTTCATAAACCCTAAAACTAGACCTGATAAAGCCACTGCAATTACATGACTTAAATTAGGGAGCACAGAGAGTGTGTGTGTGTGTGTGTCTGTGAGAGAGTTTTACTGTGAAAGAAGTAGCAGTGGGTGCCATTCTACTTCTATTGATGTCAACGGCAGAACTCTTATGTATTAACTAGAGCTGGGTGGGAAATGCTTTTCCCATCCCATGAGAATTTTCCAGAGTTTGGAAATGTTTCTGTTCCAAATAGTCAATTTAAAAAAAAAAAAATCTCTCAAACTAAAAATATGATTTTTTTTTTAATTTCTCAATTCAATTCAATCAAAATGTTTTGTTTCAGTTTCAACCATTTTTATATTAGCAGTACTATAATTAGCTTAAATTTCTGTACTTTTTTGTATAGAAATCAGTAAATCCAAAATTTTTCGTTTTGGAAGTATCAAAATGGGAAGTTTCAACAATTTCATAACTTTTTCCAAAAGAGTTCTAGTTCTGATGTTTATCAAAATCTACCCTTTTTTCCTCCAAAAAGGACTGGTTTTGACAAATTGGCTCTTTTTTTTTTTTTTGACAAAAAATGGTTGATTGAAAAAATTCCAGACCAGCTATATGTGACTTCAGTAAGAGCAGGCCTAGTGTCTTTATATGGCTAAGATCCAGCATAGTATCACCTTAATATCTGTAATACCCTGCTATCTGGGTATATGGGGAGAGGAATTTTGCCCAGCTTAATGATTTAATTGGTTGTTTTCATCTCTCACTACTGTGATCCTGAAAGTTGGGGTCTCTAATTCCAGTAAAGACAAGCTATCTGCACTGCAGAATTTAGGACAATCAGAGGTCAAGGTTCAGGAGTGACACTGGGCCTTGCACCCTTTGGGCTGTGAAGGCCGGGGATCATTAATGGATGATTCATTCACCTCCTGGAGCAGGGAAGCTGAGCTCCCATTAGCAGTGAGCCACAGCCATCACTCTTGAATTCCTGGAGTAGCTGCCTGTATGTAGAATGGCAGGATAACCTCAAAGGAGGCTTTGTATCCTAACGGGTGTGAGTTCAATGAACTAAGATATAAACTGTATCTGCAGTTCACAAAGCTGCTGTTAAAAAGAACTAGGAGATTATCAAGGCGAAATCTGGTCGGTCAAGAGTAACTGAAGTATTTGACTTCATGGTAGCCAGACTGCATTTTTCAGCAATACTGGAACTGTGCAAGAAATGTTTCATGCTTGGAGCAAAACAGGCACATTTGTGCTTTCGCTTTGATTGATTTTTGGAAAGCAAAAGCAAAGAGCTACATTCTGCTCTGAGCTACAGTCAGCGTCACTTCGGATGACTTCAAAGGCCAAATTCTGCTCTCAGTTACAATAGTATAAATCCAGAGTAACTGCATTAAATTTGTGAAAAAAATTAGGCCCCAAACCACACTTTGTTTGCACGATAGTAGGAGTTAGAGCTGAAGATGAAATGGTAACTTAATTGCTTCGGCACATTTTCAAGGAGCAAATATATACTTGCTGGACATGATCACTGTTGCTTAAACTCACAAGGGAAAGTTTGGAGAACGTAACTGCTGAGAAGTTGTTGTTTTTTTGTTTTTTAATCTGTAAACTTATGAAATTGCTCAGTGTAATTTAGCTGTTCTTTTCTAGCTGATTTAATTGTTTTAGTGCTCATGAATAAGGCTAAGTTTTACTCATGGGTATCTTTAGTAAAAGTCATGGACAGGTCACAGGCAGTAAACAAAAATTTACCTGTCTATGACTTCTATATACTCCTAACTAAAACTTGGGCCAGAGTGCCATGGGTGCTAGGAGGTGGGTAGGCCAGGATCCCTGCTGGTGCTGGTGGGGAGACAGGCAGCAGCATGTGGACCCATGCTGGCACTGGTGTGGGGGCAGGGTGGCAGCACGTAGCCCAGGACCCCCGCTGGCCCTGGTGTGTGGTGGGGGGCGAGGGGGCGGGGCAGCTGCACATGACCTGGGACCCCTGCTGGTGGTGGGGGGTGGGGTCAGGCTCCCTGCCTGGCTCCAACCAGCATGTCCCTGCAGCTCCTAGGGGAGGGGTGGCCAGGGGGGCTCTGCGCACTGCTCCTGCCACAAGCGTCGGCTCTGCAGCTCCCATTAGCCGTGAGCCACAGCCAATGGGAGTTCTAGGGGTGGCGCCTGCAGGCAGGGGCAGCTTGTGGAGCCCCCAGGCCCATCTGCCTAGGAGCTGCACGGACATGTCTGTTGGAGCCAGGGAGCCCCTGCAGGTAAGCACCAGCCGCACCCCAAACCCCAGCCCTGAGCCCCCTCCCACAGACCTAAACTGCTGCTGCTGGCCTGGGGCTGCCTGGCTCGGGCAGCCGCTTCAGAAGTCACAGAATCAGTGACTTCCGTGACCTTCGTGACAGACACGCAGCCTTACTCATGAAAGATTCCAGATTGATAGCCAAGGAGACTAAATTCCTCTATTTACTTACAGAACAGAAAAGAACATTGTAAACTTCTTCAGACTGCCTTGTCACAATATGCTTAACTCCAGACCTTTTTTCTTTAAGGGTAAGAGAGAAATTTGGTCTTAAGACCATTCGGTTCTTGTCCTCTTCACCACAATTTCCAGCAAAAGTAGTGGTAGTGATGGTTTTAATGATTTGGATCACCAAGAATGGTACAAAGACCACAAACTTGTGCCTATGTCTTTGAATAGCTATTAGACGGTATAAACATTGTTCATCACTTCTGTACTAGATTAGATTATGCTCATGAGCTATAGGTGAAAGACTCTTCTACCCCATCATCAGTCTTCTGAGCCATCCAGGTTTGGGGTTTTGATTTGAAAGGAAAATAAGCAAAAATTTCCATTTTTTTTCTTTTTCGTTTAAAGGAGGCTAATATAAGAAAAAGGATGGTACTTCATGGACTTTCATCATGGGGCTGACAGTAACAAAATGGAGGATATAGGAAAAGGAAGATGTGGTACTTGTAACAAATGTAGTACAAATTATAGTTGGTAGGACTTCATCTTCTGCGTCTTGCACTAAGAAGGAAACTCGGTGGGAGCTGGACCTAATTCTCCTCCGATGAGCATCAACTCAGCAGTTCTGCCACCTCCTTCTCCATTTATAAAATCATTACCTCCACAGGATCCAGCCAGGGTTTGTCAATGCTCCTAAGCACTCATATTTTGTCAAGTGAGTCATCTTGTGTAGCTTGCATAACTTTAGTGAGTCTTGATTGGCTGAGTCTAGCTTTCCTGCTGGTGGACCATTGCACTTTAGCAGGTGAAAAATGCTTTTAAACATGTACATAAGCAGGAAGGAAATTATATAGAATACTAACTGCACAGGAGAAAATTGGAATGACCTATAAAGTACATCTCAGGTGGATGAGTCCCTAAGTTTGAGTTCTGGTCCTAGGGACATTCAGCTTTAGTAAATTCCCCTCTTCCCTCGGGAAAGGACATTCTTCTGCCACAAGACGTACCCCAATGGGATCCTGTTTGAGAGCAACAATAATTATTAATAGATGTACAAAATCAATAACAAATCTAATAGCAGATCTTTGCTAAAGCCTGCTTCCTAAGGGTATTTTCAAATTTCGTGCAAATAAAACTTCATTTAGCGTTTTACATTTTCTTATTCATTTCCCATGCTACTCTCACTTTTGAATGACAAATAGCTTTGTTTTCTTTAATATATCTCCGTAAAGAGCCCAGTCCTGCAACCTGTTTCCTCCTTAGTTAAATGAGGATAATGATCCCTGGGTTCTAGCTACTTTTGCTTACTGATGTTCCAGGGATGGTTAAGGAGTTTTGATTCGTGAGCTGATATTTGGACCTTTGCTCATCACAGCTGGTAAATGTTTACAGGGTGCTGGTGGGGTCTGTGGTCAGTCTGGCTCCGTTTGAGAGGCTGAGGATCCAGTATTAGAATGCTAACATGAGTAGTAAGCATTACCTTTTGCTTCACGTTCCCTGCAGTTCTAAGGAAAGGCAACGCCACCAAGAATGTTCCTGATTGCTATGTTCCTGATTGCTTTCTGGGAATATATGCTTTCTTGCAACCCCCAGAGCCTACATTCTCCCTCAGGGGCTTGTACAGGACTCGATTAAGGTCGGGGGGAGTGGAGGGGGGAAATCACACCATGCAGTCACTGCTTTCCACTTTGTACACCCACGGCTTTGGGTCTCCTCCACTCATGGAAGTGGATGGAATGGTCAGTGCCTGCTATAATTTTGCCACTAAACGCATCTAAAAGAGCTAACCTGACATAGGAGCCCTCCGAATTCCACTATGGATTCTATGGTTTCATGCTGGTTTTTTGCAAGAGTCTATTTATACAGTTGCTTCCCAAATGAGGTTGAATTATGCAATGTGGCTATATACCTATTAGTGGAAACTGCCAAAATCTTTCTATTAAGATGATGCCCTTTTAAACTGTGGTCTGTTTTCTTTTATGGGAAAATGGTGTAACAGTGCAAGGGAAAAGAGTATTTTTTTTCTTTCTAGTTTAATCTTCTTAGGGAAAGGGGTAACCCTCTGCTAATTTCCTCCATCAGAGCAAGCATATGTCTCAGCATATTTATAGCTGAAGCAGAACAGCACTCGGCACTAAAATTATGCTAATAATAGTTTAGATTACCACTTTCTTGGCATTTCTTCATATCAGGGATCCAGAGCATGAGACTTTCTAGCATGTGAACTTATGTGCTAAACTCGTATTATTTTCTTTAATGCCAGGCTGATCTGGAACAAGGTTACTTTGCTAGCAGGCTGAGATAATCTGATACATGTAAAAATTCTGGATTTTTCTACTGTCATGAAGTTGGTCTGGCAGACGTAGGGCAAAGGGGGGCATTGGAAGTGATGCATTAAATTTGGGGCATTTTTTAAATTACATTGTGAAATCAAGCACAAATGACATGGATATGACAATCATACTATACCAAGAGTGTTTAGAGATTACATGTATTATACACACACATCGTCGAGTATATTAAAATAATAATGGGGAAGGGAAATATTCTTTCTACAGGTATATTAAAAGTACCAGAAGAAACTTAATACAATGTGAATTATAATCTGTGGTCTACAATATTTTTTTCCATGTATGGTGAATACCAATTTCAAAACACTATCATACTTTACTGTATAAACTTCTCAAATTTAATTTGTACTGTGTCTAAAGTGAAAATTTTATATTAGCTGTCTGCGTGTTTTCTTATATTGAAATGTGAATTATACTGCGTATGTGTATCTATATAATACAGTATTTTAAGAGTAATTGAGGTTGAGTCAATAAGACTGTCACTCATGTTTTGATATACCTTTCCCTTTCTTGTAGATTTTCCCCTCTAAGCACTTTTTGATGGATTAGCTCTGCTGCTGATAAGCATTAAGCGCTATGAGTGGTAGCTATGAGACTGATACACTGTGGAGGACTTTGTAGTGGTATCCTTAACAATGCAGAACAACAGGCATTACTCATTCGTAATTACCTTACAGTCTTCGAATGAAAGGTCTCCTCCTGCATCAAGGTGCACAAAAATTGCTACAACTCATGTAATGTGGTTGCAAGGATCAGTTGTCCTTATCCTTCGTATTAGTCATTTTATTTTTAGAGATGGATGGATGGGAATTGAAATAAATGACCAGACTGCTGTGTGCAGCTATGCACACCCAAGAAAATCTCTAGGCAGACATGGAGCATAAGGCTTTCTTCTACTTTCAGTTTGACTACCCATAGACTCTACAATTCCCATTGCAGTCCACCTGGAGTGGGAATTGTAGAAAGACATGCCTGATTGAGACCAGGTGGCATGGTCTGCATTCTGTGCATGTATACTTGCTGACAAGCAAAAGGAGATTATGTATCACTAGAGTATGGTGCTCATAGTAGAAATGGGATGGGTGGGGGTCGCCAGTCAGAGTATTAGCATACAGCAACATTACTTTTCCACTGTTTTTTCCGGGTTTAGATGCCTAAAGAAGACAGGATCATATCCGTAAAGGAACTTTATCTTATATGTAGGTCGTTTTTTCTATCCCTACTTTTTGCAGAATCAAACATCCGATGTCGGCTTTATGTAATAATTTGTTGTTTTGCAACTGGTCTTATTGATGACTTCAAGCTAGATTTGGGATATATCATTCTGCAAATAAACTCCCCGCACCTCCAAAATGTTACATTCTGAGAAACACTAAAGAATTCTTTCTGAAATGCATTATGAGGGAAAGCCTCTGATGTACAGCAGAACCTCGTTTATCCAATCTAATTGGGACCGGGGCCAGATCGGATAATCAAAAATTTGGATAATCCAGAGAATGGGAATGTATGAGGCTGGTCACTAGACAGTGCTGCAGAGGTAAGATCATCTGCTTCTGGGCCTGTATGCGCTTTTTTTTTTGGATAATAGAGAGGCAAATGAATGGGATTCTCCTGTTTGTTGTCAGAGCAGATGAGCTGGGCAGCTGGTACATATTTCCTAGTATTGGGAAAGGTCATCGAATAGGCCCCAGGTGTAAGACCTCACACATCTAGAACCCAGGCCTGTGGAACCACCAGGTAGCAGGCATTTCCAGGCTGCCACCCAGCAGCAGCTGTAACTATCTGGTACGCCACATCCCATGACCCACTGTGGACACGGACCTCAAGAGTTTGACGGACCAGACTCTCATGGCTTCTGATTGGCTTTCTGCCCTATATAACCCCAAAGGATGCTCTAGGATGTGTCCAGGTAACATTGTGGAGCTCCTGTGGCTGCTATGACTGTTCCTTGCTCAATTACTGGCTTTGACCTTGGCTTGATTTGGACTTTGCCTCCTGACTCAGACCCTCAAACCTGTTTCGGACTCTGACGCTTGTTATTGACCGGGGCTGGAACCTATGAACTCCTTTGCTAGCCTCAGGTTTGCTCCTGGGCCCTGACTGAGCTTGTTGGGATCCTGACACCAGTTTAGTAAAGCACTTAAGCAGGTGCTCAGTTTTAAGCCCACGAATAATGCATTGCAATCAGCTATTCAGGTGCTTAAAGTGCTTTGCTCAGTCAGGGCCTTACACTGTTGATGGACTTGGAGGTAGATCTCATCACAGTAACAGAGGGTGATGTGTGCGGGTTGGATAATCATGGTGAACTGATTAGTTCTTAAGTTTTTGGGAGCTTAGTTAAATGCTGTGGGTGGGAATTCCAGAAGCCTCTAAGTGACCCAGGAGCACAAGACCCATTGATTTTCATGCACTGATTATAGTGACTTTAAATAGGACTTGTGCTCCTGAATCACTTAGACACCCTTTAAACATCCTACCTTGTCTATCATCTTCAGCATGATTTTCAATTGATATGATGTTTGTGCATCTTGGGACAGGCAGAAAACACAGAAAGTAGTTGTGCAGATGCTTTTCCCTAGCTGAGAAAACAAGAGTGAACAGACTACGGCCCCTTAGTTTCATCCACGTTTTGGAGGAATGGATGAAGAAATATAAGCGATCATTTACTGTGCCACTTGCTTTGTTCAGTTCATTATTTTTTTTTCCAGCCTGCCAGCATGGCCACAAGTAATCTCTTCAGTCATGTTCTGTCTGTCAATAGCAAATCTAATTCTTCTAAGATGTATATGTATAAAGGAAAAAGTTGGAAGAGGGATGCATTGTCAGAGCTGATTTATAGTATGTTGCTGTCAATTCAAACTGCTTAGGTATGCACCATAAATTATCTTTGTGTCCACTGCTCAGTAAACACCTTTCTGCAATACTGTGTGTTAATACACAGTAACCATTATTATTAATTGTATTACAGTGACACGTGGAGGACCCAACTGATATGAGGGCTCATAGTGCTAGATTCTATACAGATACACAGTGAGAGACAGTCCTGGCTCTGAAGAGCTGACAATGTAAGTAGATTGTAAGGGGAACAACGTAAAGGAATGACTTGTCTAAGATCATGCAGCAGGTCAGCTGCAGAGCAGGAAAGAGAATCTGGATCCTCAGTCCAGCGCACTTCCCTCTTGTGTCTTGCTTTTTTCAATAGAAGTGTGTCATCTAAGATACCCTGCATCTCTAAATATGTACCCTATCTAAAATAAAATTGCTCTATTTCTGAATATTGTAAGGATTATAACATGCCTTGAGAGAGTGACTGAAATAGCCAAAGATCTTTTGGGAAGTGCCAATTAGACAGCAGCTGTTACAGCACTAAAACGTTATTTGTTAATGATTTTTTCCTAGTTTTAGGACTTTATGGTAGCTCAGACATATGCTTTGTTCATAAAAGCAAAACTCCCCACAGAATAATGCACGTTAAATTTTAATAATTGGAAAAATAAAAATCTGCTACAGTTCCAGAAACTGAATAAGTTCCGGTTACAGAACAACCCTTGGAACACACCAGATCTACTGAAGATCTCCGAAAGTCCCAGGATTGATGCCTGTGCTGGCTCGTTTCAGGGAACGATCAATTCTTAAGTCAGTGGGGAAAAAATCAGGATGCAACACAGCCCAGCTATTTTATTTTCTGTGTTAAGACTTCCTATAGTTCCCTTTGACGTTTATCTTAAATCTTTCAGTTCCTGAATACCCCAGATCTTGTGTGTTCTTATGGGTCCTATTACCAGGCAATATAGATCAGTATAGGTCCATTGACTTCAGTGGAGCTACATCTATTTATACCAGTTGAGATTCTGGCCCAATATATGCAAATGAATACAACATATGCGACTCAGGGGATGACTCTCATTTCATCTTGAATAGACTGCTTTCAAGTCCTCTTTTCCAACTTCTCAGTCTGTGACTTTCACCCACAAAATGCACTGAGAATACTCTTTAGTTCTGTTGTTCTTAAGTTACGGCATATATATCCAGATAAATAACTAAGATCCAAACCAGATTAGACTAACCATAAAAAAAGTAATACCACAAATTTATCCTAGTTGTGGTACACCAGTACAAAACTGTAGCCTTCACAATCCCAAAGCAGGATTAGTCTGCAGTGAAATACATTAACACTGAGAGGTCAGGGGCTGCTGGAACAATTGTTATAGTGGGGGTGCTGAGAGCCACTGGACCAAACTGTAAATCTTGGATATAATGGAAACCACTTCAAGCCAGGGGGGTTGGCAGCACCCCTAATTCTTCACTTATGTGAGAGGTGCATATTAAAAGCAAGTTTCCAGAGGTTCATTCGCTCCTTTACAGTACTTCTGGTCTTCTCAGTTAAATCTCACTGCTTTTGAAAAACCTTACAACACTCTCTGAGACTGGAACAATGAAGGGACGGACAGAGAATACCCTTATATTGGCTGTCATCTAGGATTTCCATTGTGTTTAACCCATTTGCAGTTGTGGGTAAACACCTCTACAAAGTCCTGAGAAGTATGGCATTGTGATACTGCTCCGCTCAGCTTGATAATATATATTTAATCACTTTTAAATATTACTGGGAGCAACTGAAGAAGCAGAAAGGAACACCCCCATGAGTGTAACATAGCAGCATCTCTCCAGAAAAGTGGATATTGGCATAAACACCCCATTGATATGCATGAGGAAGTTCACGTCTTTAAGAGCTATTGTTCTGGGCTTTCTGCAGACTCAGGCAGGTATCACTGCCTTGGTTACATTTGGGTCACATTTTCAAGCATTTCTTTGCCACTATTAGGGATAGAAACTTACTTTTTGTAAATGAAAGCTGAGATTCTGATGTAGTGAGGGGATTCCAGGGGCTGTGGTCCTATGCACATGTCTGTCATGCCTGTGCCTTACTCCAGCACTGCTCTTTAGTCATAGAGGTGTCACTTTTTTTCTTGCCCACTGAAATATTTTACTAGCAATGGGCTGGGGTGCTTGCTTCTTCCTTCCTTTTTTTGTGGGGGAGGAGAGAGAGGGGATGATTATGTTTTGGACATTCTAGAATTACAAATTCTTCCTGTCCTTAGGCTTATCACTAATATTTAGAACTATTTCCACAGAGGTGGATCCTCCAGACCTTGCAGACAATGGGAGTTTTGCCTGAGTAAGGTCTGCAAGATCAGGTCTATAGTACTGTTCTTTCACCTGTTAAATTATTGGGCATCAAAACACATATTCAGTCTTTATTCTGTTTTGTTAATCAGGAAGGCCTTGATCTTGCAGAGGCTTACATGGATGCTTAACTTTAGGTGCTGTGAGTAGTCTGAACTTTTTACTTCAGGGGAACTATTCACAGTTTATAATGTTAAGCAACAAGATTGCAAGTATTTGTGGGTCTAGGCCCTAAACTTATAGTTCTGGATAACACAGAGAAACATAGACAGGTCTTGGAGATTCTAATGGCTTAAAAATAGAGTTGAGGTACAGATCCAAACTTTTCCAGAGCGACAGGTTTTTTGTTCGATCCCATCTCTTTGGTTTGAGCCCTTACCCCCTCTCCTTTTCAAAGAGACATTTAATTACTTCAAAAGGTCCTCCCTCTTTTGTAAAAGTTTTCTTATATTTAAGAACAAGAAAGAAGTTGATGAAGTAGTATTCCTGGAACTCTTCCCTTTTTACTGCTAGAACAAAACCCAGTCACCACAAAGGACTAATTATGAACTAATTATTCTAATATTTTTGTCTTGCTCTGCTCTTTTTCTCAATCATGTTCCCCCCCCAGCTCCGCCCCCCATGCTGAATAGGAGACAATCCAAACAATCAATTAATGAATGACTCTAAATTCCTTGATCTCCTCTTTGTTACAGCAACTCCCACTCCTGATATTTAAAACAGTGAGGATAATCAGGGCAGCATTTAATTTCACCAGCTCCTCTTGTTTCTCTTCTACCTCCTTCTCCCAATTTCTCTCACTCCCTCTCTATTTCTTTCCTACTTTTAATGTTTTTCATCTTAACTTGGAGAAAGAACTACCCAATGGAAAAGGAGAGGGAATAAAACCGGGCCCTGATTCTGTCACTGCTTCCTTGTGAGCAGAACCCTGTGCCCACACTTTGGCCCATTGAAATCAACGGAGCTCCACTGAGGTGCAGGGGTTACCCATGTTGAGTCAGCACCAGGAACTGTCCCTGTTGTTCTCCTGCGTCTTCTGCCTCTACAAGAGCTGACAGGGCTGCCGTACTGCTTTGCCACTGGGCTCGCTACACAGGTAGGATGATGCATCAGAGTACTGTGTGCAAAAAGCCTAACTTCTGAACTAATATCCCACTCTTCTCCATTTGCACTTACAGCTTTAATCCTAGATTTCCACCAAGCATCCAAGCAACATTGTTTTTTAAAACAGCTGTCAAAGAAGACGCAGTTAACTGGCTGCATCTTTTTAATGAAGATAAATCGAACTCCTTAGAATAAAATTTCACCTTCTAAAAAGGCAACCTTTCATCAATATTAATTATTTGTATTATGGAAGCACCTAAAGACATCAACTGAGATCACACTGCCCTTAGCTCCGGTTCCTATGTTGTGCCCATACGCGTACCAACACGTGTGCATTTCACCAAAAAAAACTGATTCCAAGCCCACTGAAGTCAGTGGAAAGACTCCCATTAATTTAATCAGTGGTCCTAAATTCCTGTGTGTCTAAGTTTTAACTACACAATCGTTTGACTGGGGAATCCAGTGCATGCTGTGATTGTTCATCATTTGCTATGTACCTGAAGGGGAAGAAATACTGGCTCCGTTAACTCAATGAGAGTTTTGCCGTTGACTTAAATGGAGCCAGACTTTCACTGGAATTTCATGTGTTAATAAAGGGCAATATCCTGCTGTACCTGTTCAGCACTTACTGTAACAGAATTTTTACCTGAATAAGGACTGTGGGATTTGGCTCAATATACCAGTACTGTAGCTTGAAATATTATTGTTTTGTTACATTTTCATGAGCTTACAAAATTTGTTGTGAAATCATATTCTTCTTCAGCTCTTTAACTTTGTTTAAAATTCTTTCCTTCTTTCCTTTCTCTTTTGAGCCCTGCGGGAATGACAGAAAATTCATGACTCTGAGGGTTTTTTCTGTTGCACGTACATACAGACGCATACGTTGCCCTTAATGGGAAATATTTGCATGCCACCCCCACTGCCATTTCCAGCATCGAAATATCTGTATAAACTGCAAGATTAGTCTTTTCAAGACACAGTTCTGACACTTGCTGTGCGAGCAGCAATGCAAGTACAAAGCAAACTGACATACACATTATTTCAACATTAACTTATCAATGCTCCTGTCTGGGGATAATTACAGATTCAATTCCCACAAGGTACTGAGCAGCTCCTCTGAACTGCTGAGCACCTTGAGGTCCCATTGACTTCAGTGGCACTGAGGATGCTCACCACTTTGAAGAAAGCACTTACCATCTCAAAAGTTAGGGCCTTTTAAGCCCCCTTTCACCTTGACTCCAATGGGTTTTTTTTTTAATAATTAGCATGCATCTGTTAATTAGCCGAAGAATTCCCTAGTGGTTATTCTAGGTGATGTGACTGGCTAGTGACCCCGGGATTTGTTGAAATTCTCTGAGGTTTTGGATACTGAACCTTGTTCAGCTCCTGCTGCGTGCATACTTCTCTCATATGTCGCTCAGGAAACTTCTTCTGTTTCTGAATCTTCTTCTCCCTCCATCCACGGACTGAGAGTCTTTTGGATTGTGGTTCAAATAAAATAAAATGCAATAAAATAAGAAAAGCCTGATTATTATTTACACAAGTTCTCTCTAGAGAGACAAGGAGGGTGAGAGAATTTCTTTTATTGTTCCAACTTCTGCTGGTGAAAGAGGAAAACTTTCAAGCTTAGATGCTTCTTTAGATCTGAGAAAGTACTCAGTGTCACAGCTAAATATATAAGGTGGAACTGATATGGAGTTAACACATGTTGCAAGAGATCAATCAAAATGAAGTGAGCAGCTAATACCTCTACAGTCATAGGATAAAGGAGGGTTAGTGGGTCACAGATTGTTGTAATGAGACATAAATCCAATGTCTCTACATTCATGATTTTTGCTGGCTGGCTAAGTTATGAATTTAAGTTCCCAGGCTCATCTTTTGAAGGTGTTGTGCAAGTTTCCTTTGCGGACAAGGAGTGAGAGGACAATATGGAGTGATTGTTTTGTGGACAGATGTTCTCCCACAGGTGGTATGGTGGTTTTTGTCTTATCATTTTCTGTGAGTGTTCATTGTGGGTGAAATAATCATGATATACTCCACTCTTGCTGGGGCATTTAGTGCATTAGATGAGGTACACCATGTGTTGTGATGGGCATGTGTAGGGCCCACGGATCTTGAAAGGTTGTGGAAGGTATTGATCATCATAGCGGTGGAAATATGTCTGCAGGTTTTGCATCTGTTCTGGCAGGTCTGGTGCCCCTTTGAGTTGGTGTGTCCTAGTCTGTGGGAGGTTGGGAAAGATTTCTTTCAGGATGTGGTCCCCATCAAGTATGTGTTGTAATTGTTTGATACCTGTATGGGTTCCAGAGTGGGGAGGTAGGTGACAATTAAGCAGTTACAACCCGTACTTGATGGGGACCATATCCTGAAAAATCTTTTTTCCCATCCCCATCTTCTGGCCTTCCAACAACCTCCCAACCTCACTAAGCTCTTCATCAGAAACAAGCTTGATTTTTTCCCCCCTTAGGTTAGAAATCATTTGGGTTGCACCTAGGTAAATGAGGGAAGAAAATTTAGCTTCATAAATACATTCACCAGAGGGGACTGTATTCACTTCCTAATCCTTGATGATATTCATTTATGTATTTATAAGTTTATGCAAAGGAACTTTTTAAAACAATTTGGAACTAGCAACTATTAACATACATGCCCATGGGATATTATTACTGTTACCCTCATCTTCCCTCCCTCCCTTTCTCTCATTACTTGCTGCATTCACTTATTGCATCTTGTTTAATGTTGGATTGTTAACTCTTTGGGGCCAGGATATGTCTTCATATGGGTTTGTATGGTGATTGTCTTCATGACCTATGGCAGCTGCTGCAATATAAATGTTTAATAATCATCTTCTCTGATTTGCAGCTGGCAGAGACGACAGACAGTCCATAACTTTTCACATCACTACACATAGGCAAATTAACAGTAACAGAGAAAAAGAAGCTAAATCTTACTTTGGCTGATGGCAGTTCTGCTGCAGTATATCAAATGAATATAGACAGCACTATGGTTACTTGAGGAAGGATGATGCAGTGGTGAGAACACTAGTCTAGGCCATAGGAGATCTGGCCTCAATTCTCTTCTCCACCAGAAACTTCCTTTGTGACCTTGGGCAAGTCACTTTGTCTCTGTCTCTGCTTCCCCATCTATAAAATGGGGATAATAACACTTCCTTACCTCACAGGGGAGCTGTGAGGGTAAATACATGAAGAGATGGAGGCGCTTAAACTACAATATTGGGGCCATGTAAGTACCTTAGAAGCCTTAACTGAGATCAGAGTCCCCGAGTGCACACTGGACAAACATATAGTGAGAGACAATCTCTCTGCCCTGAAGAGCGTATAATCGAAACGGACAAAGCAGATGAAAGGTGGAAGAGAAATGAGGCCCAGAGAGGGGAAATGTCCAAACTGGGACTAGAACCTAGGTGTCCTGACTTCCACTCAAATGCCCTAGCACTAGAATACCTTACCTTTGCAGAAGATGTAAAACTAATAGACAAGAGTTGCAAAAGCTCATATACAGACCAAATCCTCCTGGAATGCATTTAGATTAAAACAGTTTCATATGACTGAAAAGGTAAAACAAAAATACATGACCAAACATATTTTTTCTCTATTGCTCTGTACTTTTACATTGCGTTGTTGTAATGATGCCACCTGATTCCTTTTAAGTGGGTAAGGTCCCTTATTTGGAAAGGGTTTTTTCTCAAGCAAATTCCAGTTTGGGAAGAACATGTTCCAAAGTTGTTTGTTTTTTGGCAGAAGTATGTGGACAATGTCTGTTGATAAGCATCAGATGTGCTGGCTATAAAATTGATTTAATATTCAGTGCCCACGATTTCTTCCAAGGAAGACTAATGAGAAAATAGATAAGGGAAATGTCAAGGAGAACTGCAGTGAAAATTTAGCTTGTATTCCAGACAGGTAAGTAGAAACTAGGATAAAAAATAGAAACTTTATGTCCAGTATATATCACTGTAGATTAGAGGAACTCATTTCTTGTTAAATAACATTAGTAAAAGCAAACTATGTAAATCTTTTGTCATAACCACCTAAGTGATCACATTCAACTTTGCTGTGAAATGTACTCTGATATAGAGCAGGTACATTTTTTTCAGCTGAAACTTTTTTGGATGAAAAATGCTGATTCAGGTCAACCAAAACATTTAACAAATTTGTTTCAATTTTACAAAAATTAAGAAAAAATGAAAGGTTTTGTTTTGACTTTTTTGAAATGAAAGGTTTCAATTTGAAACAACTTTTCACTTTGAAATTCCTTCAACTTTTTTTTAAAGATAAACTATCAAAATCCAAATGGAATGTTTAATTTTGTGTCAAACAATGTTTTGTTTATCTGAAATGAAATTTTAAAAAATGTTTGGAATTGCCAGTGAACCTAAAAATGAGTTTAGCTAGTTCTGTTTTACTATAGTTGCAAAAGAGGAACTGATGCACATTATAGCTGTTACTTGTAACAAAGCGGTTACAATATGTTTGTTAATGAAATATATCTATAGTGGAGGTCCTTGATGGTTTGTACCATTTTAAATATTCTACTGTTTACCAGAATTCCACATTGTTAGAAATTAAATACAACCATTGTAAGTTTTCATACTGTGACCACTACCTAGTACTCAAGTTCCTTTAAATGTATCCATTCACAGAACTGGTAGATTACAATAGCAGGTGCTGATCATATTTTTTTCATTGCCAATATTTTTTTTTATTTGGTAAAATTTAACATTTTTTATTTTGGTTCACAAATCCTTCCTAAAATAAAACTCTATTTCTGCAACAGTATTTACTAGACACAAGTCTTCGCGAAATAGTTTTGATGAACAATTTTCAACCTTTGGATTGCTTATGAACTGGTGACTTGAACTATTCACATTTGTTGGGTCTTATGAGTGAATGGTCAAGAAATTGTTTCTTCTCTCTGAATGGATGAGTGAAGCTCTTTTAAGCAGAAGAACTATAAATGATAGCAAATAAAAGTTTCTTGCATGCATAGTACACTTGTTCAGATGGGAATATAGATAATTGTATCAGCTGTTCCCTAAACGTATGTGTAAACAAAAAATTGCAGGTGAGAATGTTCATGGACAGTGAATAAAAAGGGAAATGAATGTTATCAAGGTTCCTCCCCCACTCTGAACTCTAGGGTACAGATGTGGGGACTGCATGAAAACCTCCTAAGCTTACTTTTACCAGCTTAGGTTAAAACTTCCCCAAGGTACAAATTAATTTTATCCTTTGTCCTTGGAATAACCACTGCCACCACCAAACTCTAACTGGGTTTACTGGGAAACGTAGTTTGGACACGTCTTTTCCCCCCAAAATCCTCCCAACCCTTGCACCCCACTTCCTGGGAAAGGTTTGATAAAAATCCTCACCAATTTGCATAGGTGACCACAGACCCAAACCCTTGGATCTGAGAACAATGAAAAAGCATTCAGTTGTCTTACAAGAAGACTTTTTTAATAGAAATAGAAGTAAATAGGAGTAAAGGAATCACCCCTGTAAAATCAGGATGGTAGGTACCTTACAGGGTAATTAGATTCAAAACATAGAGAATCCCTCTAGGCAAAACCTTAAGTTACAAAAAAAGACACACAGACAGAAATAGACATTCTATTCAGCACAATTCTTTCCTCAGCCATTTAAAGAAATCATAATCTAACGCATACCTAGCTAGATTACTTACTAAAAGTTCTAAGACTCCATTCCTGTTCTATCCCTGGCAAAGCAGCATACCGACAGAGAGACACAGACTCTTTGTTTCTTTCCCTCCTCCCAGCTTTTGAAAGTATCTTGTCTCCTCATTGGTCATTTTGGTCAGGTGCCAGCGAGGTTACCTTTAGCTTTTTAACCCTTTACAGGTGAGAGGATTTTTCCTCTGGCCAGGAGGGATTTTAAAGGGGTTTACCCTTCCCTTTATATTTATGACAAATGTAATTGAACTAAATGTGTTTGGAATGCAGTCAAATGTTCATGAGCATTGGCTTTGAATTTTTCAACAAGCTTTGAAGATAGCAAATCTGGGACTATTTTAAGGTGTGTGTGTGTGTGGGGGGGGATCTGTGTATAATTTATATTTTTTTTAACTTTGGGGTATTGGTCACTGGGGATATAGTTGTACCAGAGCAACCTCCTACTGTTTCAAACAGGAATAAGATGAACTAGTGCAAGTCACTTTTCACAGCAGTGCAGCACCTCTTCAGTTAGGGGTTTGCATCAGTGCAGCTTCACCAGTGGTTAAGACTCAAATGTAGACAAGAGTCTAACTTTCCAAATTATTTCAGCACAACCTTCATGAATATAAGGATATGTGGAAACAAACCATTTGGAACTGAAGTGTATTCAGATTCCTCAAATTGTGTATTAAGATTACCTATTACAGACAAGAACCCAGGGAAACCTGTCACTGTTGTTTTCTTCTCTCTTCAAAATGGCTAGTAGAGTCTGGCTGTGATTTTGATCTCTTCCTGGTTTTAGGCCAATATGCTGTAACCCCATTGACTTAGGGGGAGTTCTACTGAATTATGCTGGTGAAAATGAGATCAGAGTCAGCCTCTAACTGTGGAGATATTTTTCCAAGGCTTGATAGACTACTCATCATTTATAAGTGATTCTACCAGTAATAGGCTCTTAAGCATGAGTTACATGTTCTGAATCACTTGACGCTATGATCTCTGATTATTAGCCAGATTAGACAACCAAGTCTCAACCAGAGCATTGTGAAAGTGTTGAAAAGGCTTTTGGGAAAGTTTCACTTGCAAATTGTCACTATTTCATTCTGGCTGTTTTTGCGTCTCTGAAATGGGCAGTGATGATCTTTTTTTCAGTTTCAAATGTGCGGAGAAGTGGAAGGCTTCTTTTTACTCAGAATTTCATGAGCAAGTAAGGTAGAGGCCATCTCTGACATTTTTGTTTCAAGCGTGTGTGTGTGTGTGTGAGAGAAGGAGCATAAAAGAATTTTACAATTTATGAAATTCTGCTATAGGTTCTTTTATAGAACAGGTTTTTTTTTTCCTTTTGGATCTAAGTACCCCCAGATACTGCACAGTATAATAATTTGTACAAGAATATGTTTAGTGTGAACTTATAAAAATGTGCCTTTTCCTTGAGAGAAATGACTGATATATTGTGCAAAGTCAGTAGTAAATTCTGAGCAAAGTTCTTCTGTATCCCATTATTTCCCTGGACACCTAAAAAGATCAACAGTGGAGGCTACTTTGAATTAAAGATGTAAATAGTGTAGTAGTTCAGATTACTCTGAACAGCACCAAAGGTGAAATGCAGGCTTGTTTGGTACTAGATCATTTCTGATTTAATCACAAGGATGAGCATGTTACTTAATTAACATGTTTGTACTTCCTTGGTATTTTAATTTGAGTTCCAGTCCAGTTAACTGGAAGTGCTAAATAGATGTTTAACATTTAATTGATTTGATTATTAGTTTTATTTAACTTGGTGATGGTTCTCTTCCTCTTCCTCCTTAGTATCCCCCCAGAAAATATTGTTGAGTGTCTCTCTTAGAGAAACATGATGAATAGATTTCAGAGTAGCAGCCATGTTTAGTCTGTATCCACAAAAAGAAAAGGGGTACTTGTGGCACCTAAGAGACTAACAAATGTATTTGAGCATAAGCTTTCGTGAGCTACAGCTCTCTTCATCAGATGCATGCAGTGGAAAATACAGTGGGGAGATTTTATATACACAGAGAACATGAAACAATGGGTGTTACTATACACACTGTAATGAGAGTGATCCGGTAAGGTGAGCTATTACCAGCAGGAGAGGAAAAAAAACCTTTTGTAGTTATAATCAAGGTGGGCCATTTCCAGCAGTTGACAAGAATGTGTGAGGAACAGTGGGGGGCGGGGAGGACAAAACAAAACATGGGGAAATAGTTTTACTTTGTGAAATACAGTGGGGAGATTATACATGGAGAACAAGAAACAATGGGTGTTACCAGACACTGTAACGAGAGCGATCAGGTAAGGTGAGCTATTACCAGCAGGAGAGGGAAAAAAACCCTTTTGTAGTGATAATAATGTGTGAGGAACAGTAGGGGGACAAAACAAAACATGGGGAAATAGTTTTACTTTGTGAAATGACCCATCCACTCCCAGTCTTTCTTCAAGCCTAAATTAATGGTGTCCAGTTTGCTGAATTGGAATTAATCTGCAGTCTCTCGTTGGAGTCTGTTTTTGAAGTTTTTTTGTTGTAATATTGCCACTTTTAGTCGGAGAACACTTCAATCTCTTTGGGCACTCAATTACAGACCTAAAAGTGGCAATATTACAAGAAAAAAACTTCAAAACAGACTCCAACGAGAGACTGCTGAATTGGAATTAATTTGCAAACTGGACACCATTAAATTAGGCTTGAATAAAGACTGGGAGTGGATGGGTCATTACACAAAGTAAAGCTATTTCCCCATGTTTTGTTTTGTCCCCCTACTGTTCCTCACACATTATTATCACTACAAAAGGGTTTTTTTCCCTCTCCTGCTGGTAATAGCTCACCTTACCTGATCGCTCTCGTTACAGTGTCTGGTAACACCCATTGTTTCTTGTTCTCCATGTATAGTCTCCCCACTGTATTTTCCACTGCATGCATCCGATGAAGTGAGCTGTAGCTCACGAAAGCTTATGCTCAAATTTGTTAGTCTCTAAGGTGCCACAAGTACCCCTGCACTTTGTTACTCAGGCAAATTCCTATTGATTTCAGGATTAGGATCCGTAATTCTCTATTTTTGGTGAGCAGTATAAGGTAGAAAATTGAAACTGACATTCCTTTTACCTATTTGCAGTGTGGTTATAGCTGTGCTGGTCACAAGATATGAGAGAGAGAGAGAGACAGGGTGGCTGAGGTAATAACTTTTATTGAACCAATTTCTGTTGGTGGAAGAGACAAGCTTTGGAACATCACAGAGCTCTTTGTCAGTCTGGAAAGGGCAACCAGAGTCTGTCAGGTAAATACAAGGTGGGACAGACTAAACACAAGGGGTTAACACATGTTGAAGAAACCACTTAAAATGAAGTGGGCAATTAACACCTCTGCCCTCATAGGACAAAGGGGGTTAGTAGGTTACAATTTGTCATAATGAACCATAAAACAAGTGTCACCCTACAAATCATGGTCTATGTCTATGCTACAAAGAAAATGTTTGCGCTGGAGCCCAGACTCTGAAACCCATTGAGCAGGAGGGTCTCAGAGCCCAGGCTCTAGCCTGAGCCTACATGTCTACACTACTATTTTTAGCCCTGCAGCCTGAGCCCTGTGAGCAAGAGTATCAAATGACCTGGGTTCTGAGACTCAGTGCCATGGATTTTGCTTTGCAGTGTAGACATACTTGCACTGTCTAGCAGAGTTGTGAAGTTCCCAAGCTTGTCTTGGAAGGTGTTGTGCAGATTTGCTTTGAGGAAAAGGATTGATAGGTCAGAGATGGAGAGAACACTTTGTAAAAAGTAAAGGAGTACTTGTGGCACCTTAGAGATTAACAAATTTATTTGAGCATAAGCTTTCGTGAGCTACAGCTCACTTAGTGTTCACCCACAGGTGCGATGATGTTTTTGTCTTCTATCATTTTTCTGTGTGATTGTTTCACCCATTGTTGTTGGGGCATTTAGGGCACTGGATGAGATACACCATGTGTTGTGATAGGCATGTGTAGGACCCATAGATCTTGAAAGGTGTGTTGTGGGTGGTGTTGATCATCATAGCAGTGGAAATATGTCTGCAGGTTTTGAATCTCTTTTGGTAGTGTCTGGTGCTGCTTTGAATTGGTGTGCCCTGGTTTGTGGGGAGCTTGCTTCTGATGATGAGCTTGGTGAAGTTGGGGGGTTGTTTGAAGGCTGGGAGAGGGGGTTTGGGAAAGTCTTCTCTCAGGATGTGGTCCCCAGCAAGTATAGGCTTGTAATTGTTTGATACCCATATACTTTGTGTGAGGTGGTAGGTGATAACTAGGAGTGCGCAATTGGTGGTTTTCTTTTATTTTCCTGGATTAAAGCAGGTTCTCTTCAGGTAATTGGGTGGCCCATTCCATGATGCAGTTCTTATACAAACATCCCTCACTAAGACAATATCGTTGCCTGCTTCAAATATCTACATAATGGACAACAGTCAGGTACCCACTGCTAATACATCACCAAACTCATCCATTTCATCCTCACCTTTATTTAGCTGACACACTCTGGTTACCTTTTCCAGACCTGAAGAAAAGCTCTGTGTAAGCTCAAAAGCTTGTCACTGTCACAAATGGAAGTTGGTCCAATAGAATATATTACTTCACCCACCTAGTCTCACTCATTCTTCTTAGCTGGGTATCCAGGATCAGCATGGACAGAGGCAGTGTGCATTGCTGCTCCTCTAATGCATCTCTCTTCACCCTGGAAGACCATATCTAGAGGTGAAATTTTAGTTCAGTCATCTATGCTTATTTAGTCTGACTTCTGCAGGCATTTTGTGATATGCACCACATATTGAGACATGATCTTTCCTGTATTCCACTGACAATGCCACTTCAGAGTTTCCATTTTTCTGATTCCCCCCACCCCCACCCCCAGACAAGCCCCAATATACATTCTCCCACGCTGCCCTTACATGTGGAAGAAGCAAAATGTGCCAGGCTACTACATTCACCCTCTAAATACCTCCTTAAAACCCACCTTTGCTGTGATGCCTGCAAAACACTTGACAATGGAAAGGCAGCTGGTGTGCTGCGACCATTGTTCAAGACTGGCCTGTTGTTCCCTTGTGCTCTCACCATCTGTTTATCATGGAACATGTGAAAATAGATATAACAAAGACTTTGTCACTACTGATGTTGGCTGCATTGAAACCAGAGATTAAAAGGTGAACAATTCTGAATCACTTTAGGATTCCTCTGAGGCATCCAGTCCACCTTATCCCTGAATCCTGTATTCTGTTACATAAAGTCCACTCTGTCTCTTTGAACAAATATATAACCAACCTACTAAGCTGTAATGTCTGCTTCATAAGCATTAACAAAATATTAGCCATCTGTAGCTGTCACACTTTGCTGATGGGCCAGATCAGAGCACGGACGGTTAGTTTTTTGTCATAGGATTGGTGGGGAAAGAGAAATCAATGCAGGAAAAATTCTGATATCTCCATCTCTTGCTTTTGAGAGTGCCAGTTCATGAACAGTGAATATTTTCACAGGTAAGTGTCAGATTCAATAAAAGTTTAATCAGGAATGGTTTCTCAGGTCCAGGATGGAATGTCTGGTCAAAACCAGAAAAGTAAGCTACCCTAGAGTTGTCAATAGCCTGCTGGTTAGGGCACTTACCTGTGATAGAGATGACCCAGGTTTGAATACCTGCTCTGCCTGATTGGTAGCATGGACTTTAAACCTACATCTCCTACAAAAATGCCCTAACAATCATATTATTGGCTATTTCGATGAGTGGGACTATCTCTTTCTGTTTTGAGAGAAATTTTAATGTCTCGAGTTTGTCCCAATACAGAATGGAAGGTTGGTTTTTGGGGGGGGTTTGTTGTTTTTTTTTTTAAGCGGAAAAAATATTTGCAGGATGGGAAAACCATTTCCCACTCAGCCCTACTTCTAAGGGCCTTCGATACAACAGCAAGGGTGGCATATATTTGGCATTGTCAGTCTAGTGGTGGTCATACACATGTTGAATGAGACATAGAGCGTGTGTGAGAGCCACGGCCGGCTCTACAGGTTTGGCCGCCCCAAGCAGTGGAAAAAAAATTGCCATGGTGGATGGCAAAAGGAAGAAGCCACCGCCGATTTGCCACCAGGGGCACAGAGAAGCTGCTGCCAAATTGCCACCGCAGCCAGAGGAACTGCCGCCCCAAGCACCTGCTTGGAACGCCAGTGCCTGGAGCCGGCCCTGGTGAGAGCGCAGCCTTTGTTAACCATGAGGAAGCGTGCACCAAATGTTAGTCTGTGTAATCCCATTGGCTTGCAGATTTTAATTTCTGTGGACAATATTGGTTTTTGTAAACTATTCTTTACATGTAAGTAGGGCTTGTCTTGTCATACAATTTTTGCCTAAACAGTACGGGTTAAGGAAAGCCATTCAATTCATAAACCAGTCTTCATTTGACCTCTTCAAGGACTAGATATTGAGAAAATCATGGGCATGGTTTTGTTACCCAAATGTTTCTCCAATGCAGGACGAGGCAAGAATTATAATAATATTAATAGATGCTGCATCTCCGCAGGATGGAAGCAGCATGAAGTGAGGGATGCAAATCTGGCTATTTGCCAGTGCAAATTTGCCCACCCAATGAAACTGTCAATGTAGCCTGATTTTTATGAAATCTTCAAAGATTTCTACTGGGCCGTTTTTCTCATTTCCTCTCAGTATATGTATGTCACTAGCATCTCTAAAGTCTTTTGTTTTTTTTTTCTTAGTGTCTGCTCATTATGCCCACCCCACGAGGCCTGCCCCCCCCCCCCCCCTCTCACACACACACTCTCTCACACACACACACACACACACTTTCAATACATGGAGAGGAGAAACTCCAGATACATTTGGTGTAATTAGTACATGCCTTGAGCTTTTTCCACTAATGAGTGAATTTCTGGTCGTTCAAGATACACCTTTAAAACATGTTAAGCAATCTAATGGAGGAATAATAAACAAGACAAATAGTTTACTTGAAACAGCTGACCAGCTCTATTTATTAGGGGCCTGACTCAAATCCCATGGAAAGACTCCTGTTGACTTCAATGGGGTTTAGATCAGGCCATTTTTTTTTCAGTTGTCAATCCAGCTGCAATGGCACTGTCTGAAGTTAAGCATGTGCTTAAGGGCTTTACTGAACTTGGACCTCAATGTGTAAGCAGGTCTCCCCATTTGCATGAGATGGTGCCCTTCTGTAATGCTTCAGATGTGTGTTTGCATCCTCCTTGGACACACTGCACCTTTGAGCAGAAAGGGAGGATGATGAGATTGCCGGGGAAGGGAAGGGAGACTGTGGAAGGACAGGAGGTTGTGGAGGAACAGAGAGGGAGATGGGGCAGGATGCTGAAGCGGCAAGAGGGGGAAGGTGTGAGCAGGAAACTGATGCCGTGACTTTAATGGGCTTATTCATGTGCTCAATTTTAAGCCTGTCCTTAAGTGCTTTGCTGAACTGGGCCCAGAGGTGATTGGCAGAGAGGATGGGGAGCAAAAGGACAGCAGGAGGGAGTCATGGTGGAGCATGTTTAAGTATGACAATTCCCCCTTCAACCCAGGAGAGAATGTAAGTGGAGTTCCCCACTAGTAGCAGCCAGGGTGGGGCATGTTTTTGTGTGTCAATTGTGTGTTTGTTACAGGTTTAAATTAAACTGAAGCAATCTCACACAAATAGAGTAGGTAGAATTGGGGAGACTAACATTTCAAAATTCAGCACAATTTATTACTTTTTCATAGTTTTTAATCCAGTCATGACTTTCTGGATATTTGAACTCTTAAGTGTTGTCAATATTGCTATATGTTCCTCTTGCTTTAAAATACATGTTTGGAACTAATCAGATATGTATATTAGCTGTGTTTTTGTGTTTTTTAATAGGTACCAAGGCCTATGCCTTCAAGGTATAATTAGCACACCGTGTAAATACTGTACAGTTTGCCTCGCAGACTATTAAATGTGACATTCTACACAGAGCCAAAGCAAATATATATTTACGCACAACAGTTTGAATTATTTCAATGGTAAAGCTGAGCACTAGAGAATTTGATAGGTAATGAAGAAACAAGGTCTGAAGTCTCTCCGTTATTAGTGCTGTTTTCACCGTCTCTTTCTTTCACTAGGAGCATAATTTCCCTTTCACTTCCTCATTAGAATTTTATATCCAACCATATGGAGAGACCACAGACCAGACACTCTTAAATTGTGCTTTCTCCTGAAGTTATCTGAGCAGCTAAAGCTGCATTTCTCTTGTCATAGACTACATATTATGTAATCACTGCATGCTGGTAAGTTAGTTTACTAGAACATGCGGTGCTACTGGTATAACGAACAATGGAATTCTACATGTGAATGCAGAATCCTGCTTTTTAAAAAAGGCCCATTCATTATTAGTGTGTATGAGAACAGTCCCTATTTAGATTAGGACTCCCTCTGTATACTACATAGACTGGGTCTGTATGCCACCATTTGGATTTTCCCCTCCAGTATGTTTATTTCTGTTACTAATTTGCCTAAATATGCTGACTTCCTCTCTCATCTGTGGGAGGGGACATCATGCTGGCTCAAGTATCTTGAGATATTTTCAGTGAAATATTGTGAGAATATAGCAGCTGGCTGACAAGAAAAGTGAAGCAAAGAGCAAGGAGATTAACACAGAGCAGAGGAAAAGGGGTAAAAAGAAGCAGGACAAAAAAGAAGTAGGGAAAAGAGGAATAAACCAGACAGAGGTTGGGAGATGGCTGAAAGGAGAAGGAAGAGTGAGGAGAAAACTGAATAGAAAAGGAAAGAGAAGAAACAGGCAAGGCAGTGAGGCGTAGTAGCAAGGAAAATTGATGAAAATCAAAGGAAACGCTAATGGAAAAGAATACATGAGAAAATAAGGAAAGAATGGAAGAGGAGGAAAACAGAACTAAATGGAGACTGAAGGAAAAAATGAATGAAAGAAATGGCGGAAGAGAGAGCAAAAAAAGAAAATGTAATATTTGAGGGAGGCCTAAAGGACGAGTGGAGACAGAAACGTTGGCTTCCATCCTGCACTATAGAAAGCTCATGAGAATTTTGCAGTCAACTCCAATGGGAGCAGGATGAAAAATTCTAGAGATTGGACAATAAGACACTCTGTGGACTCTCATGGATTAGGCTAAAGTTCAGAGCTAATTCAGGATAACTCAGATTTGATAGTGCTACAATCTTGTGAACTGTTCTTGTGAGCTATCGGCTGCACCTAAAGGAAAAAAATAGGTCTCTTCCAGCTATGATCTGTCCCAGAACCAAAATCTTAAGGACAAGTTCAGATGGGAGGATTCAAATCTAACTCTCTCCTCCTTGACTGGTTCTGAATTTGTCCCATCTCTAATAAATTCTAACGAGAGACAAACTCAATAATGGTGAAATCTGATGAATGCATCTGAAAAAGGTTCAGATTATGTACTTCTCTGAACTAAAGTTTAAAATGTTCATCCAAATCTTATGTGGACTCATTGAGTCTGAAAAACTGAATTTGAAATCTCGGGGGGGGGGGGGGAAGCTCAAAGGTTTGGCTCGTATTGTCATTGGAGAACATTTCAGCTGGTGTTAGACTAGCCACAGGGTTGCTAATTTGCACTGGGAGGCCTGGTTCTGGAAAAGCCCAAGATCAAAAAAGGGGTGAAGATAGTTTAGACATACTCCTTATTTGCACTGAATAGGGGCTTAATGTAGTTTGGGAGTGAGCCCAATGGGTATGAAATTTCTCACAACATAATGATCATTTTTCTGCAAACTTTTGCTAAAAACTTTCAGTGGTTGCTTCCAGCTCTAATGATGAGTCTAATGGACAATGCACTACATTTTATGGAAAGAAAAAGGTAATTCTTACCAAAGAAAGAAGAAAACCCAAGATTTTAAAAAATAGGAAGTTAAAGTTCAGCTTCTAACAAAGTGGCCTGTTTTTGAGAAGTACTGAGTATCCAGCCACTTTCATTGACTTCAGTGATTTTGAAAATCAGGCCACTTAAGTGCCTAAACATGGATTTTAGGTAACTAGTATTAGCCTCTACTCTTTACATTTTATGCCTGTATGTTACCATGTACGCAGGCCTTACTCTCAAACACAGTAATACACAGACTGGATTGAAAGCTCTTTAGTAAAGAGATCAATGTAACAGCCTATGAAGACCTTCACTGTATGAGTAATTTTCAAGTGCATTATGTTAGCATCATATTACGTTATTACTCATGTTCACTAAATTAGCAGATAAAATTGGTGGTTAGCAGATAAAATTACATTGTCATGACAGACTAGTAAAGAAAGGCCCTAATGGGATCTTATGGGAATTGCTGTTATGAAAGATGCTTGCTAAGCTGATGGGATAGATTCCCTCTAGTAATGTCTGTTATGAAATTTCCTATAACCCCTTTCAACTCTCCTCACCCAGAAATAAGAAGGAAAGGACTGAGTAGAAAACTTCACCAGCTGAGGATCTGATTCCAGTTGGGTAAATGAAGATTTTTGAGTAGCTGTTTACATTAAATTTTGCAGTGAGAAATTAAGAAAAATGTTGTTCTCTGGCTGATGTTTCCATCTGCATTTTTTTTTTCTTTTTGGAGTAAAAAATTTAACCGTGCTTCTGATGTAATGGGACAGTTTTTCTTTCATTCTGCAGAAACAAGATGATTTCTTAATTCCCATCTTCCATAATTATATCATACACTTACATGCAGAGATTTCATGTTGGGGATTAGATAATTCAGTCACCTGGTGAAATGTGACCCCATAAGTATGAATAAACCCATGGTATCACTTCTGGAAGACTTTGAAATCTAGCTAGATAAGAAATTGAGTGCCAAGGAGTTCAGTGTGCATAAAGAAAGAAGCATTACGTGTACAGTTAACTATTTTCTTTTGGAGGAGAGAGCAATGCTCATTTCCTGTAAATGTTAGGTCACATCAATTAGAATCACTATGGGCCCAATCCTGTGTTGTTGTTTGAAGGAGTGCTTACTGTAGGTGATTTCCAGACATACAAGAAGGGATGGTCCCTGGCATAAAGAGCTTGCCGTCTAAGGATGGATAGAGAGATTAGGGAAGAGGACCAACAAAAACAATTTCAATATGAATCAATAAGATTCACTGTAGGCAGCAGGGAAGAAGTGGGTTTTGAAGTGGGACTTAATTACAAGGTGCTTACCCTCTCCACTTTTGAATTAATGAAGGTCAGTACATGCATAGAGGGGACCATATGGAGATAGGCATGGAGGTGATTGTTTGAGACAATGACAAAGTGGCAGAAAAACTCAGAACAGTGGCAGAGACGTGACTGGGCAGCTCAGTCAATTCTCATGTTGAAGTCAAATGTCTGTGTAACATTTCAAAAAGATCGTGAAATCATTCATTTACTAATTGCATACAAAACCAGTGTTACAAGAAGACTCTTTGGGTTGCAAAATTAAGCACTCCAAAGTTAGGAAATGCCAAACTTATAGTAGCCAGGCAACTTTGTTTCTGCCCCTTTGCGCATTCATCCTGGGAACTGGACGAGGCAGGGGTCCACAGGAGAAAACCAGTGTGGAAGAGGAAGGTAATGAAGACGACATCCTAATGCGTATGGACAGAATTACGCTGCACAGGCAACTGTAAATCTGGCATTTCCTAACTTTCAAGTGCCTGACTTTGTTGCAGCCTAACTAATGTTCCATTAGCATAGGCTTTTTTTTTTGTATGAATTTTCCTAGGGCTTTCCCCTTAAAACAATTTAAAAAAAAAAACCTTTTTAATGTGCAACCTGTGCGACGTCAGGGTTTGCACCCTCAACTTTCAGCATGCTGCATAGACTTTTGTGCTACTTAAATATGAAACTAATTACATCAGCTGGGGACCGAGGGGGTGGGGGTCTGCCCAACACTGCCTGACTACTGGGTGGCACACCACAGGCAGTTTCAGTTTTGCCATTTACCCAAAGGGAGGAGCTATACCTGTGTGTGGCAGCTGGCTGATACGGCGTGAAGAGACAGATCTGGGGGAAGAATTGGAGAGCAAGACCTATCCTTTCTTCAGGGTATTGTACCTATGTGGGAATCTGAGAACATGCCAAAGTAACTTCAAAGATAAAGTTGTTCCTTGTGTAGACCTGGATAAATGCTGTATATTCATGAAAATTTGTTAGAAGAAAAAGAGCAGATTCATTTAATCACCTTGTGGTGGGGTCTATATAAGAACGGCCATGCTGGGTCAGACCACAGGTCCATCTAGCCCAGTATCCTGTCTTCTGACAGTGGCCCCAGAGGGAATGAACAGAACAGGCAATCATCAAGTGATCCATCCTCTGCGGCCCATTCCCAGCTTCTGGCAAACAGAGGCTAGGGACACCATCCCTACCCATTCTGGCTAATAGCCATTGATGGACCTAGCCTCCATGAATTTGTCTAGCTCCTTTTTTTAACCCTGTTATGGTCTTGGCCTTCACAGCATCTTCTGGCAAAGAGTTCCAGAGGTTGACTGTGTGTGGTGAGAAGAAACCCTTACTTTTGTTTGTTTTAAACCTGCTGCCTATTAATTTCATTTAGTGACCCCTAGTTCTTATGTTTATGAGAAGGAGTAAATAACACTTCCTTATTTACTTTGTCCACCCCAGTCATGATTTTATAGACCTCTATCATATCCCCCCCCTTAGTCCTCTCTTTTCAAAGCTGAAAAGTCCCAGTCTTATTCATTTCTCCTCATACGGAAGCTGTTCTATGCCCCTAATAATTTTTGTTGTCCTTTTCTAAACATTTTCCAACTCCAATATATCTTTTTTGATTTGGGTCGACCACATCTACATGCAGTACTCAAGATGTGGTCATACCATGCATTTATATAGAGGCAATATTTTCTGAATATTATCTATCCCTTTCCTAATGATTACCAACACCCTGTTAGCTTTTTTGACTGCCACTGCACATTGAGTGGATATTTTCAGAGAACCATCCACAGTGACTCCAAGATCGCTTTCAGAAAACTATCCATAATGACTCCAAGATCTTTCTTGAGTGGTAACAGCTAATTTAGATCCCATTATTTTATATGTATAGTTGGGATTATGTTTTCCAATGTGCACTACTTTGCATTTACCCACATTGAATATCACCTGCCATTTTGTTGCCCAGTCACCCAGTTTTGTGAAATTCCTTTGTAACTCTTCGCAGTCTGCTTTGGACTTAACTATCTTGAGTAGTTTTGTATCATCTGCGAATTTTGCCACCTCACTGTTTACCCCTTTTTCCAGATCATTTAAGAGTATGTTGAACAGCACTGGTCCCCTGGGGGACACACTAGTTACCTCTCTCCAGTCTGAAAACTGACCATTTATTCCTACCCTTTGTTTCCTATCTTTTAACCAGTTACCAATCTATGAGAGGACCTTCCCTCTTATCCCATGGCAACTTACTTTGCTTAAGAGCCTTTGGTGAGGGATGTGGTTAAAGACTTTCTGAAAATCTAAATACACTATATCTCCTGGATTTCCCTTGTCCACATGCTTGCTGACCCCCTCAAAGAATTCTAGCAGTTTGGTGAGGCATGATTTTCCTTTACAAAAACCATGTTGACTCTTACACTACAAATTATGTTCATCTATGTGTCTGACAATTTTGTTCTTTACTATAGTTTCAACCAGTTTGCCAGGTACTGAAATAAGGCTTAGTGGCCTGTAATTGCTGGGATCACCTCTGGAGCCCTTTTTCAAAAATTGGCATCACATTAGCTATCCTCCAGTCTTTTGGTACAGAAACTGATTTAAATGATAGGTTACAGACTACAATTAGTAGTTCTACAGTTTTACATTTGAATTCCTTCAGAACTCTTGGGTGAATACCGTCTGGTCCTGGTGACTTATTGCTGTTTAGACCCAGAGCGAGTGAAGGAACCGGTTCTTGAGCTTCTGGCAGCTCATCACTGACTATATCCGTCTCTCATAGAATCATAGAATATCAGGGTTGGAAGGGACCTCAGGAGGTCATCTAGTCCACCCCCCTGCTCAAAGCAGGACCAATCCCCAATCAAATCATCCCAGCCAAGGCTTTGTCAAGCCTGACCTTAAAAACTTCCAAGGAAGGAGATTCTACCACCTCCCTAGGTAACGCATTCCAGTGTTTCACCACCCTCCTAGTGAAAAAGTTTTTCCTAATATCCAACCTAAACCTCCCCCACTGCAACTTGAGACCATTACTCCTTGTCCTGTCCTCTTTTACCACTGAGAATAGTCTAGAACCATCCTCTCTGGAACCACCTCTCAGGTAGTTGAAAGCAGCTATCAAATCCCCCCTCATTCTTCTCTTCCGCAGACTAAACAATCCCAGTTCCCTCAGCCTCTCCTCATAAGTCATGTGTTCCAGACCCCTAATCATTTTTGTTGCCCTTCGCTGGACTCTTTCCAATTTATCCACATCTTTCTTGTAGTGTGGGGCCCAAAACTGGACACACTACTCCAGATGAGGCCTCACAAATGTCGAATAGAGGGGAACGATCACGTCCCTCGATCTGCTCGCTATGCCCCTACTTATACATCCCAAAATGCCATTGGCCTTCTTGGCAACAAGGACACACTGCTGACTCATATCCAGCTTCTCGTCCACTGTCACCCCTAGGTCCTTTTCCGCAGAATTGCTGCCTAGCCATTCGGTCCCTAGTCTGTAGCTGTGCATTGGGTTCTTCCGTCCTAAGTGCAGGACCCTGCACTTATCCTTGTTGAACCTCATCAGGTTTCTTTTGGCCCAATCCTCCAATTTGTCTAGGTCCCTCTGTATCCTATCCCTGCCCTCCAGCGTATCTACCACTCCTCCCAGTTTAGTATCATCCGCAAATTTGCTGAGAGTGCAATCCACACCATCCTCCAGCTCATTTATGAAGATATTGAACATCCTCTTTTGCCATACTACCGCACTCTGGTGCTCCACTAACCTTGTCTCATGAGTGAGTCCAGGTGTTCTCACCCAGAGCCCACAATCTCTGGAATATGTCCCCTGTTCCTGTATGTCACGCAACATCATCCTACCCGATTAACTTAACTTCTTCCACTTAGCCTTCTATTGCCAGCCTCCTCTCCTGCCAGCTTGCCTGCCTTAACTCCCTCAGACGTAATATTCCCATTACAAAGAAATTAAACACTCTTGTAGCATTGAAACTAATTCATTATTAATGAGGAAAATGATAGAGTATGTAGCAAAAGTATATCCTTCTGCCTGACTATAACTTGCCCCACACTGTGTGCTTTGTCTAACTTAGGCCCTGGTGCTGCAAGCTGTTGTGCATAGGCGAACCTGTGTGTGTGTGTGTGTGTGTGTGTGTGTTGGGAGTGGGAGACTACTTGAGGTCAGCAGGACTCCATGTGAGTGTAAGGGCACTTCTGAGCAGGATCGGGGCCTTAGATTGCAATATCCTCAGGCCAGTGACTTGTCTTATCAATTGTCCGTAAAGTACCATTCAGAGCTATAGTGCTATAGAAGAAATAAAATGATAATGTGGAGAATTTCATCACATATTGCTTTGAGATGGGAGCATGCTATACACAATGCCTATTTAGACTCCAACTTTGACTTCTTCCAGCCCTTTTGGTGTGCATTCCTCTATAGACATATGAGTAGCATGGAGATGCTGGTGGTGGCTATGTGATGCCACTGGATAGTATCACCATAGCTACATTTCTCTCCTCCACAGCGTCTCCAGATGCTTTTCAGAATTTCTGAATGCCATCTGCTCCCCTCCAAGCTATGTAATGGAGAAGCAAATATGGCCTGAAGTTATTCGCATCTGAGAACATGAGCAAAAATCAAACATCTGAGCTGGATATTTCTGCTTTATTCTAAGCCCAGTGAATAGTTTTATAATTAGTGATTTTCAATTTAACACCACACGGAGCTGAAGGGTATGATATCATGTACACTTCATTCCCACATGAAAAGTGATAATTCTTCTAAATATTCATGCCACTTTAATACAGTTTATCAAATCCAAAGGCATTGCCAGCTTTTAATTTAGAATACAGCTCAGACATTTTTCACTTGTAGCCATAAGAGGGTTTTTTTATTTCTTTTGCCAGATTTCATTTTGAGTCTGGATTGTGCATACAGATGGGCCATAAATCATAAACTTCCACTGTCACAAGGAGACCCTTATTTATTGATTTCTTTATTTAAAAAAAACATACTGCAGAAACATACATGTTTGCACATTTTTAATTACTACAGAAGCATTCATGTTTATACAACCAATTAACACAATTCACCAAGACACACAACAATAGGAAGGCAGTCTTTGATCATTACTTTCTTCTCATCTTTGGTTATGTGCATCAAAATGAAATGTACACATCAGTGCAATAGGCTGTTCAGTGCATCAGTCAGTGGGTGCTCAGCAGAGCTGGGTTTGTTCAGGAAAAAATAGGACTTGCTTCAGTAAGAACAGGAACAAAACCTAGTTGAGGCTTTCATCAGCCAAAGTCAGAGAGAGAGAATTCCTTGTAACTTAAAGGCAACAACTGATAGAGCTCTTGCAGCTCCAATTTCCAGATTCAAAAGAGCAGGGACTTCTTGCTGTTCCTCTTAATGCCAACTTTTATTTTTCCTTTCCTAGGAAACCAGTTGCAGCATGCAAGTTAAATGCCCAGAGGGACAGCAGGAGGAGAATACTCTCTTCTGGATGCAGGCAGCAAAGAGCCTCAAGTGGTTGTTTTCTTTTTAACCACAGCAGCAGGGCCCATCTTAGGTGCCTAAGGCAAGGTTTTAACTCCCTGGTTCCCGGGTCTCTTATGAAGTCCACCTACGTCATTCTGAACAGTCTCTTCTAAATAGTCCAAAATGGGAGGAAGAAGGAACTTTCAAGGAAGCTGGCAATGATGAAGCGGGTGGTAGACGTGCATTACAGCAAATGAATTTGAGGCAGAGAAGAAGGTTTTTATTAGAAACCTTTTTTATTTTAAGGTATGACAGAAGCACTGTTCTATAGGGTTTCTGTTAGGTACATGTATCTTAGTCAAAACCTAGCAGTCTTCATTTGCTTCACATCTGATTGAGAGGGGGGATAGTGTCCCTGCAATGGAAATGTTGGGGGTTCCACTCCCCACAATAACTTAGGCACACCCAGAAGAGGTGGGATGGAGGGAAGAGTGGGACCCAGAGGTGCTGGGGTGGCTACCTTGAGGCCTGGGATCAGGACCAAGAACAGGTGGGAACTCCCAAAACCTTCCTTGCCCAGAGTAGGCTGTTCTACCTGCCCTCCTCCCCAACACACACACATACCCTGCTGAGTCTCAGAACCTCCCTCCATTTGCAGGGAGCTTCGCCCCTTTCCCCCACCCCCGCAATCTGATGATGATGTTTTTGTTGTTGTAATTTATTATAGTATCACCTAAATATCTCAACTGAGATCAGGGACCTGTTATGCTAGGCACTGTAAATAAACATAGCAAGACACAGTCCCTGCACTGAAGAGCTTACAATCTACATGGACAAAGTAGACAAAGGGTGAGAGAGAGGCAGTATTATTATCTTCCTTTTACAGATGAGGAACTGAGGCACAGAGAGGGGAACTGATGTATTGTATTCAATGTATTACAAGTTGGGAATGGAGCCTAGATTTCCTGTGTCCCTGTCCAGTGCACTGTAGTTTGTCAAACTTCCATTCTAACTTGATACACCAAGATATATAACTATCTGTTTAATTGGTTAAAAGATGCCTGAGCATAAACTTGCTGAGCTCAAATTCTCTACATTTTGTACTGCTCATGAAAATTATCCACATATTTGTGAATATGCAAGTTGCAATGAAACTGGTTCACCGATCCTTTGTCTCCACACCAGTGATGGCTTTTCTGCAGCTAGAGACATGGCTGCATTCCATCAAGTTATCAGTGCCAACTTAAATGGCCTTCTAATGGGAAAAAGTTCACTTTAGAATCTCCTTGGATCTTCTTGATAAAGTTTGAGTGGTTGTATATTGATCCTTCTATATCATTTTTTAAGGCTGTTGCTTTTGGCAGCTTTGAAGTTTGGAATTAAATTGATACTTGTGTAGCAAAGTGGTGATTTCAAAATGATGCTTTGGGTCTCCTTGTCCTGTCAGAAAGGCACTGATCAATTTGACTGCATAGGTCCTTTTAGACATTTTGAAGCAGTACCATAAACACTTGGTGTTGAGTTTCATGTTTCTTTGATTGAAATACAGCGTCTCTACATGTCTTTAAAGAGGAGATTGTGAAGTGCGAAGAACCCTCAATTCACATCACATTGAATTAAGAGATTTGGATTATTTCCTGCCTGATACAGATGATTGCTTAATCTTAAATTGTATCCATAAAGGAGAATGAAGGAACTTCTTCAGAGTTTTAGTTTCTTTCTATTGCTGAACCCTAAGGAAAGTTGAGTGGTACCTGATGGAAGAGGTTATTAAATTCCTTCTTAAGGACTAAAAATGTATTTGTTTTAGTTTTCCAGTATTTGTTTTAGTTTTCCAGTTGTGTTTAACTACACCTAAAAGGTGTTTTGTTTGAGACTAACACTAGTGAAAGTTGCTGGGTTGATGTCCCTAGACACTAAGGCCTTGGAGCCTAACTTTCATTGGGAGAGTTAGGTGCCTAAATGCCTTTTGAGAATCTGGGCCTACAGTCCTCCATTTATTCACAGAACAGGTACAATGAGTAGCACCAGCACATATTTCCTCACAATTCTCTACCAATGTGCCTCAACCCTATTCTAATGGGACAACCTACAGGGGCAATGAAAGTACAGTAGTTTTGGCATCCATTACCTGTTTGGAGCAGTCAGGGCAAGGAGCACCAACTGCTAGTTGCTGAGTGCTCTGTGTTAAAGTTTTAATTTTTGGCCTCCCTGCTGACATTGCCAACGAGAGTCTATTAATGCCCATGGTGGGGGTGGTTCAAGTAATGTGGACACCTGGTCACTAGGCAGTAGACAGAAGCAGCCATCTATTTGTACCCAGACCACTGCACTGAACAGTTGTCAGATGGAAAGACATGCTCAGTTCCAACATGGGCTAAATTTGAACCAGCAACCTGGAGGTGAAAGCTGTCATTAAAGGGCCCCACTTTTACAGTAGGGGAAATATACTGTTAAGAAAGTAGATCTTTAATTACTAGCAGATTGCTCCCCCACCCGGTGCTTTGCTATACTCTATATTTAGCTAGGAGAAAAATTTAAGTGCAATGAAATTACTTTCAAATTTTGCTGTGGACTTCGTACAAAGATTGTGATCAAATCATAAAGTGCGTGGTTTGAAGAAGATAACAACAAATCTGAACAGCTTGATGCAGTATTTTAATCACATAAATATTAAAAACAAATCCTACCCATAATTATGAAGTGCAGTAAAGAATAACAACAATTTCTATTTTTATAGTTGGGTTTTTTGACTGTTTTTAAAGGGCATTTAGTACATGCTGGAAAGGTGGACTGAGAAATCTGGCAGCACTCCTGCATCCAGCAGCATCCAATGTACAGCTGAGAAATTTTAAATGATTTTTTTCTCTCTCCTTCCTTCCCACCTCATCCCCCACCCTTAAAATATATATGTAGTAAATGTTGTGCTGGATTGACAGTCCTGAAGACTGACCCCCCTCAGTTTGCCAGCAGAGGTGCACATATTCTCACCTCATTTTACCAATGGGCCTTAACCTTGATCTGACAGGATGCTTTCACACATAGGTGGTGGGATTTTCAAAAGTGCTCAGCCCTGCCCCAACTGACCACTGAACAGCCCTGACATTTGGGCATTAATAGCATAGGCCCTATTTGAGCTGGTGACCTTGAGGTGAAGGTTTCCTGTTACCCAAATTGGTTGGTCATCCAGGCCCACCCAGCACAGATACATTTCTAAGGAAACAATGAGTATTTCAAAGCACAAACTCTGAAACATATACAGGAGGAAACGGATTACTATTACAATGCAAAAGATTGACAGCATCTCCAACTTTGTAGATTGACTGAGGACCTTCATTTTTAGTTTTTCTGATTTTTTTTTATCTGAAAAATTCCTGGATTTTACAAAAAGCTGCTATTCAGTTTTTACTGTTTTTTTTTTTTAACTTGAATTTTGCACTACTAAAGTACAGGAAAGTACTGATTTTGTTAAGAAAATCCAATATATTAGATAGACGTGTTTATGTTAATAGGAAGTTAGACTAAGTGTAAATGTGAGGTTGTCGAAGTAATGCAATGTATAGATGGTGCAGACTCATGCATGTGTGTGCATATGTGTACATACTGTTAAAATACAGTTCATGAAATAAAAAGCAGTGTAATGCTGTGGTTTACTTTCAATACGCTTATTTTTCTCTATTTGTTGCTTTTTGTCTGTCTTCCTGTCTCCCAGTATTAACACTGATATTTATCCAGAAAACGATGAAGTTAATTTTTCTCTGATTTTTCACCCATTTTTTAATTTTTATAATAAACACTGATACAAGCCCAAGAAATTTTAAATGAAATGAAACTGAAAATGAAGGGCTTTGACTATGGGCTTGATTCACCACTACATTGCTCTAGTTTTATGCCTCCATTGAGATCATGGAGTGTAAAACCAGGTAACTCAATGGTGAATGGGGCCCTATGACTCTTTCCTGTAGTCGACAATAAAAACAGTCTTTTTTTTATTCTAATGCTTGTCCTGCACACACACACACATACCCCATTTCACGTCTCGTCTGGTGAATTACTTATGAATAGTTGATGATTAAAACTCAACTAGTTATTTAATACAGAATATTTGCAGGAATAAGGAAAGCGCCTCTAGATGTTGGTTTAGAAAAAAGAGCCTCTCTGTTCTACATGGATATTAAGCATGGTACTTTTCATAACGTTTCTTTGGACAAAATTTCCAATCCCTCGTCTCATTATTATGCAGCATGTTCTGTGCTAGTTAGCTATTGTCCTTCACCCTGAGCAAGCTGAAATCAATTGTATTGTATTTCTATAATTGCTTAAGCCTTTTGGAAGCCTTCATAATAAAAGGCACTGTATAATTAAAATAGTATTACAACTAGCTAAGATTTTGTTCTGTACAGGGCACAGTGAGGCAGGAATGTGTTTATTGTTATGCCCTCCTTCCCCCAGGCATCTTTATCTGCTTGTTTGACAGAGGAGGATATTGAAAGGCTTTTGACAGTTTGTCTTGTGAGGTGGAAAACTTTCTATACAGTACTCTGCATTGAATCATTTAACTGGTTAAAGTTGTCAAGCCATGTTTTTTACTTAGTAACACGAAGTGCCATCACTTTTATCTTAGCTCTTTTTTTATTCCTATGTCCCATGTTGTCCCTTTGGTATGCTTACAACTCATATTTTCTGACTGTAGTGGCTAAGTTACTAGCTCTATAGTAACGGTCTAAACTACAGCCTAGTTTGTGACATTAGGACGCAGATCATAGTAAGCAGTGGCATGTTTCTGTTTGGCTTCAGAAGTACCCCAATGAAGTAAGTCCTTACAAAGGCATAATTTCTAGAGTTGGTTGAAAAGTGGGCAGTTCTTTCCTGTGGAAAATTTTTGATTTTCTTTTACAGAAATTATACCAAAACACTTCACCAATTAACCAAAAATATTGATTTTTGAAATGCTGCCATGGTGCCAGATGGGAGTTGTAGTTCAGGTATCTCATGCTCCCATTTTCCTCTGTAGACCAACCTCCCTGGTTGGACTACAGTTCCCACAGTGCATCATGGTCTTCCCTTTTGAGAAGAGCAGTGGTGCATGTTTGGGTCCCTGGTCACAGTGCATCTTGGAAGATGTAGACTGGCAAGCTGGCCCTATAATGAGGAATGGGCACATGAGACAAACAAAGTATCGCTCTCATGAGGCACTGTGGCAATATTTACAAATCAAAATATTTCAGGCTTGGGGCATTCAGGTTTTTGACAAAAAAAAAATCAAAATTTCTGTAGAAAGCAGACACTTTTTGTGGGGGAAAAAAATTGGTTTAATTGAAAACCCATTTTTTTTCACTATAAAACTGTTTGGACTCTTCAGGTATATTCATGTGTTTGCTTTTTAAATTATGACTGTAGAAAACAAATATTAAAAAGTTACAAATAACAAAGTGAAATAACGAGTTTTATTCAAGCACATGTTTGTGGAACTTCTTCGCACTACCGCTTAGATGCAGCAGTATCTGTTACTTTTCAATTTAATTTTAATATTATCTCTGTGGAAGTGGCTTTAAAACTAATCCTAAAAGAATTCAGATTAGAAAGTAATGCTACCAATGACAAAGCTCATTAACGGCTTTTATCACTAGAAGCTGGTGAACTATAACCAGGATAATTGGCCTAAATGGAATAAATTGTTTCTTTAGCCAGGTATTCTTTATTGTGCTTTACACTGATAACCCCAAGGTTTCATTCTGGCCAAATAAAAATTGGATAATTCATCCATCTTCCCTTTTCTAAAAGCCAGAGGAAACGCCAGGAGGAGGAGTTGGTGCACATCTGTGTGGAATCAGAAAGGGCAAATCTGCCGCAAGCAAGATTAAGACATAAAAGGAAGGCACAAAGGGAGGGCAGTCCAATTGCCAACATTGATAATTGGAAACTAATTGCAGGTGAATCTCAAAAGATGATGCTTTCAGAAGTTAGCATGCTTATCCACAGCTGAAGAGTTCAATGAACCACTTGCATGCTGGAAGCAAAGGGGGGCCATCTTAGGAGAAATGGGAAGAGTAAGGGGTTTTCCTCAATAGGAAGAGAAGTTCAGGCTACAAATGTTCATCCTCTCAGCCAGCGAAAAGACTGGACCAGTGTTCTTGAGGTATGGGATTTTTTTCTCCTCCCTCTGAGTTTACAAATTGTTTGTAGTGAATGGGAGAGACTCTCCAGGCCTCCTTGAGACAGAGGAGGGTTGGTTCCTTTAGAACTGATCATCAGTCTATGCCTGGCTTGCGGTGCCTAAATTATAATTGTGAGCAGAAGTTTTTTCTCAGTTCTACCCTGCTGCATGTCTCCTTTCTGGCTCTTGCTATGACAACTTGGCTCTTTGTACCTGTGACTCTTGTTAATACATATACTGTGACCAGTGCTGCTGCTTTCTCTTCTTGTTTCTTGTCTTTATTAAACTCTACAAGGCCGGGTGAAGGAATGCTTTATTTTGTAGGGCCAGTTGAAATGTTTATGAGAAGCTTTTGTTTGAAAAATTAGATTTAATTGAAAACAAAAAATTGTGAAATATTGACACAACATTTTTATTGAAAATTTTTAACTACATATTTTTTTGTTTTGAAATAGTGGAGATACTCCCACAATACCTCAGACATGAGGGGGTCTTTGTTTTAACACACACACTCCAACCATCAGCACTGGAAGTGAGAATAAACCATTTTCTCTCACTTATTATTGCTTCCTATTTGCAAAAGTTTGGGAAGAGGGGAAGGTTGTTTTTTTGTTGTTTTGTTTTTGTTTTTTGTAAAAAAGCAAGAGATTTGCAGGAGGAAGTGAAGGACAATTTCTTGAAAGTATTAAAAAAAAATCCACTGCAAAAGGGAAATGCTGGGGACGGGTGAAGGGCGGGGAAAACCCAAACCTTGAAAGTTAAAAATGAATTTTTCCATAACTTAAGGAATATTTTTTCTTTTTTTTTTAAAAAAAAACACAGTATTTTGTTTAGAAGGCTTTCATGAAAAAAGTGTGTGTGTGGGTATGTGTGTGAGAGAGAGAAAAGAAAAAAAAAACTGTACATTTCAGCCATCTCTGTCTTGTATTCCTGTATCATATTTTACTCCATTCTAAGGGGTCTCCCTCTCCCTATTCATTGAATACAGAGCCTACTTCAGGCTTTGTGGATCATAGTGTTGTTCCTGTGATTTTCTAGATGCCTACAAGTTAGGTGTCATGACACTCAGCATTGCAATGAGTAAGTCCCTGATGGATCTAGGGCAAAGGGCCTGTTTGTCAGCTGTCTTACACCTGGTTCACTCCTTCACACCTGATCCTGGCTTATACAGCCTCTCAAATCCCAGTGAATTCAATGCAGTTGGATGCCAAATAAATGGATGATTTACTGATTTTTTTTGTATGAACTAATACGTAACTATAACATACCTCTTATCACACAGTGGGGTTCTCTACCTGTTCCAAAGCTTTGCCATATTAGTGGAGCAGTCCCGGGTGAACAGTCCCAATACGCAGGATATGTGCAGTTAAACGAAGTAAAATAGATACTTAAACATTCATGTAACACATTTGTCATTTTTGTAACTTTTAATTCAAGGCATGATATATACAGCTGAGATGAAAAGACTTTCATATCCATTCATTAATGTTAGTTGCAATAATGAATATATCTTCATTAGAAGGGAGCTGATGCGTGCTGAAAACAATGAACAATATCCTTAATTTCCATGTTGAAATAATGGTTGCCATTATAGACTTTTTGATTTTAAGAGGATATGGATTTATAATGCTCCTGTGATGCTACAGGGGGCTCTTTTCTTTTTAATCTTAAATCACCTCCCAAGAGTAGACCATGACCATGTACTACTATAACCTAGGGGCCAGATTTCTATAAACCTGTGAAGCAAATGTTAAAACAAACAAACACAGCAAGTGCATAATTACATTCTGGGATGCCTGCAAGTTGAAATGTGCTATTCTAGCAAGCCCATCCTCCTTCCCCAACTCTGAACTTAGAATACTCATAATTGTAGTTCAGTCAGCAATAGAAGATGTGGCTACGTGTCCTGAAGGTGACATCTCCTTGCTGATTGAGCACGAAGCACAGCACTAGAGAATAGATGAATCCTCACCCCAGTTATGACTGGAGAGGAATTGGAGAAGGGCTGTAATTTGATGATTTGAACCCATAACTGTAATAAGGGTAGAGGTCCCACAACTGGCTATGGAGACTGAGGACAGGTGCTCTTTTCAGCAGCCTGCCTCCAGTAATCCAGTAACATCTCTCTCATCCTAAATGTGTGTTAATTGAACAAAAAAGGAATCTGCCAGGAGCAAGGATTGATCTGTCTCCCCTTCATGAGGCCACGTGCTACAGATGCATATAACACCTGGTTTGTTGTAACACCTATGGCTTACACAGATGTCAGAGGCAGAGAAGAAATGAATATAGATGCAGTGCACAAGAATAGAGTTTGCTTACATGAGCTCTCCTTTTCACCACCACCTCCATCTGTACTGGGGCCCTTTGCTGTGAAGCTGGGTATTCTCTTCTTGCCCTGGCCTACTAAGATAAACTTTTCCCCTAGGTAGCTCATCATACTCCATAGCCAACATATATGACCACTAGGAAGTGCATGCCTTCAGAAAACCATATTCCACACATGTATCTCTTCATGTGAATGCATTAAGATTTTACAACAGAGTGTGTTGTATCTAGTGCATAAGTGATGATCACCACATCAATAATGAAACACTGTGTTATTATAGTATGAACTGCTTTTTTGATTTCTCCAACTTGGTTTTGAAATTAACCATATTGAGCACATCACTGTGTGTGGGAGCGGGGTGGGTGAGCCTTTTTAAAGAAAGATATTGGAGAGCAGTGTATCCACCACGGTGACAAACACTTGCAGTTCAGTAGGACAAATAAGGCTATCTAGATAAATTGATTGTGCACTGTTGTGTTGTCTTTAAAAACTTTCTTCAGTGACAGTCTCACCCCTAAATAAGGGCTGCAGTGACACACACAAGCTCAAAGTAAAAGTTATTTATATATATAATGTGACTGTCGTATGTATAATGCATACAAGGAAATTCTAGTGGGATCGTCTACGTTACTGGATTTTGTATACAATTGAGCTATTAATCTAACACATACATTAGTTGAGGATACTGTATTTTAATCAAGTGCCTTGCATTCACTTCACTTATGGGGACATAATGCCACTTATATTCTAAGTATTAAACAGTGTTGAATGAATGAGTTCATGTGTTAACATTTGCCTTTGTTACGTATTACTTTTAGATGTAGTGTACTTGCTGTAGATAGCAGTCTTGTGTTTGATGGGGATTCCCCTCTGGATATGCTCACCCTCTTTAGTCTTGTGGGTATACCCTATAATCTGCTTTCTTTACCTCAGGTTAGGAGCATTCCCAGTGTCTAACTGCAAGTTATTGTAAGGTTTGGTTCTAGAGAAATCCGAACTCTTAATAACAACACGTGTATATCATATATTGTAAAATATATGAAAAGGATTATTTTTTTACCCAAGGAATTATAAACAAGACAGATGGTTGCAAAGCTGGGATTCTGCAGAGCATTAAACTGAGTTTGTTTGTGACTTGAAGCCGAGTTAGAAAAAGAACATTATTGTTACAATACATGCAGAATTGAACTTGATGAGGAATCTAAGGTACTGCCCAATGACACCAACTTGGAAATGTTGAGTGTGGCAGAGATCTAATTACATCCAATATTGCATACAAAAAAAGAAAAATGTACAGTATAACTGAAGTGTAGGAAAATTCTTCATCTCATATGTTTTGTTGAAGGAGCAGGATAGACAGTAAATTAAGTCTTCATGGCATGAAAATGTAATTGCACGTATACCTTGGTAGGCATCTCAAGTCTTTTTTCCATACTGTGACCCCATGTTACAAGAGAAAAATTGGGGATCTTCGTTCCATTGAGCCATAAAAAGGGAGGGAGGTTATGCCCCTCCTGGACTTGTTTGAGACCTCCAGGGGTAATGACCCCCCAGGATGAGGACCCATGAACTAGGGAACATAGTTTGTGTTATATTTATTAGGGAAAAAGCTACACTCAGTATATTTCTGTCCCATTCATAGAAAAATATGGCCAGGCAGAGACTTATAATTCTCTCTTCCATCCTCTTCTTGTAGGCTACTGGCAACAGAAGTAAATACAATAAATATTGGAGAGGATAGAAACTGCAACTTGACCAGTGCTAGCATATCCAATCAGGTAGAATCCAAACCTGGTTAAATCAGGCTCAGGACTAAAGTCAGCCATCTTTTGTTGTACAGTAGGGAGAAGGAATTGCAAAGGTTTGTCACCCTTACATAAAACTAACATTGTCCCTGTGTTTTTATGTCCTGTATTTAGCAGCCAAAATGTATGAGTCTATAACATACTGTGTACTTTCATGTATGTAATTGCTATATTTATAATATAGCACTTGTATGGCCTGTATACAAGAAAATCCATTTTAAGCATCAGCTTTTTGAACAGTCAATTACATCTTTATAAATAGTGTTTGTAAGCAGAAGTTCTAGAGGAAGAACAACTCCAGCGCATCATCAAAGATCTACAACCTATCCTGAAAAATGATCCCTCATGCTACCAGATCTTGTCCAGTCCTTGCTTACAGACGACCCCCACACCTGAAGCAAATACTCTCGAGCAACCACACAACAAAAACACTAACCGAGGAACCTATCATTGCAACAAAGCCCAATGCCAACTCTATCCACATATTTATTCAAGTGACACCATCAAAGGACCTAATCACATTAGCCACGCCATCAGGGGCTCGTTCACCTGCACATCTACCAACGTGATATGTGCCAGCAATGCCCCTCTGCCATGTACATTGGCCAAACTGGACGTCTCTATGCAAAAGAATAAATGGACACAAATCTGACATCAGGAATCATAACATTCAAAAACCGGTAGGAGAACACTTCAACCTCTCTGGCCACTCAGTAAAAGACTTAAGGGTGGCAATTCTGCAACAGAAAAGCTTCAAGAACAGACTCCAATGCTGAGCTTGAATTAATATGCAAACTAGATACCATTAACTTGGGTTGAATAGAGACTGGGAGTGGCTGGATCATTACACATATTGAATCTATTTCCCTATGTTAAGTATCCTCACACCTTCTTGTTAACTGTCTAAATGGGCCATCTTGGTTATCACTGCAAAAGTTTTGTCCTCCTGCTGATAATAGCTCATCTTAATTAGTCTCTTACAGTTGGTATGGCTACTTCCACCTTCTTTGTATGTGTGTATATATATATATATCTTCTTACTATACGTTCCATTCTATGCATCTGATGAAGTGGGCTGTAGCCCATGAAAGCTTCTGCTCTAATAAATTTGTTAGACTCTAAGGTGCTACAAGTACTCCTGTTCTTTTCATGAAGGAAACTGCAATTCTGCACTTCACTTCCTGCCTGTTCCTTATTTCATGCCACACTGCTATGTTTGCATCTTCAGTTCAACTGAGATTTCAGCCAATATTAACGTAGCCATTTGGCACTCATAAATTCAAGCCTTATTTGCAGGCTTCAGTTTGTTTTCAGCATTCAGTTCAGCTTAATCTCCATGGAGTTCACTGCTCCATTGCTCTTGCAAAGAAGGATCTCTCAGCCCTACTTCTCAGAGTTTCAGCATCAAGAATTGTCGTCTTCTCTGTGTCAAAGACTAAAATCAACCGATGTAGAAATTTAATTCCTCCTATCCACTCCATGGTGCTTGTTCCTTCCAGGAGTTATTTTCCTGTCCAAAATTGCTTCACTCTTATCTGAACTTTCTACTTTGGGCCTCTTTATAAGACATCCCTTCATCTCCAACAAGTCCTGTGCTAGTGAGAAGGTTGTGTTTTTTCTTGTTCTCCGCCTAAGAACATTTTTTAACTTATATTCCTCTATTCTATTTAAGAATTAAGCTCCAGCTCTCCCTCCATCAGTGGTGTTAATCACACTTACAAAAATTTTATATTGGGCTAATAATTAACAGTGATTAATCAATTGATATAGATGTTAAAGACCAACAGATCAGTAGGTTCTTTATAACTATGTAGAACCATCTAGAACACAACTACTGATGCATTTATACCTATCTATTACACATACTACTCATGTCTGTAATATGCTTATTTATTAACCCTATATAAACTATTTATAAATGTGCCCTTAATACAAAGTGTGACTATTATTTCTCAGAACTAAGAAAAGTCAAGCTCTAGTTCTCACTCCTTCTGTCCCAGACATGATCCTTCCACCATCAACTTCTACCAGGATATTTACAGCCATCTAACAGCACATGACCAAATGTAGCTCTTCTAAATCTCAAGCCTCCCACCCAAATATAGCTGGATCAAACAAAGCAGAGCCCATTATGAGGCTAGTCAATCGATCCCATGACCTCAAGATGGATGGTCGCTGTGTATAAAACCACCTCCTCTCCCATTTACTCCAAACTGTTCTGCCATGGCAGTTGGATTAGAATTGTAGGGAGTGGGAACGACAGTAAGAGGTCTATAATTGAGGGGTGGGTGTTTTATGTAGTGAGTTAACAGAATAGTGGGTGGAGGTATCCTGCTAACAGAACAAAGAGGAAGGCTTTGTGTTCCAGACAGGCCAGAAGACACCCTGATTCCCCATGGGACTCCAGTGATTTCTGTGTAGACATACCCAAGTAGCAATAAAACACCCGTGGCTGTCTTGGGTCAGCTGACTTGGGCTCACAGGACTCAGGCTGTGGGGCTGTAAAACTGCTGTGGTGGCATTTGGGCTGGCGTCCAAGCTCTGGGACCCTGAATGTCTACACAGTGACTTTTAGCCCCTGAGCCCAAGTCAGCTGACTGGGGCCAGCTGCAGCCGTGCCACAGGTCTTTTATCCCTGTGTAGACATAGCCCCAAGAGATCTCATTCAAGGTGGAGTAGCTTAGTCTATGCCACGTGGAGCTAGAGTAGGTTCTGTGTATACTGCAGTCACACAGCCACATAATTGCAGATTATTTTTCAGTTGCTATGTAACTGAGCTCCGGAAACTAAGCTTTTTTTTATAATAAATAAATATGCAGTAAACCTCACACTGACATCTCAGTTAAAGCAGGTGGGATGGGATACCCCAGATTAGGGGAACTAGGAAACGTGTGCAGGTTTTGCCACAGTGTAAGAACTAGCTCTGCACAGACTTCAGGAAGAATGAATTTTTCACTTTCTCCCTCCCATTCCAAATTCCAGCTCAGGCTTTCCCCTATTCTACGAGAGTTGTTAACCTTTGTTGTCATTTTATTCATTCTCCCCACTCATGTCTGATGCCCTGGCCCTATTCAGGAATCCTGACACTCTTAGCCTAGGCAATGGCAGGTCTGCAACCCACTCTTCTGCATCTTGTTCTTACACACTTTTTTTGGTTCAGCAAGACACAGTGATTGTTCTTGTATTTTGCTGAACTACTGATGTCCTATTCCCTGAGCATAAAATCCACCTCTCTGTAGAGACCCAGTATAAGAACTATACACCAGTTGTTGCGTAACCTGTTGCTTATGTATTACTTATATTGATTACTTAAGAATGCTCAATTGACAAATTAATACACTGAGGTTTGTAGGCTCTAGTCCCCCCAGATCAGGCCCAGTGTTAGAATTATATAAATTTGGGAATCCCACTGTGCACAGTTGCAATACTCTTACTTCTATATTTGTAACATTTTTATTGACACAGTTAGCAAAGTTACAAACACTACACCCAGCAAGGTAGATAGAAATAACGTAAAATGGGTTTCTGAGCATCCATATACCGTCACCTTTCCTTGCAGAACAACCTGAAGTGTTAGCCATTATCTTCCTAATCACCATCACCAGTGGTAGTCCATACTGACATCTCCCAAGGCACGCAGGCTGGAATAGAGCTTTTATAATGTGTTAGGTTGATGCCATTATGCCTAATGTATATTCAGTAGGGGTTTCAGCCCCTTTTCCTTATCTGTATTTCTTCACCCTACTAATTATTGGGGTGCCCTGTTTCTCTTAGGCTAACTCGTTAGTTTTCTGTATGCTCAATAATATTTATATCACTTAGTCATCATGGGAACTTGTGGCGAGCACATTGCTGACAACCTATATCGGCAAAATCTCCAAACTACTCTAACCGGCTTTAACTGGTACATTGCAGCATATATAAATATCAGCAGTTTTAAACACACTTACTCCATGCAGCAGTCTATTGTATGGCAACTTATCATCTAGAGTCACGTACTGGTTTGGTGCTTATGCTAAGTCTCTTTGGCCCTATGTCTTGATTAGTTAGCTATTGTCTTATGGGCTTTGAGGCTTGTATGCTTATTGCATTACTTATTGCCTTATCTAGCAAATATCTGTCCTCAAAGGCTACAGTTTTAAGTTTGACTTAAGCCCTCAAAATAAATGGGACTTAAATAGTGCACCATTGTTTCCTGGCCCTATGCAGTGGTGTCCATTCCAGCAGCCCCAGTTATTCTTTCCTCAATCCTGGCATTTGGCATTACGGGCTGATACATACAGGTGTAAAAATACAACTGTATTTGCGCAACCATGCTCGGTACAGTGATATGACAGAGTAGGAAAGGCGTCTGTGCTGCATCTTCCACAGGCAGAAGCACTTTCCTGCAGGAGCTATGTGCAGTATATCACAAGAGTGCATTGTCATTATTTCTCCCATTCTTTAAACATTGTAAACAATAAGTATGTGAATCTGTGCTGGGCCTGATTCAGCAAGGTACAGAAGCATGTGCCCAGCTTTAAACTAATGGGATTACTCACATGCTTGAAGTTTAAGCAGATGTTTCAGTACAGTGTTGAATCTGAACCTTTCTTACCTTCTCTTACAGTACTTCAATGCTTAGCTACTAGTCCACTAAGTATGTTTATATAATCTCACACCTAGAAGATAAAAATGCTTTCTTTGACCTTCCAAGCCTGAAAGGTCCCTCTTGTTAGACACACCTTGCATAGTCCTATCTTTGTTCCAATCACCTTGTAAGTCACATTAATCTTTTAATTATTAACTGTCTCCATTCTCAGGCTTGTTTTGATTCATTATCGTCTAGCTGAGGTTTTCTCTCAGTTACTGTTCATTTGGGCAAGTACATAACAATGGCATACTGGGTGTGACCAGTGGTAGTTCATGCATTATTCAAGATGTGGGCATATCATGGATTTATATAGCGGTATTATGATATTTTCTGTTTTGTCTATCCCTTTCCTACTTTTTTCTGACATTCTGTTAGCTTCTTTGACTGCTGCTGCATGTTGAACAGATGTTTTCAGAGAATTATCCATAGTGACTCCAAGATCTTTCTTGAGTGCTAACAGACTAATTTAGACTCCATTGTTTTGTATGGATAGTTGGGATTATGTTTTCCAATGTGCATTACTTTGCATTTATCCACATTGAATTTCATCAGCCATTTTGTTGCCCAGCCACCTAGTTTTCTGAGATCCCTTGTAAATCATTGTAGTCTGCTGTGGACTTAACCATCTTGAATAATTTTTTCAATCATCTGCAGATTTTGCCACCTCGCTGTTTTATACCTTATCCCAGATCATTTATGAATATGCTGAACAGCACTGGTCAAAGTACAAATTCCTGGGGGACACCACTATTTACCTCTCTACACTGTGAAAACTGACCATTTATTCCGACTCTTTGTTTCCTGTCTTTTAACCAGTTACTGATCCATCCCTTTTATCTCATGACTTATTACTTTGCTTAAGAGCCTTTGATGAGGGACCTTATCAAAACCCTTATCAAAGGGTTTCTGAAAGACAAGTACACTATGTCCACTCAGTTACCCTTGTCCACATATTTGTTGACTCCTCTCAAAGAATTCTAGTTGATTTGTGAGGCATGATTTCCCTTTACAAAAGCCGTGTTGAATCTTTTCCCTCCAAAGTGTTTTCATCTATGTGTCAAATAATTCTGTTCTTTACTATTATTTCAAACAATTTGCCGATTACTGAAGTTAGGCTTACTGGCCTGTAATTGCCAGGATCCCTCAAGCCTTTTTTCAAAACTCACGTTGCATTAGTTATCCTCCAGTCGTATGGTGCAGAGGCTAATTTAAATGATAGGTTACATACCACAGTTATTAGTTCTGCAATCTCATATTTCAGTGCCTTCTGAACTCTGGTCCTGGTGACTTATTACTGTTTTAGTTATCAGTTTGATAAAAACCTCCTCTTGTCAACACCTCAATCTGGGATAGTTCCTCAGATTTTGTCACCTAAAAATAATTGCTCAGGTATGGGAATCTCTCTCTCATCCTCTGCAGTGAAGACTGATGCAGAGAATTAATTTAGCTTTTCTGCAATGGCCTTGTCTTCCTTTAGTGGTCCTTTCGCACCTTGCTTGTCCAGTGGCCCCACTGATTCATTGGCAGGCATCCTGCTTCTGATGTACTTAAGTTTTTCCTTGTTTTCTTCTCCTTTGCTACTTGCTCTTCAAATTCTTTTTTGGTCTGCCTAATTATACTTGACTTGCCAGAGCTTATGCTCCTTTATTTTCCTCAGTAGGATTTGACTTCCAATTTCTAAAGAATGCCTTTTTTTCTTCTATTTATTTTACTCAGTTATTTAGACAAGGTGGGGTTGTTGGGGGTGTTTTTGTTTTGTTTTGGTCCTTTTGCTAGGGTTTTTTTTTTTTTTTTTTTTTTTAAATCTGAGATAGACGTTTAATTTGAGCCTCCATTATGGTGTTTTTAAAAAGTTTCCGTGCAGCTTGTAGGCATTTTGCTCTTGTGACTGTTCCTTTTAATTTCCATTTAATTAGCCCCTTCATTTTTGTGTAGTTCCCTTTTCTGAAGTTAAGTGCTACTGTGGTGGGCTTCTTTGGTGGGCCTCCACCCCCACCAGCATGTTAAATTTAATTACATTACAGTCGCTATTATTGAGCAGTTCAGCTATATTCACCTCTTGGCCCAGATCCTGTGCATCGCTTAAAATTGAATTCAAAAATTGCCTCACCCCTTGTGATTTCCAGGATTACGTGCTCCAAAAAGCAGTCATTAATGGTGTCTAGAAATTTTATCTCTGCATCCTGTCCTGAGGTGACATGTACCCAGTCAATAGGGGATAGTTGAAATCCCCCGTTATTATTCTCCCTAAGCATTTCACAATCACTATCACCATCCAGGTCGGGTTGGTAGTATATTCCTGCTGCTATATTCTTCTTATTCGATCATGAAATTTCTATCCATAGAGATTCTGTGGTACAGTTGATTTAAGATTTTTATCATATTTGACTCTAAGCTTTTTTTCCCACATATAGTGCCACTTCCCCACAAGCATGTCCTACTCTGTCATTCCTATATATTTTGTACCTGGTATCACTGTGTCCCATTGAATGCCATCATTCTGCCAAGTTTCTATGTTGCCTCTTACATCAACATGTTCATTTAATACCAGGCATTCAAGTTCCCCCCTCTTAGTATTTAGATTTCTAGCATTTGTATACAAGCCCTTATACAATTTGTCAGTATTTAGTCATCTGCCTTCATGTGATTTAATTGATGGGACATAATTTTATCCCATTGCAGTTGAAACTCCTTCCTAATACTATCTATCCTCACTCGTGTTCCTTATATAAGCATGCCTATATTAAGTAATAGAGGTGGTTGTGTACCTCAACAAATCTGTAGTAGTTTGCTGAAAATTTAAAAAATTCTAATTTTCTTCATCTGTGTTCATGAGGCAGACACCAGGGTTTGTATCTGGAACTTTTAAAGCTAAGATCTTGAGCTAATGATCTTGGCTTGCTGGCTGAGAACAGTAACAGACTGCTGTGATAATTGGGCCTACCAACTTACTTTTACAGTTGAGCTCACAATTAGGGTAAGTGAAAGTTCATGAGCTGTCACAATAATCTATGCTAACAAATGTTGATTGGGGAAAAGGTTCAAAAGGGAGACAAACACTGATTTGGTACAAACAAAAATGCCTAATGATATAACTGAAGGACTATGTTAAGATCATGCTTGATAAACAAGAACAGTGTGAAACCAGAAATCAGTGAACCAAAATTGGTGTGTCAGAAACTAGGCCTAATGGTTGGACAAAATGAGGGGATGGGCTATTCCACCCACCATTCCCTTTGTTGATCATTAAAGAAAGAGTTTGTGGAGAAAAACTGGCTACTGGAGCAAGCTTCACTATCATGGCTGCCACCTCCTGGGACCCCAACATTTGTTATCCTGATCCTGAGACACTTCCTACCCAGACAAGCCAGGGAGCCTATATGACATTGCCACCTCTACTGGCTCCAGCTGAATCCCAAACTTCACTTGGGATGAAATTGGATAGGATTTCAGCAGCTCCAACTCATCTGAGCTATCTTCTTCTCTTTTCCCCAGAAGGACAGTTATTACCATCTAAGGCAATGTCTACACTTACCAGGGATCTACGCTGCTGCGATCGATGCACAGAAGACCTGCTAAATCAACAGCAGAGGGCTCACCAGTCAATCTGACTACTCCACCAGAACAGGAAGAGTAAGGTAAGTTGACCAGAGAGCGTCTCCCGTCGACACAGCATGGTGTAGACACCGCAGTAAGTCGACCTAAGCTACATCGACTGCAGCTATGTGAATAGCGTAACTTAGGTCAATTTACCCCAGTAGTTTAGACAAGGCCTAAGAGACTGTCAAACAATTGGGTTTTTCCTTCTGAAAACTCTCTCTCTCCTGCTACAGGAAATAAGGCATGTTGTCAACATGAAAGCCTCACTGAATACTCTACATTTCAAATGCTTTAACTGTTTTTTTCTTTTAATAGAAGGTTTAAATGGATTTTTAATTTTAGTTTTGTTTTTGCCATGGTACTAAGCAGGCTGAAGTTAATGCATAAACTAACCAAACTTTACACCAAACTTTGTTGTGATGCTCTCCTTAGGATACCTAAAACATAAGCCACTGTGTTACTCTTCTGCCTCATCAAAGGAGCGCTTTGCTGGGGCTTAAATTGTGTGGCAGCTCCCTGCCACACGAGTCTCTGTGCCTCCTTGAGATTCTGCCAGTCTTAACCTTGCCTTGCAGATAACAATTGGTGAGTTCCCCAGAGAAGTGTCTCTGCAGTGTCCAGTCCTTTCACCCCTGCATGTTAGGTTAGCTGAGGACTCTCTCTTTACTTCAATATAACAGCACTGAGATGGTTTACAGTGAAATTAAAAATAAGTTTTATTAATAAAGGGAATAGACTTAAGTGATACTAAGCAAGAGAAAAAGAGACCAGTATGGTTACAAACAAAACAAATCAATACTTTCTAGTGACTAAAACTGCATTTAACCAAATTACAGTACAATCTCTGCATAAGCAGTTTTCTCACTTACATCAAATTACTTGCATCTCCAGTCAGAGGATCTGTGGTGGGGCGGTGCCCCACCCCCATGCCAGATTGGGCTACAACAGGCCAGAGTGGCTGTGGAAAGCGGCAGCCAATCAGGACCAGTATTACAGTCAGCCTATTAGGGCTAGGCTTGGCCCTATATAAAGGCCGCCCAGGAGGGGAACAGGCAGTCTCTCCCAGGCCTTCAGAGGGTGAAGGTCCCTCTCCTGTGTGAGGAGACTAGCACCAGGGACAGCGCAGTGCTGGGCAGGTTGGGGGAGCAGAAGGGAACTCCCACCTGGTACCTGCCAGGCTGCGGGCCCTGAGAAGAAGGGCCTAGCCGGTGCAAAGGGGAAATGGCCAAGGGAGAGAGATGGACAAAGGGAGAGAAGGAGGGCAGGCAGGAAGGCTGCCGCCAAAGGGTCCCTGGGTTGGGACCCAGAATAGAGGGCAGGCCTGGCCCTTCCCCCTTGCACTTCCACCTGGCCATTAGGAGTGACCATCATGGACCGCACCAGACCCCTGCCAAAAGGGGTTAGACTTTGGGGTGTGGTTGGCCATTGTGGCTGGGGCGAAGAGAAGGCCTGCTGATAACACCAAACCCCTGGAGAGGGGTAAGACCAGACCAGTGGGCACTGCCAGAGGGCAGTGTCCTGAAGAGGGCGCTGGGAGCAACATGGGTCGAGATGCCAATCTAGGGTGAGAGACGGACGGGACACCACCGGCAGAGGGCGCTTTGCATGAACGGAGCTAATTCCCAGAGCGAACAACAGGAGGCACTGCGGTGGTGAGTCCCAATCCCATCACAGGATCCAATGTTCACACAATCAGAGGGTGTTGTCCTCTCCATTCCCTAAGTGATAGAAAACTAGAATGTCTTTTTTTCTCCCTGTATATCTCTTAAAGACCATTGTCTTTACCTCAGGAGCCAGGAAGGCTTCCTGAGGGGTGCAGACTGTCTCCCAGTTTGCTCAGTAAGCTGTTTCCTCAACTGCTTGCTTTGTTTACCTTATATGTATATATACTTTCATTGTCCCCTGCCAGTGATCAAGCCAGTCAGACTGATAAATCCACATTCCTTTTTCTAGGGCAGGCTTGATTTGTTCGCTGACCCCAAAACACATTTTAAGTACATTTCCAGCACACATACGTAACTCGTACATACATCACACAATGCATCACCAGTTTAGACAATACCTTTTAGATGCACTCCCTGCCCACAACACACTGTTATAATATGTATCAGGCCTGATATGAGTTATAGTGGCCCTGCCCACCAATGAGCATTGAGGGGCTCCTGGAGTTACACTTGTCCAACACTGTTTGATGTTGGACAGTGACTGGGTTACATTAATTCCATCTAAATTAATAAGAGACTCACATCCTCTGGATCAGGTACGGAAGAGGACACAACATACACTGATCAGTGGGTTACATTCACTCCCCTTTGTATGTTCACTTTCCACAAACAGTCTACTGAATAAGTTCAATTTCTTAACACCAAATTTTAAATATCTAATGGAGACTGTTCACAGAGAGCAAACTTGGAAGTTTTATGTGTAAATGGTCATGCTGGAGATCTGATTCTAAGAGTTGTGCTGAGCCAATTAGGGAACAGGAACACCATCTGACCATAATGTTCAATTAAGACTAACGCAGCTCAAGATGAAAATATTGAAAGCTCATGACTGCTTGCAAACTGTCTATAGAACAAGATTCATTTGTAGAAATTGATTTGGTGAACAGCTTTGAATAACAAATTTGAGACCAACGTAAGCTGCCCATGGACAATCATAAACAGAAAAAGAAGCTAAATTTTGTCAGATAAACTTGCTAGGAATCTTTTCTAGTTGTATGCAGTAACTACATCGTATGGTGCAAGCGCTCGTTTTTTCTAACGGTGGCCCTGATCCTACAAATGGTTATGAACCTGCTTACCTTGACTGCCATGAGCAGTCCCGTTGAAATCCAGGGAGTAGTTAAGTGAAGCACATGCTTAAATGTTTGCAGGTTTGAGGCCTGAATTTGTACTTTGCTTCCAGTATCAAAATTCTTTTATGGTGCATCACATCCTCGTCTTCCAGTGGTAAAAGGCTGTTCCTGATCGTTGATCTGCCTCAAAATATTTCTTCTGTTGCATTTCCAGGGGTGTACATTTTGCAAGACCTAATTGTTAGGCTGTTCTCCCTGAAGGCATGGGAGTCCTCCATATAATGTGTCCTATTAAATGTTCTAAAGGAGAAAATCTGCATTCTAATAGTGCTGTGAGATAAGCAATTTAGCTTCTCGGCTGGGCCTAAGCTGGCGGTTCAATTCAAATCTGACATGCTCTGTGCTTTCCTGGGTCAGTGGTTCCCCAAAAGTCCCCTATCACAAGTCCTCTTCATAGTCCTGCTGGGCTAGCTATATCCTTCATTAACCATTCTCTATCACTTCCTAGGTCTTTGGAGAGTATCTTTTATCCACCGAGTTTTCTTCCTTATGTGAGACTGTCACTATTGCAAACTATCTTTGGGTCAGGGAAAAGGAATATTCCTGTGCCATGAAGCAAAGGCACTTGTTGGACTTTCCCCAATTTTTTTATACTTAAATCCTCATTCTTTGCTTTCCTCTATCTCCTAGCAGTTCCCCACATTAAAAACCTGAACTGTATGCCCTTTGCCAAGCTGGAGAGGGAGAGTTACAATTGAATTTTCCTATTTTCAAAAAAATATGTATGTTCTCTCCCCGGTGCTGTGTGAAAGACCCACATGAACGGGGTGGCACTGATTGGCTATAGAGTGAAAGTGACCATACAAAAATATCTGGCAAGTACACAAAAAGCCTTTTTTGTTAATCTTTTTCAGTTAGAGTAATGTTAGGTGTTACCTGTAGCGATAGTCGTAAGTGATTCAGTGATTGTTTTTCAATGTAATTTAAGTTGACTGTCCCTTTAAGCTTCCTTTCTGCCTACACTCCTTGGCTAGCGTCTCAAGGTCCTGCTGAAATCAATAGATATTTTGCTATTAACTTCCGTTAGAGTGGATTCTGCCCTTATGGTCCAGACATCAACACAAGAATAGCATTGCTGCAGGGATGCTGAACTAAACATGTGTAGGACTCCATGTTTGTCATGTGGAGGATTCTGTGACTTCCTGCGACCTCCGTGGCTTCAGCAGCAGCCAGTGAGGCTGACCCCGGGGCCAGCTGTTCGGGTGGTCCTGGGGTCAGCCACGCCGACCGCAGCTGGAGTGGCTCTGCAGCCAGCCACTCGGGCAGCCACACAGCCAGCTGCTGCTGGAGCAGCCTCAGCCTCGGGGCCAGTCACACCAGCCGCTGCTCTGATGGCCCCGGACGGCTGGACTCGGGGACTGCCCTAGCAGTGGCTGATGTGGCTGGCCCTGGGGACTGCCTGAGCAGCAGTCCTGGGAGCAGCAGGAGCGGCCGCAGTTCGGTGGCTCCTAGCAGTGGTCTTGGGGTGGCTGGAGCAGCAGCTAGTCCCGGGGGTCCCTCTTATAGCAGCGGCCAGAGCGGCAGCAGGGCCCCTGGGGCTCCCCCATGCAGCTAGTGCTGTGGGCTCCCACCCCCACCCCTTAACATTCCCCCCCTACCCACCAAGGTTCAATCAAGGGTATTTTTGGTAAAAGTCATGGACAGGTCATGGGCTGTGACTATTTTTGTTTCTTGCCCCTGACCTGTCCATGACTTTTACTAAAAATACCCATGATTAAATCATAGCTGTAACCATGTGTCATTGTTTCCCATTGAAAATCTCCCATCAAAGTAATACAATATGCCTTCAGATGATAAGGTGTGTCTATTGACATTTTCCATTAGCATCGAGGGCCAGATGCCTTTAGCATAGTTTGTCACCCTTGGCAATTGACAGAATCTGAGCAACTCTTGGATTTTGGTGATCTCCACCAGAAATTCCTTAGTTTTGGAATAGTTCTCACTTATGCTTCACTTCTCATTAATGGGACAGCATATGTTGACTATAGTGCAATTATAACGTCCTATAGATAAAATAGAGTAACTTCACAGCACAGCAAGTAATAATCCTTCACAAAGAGGAAATACTCTGGCTGAGAATGTCTTACCTATATTTTTAATTAAGTTTTATATACATTATTTTTACATTGCTATAAACTGATAAGCAGGCTATGATTTTTTTCAGAACTGTTAGAGGAACTCCTGAGTTAAAAAGAATAACACAAAATTCTAATTTTTTTTTATTGTACCATGCTATTCAATTCCCCCCCCCATGTTCATCCGTTAACACATAGACAATGAGCTCATTGCGTTGCTGCAGAATACGCTTATTGCTAGGATTCATTTTTCTGTCACGGCAAGGCTATTTTTAGCTCAGACTCCAGCTGGCAACTGAAAAGAAACAGAATAAAGGAAATTGCCTCAGGTGCTATTAGCGCTACCTTGCTCCATGCAGTGTCTAATGTTCAACACGGAGTGAGCTGGAGTGCGTGACTCCAAAATTAATTTCCTAGATTGAGAAACAATATTCCTGTGTGACTTGTTCTTGAAACAAATATGTGCCACCTGGTTTGAGGAAAGCAATTTCAAGTTAATATATAGGGGTAGGAAAAACTGGAAATGTAAAGCAGTCTGGACTGCTGAGCGAATTTACTATATTGGGTGTGTGTGGATAGTATTAGATATGCTGAGCTGCGGCTAACATCATGCTGCTGTCGCCACATGGTTGGAAGATGTTTGTCTAGAAACTGGTGCCAGCTGAATTTTACTTTCCGTTAGCCCGTACTTTACTTTTATTTTATTTGTTGTCAGCATCTGAGAAGGGATTTAAATAAACATTGAAAACTTGTTAAGAATTCACATCGGCAACTGCTTAGTGGTTCTCGCATTGATATTTGAGCACCCAAGGGATTGTATTTTTAGAAGAAAGGCCAAGAAGTTGTTCATAAATTTAAAATACTATCTCTGTAGGGCTGAGATTCAAATGTGCCTAGCACAGGGGTAGCAGTATCTAATAGTATAAAACCTCTATGGTGCTATGCTTTGCAGCAGAGATCACTTAAATAACTCCAGCCCAAGTCAGTAGTGAAACTTGCTACCATTTGCCTGACTGTTGACTTGGCTTTTAGGAAGTGATTTTGAGGATCTTAAGTACGTTCCCAGCGTACAGGTTGCTGTAACTCAAAAGCCAGCATGGGTGGTTTCAGAAGAGAGGCAGAGGGCTGAATGGGCTGGAAACCTAAACTACCTCTTCAACCCAAGAAGCCCTTCTTGGTCTGGATTTAGGCAAATGTATTGGAGAGTATGGTCAATTTTGGGCTGCTTGCTTCTTCCTGTGACTTGCCCCTCCTGGGTCCAGTCCTGCTTCCACTGAAATCAATGAGAGCAGGACTGCACACTCTAGAACTAAATACTGTAGTTCTGGAATGATCATTCTGCTCCCTTTTGCAAGCACAAAAAGTCAAATAATTTTTAACATTTTCCCTCTAAAATAATATCCACAAACTCCTTTCTGCTGAAGTGTAATTCACTTGCATAATCCTCAGGTATATATAAAAACTTCACAATTTTACTAAAGCCAAATCAATTTTGGAAGAATGCTTTATCAACAAAAATACCCTGGGATTATTTAGCTCAGGACCAGGCATATCAAATTTAATTCCCTCCAGGCAAAATTCATTTTCGACTGCGTAAAACCCTAGTAATTAGGCTTTATGTAGATAAAGAGGGATGAGTTGGAAGGGAACATCTGCCCAAAACTGGAAGCTCAGAAGCAGGGGTGTACCTCAGCCATCCAGCAGATGCAGCTCTGTTCTGTGGGTTTGGATAGTGGCCACAGCCTCTCTGTACCCATGGCACATGATGCTAGCGGTCAGTGGTCCACAAAATATTGGATCTTGTGGCCTCTCCCAATAGCTTATTGGTGCAAGGACCATATTTTCCTTACATGTATATGCATAGTGCCTATCCCAAGAGGTACCAATCCCTGCCTGACTGCAGCCTATAGGCACTACCACAATACAAATAGGTTAATAATGCTGCCTTCCACACCAGTATCTGGGGGGCCAGCGTGAAGGTCATCTCCAGTCCCATACACTACAGACCAGAGAGCAGTGGTTAGAAGCCCCTCCCTATTGATATTTTATTGGCTAACCTTCCTTTCCCATAAACCTTCACAATGAAACTTAAGCACCACTTAAGATATTTGCTTCTGGGTGAAATTCACTCTGGATATATAGGCTATGTAGGTGCTTGGATGTCACAGTGATGAGATCCACAGAAATAACTTGGTTGTATCTTCATCTATCAATCAACTATAGGAGACACATGTCTCTGCAAAGAAAACTTTATGCCAATTTATATATTGCAAAGTGTTCATTGAGAGAGAGTCTCTATATAAAACTTAACGCTGTGCTGCTGGGAGTCATGACACATAAGAAATTAAAAAAAATAATTATTAGGGAGGAAAAAAGTAACTGCAAATTATTTCAGAAAATTATATCCTCACTAAGATCCTTTGTAAAGGGTATTGCCAACAGTTGTAAGTTGATTTGAATTAAATTGAGTTCTGTGCTTTGCCTCAGGCCTCATTTCTTCCAAACAAGTCTAAAATGACTATAATATTATCCATTATATCTTTAATTAAGCATCACAGGACAAAGAACAAAGATGCTTAGCAAACAGAGAACATCTTTTGTGTGAGTTGTTATGGGGGAGGGAATTGTTTTGGATGACATCCTTCATTGTTCTGGGCCAGCACTATGGAGAAAACCTTTTCAATATTTGTAAGTGATACCTTTTAATCAAATTATATTATGAACCGATGGCTGGATAACGGCCCAACTCTGAGTGGCGATTATCAAAAATAAACTTTAGATAGACCTCCATAACATCTTTTCAGAGGTAAATATAATGTGGTCACAATATATAAATCCATTATCATTCCTATAATTCCAAATAATTGGATTTAAATAATAGACAATATAATAGAGATGAACCAGCAGTCTTTCTTTTCCTTTTTAAGCTATTGGATATCTTATTTGGCAGCATTCAGTGTGTGAGAGAAATGAATTTAATAAAAGATAATTTAAAAAACATAAGAGTAGAGGATCAAACCAGCTAACAAACCATGAGGCAAATTGATTGGCTAAGAAAATAGCCATTCCATTAAAACACTTGGAAGCTAGTTAATTCATAAAAATATGTCAAATTACATTAAGCTAAGAATATGCTAGCTTCCAATTAAGTCTAAATGCAATATTATTCACTGTAGCTTTTCAAAATGTCTCCTCTAAATAATCCTGGCTACTCTTTCAACAATTTGATATGTTGTTGTGATTGTTTGTTATTTGTACTACAGGAGCACTAAGAGATCCCAACCAAGTTGACTCCCCATTGTGTCAGGTGTTGTATATCTGCATAACGAGAGACCGTCCCTGTCCTCCGGAGCTTTTGTTAGAAATGCAGACAATGAAGGGAAGAAAGGAACAATTATCCCCATCCCTGAGGCAGAGAGATTATGGCCAAGATCCTGCACTTGATACCATGCAGGCAGGCTGTTTTGCTTTCACAGAGCTCCATTGATTTCTGGTGGTACACAGTCTGTCTACATGTGAACGATGGTGGGACTGGAATCGCAAGCCACCTGTCTGACGTAACTTTGCCAGAATATGGCCCTAGTGTAGCTGCAGCTATATGGACAACAGTGATCTTTTACTACTGTAACTTGTTTGTAGAGCTGGGCAAGAAATGGTTTTCCCATCTTGTGAAAGTTTTCAAGATATTGAGAACTTTTCTCATCCTGAATAGGGATGAAAAGTCTTGAATATTTTCACAAACCAAAACTCTGAAAAAAAAAATTGTTGGAGCAGGTCAGTTGAACTGTGCCAATTGCAATCATTTTACCTTTTTTAAATGAGACTATCATTTTTAAAGCTTTTACTATAATTAGCTTAAATTTCAAAACCAAAGGTCATTTTGTACTGGAAAACTGGAATTTTTTATTTCAAAAATATCAACATGAAACATTTAAACAATTTCTAAACTTCTTTTTTCTTCAAAAAGATTGAGCTGAAAATATTGTCGGAACCAACCCTTTCCCTTGAACAGTTTTGGTTTGACAAATTGGCACTTGCTGATTGAAAAAAGTTTCATCAGAAAATTTCTGGACAGCTTTACTTGTTTTTTACATGAGGGGTGGGGAGGATGGAATAAGGTATTAGCTGGTGCCTGGCATAGGCTATATTTGTACCAGGAGCGCTTTGCCAGTATAGACCTGGCCTAAGTGTCACAGGAAATCTGTTTCTGAGTTGAGTACTGAATCCAGATCTCCTGAGTCCTAGTCCAGCATAACCACAAGCCCATCCTCTTGCTCTCTCTACTTTATATGTAATCGTACTCGTGTTCTCCAAGATTTGAAAGTGAGAGAATTTAGAAGGAAAGTATTCCCTTTCTTTCTGATTTTAGAATTTTACTGAAAATGTAAAAACACAAACATAGTGGTGTGGGGGACACCCATCATTTGCTATGCAGGAAAGTGTGAGAATCACTTGGAAACCCATGAGCGTCCTCCTTTGAAAGCAAGATCAGGAGATTTGAAGGGCATTTGGTATAGCCCTTATTGGGATACAGGGATCTTTTTGGAATGATTCAAGTTCTAGATAAAAAAGTTGGGATTGCCAAGAAACATCGCAAATGCGGGAAACCCCTGGGCAATTCCCTCTGCTACTTAACATTTCAAATATATCTTTTTAAAAATAAGTAGAAATAGTGCTGGATCAGCCACTGAGAGAATATTCAGTGGCCTTCACTAATTAAGGGTAGAAATCTATTGTTTGTTGTACCCAGGTTTTCAACAATTGTTAACGCACGGTTTTCTTTCCAACCTATTACTTCTCATTAGAGCAAGTAGAATATTGCTGATTACTTATAAAACCAACATTCCTTATTTCCACCCCACCTGCTCTCAGGGAACTGCACAGGTGGCACAAAGCAGCCGTAAAACTGGCAAATTCAGATATGCGAGGACTCCCTTGAGGGGCATCCTCAAGTCAGTAAGAGCTATTTTAGTGGCTTCTATACTACCATTCCATGCCAACCCAAGGCCAAGAGGGCATATTGGGTGAGAAGGGGCATGGTGAAGCCTGCATTTGTTTTTGATCTCTGGTTGTCAGGCTTGACCACTAACAATCAGAGAGAGACTGAGTAGCCTTTAGAGAGCTCTAACCTGTACCAGGGAAAGAGCAAGTGATGGCAACTCTGAAACTGGGAGAACAGCTCAACCTATCTTGTTTGGAAAATCTGACTCCTGTTTTGCAAATGTTTAAGCTGCATGAATGATTCCTGCAAATAACATCCGAGATGAATGTACCCTCTCTTTTTGGTCCAGGAATTTTCTGCAAGTAATTTATGGTCTTTCTCATTTATTTTTATTCAAAAATTTGTCTGAAATTTCTGCAAATACTTGTATTGTGGATTAGGCAGCAACTCACCATGTAGATTATCTAAAACTCAAATGTTATTGGTTAGTTTTCATTGGACTCCAGGGTCATGTGGTATTTTTCCTATTTTTTAATCAGATGAACATGACTCTGAGGGGACCTGATCCAAAGCTCACTGAAGTCAGTGGGAAGATACTCATTGACTTCAGTGGGCTTTTGGACCAGACCCAGAACAAGGTTTCTGGCATAAGTATTTGCAATACAAGTTTAAAAATAATTTTCTCTAATATTTGCTTAAAATTAATTAATCCTGAAAGCATTTTTGCCAGTCACTTGCTGGAATAATCCTGGTAAATGAACACAAAAGGAGCATGAATGTAGCCAAAGTGAACTCAGTTTTTTTATTTCAGTGACTATTCCAGAAAACTGAGGTGGTATTCTAGCTGTAGTATGTAAGCATTTTTTCTGAGTGTTCCGGAATATGATTAGTGAGGGTAGTGTTGTTAACTTTATGATTTTAACCAATCTGTGCACTGTGATCGTGTTTAAGTAAATAATTTGAGGTAACTGGAGAAAAAAAAAAACCTAAGACTATACTTGTCCGTCTTTTTTAGAAAGTTTTTTTTCTTTTCAATTACCCCCATTTATTCACTGAAACATTTCTGCATATATCTTTCTGATTCCTCATTGCACCAAACATAAAATGAGCAGGTCAGTTTTGTTTTTCTCTTTAAACACAGTCATAGTTCATCCCTTTTTTCTTTTTTTGAATGATGGTCAGAGATTGATTACATTGTTAAAGATCAAATTCTCTCCTGAAGAACAATAAGGAAGAATCTACTATATTTGAGGTCAGAATAGAATGATCTTTAAAGAAAGCTCTGTTTATACATACAACTGTTGCACACAGCCCAAAGTTACCATAGCTTCAGTGGTGGTTCCACTGTAGTTTATTAAGAAGTTAGGTGGACAGAAAAACATAACTTTATATATCCTAACATAAGATGACTGCTTTTAAAGCTACCATGAAATGTGCTAAGATTTTAAATTGTGATGTAGTATTTTATTTTGCAAGGGCTGGAATAAGCAGCAAACTTTACCAAAAGAGAGAGAAGAAAAAGAAATCCGTTCCTTGTCCTATCTCTATAATGTGAGTTTTACCAACCTCAGATTGATTAGTGAGCTCACTTATTGTTTCAAGCAGCTGTGAGATGAAGAAAACGGTCATATCAATGCCTAATGTACTGAATAATGCCCTTCTACAGACAGTGCATTTGCTTTGTTCCTATAATGACAGATGCATGGAATTAATTTCTCTTAGCAAGAAATGTTCACTGAAGATAAGGCCTGAAACAAATGCTGGCACACAACTGTGAAACGCCCTGAAACTGTTTCTTGGTGACAAATTACTGCTGAGGAATATAGACCCTTCCACACAAGTGACACCTATTGAATTTATTAGACAGGTTATAGAGCGAGACCTGCATCTTTTTTTGTTCTGTTTGCAGAGCTGACATTTATCAGGTTCTAATAATGAAATGGATATGGGCTGATGAAAACAAAACTAAGTCTGAAGGCTGTAAAAATGTAGAGGACTAACAGCCATGGACCATACAGATACAGATGCATTGTGTATGCACTGTAGTATTTCTGTATGAATTTGAGATTTAGATCATTCACCTTTTTATTTAGGGAATTGGGCTTGAATTGCAAGTGAACTTGTGAATCCCTAGTAAAGATGCCTATTAAAGCATGCAAAAAAATTCTTTTGCCCAGGAGGTTTGATCTTCATCCTAAGCCTGAGTGCACCAACTAGATTCTCAGCAAAGAAAGAACGTAAAAATGTTGAAAATCATGCTACTGAGTCAGTGGGAAATTTTAAACTTTAATGGAATTTAAACTGATGGAATTTAAAGTAACATTTTAAAGTCAACTCACTTAAAGGGAATAAGTGGTGCAATCATCTAGTTCTGTAGACATTCAGCTCTGGAGACTTCAAATCCCACATTGGGTCTCAAAGTTAGAATGAGTTTGGTCTAATCCAAGTTGCTGTCATTTGTCCACACTACAAAATCCTCCCAACAATTTGGTGACCTCTACTCACAAGAGGCTCAAGAATTCTATAGTGGTGTAGATTAGGTGGAGTAGGATACAAGGGCATTAGTGAAATGAAATTTACAAAGTGCTTGGGTGTTATTACTCTAGGACTTCATTTCCATGGGAATTTATTTCAATCCTATATTTAAAACACAAATGAGAAAATAAATAAATGGTATTTTACTGTTGTAGTTCCACCAGAATTACTCTTAGCTGTAGAGAAATTTTAAAAGATAAAAGGAGGTGAAGATCACTAAGTTTTCTGAAGTAGGGAAGGCTAAAGGATCCCATGGTGACTCAAAGTCCTGGGGGACATGAAGTGTTGGTGATGCACACACCACCCAGAGTGAAGGAGGATCTGCAAGGATGTGTCAGCAAACTGTCTGTCTCTTCTCTCTGCAACTGTATATTATTCCTCCTGTCCCCGCCTCCCTCTCTCCCCCCAGCTGAGCAAAAGAAATCTATCTGGGAGCAAGTCCAAAAGCAGGGACACATGCTACACAAGAAAGAAATTACTGGCGGTGCTGAATGTATGCTACAGCTGATCCATCTGTAGGACGTGGCACATGCCAGTTGCTTCACTAAGGGTGAAATTCACCCCCTGTGCAGAGTGCCAGCACGAGGGCTATGCACCATGTAATTCTGTTTTGTTGGCTTAAATGGGACATAAGTACTGGCGTGAATTTCACCCTTAGAGTGACCAATTGCAGGGGATCCATTGATGAGAGTCCATGGTATTAGATAGTCGTATTAACAAACATGCTGTTTCTTCTTGTTTACCTAACGTGGGGTCCTCACTTTAAATACTCTATTGATTTTAGTTGTCAGATAGTTCAGCTTGCCAGTCTTAAAGTGTTTTCCAAGCTTTCAAAACAAGGGAGATTCCTCTCCATGACCTTCCCCATATAGCTACTGAGTCTTCTCCCATTGAACTCAGTGGGGCAAATCCCTCCAGGCACAGGGCATTGGAGGGGAGGGGGGTTGCATCTGACTCATTCTTGGACTGCAGTGGCTGGTTTGGTCCTGGTGCAGACAGAGGCAATCCCAAAGGCTGCCCTAATTTACACTCAGTAGTTTGAATCAGGCAGGGGAGCACTCCTCATGCCAGCCAAAGGAAGGGGGAGTTGTGATCCCTCTTATTTTACACCCTCCTCGTGACACCCCCCCCCCCAAGCTCACCTCCACCTACCTGGGCCTGAGTGCGAAGCCACCACCTGCTTCTCAGCCCACCCCAGCTTCCCGCGCGAACGGCTGATTCACGGGAAGCCGGGGGGGACGGAGAAGAAGAGCAGGGCGGTGCGTTCAGGGGAGGAGGCGGAGTGGAGGTGAGCTGGGGCCGGGGCTCTGCACCCATCAAATTTTCCCCTTAGGTGCTCCAGGGCTGGAGCACCCATGGATTCGGTGCCTAAGACGCCACTTTGGGCTGGTTAAATTTAGAAGCCCTTTTAGAACCGGTTGTCCCTCGCGGAACAACCAGTTCTAAAAGAGCTTCTAAATTTAACAACCGGTTCTAGCGAACCGGTGCGAACCGGCTCCAGCTCACCACTGCATGTACCTCATGGAAGACCTCTGTTTACCCCCAGGGATAAATCAGCTCATCTAGATATTTGCCTAGTTTGACAACAGGCTACATAAAAAGCACTAGCCAAGTCAGTACAAACTGAAATTTCATACAGACAATGGCTTGTTTGTACTGCTCTATATACTATACATGGAAATATAAGTACAATATTTATATTTCAATTGATTTATTTTATAATTATATGGTAAAAATGAGAAAGTCAGCCATTTTTTTTTGCTGTGACACTTTTGTATTTCTATGTCTGATTTTGCAAGCAAGTAGTTTTTAAGTGAAACTTGGCGGTACACGAGGCCTATCAGACTCCTGAAAGGGGTACAGTAGTCTGGAAAGGTTGAGACCCACTGTCATAGAGGCTCCCTGCACCAATGCCATCCACCAGAGGGCATAGGTAGAGCCAGCACAAAGGAACTGTGGGGCAGCTCTGAATTGAGCGAATGGTGGCAGTGCCATTAAACTTCAGTGAGCAGGATCAGGCCCATTTAGACAATTGTAAAAATAGTCACATCAGAACAATGACAGCCCCGAATACTTTGGATCTCAGAAAGATTGTTTTGATATTCTGCCATCTGTGTACCATTAGTATTTTTCCAGTGATTTAAGTGAATTTGAATCAGCTCATTAGGTTTCAGACTGGTGCAGAATATCATGACTCATCCCTAAATTAATTTTGTCTACCCTAGACTACTCCTGTCTGAATCACTTTAATCACTGGGAAGATTCAAACTCCTCAGACTGCTCCATTCAAATGAATTCTGCAACAGTTCATTAGGTAACGATGTAATTTATGTGCTCTGGGTCAGCAAATGTTTTCTTGATCCAATTTAAAATGCACTGACCATGGGTAACTAAACAGGTACTTTGTATGCTTTTGACATTTGCATGTGTGGAAAAAGGAGGTGTGAAAATAGCTTAAATTGGGGCAAAATTCAGCATATAGTACATTATAAATTTCAAGCTCCAACCTCTCTCTTTTCCTAGGATAATGTAGCATTATCTAATAAACCTGCATGTGTCTCCACAAATTCTGTCTTATAAATGATGTGCCTTGACACCAGCACTTTACTCTTTCAAGTATAATAAAGGAATCTGCTAGTGTGCAGAATAAATGCACATAATTAGAAAGAGTTCAGTGGTCTAGGTTAAACCTTTGTATAACTGAAGTCCGTCATTCTAGACTCTTGCAATACATGGTTTCAGAGTAGCAGCCGTGTTAGTCTGTATTCGCAAAAAGAAAAGGAGTTCTTGTGGCACCTTAGAGACTAATAAATTTATTTGAGCATAAGCTTTCGTGAGCTACAGCTCATCGGATGAAGTGAGCTGTAGCTCACGAAAGCTTATGCTCAGATAAATTGGTTAGTCTCTAAGGTGCCACAAGTCCTCCTTTTTTTTTTTTGCAATACATGGGCGCTCTCCCATTCTGTATTGTTGTACCGTGTACTAGTTGTGCTCTATTTTAGTCACATTGTTATAGCTAGAGAAGATGCACAGTTCTTATTGCTGTGTTATTTGTCATACTCTAAATGAATTTTATATGGTTATAATTTGGTCCTCAGTGGGGCCAGATCTCCAGCTGGTGTAAATAGCATACGTCCACTGAAATTTACTTCATCACTGATTTACATGAACGGAGGATCAGACCCAATATGTTTAATTCTTATGCTGATTCCAGTTTTGGCCAGGGGCTATTTGTTTATGTCCCCAAGCCCACTACTAAATTACCTGCTGTTCAGTACACCTTGGTTGAGAGGGCATGGTATTTCAGACTCTAGACTTAAGTAAGCTTGGGTCGTCTTAGGGGGCAGAAGCTGTCAGTTGTTCCGTATAATGAATGGTATTTTTGTGGTATGAGGCATTGCCTGTAGCATGAAGCTGCAAAAAAGCATGGCTGTGTTAGAGTATGAAATGCCAGCTACCGGTTATGGTAGCTCTTATAATGAATTACTGAAGGATATATCTTCACATGTGCCTCATTTTTATTACATAAGATTTGTGCTTAATTTTCTGTTTTTTCATGAACTAACATTTCTACCTAAACTACTTTTTTCCTCTGTTTTCATTTTTATAATCCAAAATACTTACTTCTGTGCTCCCTCCTTCCCCCTCCCATCCCTTCAATTGGGATAGGTGGTACACATCGATATAATTCTCTTAATATAGTTCTTTTCTGAGCGATGAGCAGAAATAAGTCACTGGGGAATTATACGACCTACATCAAATACTTCTGTAACTTGCACATGTTGAATTTAGCAGAGTTTAAATGTTTCATCATGTTTACTACTTGTTCACAGAAAGTGAAGTCACAGCTTTAGAAGTCTGAAGGAGCTCAAACTGTTTAGCTGAAAAAAGGAAAGGTTAAGGGATGATTTGATCAGTCTGTAAGGACCTAAATGGGGAACACATACTTGACAAGGGGGTCTTTAATCTAACACACACAGGAGTAACAAGATCCAGTGGCTGAAAGCTGAAGTAGACAAGTTCAGACAGGAAATAAGGCATACATTTTTAACAATGAGGGCAATTAATCAATGGAGCAATTTACCAAAGGTTGTGGTGGATCCTCTATCACTGGCAACTTTTACATCAATATTGGATGCACTTCTAAAATGTATGCTGTAATTCAAATGAGAGGTTCTTTGGCCTTTGTTATGCAGGAGGTCAGACTAGATGATCAGTGATCTCTCTGATGTGGGTGATATGATTTAAGTTGTATCCAATATGCTAATATAGAGGGCATCTGAATAATTGAAACCCCACCAATAATCATTGCTTTTTAGGTGCCTGTAGATAAGCAGTATTCATAATAACATACATTAGTTTCTTATATTCTGCTTTCTCAGAGGACTTCCAATATTTCTGGCTTTCATTTGGGCTGGAAATTCTGGAACATGAGATGTTTCATGGGTTATCACACAAGATCAGAGCCATTAAAATGCTCAAGGAAAATTTCAACAAACGTTTCATAACATTCAGTAAAGGATTGCTCAGGGTTTGGTCCTACAAATGGGTAATGACTTTCATCTATTCTTTAAGTGGAGGTTTAAAATATATGTGGATTTGTACATTACAATGTATGTCAGAACAAATTCATTGATTGAATTGTTGAAACAATAAACACTAAACAAACCCCTTAGTGAAATATTTCACTGCAATTCTATAAATGCTGTTGTTCAATCATGTAATTTTCTCCTTTAGTAGATTTTCAACGTTTTCAAAATATAGATTGTTCTGTAATTTTACTCCACACAGCTGTGGCATAGTTAATTTCCTTACTAGTGAAGCCAATCTGCATAATCAGGATATGAAACAATAGTCTCTATTGGTTTTCCTGTTAAATGCCTGCTTAAAGGAATTCCTGTCCTATGATCTGTGACTTGTAGGAGTACAGTTCATAAAGCAACACTGTAACATATGATAGCAGAATAATCTCATATGCAAGTATACAAGCAATAATATTAATACTCATGCAAACTGAGGCATGTCTTTTACCAGTGCCAGGAAATATATATTTGCTAGTATTTATCATTTGACAGTCCACTGTTCACTGCATACTGATGTGTTCCTGCTCTGAACTAAACAACACTGCACTCTTCCTTTATTCAGATGGTAAAAGGAAGATATCATCCTTGGGGCAGAGGGAGTAGTGGGGGGTGGAGAGGAATTAAGTTTATTCAAATTTCTAGAGTTTAGCCTCTTTACGATGAGAGAAAATGATAGACTAGAGGTGCATGCTACAGTGAGATTTTATCAGCTCTACAACATTCTAGGCTGTTGGAAGCATGAGAGATGCACACAGGATGAACAGACTAGACAAACCAAAGGTTATATGTGAACTTTGATAATAAATACTCCTATCATAAATTATTTGGGAACAATTTCAATGGTGCCAGTGAGATGCAGAGGGGTGAAATAGCAAAATGATGTGCAGGGCTCAGATCAGTGATTGTTTTTTAGATTGGAAACTCTTGCAGACCAGGGATCAAATCCTGATCCCAGTGAAGTCAATGGCTGTTTTGCCACTGATCTCAGTGGGGCAGGATTTCATCCCAGGTCTTTCTACTTTACGTACTCCTATGACCCACATCACTGTGGTATCTGAGAACCTTTACAATCTTTTAATGCATTTAGCCTCATGACACCCCTGTGAGCTAGGGCAATACCATTATCCCTGTTTTAGAGATGGGGAACTGAGGCACAGTGAAGCTAAGGGTATGTCTACACTACAAAATTAGGTCGAATTTATAGAAGTTGATTTTTTTAGAAAGCAGTTTTATACAGTCAATTGTGTGTGTCCTCACACTAATGCACTAAGCGCATTAAGTTGGCAGAGTGCGTCCACAGTACCAAGGCTAGCATCGACTTTCCGAGCGTTGCACTGTGGGTAGCTATCCCACAGTTCCCGCAGTCTCCACCACCCATTGGAATTCTGGGTTAAGCTCCCAATGCCTGATGGGGCAAAAACATTATCGCGGGTGGTTTTGGGTACATGTCGTCAGTAGCCCCTCCCTCCATGAAAGCAACAGCAGACAATAGTTTCGCGCCTTTTTTCTGTGCGGGTGCCATACTGCTTTTGGCAGATGGTGCAGTAGGACTGCTCACCATCCTTGTCCTCCACCTCTTCCACTGCCACTCTGCTCTCCTGATGCTATGAATCCACCTCGCAGGTCCTCTATATGACCATCGTTTCTGTTGCAACTCTGCTCAGCTGCTCTTGTCTCACCATACCACAGCAAGCATGCAGCCCGCTCAGCTGTTGTGTCCTGGCAGCAGACAGTGCAGTAGGTCTGCAAAACTGGTCATCCAACCACCGCTTCCCCTGCAACCCTGCTCTCCTGCAGACACCATACCATGGCAAGCCAGGAGCCCACTCAGATCACCGCGCCAGTTATGAGCATTGTAAACACCTCGCACATTATCCTGCAGTATATGCAGAACCAGAACCTGCAAAAGCAGGAGAGGAGGCGATAGCGGCGCAGTGACACGAGTGATGAGGACATGGACACAGACTTCTCTCAAAGCACGGGCCCCGGCAATTTGGCCACCCTGCTGGCAGTGGGACAGGCTCATGCCGTGGAACGCCGATTCTGGGCCCAAGAAACAAGCTCATTTCCCGGGCCCAGAATCTGCATTCCACTGCATAGTGTTGCAGGTGTGGGATGATTCCCAGTGTCTGTGAAACTTTCGCATGCGTAAGGGCACTTTCATGGAACTTTGTGACTTGCTTTCCCCTGCCCTGAAGCTCAAGAATACCAAGATGAGAGCAGCCGTCAGAGTTCACAAGCAAGTGGCCTAGCCCTCTGGAAGCTTGCAACGCCAGACAGCGACCGGTCAGTCGGGAATCAATTTGGAGTGGGCAAATCTCCTGTGGGGGCTGCTGTGATGCAAGTAGCCGATGCAATCACGGAGCTGCTGTTATCAAGGGTGGTGACTCTGGGAAATGTGCAGGTCATAGTGGATGGCTTTGCTGCAATGGGATTCCCTAACTGTGGTGGGGCGATAGATGGAAAGCATAGCACCGGGTGGGGTGGTGGATGGGGGAGGAAGGAAGGACAAGGCCACACTGCACTTCAAAACTTATTGAATGCCAGCCTTCTGTTGCTTGGGCAGTCCTCCTGGGTGGAGTGGTTGGGTGCCTGGAGGGGTCTTTCCCTCCCCCCCCCCCGCTCCCCCCGTGTTCTTGGGCGTCTGGGTGTGGAGGCTATGGAACTTGGGGAGGAGGGCGGTTGGTTACACAGGGGCTGCAGTGGTGCTCTGTGCTCCTGCTGCCTTTCCTGCACCTCAGCCATACGCCGGAGCATATCAATTTGATTCTCCAGTAGCCTCAGCATTGCATCCTGCCTCCTCTCATCACGCTGCTGCCACCTCTCCTGTTTCTCCAGCCATCTATCCTCTCGCGTGTCCCTCCTGTCCTCGCATTCATTTTGTGCTTTCCTGGACTCTGCTATTGTCTGCCTCCACGCATTCTGCTGGGCTCTTTCAGTTTGGGTGGACTGCATGCGCTCAGAACACTTCATCTCGAGTCCGTGTTTTTTTTGCCTTCTTATCTGCGCTAGCCTCTGGGACAGAGATGCTAGTCGCAGTGTTGAAACATTTGCAGCTGCAGGAGGGAAAAAGATTAAAATTGAAAAAGACACATTGGCCATTTCAAAAGGAGGGACTGATGTTTTCGGGTTAACGTGCTGTACCAACCCAACGAAACCCTCCCCCCCCACCACCCAATTCTCTGGGATCATCGCTTCACCCCTCCCCCCCCCCCCACCGCTTGACTAACAGCGGGGGTGATTTCTTTTCGGCCACAGGCAAACAGCCCAGCAGGAACGGCCACCTCTGAAGTCCCCTTAATAAAATTCCCCTATTTCAACCAGATGACCATGAATGATATCACTTTCCTGAGGATAACACAGAGAGCTAAAGAGCGGATGTTGCTTGAATGCCAGCAAACACTGGGACCACACGCTGCCGTGCTTTCTTATTCAATGATTCCAGACTAAGTGCTACTGGCCTGCTGTGGTAAAGTGTCCTACCGTGGAGGACACAATAAGGCTGCCCTCCCCAGAAACCTTTTGCAAAGGCTTTGGGAATACCTCCAGGAGAGCTTCATTGAGATGTCCCTGGAGGATTTCCGCCCCATCTCCAGACATGTTAACAGACTTTTCCAGTAGCTGTACTGGCCGCGAATGCATCCCAAGTCTTCAGAGCAAATTAATCATTAAACATGCTTGCTTTTAAACCGTGTATTATATTTACAAAGGTACACTCACCAGAGCTGCCTTCTCCGCCTTCAAGGTCCGGGAGCCTGAGTTGGGAGGGTATTGGATCCAGGGTGATAAACAGTTCCTGGCTGTCGGAAAGAACGGTTTCTCCGCTTGGGTGGTGTGCGCTATCTTCAACCTCCCCCTCCTCCTCATTTTCCTCATCCCCAGAATCCTTATCCCTGTTGCGTGAGACTCCCCCCTTGCAGGAGTCCACGTACAGGGGTGGGGCAGTGGTAGGGGCACTCCCTAGAATTGCATGCAGCTCATCATAGAAGCAGCATGTCTGGAGCTCTGACCCCGAGCGGGCGTTTGCCTCTTGGGTTTTTTGGTAGACTTGCCTAAGCTCCTTAAGTTTCACATGGCACTGCTGCAGGTCCCTGTGATAGCCTGTGTCCTTCATGCCCTTGGAGATTTTTTTTCAAATATTTTTGGCATTTTGTCTTTTGGAACAGAGTTCTGATAGCACAGATTCATCTCCCCATACAGCGATCTGATCCAGTACCTCCCGTTCGGTCCATGCTGGAGCTCTTTTGCGATTCTGGGACTCCATGGTCACCTCTGCTGATCAGCTCGCTACACTGGCCAAACAGGAAATGAAATTCAAAAGTTTGCGGGGCTTTTCCTGTCTACCTGGCCAGTGCATCTGAGTTGAGAATGCTGTCCAGAGCGGTCACAATGGAGCACTGTGGGATAGCTCCTGGAGGCCAATGCTGTTGAATTGCATCCATACTAACCCAAATTCCACCCGGTGATGTCGATTTTTAGCGCTAATCCCCTCGTCAGGGAGGAGTGCAGAAATCAATTTTAAGAGCCCATTAAGTTGACAAAAATGCTTCGTTGTGTGGACGGGTGCAGGGTTAAATCGATCTAACACTGCTAAATTCAACCTAAACTTGTAGTGTAGACCAGGGCTAAGTGACTTGTGCACAGTTACATAGGAAGTCTGTGGCACAGCAGGGAATTGAACCCTAGTGTCCCAAATCCTACATGTGGGCCCTAACCACTGGACCTTCCTTCCTTCATTCCTTTCAGCTCTCTGTACAGTGTACTGCATGACTTATGCCTCTTTATTCCATTCAGAACATAGGGCCTTCACAACTGCCTTCCACCTTTGGCAATCTCTTGCTACACTCTTGGCTTTTTCCCATGTCATTTTGGTGAGCTTCAGTTCTGCTTCTGTTTGTTTCCACGTTGTCCTTGGTCTACTCATCACCTCTTGCACTTTGAGCTTCCAGTCCAGCACCTAGAATCCTAGAACATCAGGGTTGGAAGGGACCTCCGGAGATCATCTAGTCCAACCCCCTGCTCAAAGCAGGACCGATCCCCAATTAAATCATCCCAGACAGGGCTTTGTCAAGCCTGACCTTAAAAACTTCTAAGGAAGGAGATTCCACCACCTCCCTAGGTAACGCATTCCAGTGTTTCACTACCCTCCTAGTGAAAAAGTTTTTCCTAATATCCAACCTAAATCTCCCCCATTGCAACTTGAGACAATTACTCCTTGTTCTGTCATCTGCTACCACAGAGAACAGTCTAGAGCCATCCTCTTTGGAATCCCCTTTCAGGTAGTTGAAAGCAGCTATCAAATCCCCCCTCATTCTTCTCTTCCGTAGACTAAACATCCCCAGTTCCCTCAGCTTCTCCTCATAAGTCATGTGTTCCAGTCCCCTAATCATTTTTGTTGCCTCTGCTGGACGCTTTCCAATTTTTCCACATCCTTCTTGTAGTGTGGGGCCCAAAACTGGACACAGTACTCCAGATGAGGCCTCACCAGTGTCGAATAGAGGGGAACGATCACATCCCTCGATCTGCTGGCAATGCCCCTACTTATACATCCCAAAATGCCATTGGCCTTCTTGGTAACAAGGGCACACTGTTGAATCATATTCAGCTTCTCGTCCACTGTAACCCCTAGGTCCTTTTCTGCTGAACTGCTGCCGAGCCATTCGGTCCCTAGTCTGTAGTGGTGCATGGGATTCTTCCGTCCTAAGTGCAGGACTCTGCACTTGTCCTTGTTGAACCTCATCAGATTTCTTTTGGCCCAATCCTCTAATTTGTCTAGGTCCCTCTGTATCCTATCCCTACCCTCCAGCATATCTACCTCTCCTCCCAGTTTAGTGTCATCTGCAAACTTGCTGAGGGTGCAATCCACACCATCCTCCAGATCATTTATGAAGATATTGAACAAAACTGGCCCCAGGACCAACCCTTGGGGCACTCCACTTGATACCGGCTGCCAACTAGACATTGATGGACCATTGATCACTACCCGTTGAGCCCGACAATCTAGCCAGCTTTCTATCCACCTTTATAGTCCATTCATCCAGCCCATACTTCTTTAACTTGCTGGCAAGAATACTGTGGGAGACCGTGTCAAAAGCTTTGCTAAAGTCAAGGAACAACACATCCACTGCTTTCCCTTCATCGACAGAGCCAGTTATCTCGTCATAGAAGGCAATTAGATTAGTCAGGCATGACTTGCCCTTGGTGAATCAACCTGTCTTAAGTTGTTTGGTTCCTTCCTTCACGTGTGTCCTAATCCTCTCCACTTTCATTCCATAATTTTCTCTTCTATTCACTTTGATTTCATTATCCTCTAAAGCTCTTAATTTGTGACCTCCCCCACCCCGGCCATTTGATATTAGTGATTCATCTAAGGCAGCTGTTTATATTTAAAAAAAAACTTAGTAAGATTTTTACAGTGGTGTTTAATAGTCAAGGTTTCAAGGTCCAGATAGGCTTATGAATGTGAAGGCCTGTCTGGCTTTTGCTATTCTAACTTTAATGCCGTCTTCTGTCCCACCTGTTTTGCTTACAGTGCTGCCAAGATATGTGAAATGTTGGACCTCTTTTATATCAATCCAAGAAAATGTTATTGGTTTGTTTTTTGTTGTGTGGTGGTGCTCATGGTTTTTGTTTTCTCAGTGTTGATTTTCAGTCTTAATAACTATGAGTAGGCCTGGAGATCATTTGTTTTAGCTTGTATACATCTGGGTGGTATGGGACAACAGGTTGAGATCAATTGAAAAATTGAGGTCTTTTTGGTTCTGAGTGAAAATCCATTGTATACCCCATGGTCTTTCTCATTACCCAATCCATTACCTGTGAGAAGGTCATGGGTGACATAAGAGATCCTCGTCTAATGCCGGTAGTTACCTTGAATGGGTTAGTCAATTCATTGTTATGTATTATTTGATGTTATATTTTTGTAGAAGTTGTGAATGAAATTCCCAAGGATATTTCTGAAGGATTCCATAATGGCATAGCAACTTGCATAAGATTGTCCTATCTATTGTGTCATCTATGGAAATCTAGGAAATTAATATAGAGCAATGGCTGCCATTTGGTTGACAGTTCTATAATCAAATGTTGGGCTACTATACAATGATTTCTCTTGTCTGAACCCTACCTGTTCTTGTTGTAGCCTTGAATCTATTGCTTTCTTTAATCTATCTAGAATAATGCATGTAAATATTTTACTTGGGATGGACAGCAATTGCGTACCCCTCCAGTTTTTATGCTGACTGAAATCTCCTTTCTTTGGCAGCCTCACTATATGACCATTTTTCTACTCATTTGGTTCTTTTCATCTTCCCATATCTTTTGTAAGAGACCTATCAAAATATCTACTGTGTTGGGGTGCTGGAACAATTTTTATAGTGGAGGTGCTGAAAGCCATTGAACCAAACTGTCAGTCCAGTATATGATGAAAACCACTTCAAGCCACGGGGTGCGGCAACACCCCTAGTTTCAGCACCTATGTACTGTGTTCTTTGAGTCCATCTTATGGACCTCATATGGGATGCTGTCTGGACCTGGTGTCTTTCCACTTTTTAACTAATTTACTGCCCTCTCTACTTCTACTCTATTGATAGGTCCTAATTTGACATCCAGATCTTCTCCTTCCACTGTGTCGGGGGGTTAACCACTGACTTGCCTTTCAGTAACTGACTGAAGTACTGCTTCCAAATATTTAATTTGTTCTGATGTCTTCACTGTTAAGTTGCCCTCATTGTCTTGAACTGGTCAGCTGGTTTTTGTTCTTTCTAACTGCTGTCTAGTGATATTAGACAGTGTCTGCATGTCATTTTGTGTTGTGGCAATCTGTGTATCTGTTGTCATTTTGTCTATAAAATCTAATTTGTGTGTCCTGGTGCCTTTTTTTTTAATTCTTTGTTCTTTGTGCCATATTCCTCCTGTTTCTGTGTTCTTGCTTGATTTAGTTTGTTTAATTTGGGGTCTTTCTTCTATTTTTGACGTGTATCCTCAGAAAACCATTCAATGTGGTTTCATCCTGAATCCCAGCACTTCTCTCACTGGTCTTGGTGAAAGTTCCCTTTTACACATTTCCATTTCCCTTCTACTGTTTCATAGTCTTCCTTTTCCTTTTCAAGTGCCTAGTATCTGTTTGCTACCACAATTCTAAACTCTTGTTGTGTTGTCATCTATTTTAGCTTAGTAATATTGTAATGTGGGCATCTCTATTGTTTGACTTTTTTTGTTGTTTTTATTCTCAATTTAGTTGCTACTAATACATATTCCATTCCCTTTTCTGTCCCATTCCTGCATCATATCTTCTATAAAGTTCTTCTCCATTTGTGCTGACTTGTAATGTGATCATTGGTTCCCTGTTCTGTAGTCTGGTGACCTCCAAGCTATCTTATGAATAGTACAGTTAGTGAAAATAGTTCCTGCAGTGATCAGGTTATTCATTCCATAAAAATCAGCAAATATTTCACCATTTTCATTCATTTCACCAAGGCCTTGTTTCCCCATCCATTACTTCCCTGCCAGTATTATTATTCCCCACATTAGCATGTATGTCTCCAATTAGTAGGAGGACATCCCATCCCTTTTTGGAACTTTGTCTATTCTATCCTGTAGCTGTTCTTTGAAGTTTTCTTTTTCCTCTTAGCTAGCTTGATTTGTTAGGACATAGCACTGAAGCATAGCACAAGCACATGACATGAAATGGCCAAACCCACAAGGAAGCTATTCTGCTAAAGAATTTGCTGTCTCCAAAATCCATAACTAAGATCACTAAGCGGAATGTGCGGACGCTATACAAGTCTTAAGACTTCTCAAGTAACAAAAGAAATGGACAGATATAGACTAGATATACTAGGTCTAACTGAAGTGAGATGGGTAACATCAGGACATACCATGCATGCCTGGTGCGATATACAAATGTTGCATCATAATGATAATGGGAGACATGCAGCTAAGTTCTCATCCATCACTTTGAAAATGTATCCCTTAATATTTTTTTACTTTTTAAGTAATGGGGGTTAGATTATTGGAATTATTAGAGAAATGAGTTGGGGTTTCATCTGATTTTATTTCAGTGCTGAGCAAACACAAACCCAATTGGAATTTCGGAATATGCCTCCTGTAAACCTCCGAGGTCCTGCTACCTTTAAAATCAAATAATTAACTGGTGGCAAACCTATTCTATTACCTTTCACAGTCCTTCTGGGACACCTCAGTCCTGCAGAACCTGGTAGCATAAGAGGCCCAAGTCTGGCAACACAAACAATATTCTTCCAAGATGCATCCTCTGATCTCACCTTGATCTCCCTGACTGTGCAAAACTGCTACTGATTTCAGCTGGCGCTCTATGCCTGTAGAGACAACAGAATACCTAATGTGCAATTCACTAGGAGGTCTGAGAACAGAATTTAGTCCAGGCTTTGAGTTAAGTCCCATTGAGCATTGTTTTGAAAGACATGGACCTTTTGCTGCATCTCACCTGTACAGAATTCTGGCTCTCACTTTGAAAAACTCTCTATCAATAGTTTAGAATGATTTGATTTTTATCTGTAAATGTGGACTTCCCTGTACACCCACAAACCAATATTTCCATCTCTAATAATCAAAATAGGCAAAGTGAGAAAAGCAATGCTTGAGAATTTTAGTTTGATTTAAGGATATTTACTTTGTATATTTTGACAGGTGATATCGACAGTTTGCATTTTAATGGTTATAAAGCTTTAAATGTTTGGATGTCAATGTCTATTGTAATTAAACAATTATTGTCGAACCCCTTCATAATTTCCCACAGCTGTGAAAATTTAAATTAAAAAAAGCATAATCTGTCCAAAGAGCTAGTTCATTCATCATTTTAGCAGAGTTATGGTCCCCTTCAATGCAAAATGTGAGTCGGGAGCTTCAAATTCATTTACATTGCATTGACCTCTTTTCATACAGTACACACTGGAGGCTGATCACTGACTGGACACTTATGCAGCAAGTTACCAGTAACAGAGAATCGAACAGGAGCTTAACCCTCAAAATTTACCCTAAGAAGTCTGACTCTACATTCCTCTAATACCAAGAGCTTCCATTTTAAAAAGTGAGAGTTCTTGATATGCAAGAAATGAATAATCCTAGCACTAAAAAGCCAAACTTCTATTCCTAGATCTCAGAGCACTTTACAAAGGTGCGTAAGTATCATTATTTCCATGTTATAGATTAAAGAACTGAGGCGCAAAGTGCTTATCTTGTTCAAAGTCACACAGTGAGCCAATGGCAGAGTCAAGGCTAGGACCAAGCTCTCCTAATTCTTATCACTACTGTGTTCTATCCCCTGGATCATCGCTTTTCTCTCATGAAGAACTGAGCTCAGGGTGATATAAGTCACAGAATGGAAGGCCATAAGGAACCTGAAGGCCAGATCATCTAATCTGACCTTCTGTGTACCACAGGCCACCAATACACTCTCTCTAAACCCACAACCAAAATTAGGCCAAAGTATTACAATCCACAGGAGACTAAATTATTATGTGCCGCAGGCAGAGAATAGGAAGAAGCAAGGTGCACCAATGGATGAGGCCCCTGCTATAGCAGGGAATTAAATGAGATATATCCAGATAATTTCAGCAAGTGACCACCATGGTGCAGAGGAAGGCAAAACCAAACCCTGAGGTCACTGCTAATCTGAGCTAGGGGAAAATTCCTTCCCAACCCCATGTCTGGAATTAGACCTTAAGCATGCGAGCAAGCCCCAGTCAGCTAAGCATCTGAGAGAGAGAAAATGCTTGGTGCCCCCCAGAGCACTGGCCCCACACCATCCAGTGTCCTACCTCTAGCTGTGGCCATCTTTGATGCTTCAGAGGAAAGAAACAAACACAAATAATCCAGAACACACTTGGGAGAAAAAATCCCTTCCTGACCCCTGCAAGTGGCCAGCTGAAGCCCTGAAGCATGAGCTTTTAGGAACATAAGACATAAACCAGAAGTGAGCTCCAGGGATGTTGAGCCCTGCCCCGTATCATTGCAAACAACTCCATCATACAATTGCACTCATAGATTTGTCCAGCTCTCTCTTAGAACTAACGGTTGTTTGCCCCCACAACTCCTATTGGCAAGCTGTTCCAGAACCTCGCTTCTCTGATGGTTAGAAGCCTTCTAATTTCCAGCCTGAATTTGTTCATGGTCTCTCTTTATATCCTTTTGTTCTTGGGTCAACATTGTCCTTTTGCTTAAATAGCTCTTCACTCCCCTGGTGTTCATTCTCCTAATTTATAGAGAGCAATAATGTCCACTCTGTCTTCTTTTTGATAGACTAACCAAACCAAGTTCTTTCAGCCTTGTCTCCTAAAGTAGGGCCTCCATTCCCCTCATCATTTTATTAGCTCTTTTCTGCACCTGTTTCAGTGTGAATTACTTTCTTGAACACGGATGACCGGAACTGAAGACACTATTCTAAATGATGTCTAACCAGTTCCTTGTACAATGGAATTAATACTTCACTATCTCTACTGGAAAAGGCGCTGATCACGTTTGCCTTTTTTACAGCCATGTCACATGGGTGACTCATTGTCTTCCGCTCTCCTCTCTCTCACTTCCAACTGATGAGCCCCCAGCTTGTCAAATCAGAAGAATTTCTGCTGCCCCTAAGTGCATGACTACATTTTGTACGACTGAATTTCATCCCATTTCTGTCAAGGGCATCCAGATCTTCCTGTATAATATTCCGATCTTTCTCTGTATTGACAGTGCCTCCCAACTTTGTATCATCAGCAAACTTCATTTAGCGCACTCCTGTTCTTTGATCCCAGCCTTTTCCTATTTGCTGTTCAGTATTAGAGAGTATTATTTAAACCAGCTATGAGCCATAAACAGACATTTAGAAATATTCTTTCCTTCATAAACAAAGGAGATGTATCTATTTAATTAAGAAAACCAGCTTAAGTCTATTACTTTTTTAAAAAAAGCTAATAAGCATTAAATGCTGGAGTCTGATTCTTGATTTCCATTGTGCGGTTTTTTATTAGCTTAAAATGTATTGCACAAATACTTTGTTCATGCAGATTAGTGTGTTGCTTGATAAAAATGTGCCACCCTCCTTTCCAGTGATTTTTGAGATATTATTTTAATTGCACTAAATAATTAAACTGTTTTGCATATACAAATAACATTTTATTATTTCACTGCTGTGCAGGATTTTTTCATTTCCATCATAAGCAGGATGCAGCAGAGATTAGATAAATCAGCACTTGTTACAGATGCTAAGAGTCAAGGCTCTATTAATTCTTTCTGAATCAAATATGGTTTGCTTTACTAAATAGCCATTAATTTTCAGGTTCCTAATACGTTTGAATATTGAGTGCCATTATTTTCTTTGTGTCTCCTGCTGTTCTATGTCATCCCATTCCTTGAGACAACAACCAAAATGTGATAGTGTATGCTGCTGCCTCCATCTTGGTAGATGCAGCCTTCTTTACCAGATGGGACTCTCCAGCTGTCAGATTTCTTTTAATAAAGCTAAGAACTTGGGAATTAATTTTTCTGCTCAGGAAAATGTTCTTGGCTACAGTCGTGCAACTGTCGTAGAGGTGTAACTGTGAACAGAACTTGGCTAGGAAGGTGTAACCAGGCTTTCAATAAGGTTTCCTCTTGTGAGTGCATACTCACTGAGCTGGCTGGGCCTGGACCATTCACAGGTAACCGCGAAAAAGAGTGGCTTCTGCCAGAGCGGAAGGACTCTTGTGTGAGGATGTAACTTGGAGAGGAAGTTTTAGGGTGGGTGTGGGTGTCCTGCCTGGGGAGAAAGGAAAAACTGCTTGTGCACCAACCAAGGCGCTGTCTCTGCAACCTCTTCCAGTAATAAATGCATGATCTGTTTGCTGATCTTACACTTGTGTTATTCCACAGATGTCTGCCTGCTTGGGCTAATCCACCAAAAATGACATCATGAGGTCATGTAACAATATCTTTAACCTCATCTGCAGCAACAAATGCTATCCCAGTCCTCAAGCTTCACTGAGTGGAAATCTGCCACTCATGCTGATCTGTATGGTGGTTTTATGATGCTGGACATACAAGGGGTTTTATTTTATTTTTTTTCAGTTGAGATCTTGAAAGCAAGGGGCAGTGTTCTAATAGGCATTACTATGTATTACTATTTCTTAGATCTACTGATGAAAAGTTCTATATGAGTGCTTCCCCATCTTTAATGTATTTAATGTATGTATTTTGTCCTCTGATCCATGTGGTGGATCTCACCATGCTCTCCCTGACTGTACAAAACTCCTACTGATTTCAGATGACGCTCTATGCCTGTAGAGACCACAGAATATCTGAGGTGAGATTCTCCAGGGGGTCCGAGAGCAGAATTTAGTCTCTATCTTGTACTTGGTTCTGCATAGGTGAAAGGCTAAGGCAAAATCACTGCATCACACAGTCACTCAGGGCACCATTAATCTGAAGGAAAAAGGGTGAAGTTTTTAAGCCAGGCTGGCTAAATTTAGGCTCTGGCATCCATATTTAGGGTCCTAAATAAAAGCAGTCTGATTTTTAGAGGTTCTGTGCTCCTATTGATGTTGACATCTTTCCTAAAATGTGGTGCCCAAAACTGGATGCAATACTCCAGCGGAGGTGTAATCAGTGCAGAGTAGAGCAGAAGAATTACGTCTCGTGTCTTGCTTACAACACTCCTGCTAATACAGCCCAGAATGATGTTTGCTTTTTTTGTAACAGCGTTACACTGTTGACTCATATTTAGCTTGTGGTCCATTATAACCCCCAGATCCCTTTCCGCAGTACTCCTTCCTAAGCAGTCATTTCCCATTTTGTATGAGTGCAACTGATTGATTGTTCCTTCCTAAGTGGAGTACATTTGTCCTTATTGAATTTCATCATATTTTCTTTAGACCATTTCTCCAGTTTGTCCAGATCATTTTGAATTATAATCCTATCCTCCAAAGCACTTGCAACCCCTCCCATCTTGGGATTGTCCATAAACTTTGAGTGTACTCTTGTGCCGTTATCTAAATCATTGAGGATAATGAACAGAACTGGACCCAGAACTGATCCCTGCAGGACCCCATTCAATATACCCTTCCAACTTGACTGATAACTATTCTCTGGGAATGGTTTTCCAGCCAGTTATACACCCACCTTATAGTAGCTCCATCTAGGTTGTATTTCCTAGTTTGTTTACGAGAAGATCACGCGAGACAGTATCAAACGGCCTGCTAAAAGCAAGATATATCACGTTTACCGCTTCTCTCCCCCCCCCCCATGCTTTCTACTCCCCCAGCTCAGACCTGTGATTGCTGAGCGCTCTCTGAGTAAGAGTGGGGGTCAGCACAAGGCCTTTGTGCTCCTCTAGTCCTACTGAAGCCCTAACTGATGCATAGACCTTATGCTGGCATTCTCTACAGGGGTAATTGTCATCCTCTTACTTTACCATACATTCCTTGTTCTCTCCTTCCCAGATGAGACCTGTGATAGAATATTACACAACTTCCCTCTAACTTTCAACACCACCTTATTCCTAAAGTTTACACTCCCCTTGAAACAGTGGAAGAGTTTTTCTGTCTTTAACCTTATTTTTTCCACCTTACATGTTTTCCAGTGAACTTCAGACCATTGTTATGCCACTGTGGCTTCAAGTCATGCTGTTTCTCTAATCCCCTGCTGACTGCAGAGGAATATTAACTACTCTTGTCTTCAGAGTGCTGTAGGAATGGCGGAGCTACTGGTAAAGTTTGTTTTCAGTTCTTGGGGCTGAAGTGGTTGACAGATGCTTTGAGGATTTCTTGTCTCTGGAACAATGCTTCATCTGTTCTGAGCTATTCAAAACGCAAACACCAGGTTGGCATGAGAGAAGTATGCTCAGGGCTTGGGATATCAAGACAAAAATATATTTTTTAAAAAGACAGGTGTCAGAAGTGTTAGTGCAATTTTTAGCAAGATCATAGAATCATAGAATATCAGAGTTGGAAGGGACTTCTGGAGGTCATCTAGTCCAACCCCCTGCCCAGAACAGGACCAATCCCCAACTAAATCATCCCAGCCAGGGCTTTGTCAAGCCTGACCTTAAAAACTTCTAAGGAAGGGGATTCCACCACCTCCCTAGGTAACGCATTCCAGTGTTTTACCACCCTCCTAGTGAAAAATTTTTCCTAATATCCAGCCTAAATCTCCCCATATATTTAAATGTCTCAGGGTGTTTTTTTTAACCTGCTGGACACCTATTGAAAGTAAAATTCAACTGATGCTGGAACAGTTTTTCAACTTTGTGAAGTGTGTTGCATGCTTTGTTCTGGTCCCTAATGTATTCTGATGGATCGGCTAAGCAGAGCACTACAACTCCCATCAGCCCCCTCCCCACTGCACAGCCCCTTCCTCCTGGCCAGGTAATGAGAGAGTTCCTGAACCATGAAGCAGTTGGGCTCTGTGGGGAAACAGTGGCTGCATGGAGAGCCAGGAGCTGGAGAGAAGCTGGATGCAAAGAGGATTCCCTAGGCACTGTATACAGAGATGTGCATGGAACAGACTGTGAGTGCTGGATGTTATAGCCAGGTGCAGGCCTGTTTGGGATTTATGGAGGTGGAGCAAAAGCGGCTCGGCAAGGAGCCAGTGCGGTGGGGTCCCGGTGACCGATGCTAACTGAGCCTGGGCTGAAAACCTGTAAACACCTATTTTGCGTGAATAGAAAGTGTACTGGAAAGGGCACCCCAGGCATGAGGCCTGAAGAGTCCTGATTCACAGTTGGACTGCTCCCAGGTGCCCAAACACTTATCTCTATTGCTCACTTTGAACGTTAACAGTTAAGTCTCTTTACTTAGGTGATTTGAAACCTTTCCCTTACCTGCCAGCCCTCATGAAATACCGTTTCACTTAACCATGCGTCTGGGTATCACAACCTACCTGGGCTAGCGCCTACAAGGCCTAGCTGCTGATGCCCTACAGTAGCTACTAGGCAAGCTAGTGGTTTGGTGTACTCTGGCACTGAGGAGCCCCAATAATTATAGTATTGATGGAGTGACTAAGATGGTAGTCTGGGATTGGACTTTTTACGAAACTAGTGTGATTCAGCAAGTGCAGTGACAAAATTCCACCAGTTAACAAAATGGCAAAGGAGGCATTTAGCTACTTAAATCCATTCATTCACTGAATCTTGTTTCACCCGCTTGGGCTTTAAAATCACGAAAATTAGTGTAAAATGGAATTGGTCAAAAAATGGGAGGAAAGAATTACAAAAACTTGTTGGAGAAATTTTCCCACATTTCAAAATTTTGAAATTTAAAAACATGTTGAAGTGAGTCCAGGATTTGAGCCCTGGTGCACAGCCCCATAATGTGTCTTCCCCGTTTTAATAGCCTCCTGCCTCAGGTGGCAAGTTCTGCTTAGTGAAGCAAGACTTGTTTTTGGTGAATCATCCGGGTTTCATCTGCTACAATCTTGTGGAGAGGTGCTGATTTTTTTTGTAGACTCACTCAGATGCCAGTAGTCTGAGTATTAGTAGCTCCAGTCCAGGAGTACCAAAGGGTCTGAGTTTTTCTCTGTCTCAGAGAGACACCCAAAGACCAGCCAAACTCAGAAGAAACTGTAGACTGAGGTCAATGTTTAACAATGAAAGCACACCCCTGATGGGATGAGTTTAAACTCTATCCAGTGTGTATATAGTTTCTTGGAGTAGAGTGGTAACTCCACCTCTTGTAACTATTAAAAACTGCCCCCCATTCCCCTCCACACACACACAACTTTAAAAGTTGTCACTTCCTGATTTGGTTAGTCAACATGAAGAAAGTTCACTTTTTTTATAGCAAATGGTATAATCCAGTAACCTCTACATTTGTAGCACTTGAATATTTCTGCAACTGGAGAAAGTCAAATGGAAAAATATTACTTTGTCATGGATGCGGTGCAGGTATTTCATGTGTTGCTGACCCCCACATCAGTTTCCATTATACTTATAATCCTTGCCATTAGGATACAGTCATGAAGTGATTTTCTTTGATCTCATGATAATCTCTGACCTGAGAATTAGACTGTTACCATGTAGTCTCCTGAGAATCTTGGCTGTGCGAATGGATTAATGGGATGTTATTGCCACTTGTTTTCATGACAATGTGTTCAATAGAAACACAATTTTTAGAGCCATTTTTTCTTGTTGCAAACAGAATTGGTGCTGTGGCATTTTCCGTTCCTGTCACAATCTTTGGCATGAGAATGAGATCCAAATATGAACGCCTGATGGATTTGAGTTATAGCATAGGGCTGTGCTATTTTTTTTACCTTTTCAGTGGCCTGAATTTTGATCAAGTGCTCTCTCCTACAGAGACTTACAGAAGTGCAACCATAACCCAGGTTATTTAAAAACTGACCCTGATTCTCCTCTCATCAGTGTAACTCCATTGACTTCAGGAGAGATTCATTTAAGTCAGGGGTCTCACACTCAATTTACCTTAGGGCCAGGGCCAGTCCTCAAATCCTCTCAGCGGGCCAATAATGTCACTGAAGATGGTGTTCAGAAAAGGAAATGTTTATATTGTAGTTTTATTTTAAATTTCTGAGAAATAATAAAACTGTCATACAACTTTATACAATTCTTCACCTGCCAGAGTTTTTAGTGTTTGCCAGACACCAGGCAAGGCTTCAGTTCTGTCAGTTTGTTGATGTTTGGCCTCAGTGACTGAGCAGTTGAAACCTTCAGGATTGCAGCAAGGTGGGCATCAGATAGTTGTGGTCAGTATTTTGACTTGTTTAAATTCATTGTGGGGAAAAAAGTGATGTTGCTTCCATGTCTGACTCTGCCCGGCAACTAATGATGCTACCTCCCTGGTTGACTCTGCCTGGCAACTAGTGATGATATCTCTGTCCCTTTCCCCAGCCAATGGGAGATGCAGCAGACATTGCCGGCAGCATGGCTGCATGCGTCTCTCCTTTGTGGGCTGCAGTGGTGAGGTTGTCGGGCCGCAGATGGCCCACGGGCCAGGACTTTGAGACCCCTGCCCTAGGGCATGTGGAAGCCCATGAGCCTTCCCTGGCATAAGAGAACTTGGAAAGAAAAAAAGGCCCCAAAACCTGGGGAGTAGGGACCTTGAGTCATAGATTCAGGGGAAGCCTGGAGACCCCTTGACTGATCCTTTGACTGGACTCTTTCAATATCCCAAGAATTGGTCTATCTGACAGGGCTTTCAGGCCTCTGGAACTAGCATCCCACATGTGAGGACCAAACCAGGTGGCGGATGAATGACTAGGAGCAGTCTTGCCATGACACTGCGCTCCGCTATATGGGGCCCCCTGGCAGTGAGTGGCCTACTATATAAGAGTTCATTCTGTATTCTCAAGATAGATTTTAACGCAAACAGATCTTACATATTCATAAACCCATATAAAATCAAAGAAGGAAAACACCTTTCTGGGGCAGGGACTGTCCTGTTTGCTCTCTATTGGTACAGCATCTAATACTATGGAGTCCTGTTCCATGAATGGGCTCCAAGCTGCTACCAAGCTCCAAGCTATTTGCTACAATACAAATAAATAATCTGAGACAATTTTTCAAACAGGCCTCAATCCAGCCAGCTTTTGTGCATCTGTGTCCCTCCCTAGTGGCTGGTCTATAAAGTCCACTACAACTAAGCTAGAAGAGCTATTCCTTTAACTAATGCAGCAGAGGCTCTTTCATTTACTGCTGTGGTTCTGGGTTCAAACCCTGCTGATGGCACAAGCAGACTGGCTATATGAATGCTTTCCAAGCATCTACTTGTATGCACGCAAAACCTGAGCATAGAGTGGTAGCACACAAATAGAAGTTTGGGTTTTGAAAAAACTTGGCCCATTGGGTCAGCTTGTTCATTACCCTGCCAAAATATTTCTATTTTTGAGTAGGAGAAGGATGAGTCCCTTTTTCTAGTCACGGTAATGTATCTTAACAAGATTGGGGTCCCAAACCCACAGCAGCTTCAGGTTGTTACTCCAGATGTACAACAGCGTAAATGGGAACAGTCTGGGCAACGGGCGCAGGGATCGTGTAAACAAATTCTGCAGCCATTAGAGACGTTATGATCCAGTAGACAGGGAACCAGCCTGGGACACAGGAGACGTGGGTTCTATTTCATGTTTTGTCACTGACCTGCTGTGTGACTTTGGCCATGTGCCTGTTTCTCCTCTACTCTTCTGTTTTTTGAGTGTAAACTCTTTGGGTCAAGAACTCTCTCCCTCTCAATAATTTTTTTGTAAAGTGCCTCGCACAGTGGGACCCAGATCTTGGTAGGGGCCTGTAAGCGCTACCATAATACAAATAATGGTTTTATTGTTGGGGGTCAGATTTACTCTCTACTCTTTCCTTTTATTCCAAACTTCTAGTTCCATAAGTTCTTTTAACTTCCATCTAGATGGCAACCTGCACCACACCAAAATCCCATGGCTACCCCTGGAACATCAGTCTCAATACTTTTTCTTTCTCTTTATTCATTTTTATTTTAGAAAAAAGCTCATACAAATAATGAAATAAAATTACAAGTATCTGCTCCTAGCTACAGAACCTGCATTCATTACATAGATTGAGGACCTGACTCTTGACTTCAGTGAAAGCAAGTGACAATGTTTTAAATTAAGCTGTCCATAGTGCAGCCATCCTTTGTCCTCGTGTCTCCTCACCCAGCCATAAATAACCTGGCAACAGAAGGCAGGGAGTGTTATAAATTGTCAAGCTACACAATTGCCTCATGTTCAGCATTCTGTTCTCTTCCTCCATTCTCATCCATTTTAAATTAATGGTCCCTCAATTTGTGGTTCTGCCATGGGATGGTGCTAAATAAATTGGTAGCATCATATTTAAAAAGTGTTAAAGGATACAAATCAACATACTGAGAATTCTCCGCAACTGAAGAATTATATCATACAGTCGCTGCTAGCTGGATAGTAGCATTCTCTTACTGCCATTTAGAAAACCAAAGGGGGTGAAGAATAACTTACATCCTAATGTCTAGTCTAAAAAGATGAGTCTATTTCCCTTGTACAATAGGTACGAATAACAAGCTTACCATTTACTTCTACCAAGCCAATATGTCGTCCTCTCTCCCATGATTTTACACCAACTCCACTAAACAGTCACAGAAAAGATACTAATGAGTTGTAAGCATCTTACTTTTCTAAACTCTTGGCTCAAAATGATGTTTATTATGCAGTAAGTGCTGGGCCTTGATCTACTCTGCCTTGGTTTTGGCTTTCTACTTTCTCTGCATTCCCAACTGCTGCGTTTCAGGCTGTTTAAATCTATCCTACCACGCTCGTGTAGGGTTATTTTTCCAGGAACGCTATTATGTGTGTAACTTCTTCCGCATTATTTATTTTTTTAGCACACATCTTCACTGCTGTCATGGTGGTTGGTTTTCGTTTTGGAACAGTGCCCATCATAGTCCTTTTAAAAACCACAGTTGCCATTCACCTATTACTTTGCCTTTGTAGCACTGCTGGGGAAATACGTGCTCCATTCTTCATTGCCACTACAAGCTGCTGCACAAACACCCTGGCTGCGGTGAAGGGTCAGGCTTGTGGATTAGTCAAGCTCCTCAACCTCCATTGTGACTTGCAGAGTTATGTCAAGTTACGTCAATTGTGAGTTTCTTACCTCTGCGTCATCCTGACGCTGCGCTTCTACAGCAGTTGGTACAGTCCTTGGTGTACCTTAGGCCTTGGCTTAACTGCAGGTGAACCACAATGTAACCAGTCACAAGTTAGTCAACCCCTGGTAGCCTAACCTGAGAGTAAGATTGCATGTACTCTGCTTCATCCGCTGGGTCTGTGCTGGCACTGGATTTGGCCGTGGCAAGCAATACAGCTATCTGGGGGTGTATCCAGTGATGAGCTGCCAAAATCTTAACAACCGGTTCCCTCCTCACCCCACGAGGGGGTCATGGTCCACCCCTGCTCCCCGGGACTCCTGCCCCATCCAACCCCCCACGTTCCTTGATGCGTGCCCCGCCCCCTGGGACCCCTGCCCCATCCATCCCCCTCCCCTGTCCCCTGACTGCCCCCAGAACCGGGCAGGAGGGTCTCGTGGGCCACTGTAGTGGGTACCCACCCCGCCCCTAAGAGCCAGAGGGACCTGCTGGGGCATGAGGTGGGGACTCCCAAAGTTGCTTACCTGGGGCAGCGCCCAAGAATTATCCGGCAGGTCCCTCTGGCTCCTAGGGGTGGGGTAGTGTTGCTAGTGGGGGAGTGGCCGCTCCCCTCCACTGATCACATCCTAAGTGGTGCCTTAGGCCCCAACTCCATGGCTGCTCCGTGGCTAGAGCACTCACGGGGAAAATTTGGTGGGTGCAGAGCACCCACCAGCAGCTCCACGCCCGGCCCCAGCTCATCTCCGCTCCGCCGCCGCCTCCTCCCCTAAATGCGCCGCCCCGCTCTGCTTCTCCGCCCCCAGCTTCCCGCAAATCAGCTGTTCGCGTGGGCAGCCGGGGAGGGCTGAGAAGCAAGCGGCGGCTTGGCGCTCAGGCCCAGGGAGGTGGAGGTGAGCTGGGGCAGGGAGTGATTCCCTTGAGCACCCCCTGTGTTACCTGCTTGCGGCGTCGGTGGCCCTCCTCGCGCCCCAGCTAACCTCCACTCTGCCTCCACCTCCCTGGGACTGCCACTTGCTTCTCAGCCCTCCCAGGGGAGGAGGTGGAGGTGAGCTGGGGCCGGGCGCAGGGCTGGGCGGGGAGCTACTGGTGGGTGCTCTGCACCCACGAAATTTTCCCCGTGGGTGCTCCAGCCCCGGAGCACCCCACAGAGTCGGCGCCGAAGGTGCCACTTTTGGCCGGATGTTAAATTTAGAAGCTGTTTTAGAATCGGTTGTCCCTCGCAGGACAACCGGTTCTAAAAGGGCTTCTAAATTTAACAACCAGTTCCAGTGAACCACTGGGTGTATCCCAAGATTCACAGTACCACAACTCACTGTCACTCTATGCTGCATTCACAGGGTTTTGTGGGGCAGTTCAGGGAGATTGGTTCGGGGGCAGTTTAATAGAGCGAACACTTCTGTAAATTCCTTGTTTTGGGTATATAATAAATGTCAGTCAAAAGAGGAATTGAAATTAACTAAAATAACATCAAACAGAACAAAATAAGTCAAAAGAAAACAATTAAAATCTAACTATTTATTTTCTTAAAATGATCTGTATGGTAAGAGAAGTGTGGTGAGAGGACATTCTTTTAAAACTACCTTTAAATGCTTGGAACAAATCCGAATTTAGACTAGGCTATCAAGGAGTTTGACTCTCAAATCTCAGCTGTAGTCATGAAGGAAATCTGGTGAAACCTAGTGAACTGTGAGAGGGGGAAAGAGATTTGGAGTGGAGTGTTTGAAATGTAAGGGGAAGTCCTCACTGCAGGCTTAACCTGGGCTCTTTCTTGGATCACTTTTAACCTAAGCCTTCCTAATGTCTACATACAAAACTCTTAAGCCCAGTCTTATATGTGCTTTTGAACCTGGGCTTGCTTGTCCAGCTGAGGATATAGAGTAGAGCCTGTATTTTGCTTGAGTGCTAACCTGCCTACCTTGCAGTGAGGATGCAGCTGAAGCCAATTTGCAGAGCTCAGCTTTTGATAGTCCTCCAATGCCATCCCACAATTATCTGGGCCTGTATCTTCTGGCCCTTCTACTTACTCACCAGAAGCTACCTGCTATTTTGCATACACCTGACTGGTGTTTAACCCTCGTTTCACAGTCCCGTGGGCTTTTTAGTGGGCATTGTTCTACTGTACCAACCACCAGAGAGGGGTGAAGCTGGAGAAACTGCAAGCAAGATGCTGAGCAGAGGTAGAATGATATAGTCCACTTCTGATCAGCTATCAGAGTACATGGCAAGATAGGAGTGGGTGCTCAGGGGGCTTATGGGAAAGGATTGGAGGAGCATCACACCTCAGTTGTTGTGATTGCCCCTGGCTACACATTTTCAGTGCATTTATCTGGGGGTACTGACAACAGCTGCCCTGGGGTCTGCCCTAAAGCTCAGAGAGTAGAGGCTGCCTTTCCATTTGGTACTGATGAATCTGGAGCCCATTAGGGGAAAATCTACAGTTGAGCCTACGTTAAGTTTGCAGTGAAGACAAGGCCCAGGGAGGTTGACTGAATTCTGCCTAAAATGTCCACAGCTGGTAGCCCCCCGCCCCCCAAGGGCTTCTGTGGTTGTTTAAAGCAGTTTACATTTTCCTGTGAGGACCCACTATGTCTGAGAAAGATGAATTCTCCCCGGCTAGATCCATGGCTCTCATGGCTCTTATGGCTTTTTCCTGCCAGAGTAGCGTAAAAAAGCCATAGCAAAGGGGTGAATACCTACCCTTAGGCCCCTAATTCAGCAAATTCCTTAAGCATGTGCTTAAGTCCATCTCTGTTCAGCAAAACACTCAAGCTTGTCTGCTGCATGATGTTGAATCACTTGAATAAAAGCATGTTTAGTTCATATGCAGATTGTCTAATCTTCAGTGTTTCACCTAAAATTGTTTGCAATTTACCTTCCCTTGTTCCTACTCCTGTTTCTTATTAGTAAGTTTATCTTTTGTTCTTTGTGATTTCTTCCTGCTATGATGTGCACAGACACAGTTGGTCCCCACTGACCATATTTACTAAATATACACTACATGGACAGCCTACCTCCCTTCATACTGCCGCTCTGGCTGGATTCTGACCGCTTCTAAAAACAGAACGTGGGGTATTCCCATACTCCGAACTACTTAAAGGAATACTACCCTATTCTTAGGACTACAAAGTTTGTCCTTGCAATAAATTCTTTGTCAAACCAGTTGGTCAGCGTATAACTAGCATTTTGCCAGTAGTGAGTCTGGTGTAATCATTGGGGATTGCTCACTGCTGGAGTACACTAAACCCTCTAAGGTACCATTGGCATGCCTGGTGTACCGCAACTCCGAGGTACGCACTATAAGTGCTTCAGCAGCTGGGCTTTGTAGATGCTAGCCCAGGTGGGTCCCAATAACCAGAGACAAGGCTAAGTGAAGGGGTATTTTATGAGGCCTAGCTGGGAAGGTAAAGATTGCAAATAAGCTAGGTAAAGAGGCTTTTTAGCAGTTACGGTTTAAAGTGAGCAATAGAGGTAAATGATTGGTCCCTGGCGCAGTCCAATTGAGAATCAGGGCTCTTCAGGCCTAGTGTTTGGGGTGCCCTCTCCACTCCTGTCTCTATTCAAGCAAATCGGCACTTGCAGGTTTCCAGGCACTGAGTCCCTGCTCATCCGCTGCTACTCCTCCCCATAAGTCCCAGCACAGACCTGCATCCAGCAGTAATGTCCAGCTGTTCCTCACGCAGCTCTGTATATGGTTCCGGGGAATCTGCTCTGAATTCATCTTCTCTCCAGCTCCCTGCTTGCCATGTGGCCACTGCTTTTCAAATAGAGCCCAGCCACATCCTGGTCAGATGGTTCCCCGGCCTGGCCATCAGTTTTTAAGCAGAACCACCCTCCCATCCCCAATGAAATTAATATGGGGGAGAGATGATGCAGTATGATCCACCGGTTTGTTGTAACAAACCAGACCTGGCTAGCTAGATGGACCTGTACTTTTGATAGCAGACTTAATGCAAAGCTTGTTTTCTGACTTTTGCAACCCTCGGATGGACGGTAGGTATGATGTCAATTGAAAATCAGTATCGGGCTGGTATCGGTCAACTCCCTTCCCCTCATCAGTCTTCTGAAAATCTTTGACCGTGTTTTTGCAAGTATGCATTTTGTGTATAAATATTTCACGGAACAAATGTGAGAATGGAAGCATCTGTCTTGGGTACCTAATCTATTTTACTCGAGCCAAACTTTCAGAGTACCTCACATAATAGCGCTGCCAATCTGGTGAAATCTAAAGAGATAGTGATAAAGAAAGCTGAAGATTAATGCCCCAGAGACCAACACAGTCCTAGAAAGAGAATGATCGGATGGACTGGAGCATCCCTCTTCTTGTATCTCTTGATTTTCCTATGACTTTTAGAAAGGAGATACACAGAACTGTTGCCACTGACACTAGGTTGTATCTATGCTGTCATCTTCCAGAGGGGATTTAAATAGACACTTTGGGTATGTCTACGCTGCAAGTGACGGTGTCATTGTAGTATTGGTACGCGTACCTGTGCTAACTCTACTTTAGATAGCATGGGTATAATAGTAGTGTAGACATGGTGGCTTGGCCTGGTCTTCGGAGTACATACCCAGGGTCCTCAGGCAGCTAGCTGTGCTGAAATCTGTGCTGTTATGTCTACACTGCTATCCTAACCTGGCTAGCTAGATTAAAGCTAGCATGGGTCTGACTACCCGTGCTACCGTCGCACTTTTACTTCCAGTGTAGACATACCCACAGAGGCAGTGGCTCTGAGGATATGTCTACACTGGAGCTGGGGGTGTAATTTCTATCTTGGGTAGCCTATGCATGCTAGCTTTGATTGAGCTAGCACACTAAACGTAACGGTGCAGCCGTGCTGGCATGGGAGCTGGAATGCCTAGCCGTCCTGAGTAGAATTCTGTCCAATACCCTAGGTTTGTAGTCAGTTAGTTGGCCCTACTGCTGCTCCCACCGCTGCGGCTACACTGCAATTCTTAATCTAGCTACTTAAGCTAGTGCTCAGAGGTCTACTCAAGCTGGAAAATACACCTCTCTCTGCAGTGTAGACGTGCCCTCAGATAAAGAACAGTAGGTTCAGTGAGAGGGTTCGTGGACAGCAGTATGGCACCAATACAGAATAGCAGGCTAAGGAATGATCATGAGGTACATATGTATTTGCCAAGCCTGGTATCAACTTCACCAGCTGAGCTGGCTGGTGACAAATCTAGATGGCCAGTCTTCTGGGATTTACAAAACGTGTCTCCCTTCTCCTCCCATATTGTCTATAAAAACCTAGAGACACAGGCTGTGGAAACAGCAAAGTTTTCACAGACCCATTTACACTATGTATGAAACCTGGGACTGATTCACATTATTGTGGAGTGGGGTGTGATCACATTTCGGGGTTGGCTTTTTTTGAGAAAGTGGGCTAGGCGTCAGTAATGATTTTGATGGGGATAGTAAAATGTTTTGTGGCCCGGGTAAGAAGTGCTAAGGCTGGCCCTGGCAGCAGAATGAGAAGATCTCCTCCCATTCTTTAGTGAAATAATTATGGCTTGCCTTGATAAGTGTTCTCTTTAAGTTGTCCTCCTCCCAATGTTTTGAAGGCATTTTCAGTGCAGCTGGGAATGCTGTTTCTAACCAACAAGCAAATGTGAACGTTAAGAATATATGAAACCACTGGCATTTCTAAAGGTAAAATATAAAGGCTCTTCATCTGGAAGATATTGCAGACCGCTAATAGCTTCTGACAGTGATGGATTGAGAGGTTACATCAGTTCATGATGAAAGGATACAAAGTCAAAAGAAATCCTCTGAGCATTTATCCATCGCGGTTCTTAAGGTCCTGACTTTCCAAACTAGAAAGGGAAGGGATAAGTCACTACAAGGGGGAAAAAATGCAAGCAAAAATAGGGAAAACAGGTTAAAGCATACTTAAATAAGTTAGATGTATTCAAGTCAGCAGAGTCTGAAGAAATTCATCCTTGGGTGAACGAGCTGAAGCAATGTTGGAAGCAGTTAGCAATAAAGTTCAAGAACACATGGAGGATGGGTGAGGTCCCAGAGGAGTAGAGAAGGGCAAATATAGTACCTATCTTTAAAAAGGGGAACCAATTATAGACAAGTCAGCCTAACTTCAATACCGGGAAAGATACTGGAACAAATTATTAAACAATCAGTTTGTAAGCATCTAAAGGATAACAGGGTTATAAGGAATAGCCAGCATGGATTTGTCAAGAACAAATCATGCCAAACCAACTTAATTTCTTTCATTGACAGGGATACTGGCCTAGTGGAAGGGGAAAACAGTAGACATAATGGACCTTGATTTTAGTAAGTTGTCTTTTTTTTTTTTTTTTTTTACACAGTCCCACATGACATTCTCATAAGGAAACTAGGGAAATGTGGCCTAGATGCAGTTTACTATAAAGTGAGCACATAACTGGTTGAAAGAACAGACTCGGAGTAATCATCAGTGTTTTCTGTCATACTGGGAAGGTGCATCTAGTGTAATGGAGTGCTAAACTGTATTATATACCATTCTGCCACTATATGGTGCAGTGTGTATCATACCTTATTTGAGCTAGCCTCAGCCATAGGGGTGGAACGTTAAAGGATCACATACTGAACATATCTGGTGCATATCTCCCTCAGAAGGAAGTGCTGTAGCCAGTCCGTATCTGGTACAGGAGCATGACTTGGTGTCAGAAGTAAACTAGTGCCAAAAGCAGCAAAGGTTGCAAGAGCTCGTTGGTATGCCACTCTTCAATGCCCCAGGGAACTTCAGTTTTGAAAAACCTTCACAATAAACAAGAAGACTAGAAGCAGTATTTTGCAAACATCTGAATTGCTACAAAGCTCCACCAGCTAGTCAGAAAGCTTTTCTTAATATCTAACCAAAATCTCCCTTACTAAAGATTAAGCCCCTTACATCTTGTTGTGTGAATATGGAGCTCAGTTGATCACTGACATCTTTACAACAGGCCTTCACATATTTGAAGTCTGTTCTCAGGTCCCCCCACAGTTGTCTTTTCTCAAGACTAAACATACCCAGTTTTTTTAACCTTTCCTCATAGGTCAGGTTTTCTAAACTTTTAGTCATTTTTGTTGCTCTCCTCTGGGCTTTTTCCAGTTTTTCCACATCTTTCTTAAAGTGTGGTGCCCAGAATTGGACACAGTACTCCAGCTGAGGCCTCACCAGTGCCAAAGAGAGCAGGACAATTACCTCCCATGTCTTGCATATGCCACTCCCGTTAATACACCCTAGAATTAAATTAGATTTTTTGTGACTTTATCATGTTGTTAGCTCTCATTCAATTTGCGATTGACTATAACCTCCAGATCCTTTTCAGCAGTACTGCCACCCAGCCAATTTTTCCCCATTTTGTAGTTGTGCATTTCATTTTTCCTTCCTAAGTGAAGCACTTTGCACTTGTCTTTATAGAATTTCATCTTGTTGATTTCAGGACAATTCTTTAACTTGTCAAGGTTTTGTGAATTCTAATCCTGACCTTCAAATGCTTGCAACCCCTCCTAGCTTTGTGTCATCCTCATATTTTATAAGCATACCCTCCACTACATTATCCAAGTCATTAATAAAAATATTGAATAGTACCAGATGAAGGACTGAGCACTGTGGGATCCCACTGGATATGTCCTCCTAGTCTGACAGTGAACCATTGATAACTACTCTTTGATTATGCTCTTTCAACTAGTTGTGCATCCACTTTATAGGTTTCAGAGTAGCAGCCGTGTTAGTCTGTGTTCACAAAAAGAAAAGGAGTACTTGTGGCACCTTAGAGACTAACGCATTTATTTGAGCATAAGCTTTCGTGAGCTACAGCTCACTTCATCGGATGCATAAATGTGTTAGTCTCTAAGGTGCCACAAGTACTCCTTTTCTATTCACTTTATAGTAATTTCATCAGACCACGTTTCCCTAGTTTGCTTATGAGAATGTCATGTGGGATCTTATCAAAAACCTTATTAAAATCAAGACATATCGCCTCTGTTGCTTCCCCTATCCACTAGACCAGTAACCTTGTCAAAGAAAGAAAACTGGGCGCTCTTCCCTTCTCATGGGTGGAAATACCTTATTGCAACATTTTAAAAGGTGCAGTTTGCTTCCCACGTTGCACTAATTCAGTTCTGCTGGCTGGGGCACTGAGGGATTACTAGAGTCAAAACAAGTCCACTTCTCAGTGCCCTCTGCCCAATCCTCACCCACTTGTTCACAGGCGGAAAAGGAATCCTGTGGAGCCTGGTCTTCTCCATGTACCTGGACTCGTGATGTGGGGTCAGAACCCTGCTCAACCATTTACATCTCAGTTAAAATTGAGCCCCTAACAATCATGGTACCGGAAATATAGTTGTTTTAAAGTATCCTTTGGGTAAATTCTTTGCTGATGTGAAAAACTTTGGTTCCATTTCAGACGGGATTATGTTGCATGGCAATGTTTGCTGCTGGTTGTTTCAGATGAATTTTCATTGCCAGTATAGGATATACTTTGAAAGATATAAGAGGATGAGAAACTGGACATTTTCTCAAATATTAAGATTGTATAGCATTGGACCTGTGATGTATAGTGGGCTCTGGACAACTGAGGTACTGCTCTGTGGATCTTCCCTCATGTACTCATTCTGGAATCACTTCTCAGATGGACACACAGCTGATCAGAGGGGTATTCCTCACCCTCCCTCAGCCCTCCAAAATAGACGGATGCTGGAAGGAGAGAGACTGGGTAGCCATTAGATGTGGATGGATGCTTGAGAAGCTATGAAAGCTGTACCGATTCCTCCATTCCTTCTTTGCATTCTACCTGAGAGAAAGCAGTACAAGCCTTGAGATTTTCCCATATAGCCCTTGAAGCTATTCAAATCAGGTTTTCAGGGAGAGAGAGTCTGGAGCTAAAGCTGATTTTATAGAACTAGGTTTAACAAGTATATTTTGTTGAGTGTGAATGGCTTTTATTCTATTGAATGACTGCCTCCGTAAAACCAAAGCAGTGTATGTATATACCATGGTTGCAGCCCTGTTTCATGATTGCCTGGTTTTGTGCATACTTAGCCTGTAGAAGTTTTAAATTTAGAACTAAGAATAAACTGGACTTTGAGGGAGATAATATCATAAGTTCCTGAAGGATATAGACGCACAAGTCCCATTTTAAAGTCAATCCAGTCTGTCTTCCTGCAAATGCTCAACCCATTCATGAGACAGAGGATTGCGAGATGAGGTCAAGCTGTCCCTCAAGCCATCCATGCCTCTTTTTCCGGCCTTGTGGATTTACATGCTGGTTGATCTGTTTGAGTGCTGAGGACACCAGCTGTCATGGCCGTAACCAGGGCAGGGCAGCTACCCAGGGCGCAAAGCCACAGGGATGGAAAAATGACTAAAAACGGTACAGGGTGCAAATATGCGTGCTCGCCCCGGGTGCTAAAATGCCTAGTTACGGTTCCGCCTGCTGTTAAGCCTACTCTGTGCCAGAAGATTCATATAGCAGGTCTCTGTGCCACCTATGGGGTACATTGTGTAGGACACCTACAGCTGGCATTCTTTTGGTCAGTGGAGTTGTATAATGACCTCTTGAGGTCTCTTCTAGTCCTATGATTCTATAATAATCCTACAAACTGGCTATCATGCTAAGGAGTCTCTGAATTATCTCATTCAGTCAATCCAAGCCTCAGGAAACTGGAGGTGGTAAATAAGCTGTTTTCTAGAATAGTGTTGCAGCCTCTGCGGTAGGTTAACCCAAGTAGTGTTTCTCAAAACTTTTGCAGCGCTTTCTTTTATGTCTCCTGGGGATACTGGTTGTAAACTCACCAGTGCACTGCAGCCAGACTAGATGAGTTCTCATTATGGTTTGACTGATGAATGTGTAATTGACCACTTTACCATCTGTGGCAGTGTGTGGTGGTGTGTATACTGTTAGTCATGCTCCCTAGAACTTCCTCCTCCTCCTCCTCCTCCTTACTTCAGTTAAACTATTATAAGTGATCCACTGATAGCTTCTGTATCACTGCTTTCCTGCCTGCCTCTGAATTGCAGTCCAATTAGGTTTTTTTTTAATAATGACATTTTTCCTTGGTAGGGAGCAGTTTGTTCTGTTTGGAGTTAAACCAGGCATTGATAAAGCATCGTTTAGTATCTCTAAAAACAAAAAGTGTCTTGCTAAGTGCGCAACACACTGTGTTCTGTTTCTCTCTAATGGAAAGGGGAGGAGGGGGGGAAAAAAGCCCTGAAATGCTGCAAGTACTGAAGATGGATCCTAAGTGGTGCCCAGATACACAAATAACAATCTGGCACACAGCAGGAGGGGGATTTTGAGTTTGTCAGCTAGTCGGCAACAGCTAGATTCCTTTGAATCGGAGAGTGGAAGTTCCCAGAGTCCCTAGTGCTTGAAATGGAATTGGTGATGCCGTATTGACTGGAAAAGCAAAAATGTTGGCGCATGCAATCACTTCTTCTTCCAATCTGGCTACTGAATGGCAACTTTGAAACAAAGTTAATCTGCAATTACAGTTTCCACCCCTAGTGTCTCCCTTCGCTCCTTCCCCCAAGGATTATTTTGGGTCACTATAATCAATTTGGTCCCTTTCTCTGCACATGAGATTTTACTTCCTCATGCTTCTGTGTGAATGGTTCCATTAATTGTTAGAGAAACTTTTTTATCTCTAATGACTAGCGGCCTCAATGAGGGATTAGGGCCTTATTGTGCTGAAAACATATACTAAGGCTGTTTCTGCAGCAAAGATCTTAGTCTAGCATATGAACATACTGTGCATCCCCCAAGGTGAATCAATTCAGATAAAGCTCCACTCACCTCACCCAACACTTTACTCAAGGCCAAAACTCAACTTGTCAGAGTATCAATTTTTAATAATTATTTGATATGGCCTTCTTTCTCTGGGATTGGAGACAAAAATGCTGCAACACAGCAGTATGAGAGAAACTGCCCTTGGGAATCAAGAGGTTTGGGTTTTATTCCAGGCTCTGACACTGTGTCAGTTGCTCAGTGTGCCTCCATTTTCCCGTCTGTAGAATGGGTGAAGTGGCTTACTCTGCTACTTCACAGGTTTGGGGTGAGGCTTTAATTTGTTTTTACTTTATTGACTGATTTGAGATCCTCCAGTGGAAGGTTTTTGTAATAGGGTGACTGGGTTCTTTTCTTAACAGGCTGTGTTGAAACCCTGGGGAGATGCTAATTGATTCATGCTCTTAGTAAAGTCACTGTACCACTGGAAGGGACGTGAATATGGCACTCAGAGCAGAATCAGCTTGGGGCTAAGCAGTTCTAAGGGAGGTATTTTAAGAGCCACCAAAGATCATGATTATTAGGTAGATTACATCACAGAGAGTGCACAGAAAAGGTGTGAAAATGTAAAAGAAACAATCAGATATGTGTGAGAGCTCAATGGTGGGGTATAAGCTCTTGTGGGAAGTAAACCCAGCCACATACAAAGAAACAGGCCCGACACCAGTTTCCTGACAGAGTTTGGACAGCTTGCTTCACATTGCAATTTCTTCTATGATACTGATTATACTAAGGGCTTGTCTACACCACACAGCTTTTAGCGACAAGGCTGTGTCGGCACAGCCTTGTCGCTAACAGTCAGCATGTGTAAACACTCTTTGTCGGTACTTTAAAATACTTCCAGCCCCGCGAGCGGCGTTAGCTTTGTTGGCAGGAGAGTGCTCCTGCTGACAAAGCCGCGTTCGCACTGCCACTTGCATCGGCAAAACTTTTGTCTTTCGCGGGGGTGCTTTTTTAAGTACCCGTGAAAGACAAAAGTTTTGTTGGCAACTTTGCAGGGTAGACATACCCTAGCTGTGCTAGGGTTCGTCGGTTGCTGCCGGACAGTGGCATTAAAGGGTCACGTCATTACTACTGAAATTGTTAGCTTGGTTCTGTGTTGAAGTACAGCAGATGGTTGTGAACTGAGATAGAGAAATGAAATGAACGGTCATTGGATCTCCTTATTTATTATTAGCTCTCTGAGTACATGACTTTGTACATTAAATCCCTGCCCCAAAGTTTACCATCTAAAGGCAATGGTGTACATTACAAGTAGCCGTATTGTACTAGCTGATGTATCAAATGGGCCCAAACCAGAATACTGGATCCAAACAACTTCAGGCCTGGAAATGAACATTTCTGTATCTGAACTTTGCAGTTAGAGCCCATCTCTATTTGATGTGGGGTTCCTTGTGATATGAAGTCTGTCTAAGGATCCAGCCAGAGGCCTCCAAAAAATGTGCTTTGCACTCTGTGCCCAAGCAGCAAATATCCTTCATTAAATTGATTTACAGATACAGTTCTCCTCAAGAGCACTGTGACTTTGCTCTCCATGTAGCTGTTAGTTCACTTGACGTGAGACTGAGCACAGTAAATGGAAAATTAAGGAAACAACACTTTTCTGCAATGGCCCAGTGATACCCAGGAGCTTTTCAAAACAAGCTGCATAGCTATTTTAAAGTCTTCCACGGTCTACCTAAAGATATGTACTGGGTTCAGCTAATATTGAGAGTTCTCAAAATCCAGAATTGACAGCACAGGGCAGCTGTAGTGAAAGTGTGTGGATAGTGCGGATCAGCTTGCTTCAAGCTGGCAAAAAAAGGTCATGGTCAATAGGGAAAGTGAGATGGCCAGCTTGAATCCTCCCCCTACCTACTCGCTGCTATCACAAGACAAGAGAACTTGAGCTATGAATATGAATCAAATTCTTTTTTCCTAGAGATAAAGGAACTTGTTCACCAGAAGCAAAGGGAATATAGGGACTTGTTTGTACCAAATGCTTTATCGGTCTCCGCAGGGCCCAATTCTTCACTCCCATCCCAGCCTCTTAGTTCCTTCAACCAGTCAAGCCTCACTTCCTACGAATACAGTCTCCCCCATCTCTTGATTTGACTTCCAGACCCTTCCATTGACTCTCCCCTATCAACTGGATGTAGTCCCACTCCACACTTGCAACCTCAGAATCATTTTGGCCACCTTCCAATTCAGCACCTCCCTTTCCTTCCTCTCATGTCAGACTGCATGTACCTCAGCTCCTGCCCAGATGCCTGGTCCCCTCATTTTAGCATCCCGCACTGTTCACCACCACCGCCAATCAGATGTGGCTGAAGCTGTACATTTTGTGGCAGAGCTATTCAGCACTCCTCCCATCTTCCATAGAGTGAGGGAGAAGCGTGCAGTGGATTTTCTCTCCTCAGGTTTGGGTGGCTTTCTGCTTCTCTGGGTATGTCATTATTGCAATGTAAGCCCACGGTTTCAACTCAGGCTCAAGCCTAACCCTCCTTCTATCTACACACAAATCACATTAACCCACGGGTCAGACCCACGGTCCCAGGACCACATGGGAGTGAAAGGTCCAAGCCTGAATCAAGCTGGAACCCAGGGTTCTAGCCCTATTGCTTTGCAGTGTAGGCACCATCCCACTAGACTTGTGCCCTGAGAGTCCACCAAAACTAGCCCACAGTTCCATGGGCTGATTTTCTTTGTCTTCTGGACAGTCAAGTTTGGTGGACAGTCAGGTTTTTCATACACTGCACCTTGAACAAAGGGCTAGAGCAGCCACATTTTGGGAGGGTGCTAGGAAGTCTGGGATATGGGTGGTTGGGCTCAGCCCAGCATAATTCAGTGTAGATGCTGGAGCCCCAAGTTGGACCCAGGGTTTAATAGTTCCTAACCAGGGGTTACAAATTAATGTAGACGCTCAAGACCTAGGTTAATAAACTCAGGGTCTGCTTACTCAAGTTCTACTGACCCTGGGTTTACATTGCAGTGTAGATAAACCTTCTACATCTAGGTCTACACATGCATTCCCTTTGCAAGTGATCGTGTGTCCCTTTTAATTCTTATACACCTCCTCAGATACTCTTAGAATGGTTATTTATTTCAATTTATGACCTTTTACTAAAAATGCACCACCTGGTAAGTGTTTTTGACATGGTTTAAAACAGGGGTGGCCAACCTGTGGCTCCAGAGCCGCATGCAGCTTTTCAGAGGTTAATATGTGGCTCCTTGCGTAGGTGCTGACTCCAGAGCTGGAGCTACAGACATTAACTTTCCAATGTGCCAGGGAGTGCTCACTGCTCAACCCCCTGCTCTGCCCCAGGCCCCGCCCCCACTCCACCCCTTCCCCCAAGGCCCCTTCCCCCGAGCCTGCCATGTACTCACTGCTCTGCCCTCCCCCAAGCCTCCTGCATGCGAAACAGCTGACTGCATGATTGCAGCAGGCGGGAGGCACTGACTGGCAGGGCTGCTGGTGGGTGGGAGGCGCTGGGGGCTGGAACGGGGGTGGGGAGCTGATGGGGGGTTGCTGACGTATTACTGTGGCTCTTTGGCAATGTACATTGGTAAATTCTGGCTCCTTCTCAGGCTCAGGTTGGCCACCCCTGGTTTAAAATAACAAAACTAAGCCAGCAGCAAAATTGCAGATTCCAGACCCAATGCAACCAACTAGGCAGTGCTTTAAAGGGGTCTGAAAAAAGGTGTGTGCGGAGGGGTCTCTCATACAGGTGGATCAGCAGCTTTGATATGACACAGCTCCATTTTTACTCCCTCCCCCCCCACCCCCCGGGTCTGTGACCTCCTGTGGAATCCCCCTCTCCTCTTGCCAAACACACACACTCTTTCAGTGCCTGTCCATAGGAAAGATTTTCCCCGCCTAAAATCTGTTCTTCCATAAACATTTGCTCCCATCAGGCTCTGCCTTTTTCAAATGCCCAGGCAAAAATATGGGCCATGCAGCCTCTTCTTCTCATTTTAAAACATGATGGTTTGTCAAAGGAAATAGGTGCATCAAAAGAGCTCTGCATTTAGAATTGTGGAAAGGTTACCAGAAACTGATCAAAAGAAACTGAGTTGGAGTTCTTGTTGCTTATTCAGGCTGCCCTCTGGTGCCTATTAGTACAGCAGCACAGGTGTTACTTACCCTCCTAGAATACCAAGAGAACAGACGAAATCCAAAGTTTCAAAATTCACTTAACTCCCCCCTGCCCCCCACCTCCAGCCTGTGGATGGCTGTTATTTTAAGCAGGACGTTGACACGCTGTGTTAACATTGTGAGATGAGTAGGTTTTTTGCTTTGTTTTGTTTTTACAAGTGACTTTTTATAAATGGCAGCTTATTTTATCCTCTCGCCATGTGGAGTAGTGCTGTACTTCACAGCGACTCTCATGTTTCTCTTCCTATCGCTGAAGGATCTGGTATAGTGAAAGCTGTGGTTACTATGTATAATAACTGGTTGGAGGGGGAGTTCAAGCAAAAAGTGTTTTTAATTAAAAAAGCAAAAACAGGTCACCTTATTTTCAGTTAATCATTTTATTCATTGATTTCCCCCATTACATTTTACTCTGACCATCAATTTCATTGGTTAATATTAGCTGAACAGCTGACTGTCAAAAGTTTATGACTGACAACAGGTGCTAGATCAACACAGGGCTTGGAATCCGGCATGGTCTGATGTCGCCTCTTTGGCACAGGGCTTGCTATTATATCAGGAAGGGCCTAGCAACTTTGCTGTGGTGTCCCATCCGCACACGCCTGTCTCAGCTGCCCAAGGGACATGTAAAGCAGTGGTGAGCGCTGAGAGACGGTGAGCGGGAAAAGGAGAGCAGTGACTTGCAAGAATCAGAAATCAGTGAGACTCCTTAATGGAACTATTGCTGCTTTGTGGAAAGGGTAAGGGGAAGACTTTAATGGAGCTCTGAGTTTGCTGTTTTATGGAGCAACTCTCAAAGGAGTGAGCGGCAGGAAAAATATCAAATATCAGTGGTGCAGAAATGTAGCAGATAAGAATTCCTCTTTATTAGTATATTTGCGGTGGCTTGTTTTGTAAATTACAGTACAGCAAAACAGAGTACTATGTATTTGCATTAATTTTAATCAGTGTTGTCTAATTTTAGAATGCTCCAGTGCAGAGTCACTTTTGATTCCAATGGCGATTAAGTAGAGATGATTTGTTTAATAATAACCAGGTGAAATATATAAAAACAAATCAAACATGTTGACTGCAGTGAAGTGCAGGAGAAGCAATGTTGCTCTGCTTGAAAAGCTCAGTGGTAATATCGTAAAGTATTTCGCCTTCTTTCATGTGACAATGATTCTTGAAAAACTTGATAGCTTCTTCTGATAAAACTACAAAATGTCGAGGTGATGTTTAGTTAAAATAAAGGCTGGAGAGAAGAGAGAGAGCTGGAAGACCCGTCATGCTTTACAATATCATTTATATTTTTCTGTCATGCAGTGTTTATCGAACAGCTATTTACCAGTTCTGAGAGCAGAGGGTATTCATTAAGCAGATCAGAAGAAATTGTTATGCCACAGTATGCATGTTGGTTGAATAAAATTGTATGTGCAGACCATCTGTACGTGTGCATCAACTTCTAGAGGTAGCAAATCTACTGACTGGGTTTAGCAGGCTCTTTTTGCAGTATGTGATAGGGTTGCTGTTTACAATTAGTTTTTTGAAGTCGGCTGCACGTGTTAGTTCTAAACTAGAAAAAAGAAGCCTGAATGGCCAGTGGAAAATGGTGCAGTATTTGCTGCTTTGAATAATACCTTACAAAGACAGACAGAAAACCAGGCCTTGCCATCTTCCAAGAGAATTGGGGCCTGAAATCAATGAGAGTCTTTCTGTGTATATCACTGGGATTTGGATCAGGCACTTTGATGATTTTCACCGAAGGAAGCTGTGGAAAAGCATTTGGGCCAAATAAGTGCAGTGCAAAGCAGACATGAAATGTCACGTGAGACTGAACTCAAATGCTCCTGAGTGCATAATCCAGCTTTTATGTGTGGGTTTTTTTGGTAATATTTGAATTTATTATTCATGAAAGTGAGGTACTAACTTGATCTAAACGTGTCACTGGTAGGCTGTTTAAGCTTTCCCCAGCAGCTCTGCCAGCTGTCTACATGTTTACTTCAAAAATTATTAACCTATGCAACTGTGAGGTCTCATTGTTGCCTTCATCCTTCCTCCGTCTTCCCTTGATGTTACTTTTCAGACTCGGTTATTGCATAGAATCATAGAAATGTAGGGCTAGAAGGGACCTCAAGAAGTTCAGTTCAGCCCCCTGCACTGAGGCATGACCAAGTAAACCTAGACCAACTCTCACAGGTGTTTGTCTCACCTGTTCTTAAGAACCTTCAATGATGGGGATTCCACAACCTCCCTTGGAAGTCTATTCTGGAGCTTAAATACCGTTACAATTAAACAGTTTTTCCTAATATATAACAAACGTCTACCTTGCTGCAAATTAAGCCCATTACTTCTTGTCTGTCTTTCAGTAGACGTGGAGAACAATTGTTTTCCAGTCCTCTTTTATAACAGCCCTTAACATATTTGAAGACTATCAGGTCCCCCCTCAGAATTCTTTCCTCAAGAATAAACATGGCCAGTTTTTTTTAACTTTTCCTCATCAGTCAGGTTTCCTAAACCTTTTATTGCATTTGTTGCTCTCCTCTGGACTCTCCGCAATTTGTGCACGTCTTTCCTAAAGTGTGCTACTCAGAACTGGACACGGAACTTCAGCTGAGGTCTCTCCTGTGCCAAGTAGAGTGGGACAGCTATGGCCTATGTCTTACATACAACACTAGTTAATACATCCCAGAACTGTATTAGCCTTTTTCACAACCGCATCACATTGTTTGTTCAGATTCAATTTGTGATTCGCTATAAACCTCAGACCCTGTTCCGCAGTAGTACCACCTTGCCTTACGGCATCATGCTTTAAATCAGACTGCAAGCTCTTTGCAATAGGGACCATGTCTTCTTGTGTGTTTCTGCAGCACTTAGCATAGTGAGGCCCCCTGACTGGGGTCACTTTGTGTTACTGGAGTACTAACGACTATCCCTACAGCTTCTCCTGTGCCAATACTACACTCGCAATGTTGTGCTGTGGATTGGTGATATGGACACAATGAAGACTATGATCAGTTCATCCTGGCTAAAGTTCTCAAGGCCAGACTTTACTCTGGTTCCTTGTATACTCCCCGCCACCCTGTCAACCTGGGTTCAATTCCCCTGCTTTCATATGAGGGGCAGGATCCACCCAGTTCTACCTGTCCCCCACATGTGTTGATAGTTCTGGAATACAGGTAGGCACTTAGCACTTTCAGAGTTAATTGTTTAGCAGTGTATAATGTAATCACTGGCAACTGCACCTTTAGGATGCCATTTTCATAAATGCTCAACAGTGGTTTAACTCTACTCCCTTTGAAATCAATGGGAGCCAATGACTTCAATGGGAGCAAAGTTGAGCCAGTGCTGAGTGCTTCTGAAAATCCCACCCATAATCACTAAGAGGAAGATTTTCAAATGCGCACGTGGAATTTGGTGCTCAGCTCCCCCTCAAAGTCATGTGTGATTTAGGGCTTGTCTTCACATACAGTGCTACAGCGGCACAGTTGTGCCTCCCTGGCACTTCAGTGAAGACCCTTCTACACTGATGGGAGAGCTTCTCCTGTCAGCAGAGTTAATCCACCTCACTGAGAGGTGGTAGCTATGTCAACAGGAGAAGCTCTTCCATTGACATAGCACTGTCTATGCGGGGGTTAGGTCGCTATAACTATGTTACTCAGGGGTGTGGATTTTTCACATCCCTGAGTGACGTAGCTAGACCAATATAGGTAGCTAGACCAATATAGACCAAGTCAATTCGGATAAAGACTGTTCGCAATTTTTGTTATGTCTCTTTTTAAAACTTAGTGACTTAGCTGTTGTAAATTGACTTAGTAACCATACATTTAATCTCTGATTACTGGACTTCATTTTCACTACACCAGTTCAGGATCTGGGACAATGGCTTTACAAAGTATCTTATGCTCAAGTGTACAGTGCAAACTATACATGTGTTGCTTTGGGGGTTTAGAAGTATATCTTGTGCTACGAAAACAACAAAGTGGAGAAATCTTGAGACAATGTAGCAATGAGATTAAAAAGTGCTAATTTTTGGGTAACTGTTATGTGAAATTTTCCAGTTATGAAATTTTCAGATGAAAAATCTTCTCACCTACTTTACACACAGAAATTTTCAAGCCAGTTGTGTACTCAGATCAAAAGTTAGAAGACGTGTCAAAATAAATTTTAAAATTAACCTCTCAAACCAGCACAACTATGGAGTCACTGCTGTGTCGTCTTAATTTTATTTTTTATTAAAATTATGTATCAGTTTCATAGAAAGTTGACTTTATGGTTTTCTAGGATATTATATTACATTATACAGTACATTACACTCATAACTTACCCTGCCATCATATTCTAATGATTTCCTGTGTTTTTAGCTTGTAATAATGCTGCAACGCTTTGTGAGAATACTTTGCTACTGTAAACACGCTACCTGGCCAGAGTTATTTTAATTTGGTGATAAGGAAAGAAGAATGTACCCCAGTGTGAACAATGTAAATCTCCAGGTAATGGGTCCACTGATAAACATTGTAGGAGGTAGTCTGAGAAGATAAAGCCCAAGGAGGTCTATGAGGAGAAAAACTATTGTGAGCATCTGCTATACAAATATAGGAGCTAACTTTGTGTGTGTGTGTATGTAAAATTACTAAAACAGACCTGTATTTCCAAAAATCAATCCTATTATTTTACAGGGACATAGTTAAACTAATCAAATGATGGGGGTTTCAGGAGGTAACCAAACTAACAAGCAAACTACTTCCTCCCCAGTCATACACAGATCATTGAATGTGTAATGTATTTATTATACACATTGCAATAGAATATGTGAATGTCTATTAGGGGAAAGGGTTTCTGTGTAATTTTGGATCTGTGATGTACCCTGCATCTACCCCCTGTGTTTAAGTCTAATCAACTAAGTGTAGCGTTGCTGTATGCCAAATAACAATATCTGAATAATGAAGTCTGGATTCAAACTAAGATCTTGAAAAGCCAAGTAAAAAAAGGTCTCGGGAAATCCCAATCTGATTTTTTTGAGGACACCTCATTTCCTCTCTGCAGTAGGAATTCCACTGACAATTCTTCCCTCTTCCCCATAGCCACTGCCAGCAGACAGATCAGCGCAAGGGAGATGCTGGGAAAGGAAAATCAGCATAGATTCTCTGTGATGTCACTTGTCGAGAGTGGAGACATTTTTCTGGGTGGGTTTTTCATAGATCTAATTCTGTACATTACCAGGTGTGGGAAGAGACACTGATGGTGGGAAAGCGACATGATGGAAAGCAGCTCAAATCCAGACATGAGGGTCCTTGCTAGCAGTTTCCAGTGTAGCGTAAAGGCCTTAAGTGGGAGGCGAGGTGACGACCAGTGATGGATGACTGCAGAGAAAAAATTATATTTCAGTTTGTCTGACACAGTAGACAATGTTTGGATATAAGTGAAGGGGAATGAATATATTCATATTGCCATAGATCCTCTAGGCAGCATGGCATTTAAAATACTTCTTGATCTGCCTTCTCTAAGAGAAAGCTGTAGAGACGCAGGAACTTTTGTTTGTAAAAACAATGCACTGATAAAGTTGTGTTTGCTGCATATAGTCTATATCATCCAAGATTAGCCTGTACCTGCACCAAGTATTAGAGCACAGTCATCAGAGGATTGCAGAATAGTTTCTGTTGTTGTTGTTGGTATTACAGTATTGTCTAGACTAGAGCGTGGGTCTCCATTGTGTTATACCTCCCTGTTTTCATACTCTTCACTTTCGGAGCTTTCATGTTTTTGGGTGAGTTTTTTAGTGCTCAATCTCTGTCTGAAAGTAAGTACAATGGACGCCTACTTCTTCTACAAGGATCAAGATTCTGTAGTTCATTACATTCACTATTACTGGGCAAGTAATTTTTTAATATTAGTTGAATACAGGCATTGTGAAATTAATCAAATATAGTATTTGAAAATCTACTCATTTTTATCATTTCAGTTTTATAACTTGGCAAATGTGTATTTAATTTTTGAAAAATATTCAGAATAACCTGGGATACATTTGTTGACTATTTTTAATATAGTTCCTAAGGCCTGATCCACAGTCCATTGAAATCAATGGCAGAATGTCTTTTTCTCAACTTGTCTTAAAAATCTAAACATTCCATACTGAAAAATACTTTAAGTGAAACCTTAAGGTTAAAATCAAAGCAGTCAGGAAATGCCAAAGTTAAGGTGGTCTGTGTAGCTTACCCTCTTGTATGAATGCATTATAATACCCTAATTATATGATCACATACTTTTTAGTTTCTTCTAGGCCTTCATTCAGTAATCGGGTAGGATAGTGCAGAGGTTCTCAAACTGGGGCTGTGCCCACCTAGGGGGGTGCAGAATGTATTCTGGGGGGGGGCATGAGAAGAGAGTGGTGGCTGCTGGCTGGGCACCCAGCTCTGAAGGTAGCACCACTGCCAGCAGCAGCGCAGAAGTAAGGGTGGCATGGTATGGTATTGCCACCTTTACTTCTACACTGCTCCTGGTGGCGGCGCTGCCTTCAGAACCGGGCGCTCGGCCAACAGCTTCTGCTCTGCCTTCAGAGCTGGGCAGCCGTCTGTGTACTTGTGGTGGTGGGAGCCGGGGGGGCAACATAAATGACTACAGACACAAAGAAGTCTGGTGCGATCAAATCAGTTTGAGAACCACTAGAATGGTGCACAGTTAGTGAGACAGGGACATGTAATGAATGAGACAGATCCTGCAGAACTAGGCCTTATATTGAGACCAGTTCTGTTTACAGTTATGGTTTAGATCCAGAGTATCTCTGAAATTACAACAAGACAGTTGTAACTGACAGTTCAGTTGGGCCCTCGGTGGCCAGGATGGATGGCGTGTAGTGAATGAGGTAACGGTCCAGAGGACTGCAATGGGACTTCTAGAACTGCTCATGTGAGTAAGGGTATGCACAATCAGGAGCTAAGTAACTATTGAACCACGGGAGCTTGTATGTGCGAGAGAGTGTTTTTACATGTTAAGAAACAGAGCAACATCATTTCAAAGGCTTTTTGTGTGCCTTCTTGGTTCCTACATATTATCTATTTGACTGCAAACCGTGGGGGTTTGTTTGGAATTTTTGTGATGGACGTACTGCAACATGATTGACTCATGATATTAGGGTATAGTCTAATAGTTGCTGCTTGGACAAGCCAGCATCTTGCACTTTAAATGCTATCTCTTTCTCCTGCAACACAAGACCATTTTTGTTTCCTTGTATAAACACCACCAATCGGGTGGCTCACAGTGGTTGGATAGACTCTACTTATTGTATTCTGAGATATAACTAATAAGCCAATACTAACTCTATTTTAGGATTATTCACTCTTCAGTCTCATATTGGCATCCTACGGTTATATTGCAGGACTTTCAGATCACTAAAGTATACAGTATTAAATCCTGTAATGCAGTTTTCATAGTGTTTCATTACATTCCACACTCATTAAATCCTTCATCTTTGGAGCCCTATATTTTAATGATCATATAATTGTTCTAATACAGCTAATTCTAATGTTGGCAAATGTAGCTGGTAATCAAGGTTATTCAGTTTTATATAAGAGAGAGAATGGTGTATGTGGGAGATAATTATATTTGGAATATAATGGGTCCAAAATTTTATTTCAAAATTCATTACAATCTGATAGAGAAGTGAAAACAGTTCCCTAAACTCTAGATAACAAAGGAAATACTTAGCTCTTAAAAGTGCTTCTTAGTTATAGATCTTTACTCTTTACAAAGGGCAAATACGTATCATTATTTCCATTTTACAGATGGGAAAACCTGAGGCACAGAGAAGTAAAGTGACTTGCTCAAAGTCACAAATGAGGTCAGAGAGAGGATCCAAACCAGCTCTTCAGACTCCCATTGCAGGTCTATCAACTACCTCTCTCCATATTTAAGCTTTTTACAGCTTCCCATCCATTGCCATTAAATACTTCTAAAAATAGGCATCTTGTTGAATGACCTAACAGAAAACAGTCCCAGATTTTGCCCTCAGAGCTGTACATGAATATCTGAGAGCAAGATTTCAGCCTTGACGCTTTGTTTTGCTGACACTGTAGTAGCAAACAAAAACAACACACTATTCGCTGAGCTGCCCGGACATTGTTGGTGTCGATGAATAAGTAAAGGTTATTTGTCATGACAAGGTGCTACTTGTATATTACATTGAAGTGGTTGTTGTTAAACAAGAAAATCTCTGCTGATCTTAGTTTCCCTTCAAAAAATATACAGGTGAAAAATCAATATTTCCAAAATGGAAAAATATATAAACTTTGTAAGGAATTTTCTTAGCAGTCTGGCAAAGGGAATGGAGAGTAAATACAAGTATCTCTCCACCCCGACCCCCAAATAAAGATATTCCTTCACACTTAAGGTTTGGGTATTATTTTCTGTTATAAAGAATAACTGCATGGGGCTGTTCCATCCTCAAACTTCAAGGCAGGGAATAAAAATAGCATCAGATCAAGCCAATAAATTTAGGAGAGAGAGAGAGAGAGACACGCAGATTTGAACTTTCCCTCTTGTTCTTCCAGTCACTGGACGAGCCTGTTTTCAAACATAGAATCATAGAATATCAGGGTTGGAAGGGACCTCCGGAGGTCATCTAGTCCAACCCCCTGCTCAAAGCAGGACCAATCCCCAACTAAATCATCCCAGCTAGGGCTTTGTCAAGCCTGACCTTAAAAACTTCTAAGGAAGGAGATTCCACCACCTCCCTAGGTAACGCATTCCAGTGTTTCACCACCCTCCTAGTGAAAAAGTTTTTCCTAATATCCAACCTAAACCTCCCCCACTGCAACTTGAGACCATTACTCCTCGTTCTGCCATCTGCTACCACTGAGAACAGTCTAGATCCATCCTCTTTGGAACCCCCTTTCAGGTAGTTGAAAGCAGCTATCAAATCCCCCACCATTCTTCTCTTCCGCAGACTAAACAATCCCAGTTCCCTCAGCCTCTCCTCATAAGTCATGTGTTCCAGTCCCCTAATCATTTTTGTTGCCCTCCGCTGGACGTTTTCCAATTTTTTCACATCCTTCTTGTAGTGTGGGGCCCAAAACTGGACACAGTACTCCAGATGAGGTCTCACCAATGTCGAATAGAGGGGAACGATCACATCCCTCAATCTGCTGGCTATGCCCCTACTTATACATCCCAAAATGCCATTGGCCTTCTTGGCAACAAGGGCACACTGTTGACTCATATCCAGCTTCTCGTCCACTGTAACCCCTAGGTCCTTTTCTGCAGAACTGCTGCCTAGCCAGTCGGTCCCTAGTCTGTAGCGGCGCATGGGATTCTTCCGTCCTGAGTGCAAGGACTCTGCACTTGTCCTTGTTGAACCTCATCAGATTTCTTTTGGCCCAATCCTTTAATTTGTCCAGGGCCCTCTGTATCACATCCCTACCCTCCAGCGTAACTACCTCTCCTCCCAGTTTAGTGTCATCTGCAAACTTGCTGAGCGTGCAATCCACACCATCCTCCAGATCATTTATGAAGATATTGAACAAAACCGGTCCAAGGACCAACCCTTGGGGCTCCACTTGATACCGGCTGCCAACTAGACATGGAGCCATTGATCACTACCCATTGAGCCCGACAATCTAGCCAGCTTTCTATCCACCTTATCGGCCATTCATCCAGCCCATACTTCTTTAACTTGCTGGCAAGAATACTGTGGGAGACCATGTCAAAAGCTTTGCTAAAGTCAAGGAACAACACGTCCACTGCTTTCCCCTTGTCCACAGAGACAGTTATCTCGTCCTAGAAGGCAATTAGATTAGTCAGGCATGACTTGCCCTTGGTGAATCCATGCTGACTGTTCCTGATCACTTTCCTCTCCTCTAAGTGCTTCAGAATTGATTCCTTGAGGTCCTGCTCCATGATTTTTCCAGGGACTGAGGTGAGGCTAACTGGCCTGTAGTTCCCAGGATCCTCCTCCTTCCCTTTTTTAAACATGGGCACTACATTAGCCTTTTTCTAGTCGTCCGGGACCTCCCCCGATCGCCATGAGTTTTCAAAGATAATGGCCAATGGCTCTGCAATCACATCCGCCAACTCCTTTAGCATTCTCGGATGCAGTGTATCCTGCTTTTCTAAATAGTCCTGAACCACTTCTTTCTTCACAGAGGGCTGGTCACCTCCTCCCCCTGCTGTGCTGCCCAGTGCAGCAGTCTGGGAGCTGACCTTGTTCGTGAAGACAGAGGCAAAAAAAGCATTGAGTACATTAGCTTTTTCCACATCCTCTGTCACTAGGTTGCCTCCCTCATTCAGTAAGGGGCCCACACTTTCCTTGACTTTCTTCTTGTTGCTAACATACCTGAAGAACCCCTTTTTGTTACTCTTAAGATCTCTTGCTAGCTGCAACTCCAAGTGTGATTTGGCCTTCCTGATTTCACTCCTGCATGCCCAAGCAATATTTTTATACTCTTCCCTGGTCATTTGTCCAATCTTCCACTTCTTGTAAGCTTCCTTTTTGTGTGTAAGATCAGCAAGGATTTCACTGTTAAGCCAAGCTGGTCGCCTGCCATATTTACTATTCTTTCTACACATCGGGATAGTTTGTCCCTGTAACCTCAATAAGGATTCTTTAAAATACAGCCAGCTCTCCTGGACTCCTTTCCCCCTCATGTTGTTCTCCCAGGGGATCCCGCCCATCAGATCCCTGAGGTTGTCAAGGTCTGCTTTTCTGAAGTCCAAGAGGGATTCTCTATATTTTGAATCTGATTACCCTGTAAGGTATTTACCATCCTGATTTTACAGAGGTGATTCTTTTACTTTTTCTTCAATTAAAATTCTTCTTTTAAGAACCTGATTGCTTTTTCATTGTTCTTAAGATCCAAGGGTTTGGGTCTGTGTTCACCTATGCAAATTGATGAGGATTTTTATGAAGCCTTCCCCAGGAAAGGGGGTATAGGGTTTGGGAGGATTTTGGGGGGAAAGACGTTTCCAAGCGGGCTCTTTCCCTGTTATATATTTGTTAGACGCTTGGTGGTGGCAGCAATAAAGTCCAGGGGCAAAAGGTAAAATAGTTTGTACCTTGGCGAAGTTTTAACCTAAGCTGGTAAAAATAAGCTTAGAGGGTTTTTCATGCAGGTCCCCACATCTGTACCCTAGAATTAGAGTGTGGAAGGAACCTTGACACTCCCTCTGTTAGCCTCTCTGCTGTTGGCCGCTCAGCTGGTTCACAGCTGACTGGCTTTTTATAACAGTCAGGCCCACTCAAGGCTCACCTGGAACAAAGCACTCCCAATTCACACTTTTCAAACAAACCACCAATCAAGCACACGGTCAAACTGTCCCCACAACAGACCCTCAGATGCTCACCAACACAGCCTCCCTAATGCAGCCCTTAGTGTACCTCCTCTCAGACAGATCCCAGGCAAACTCCCTCTGTTAGCCTCTCTGCTGTTCGCCGTTCGCCGCTATTGCATAAGGGCTTCATTGATTGTTAAGGAAGAGGAGAGCTGGAGATATTTGAGCAGGAACAGTCACTTTGCATGGCATCATTCCCTGAGAAGATCTTGTTATGTCTGGTGGAGATAATACTGAGAGTTTCAACACTTAGGCTCCAATTCAGCTAGGTATTTAAGCAAATGAGTAGTTCCATGGAAGTTAATATGCCAAAAGTAAGGCACATGTGTAAGTATGTTACTGAATCAGGACCTTATTCTAATTAGTTTTGGAGGAAGAAGAATGAAGGTTCAGGCAATCAGCCAATGGCAGTATGGTCCTTTAGCGCCAGAGAGGAAGGAAAGGTCCTTTAGAGTAGCACAAAGGAGTGGGGACTGTGGTACAGCAAATAAGTCAGCCAAACTTATGATGAACAAAATTCACAGGCACTGACTGATCTATAAGAATTGACACGGACGCCTGATCTTCATTCAGTGTCAGGCAAAGATCATCCATGCACACAACTAAGTGCAGTATCTGCGCTGCATGCAGGTCTGAAACCAGACCAGTTAGGAAATCTGAGGACTTGTCTCATCGCAATCTCCCTGACAAGCTTTTTCCCAAATAGAGGAGATGCAGAGCAGATCAATATCTGGACAGATTTTCAACACCAAGAGCTGGTTCCTGGAGCACAGGACTCAGCCATGTTTATAGTAAGGGCAACTAGAACCTTGCCAGCTATTGAGGGGGCATTAACAATTCTAACAGTGAATCCTCTTCTTCCCCACCGGCATTCACCAGCCAGGAAGGAGATGGGGATGAATTCTAAGGTTTTTTGGAACAAAGTTCCTGCTGCCCTGCCAGAGCCTTCATGTGTGACACTGACCAGAAATCAAACAGAGAATTTCCCTGTACACATACACGTGCAACTGTCCCCTAGAGATGGAGGCAGACAGTTAGGTCTGATCTGAACAGTTCTATCAACAAGATAACAAAAGAGTTCCTCACAGCAAGGAACAAGACTTGATGTTTTTCACTTATTAAAGATAGGACAGATTAACCAGACTACCCACTGCCTGCAAAAGATCCACTGTTCATGGCATTACTGATGCCTGGGTGGAGTCAAAGAAAGTAATCTTTGCATCCTGCACAGCCACAGCCTGAGATTTCGGAAAGTCTGTATGGTGTGGTGGTTCAAATCTGGCATAGAATTCATGCCACTGGCACTCTAATTGTCCTTCCTTTCAGGTCACCTGTTGTAGGTCATCAGTAAAACATGATGACCTTGTGAGGAGCAGACCCAGAATTTTCACAGTCGACATCTATGTATCCTTTTCTACCAAATGGAGCAGCTTCAGTGTTGCATTGGAACTAGTACTTGGCATTTGTTAGGTATGGGAAATGTAGCTTTCATCAGTGCAACCATACAAGGGATGCTGCTTATGAAGCTACCTGGGGAATTAACATTTTTTTTGGCGAGGGAGATGGGGCCCAGGGACAAACGCCAACTGACAACCTCCCTACAGGCAACATTATTACAAGGATATTTAGGGAATATCAGTGTGGTGCCACCTGACATAGGAACAACTAAGAAATCTACATAAATAGCCTGACCCAGACTGTTTGATTTTATGGCAGCCATGGAAACCCATGATCTATTTGCACTTGTAGTGTGAGTGGCGGGTAACAGAAGGAAGAGGGAGGGAGGGAGAGAGGACTGTTGGGATGATTTGAACTGCAGTGCCTTTTTCTTTTAGATCAAATGCTTGCTTGAGTGACAGAGGGAGAGGAAGAATGGCCTAATGGAGAGGGCACTGCACTAGGCCATGGGAGCTCTGGGTTCAATTCCTGACTCAACTACAGACTTTCTGTGTGACCTTGGGCAAATTGTTTGCCCTATTCCCCACCTGTAAATGTTAGCATGTCTTTTCTTGCCTGGTATTTCCAAAGACCTGTCAAAAACTTTCCTAAGTTTTATAAGAATTCACTCCTCCATGAGATTGACTGACTGTACAGTACTTCACTATTGCTGCAACATTCATCTCTGAAATGGCTGTTGCATAGGAACCTGTCTGACATATCCTGAATGAGATTGAAGGGGAGTATGGTTCTATGAAATACTGTATCATGTTGTTCTATTTTTCTCTGTGCCTCTCGCACAGACAATCTAAATTTCCTGGTCACGCCCGACCTGTTACAACAGAAATGAATATGGAAGTGAACGGCATTACATCTTTTGGCCACTATTGGGGATGAATGAGGTACTACAAGTTAGAACATAAAGTGGAGCAGGAAATTTCACTTAATTGAAATGCTCTGTGGTTTTTACTTGCTCAAGAGACTCTAATGGTAGCATACAGCTTTGTAAGTTAGCAAAAAGGGGGGCAACTAGATGTTTTGCTGATCTTAGAAATCCTTTGCTAGTTTTCATTGCTCTTCTCCAACCACTGAGGATATAGGTAGCTACTCTGTTTAGGGAAACTGTTACAGGAGCAATATAAAAAGGACAGTTAAGACTAGACTTGAAATTCCCTGGAACAGAGAGTAGTCACCACTAAAGGAGAAAGAGAGCCTGTTGGAGAAAGATGCTAGACACTAATTGTAAAGATTGACTATGCAGATACAGTACAATCATAGTGTATACGGAGAAAGGAAGGATATCAAGGCTTTAAAAATCTGTTAGAGAATGTTCAGGAAGAAAGCACTCTTGCATTTGGTAATGGGGAAATGCTATCTTTAGCAGCCCAATGGCATCTGGTTAATACTAACTGCATCAGACCTCAGGAATGCAAATACAGTAGCTCTGTAAGATCAAAGCCTTCTTCACCTCTTTGTTTTGGTGGTGTGTTACAGCATCATTCCTGTACTAGTAGGTAACACTTTTCACTCTTGAAATGCATTCACAAGGTTTGCCTGAGAACTAAACCCTGCAAGTTCTGGTTCACAAACACCATCAGTCTTCTCCCTCTCCCTTCCCAGACAGTTCCTGATTGCAGTTATGCCTTTTAGGGCTTAACAGTAGACCTGACCACCAAGCTTCAGGGGCCAACTGCCCAGTTCTTCAGGAAGCGCTGCGTAACCATCTCCCCCAGCAGCTTTCATGCGGGGAATGCTGGCATCTAAGGATTTATGCCTTTTCTTACCACACAATGTTCTTCTAAGGGCTGGGAAGTGCCGATTCCCAAACTGGATGAGCAGGAAAATGTTTCCACTGCCAACCTGCTCTGTATTGAGCCAGTGGAATTCATCTCATAATCCTGAGCATGTCTATTAGGGAACCTCCAGGGGTTCCCTAGCAACTGCATTCTAGGTTTCTGGAGCATCTCTTCCACAGTATGTGCTTGCAAGTGCCCCTTCCCTTCACCTGGCTACAGCATTCAAGATGGTAGAGATCTGGCTGTCATCAAGAAACACTTATGGTTTCTCATCCCCTGGTGTCATATGCAACAGGTACATTCTGTACACCCCACTCCCCAAAGACCTGTATAGGGCCTGGAAGAGGAGTGGCTCCTGCCTGGCAGTCTCCAAAGAAAGCACTATCAGCACCTCAAGGCAAACCTGTAGCATATCTTTGAAAGGTTTCTAGGTTGTATGTCAGTCTCTTCTCTATCTTATCCTGGAGAGCTCTAAGCGCTTTAATACCACAGGATCCTCTTCACTCACTGCTATTTAACAGCAACACTAAGTAACACTTTAGGACAAGGAGCAGAAAGAATACCAGGTGCAGTGGGAAATGAGCTGAATTTACGTTGACAGAATCCAGCTGTATCAATCAGAATTTGCTCCCTCCCTTTTTCCTTCCTGCCCTCGGACCACTGATTTTAATGGTGCTAAGTGACAGCCACCCACTATATGTTAAGGATGTGACACGGTAGTTAATGGAAAGCAACTTTTGTTTTTTCTTCCAGTGTGGCAAAATGATCAAAATAAATAAAAGGTCAGTCTGGTTTCACTTCATATGCATTTAAATATACTCAACTCTATCATGAAGTCAGCTCCTTCTGGATTAATGTATTAAAAAGTATCTGTAGCCTGCTGTATTAGATTTGCACATTGTGTATATACTGACGTCCAATATATCTGTATTTCCACTTTGGGGGGTAGGTTGTATTATGCTGTTTGTTTCAGCAGGAAACCCACTTCAGTGCTCCAGCATCAGACAAGGACATTTTCCCAGACAAGCCCCAACACTTTATCATGACACAACCTGTCCTTTTTTCTTGTCCAGTGAGACTATGTCTACATCACAGCGTATGTTGGCATAACTTATGTCACTCAGAGGTGCGAATAAACCACTCCCCTGAGCAACATAAGTGACACCGACATAAGCACTGGTATGGACAGCACAGTGTCAGTGGAAGAGCGCCTGCCAACATAGCTACCACCTCCCGCATAGGTGGTTTTATTTTGCCAAGGGGAGAGCTCTCTCCTGTCATCTTAGTGTGTCTTCACCGAACGCGCTGCAGTGATGCAGCTGCACTGCTGTATGTGTAGACAAGCCCCGAGACAAACAACATTCCCACCCGGAAACTTCCAAGCAGCAGTATCAACAGAAGAAACAAAAAGAAAAGGAGGACTTGTGGCACCTTAGAGACTAACCAATTTATTTGAGCATAAGCTTTCGTGAGCTACAGCTCACTGCATCAGATGCATTCAGTGGAAAATACAGTGAGGAGATTTATATACACACAGAACATGAAAAAATGTGTGTTATCATACACACTGTAAGGAGAGTGATCACTTAAGATGAGCTATTACCAGCAGGAGAGCGGGGGCGGGGGAGAAAACCTTTTGTGTAGTGATAATCAAGATGGGCCATTTCCAAAAGTTAACAAGAACGTCTGAGGAACAGTGGGGGGTGGGGGTGGGGGAATAAACATGGGGAAATAGTTTTACTTTGTGTAATGACCCATCCATTCCCAGTCTCTATTCAAGCCTAAGTTAATTGTATCCAGTTTGCAAATTAATTCCAATTCAGCAGTCTCTTGTTGGAGTCTGTTTTTGAAGTCTTTTTGTTGTAATATTGCGACTTTTAGGTCTGTAATCGAATGACCAGAGAGATTGAAGTGTTCTCCAACTGGTTTTTGAATGTTATAATTCTTGACATCTGATTGCTGGTGAGTATTTGCTTCAGGTTGTGGGGCTGTCTTTAGGCAAGGTCTGACCTGTCTCCCAAGATTTGTGAGAGTGATGGGTCGTCCTTCAGGATAGGTTGTAGATCCTTGATGGTGCGTTGGAGAGGTTTTAGTTGGGGGCTGAAGGTGATGGCTAGTGGCGTTCTGTTATTTTCTTTGTTGGGCCTGTCCAGAAGTCACCTACTACAGGGCACTCTTCTGGCTCTGTCAATTTGTTTCTTCACTTCAGCAGGTGGGTATGTATTGTAGTTGTAAGAATGCTTGATAGAGATCTTATAGGCGTTTGTCTCTGTCTGAGGGGTTGGAGCAAATGCGGTTGTATCGTAGAGCTTGGCTGTAGATGATGGATCGTGTGGTGTGGTCTGGATGAAAGCTGGAGGCATGTAGGTAGGAGTAGCCGTCAGTAGGTTTCTGGTGTAGGGTGGTGTTTATGTGACCATCGCTTATTAGCACCGTAGTGTCCAGGAAGTGGATCTCTTGTGTGGACTGGACCAGGCTGAGGTTGATGGTGGGATGGAAATTGTTGATAGCATGGTGGAATTCCTCAAGGGCTTATTTTCCATGGGTCCAGATGATGAAGATGTTGTCAATGTAGCGCAAGTAGAGTAGGGGCATTAGGGGATGAGAGCTGAGGAAGCATTGTTCTAAGTCAGCCACAAAAATGTTGGCATACTGTGGGGCCATGCGGGTACCCATAGCAGTGCCGCTGATTTGAAGGTATACATTGTCCCCAAATGTGAAATAGTTATGGGTGAGGACAAAGTCACAAAGTTCAACCACCAGGTTTGCCGTGACATTATCGGGGATACTGTTCCTGACGGCTTGTAGTCCATCTTTGTGTGGAATGTTGGTGTAGAGGGCTTCTACATCCATAGCGGCCAGGATGGTGTTCTCAGGAAGATCACCGATGGACTGTAGTTTCCTCAGGAAGTCAGTGGTGTCTTGAAGATAGCTGGGAGTGCTGGTAGCGTAGGGCCTGAGGAGGGAGTCTACATACCCAGACAATCCTGCTGTCAGGGTGCCAATGCTTGAGATGATGGGGCGTCCAGGATTTCCAGGTTTATGGATCTTGGGTAGCAGATAGAATACCCCTGGTCGGGGTTCCAGGGGTGTGTCTGTGCGGATTTGTTCTTGTGCTTTTTCAGGGAGTTTCTTGAGCAAATGGTGTAGTTTCTTTTGGTAACCCTCAGTGGGATCAGAGGGTAATGGCTTGTAGAAAGTGGTGTTGAGCCGACTAACTTTTTTTCTCTTGTCCTGAATGCCTGCTTGGGTTTTGGAGACTAGTTACATAATGTTTTCTGTCTTTGCAGCACTGCTGAGTGAATTTCAAGGCCCAGGGGACATTTAACACTAAGCCGTGGGCTGCTTTAGTCCATCCAGTTGTAACTCATATAGAGTAGATGCAATTTATCAGGGCTGCCAAGAATGTGCTGCCAAATTGAATTTCTTCCTAAACTAGTTATTCTGAAGTGACTCTTGGCTGTGAAAAGTTTTTAACAATTTTTTTACTACCTCAGCTCAGCTAGTAAGAGATTGCCTTTCATAATGACCTAGGAAGATCACTTCCAGATCCTTTACCAGGATTTTACAATGACCAAGAGACTGTCCCTAGAAAACGTACTTATGTTTTTACAATGATAGATTATAAGTGCATGCTTAGTGGGCTAGCTCTTCCTATGGTGTAAATCAGTATAGCTCCATTGGGGGGGAGGAGGGATAGCTCAGTCGTTTGAGCATTGGCCTGCTAAACCCAGGGTTGTGAGTTCAGTCCTTCAGGGGGCCATTTAGGGATCTGGGGCAAAAATTGGGGATTGGCCCTGCTTTGAGCAGGGGGTTGGACTAGATGACCTCCTGAGGACCCTTCCAACCCTGATATTCTATGATTCACTGAAGTCAATGCACTAAGTTAAGTCAGTACTGGGTGGATAATCGAGTAATGCAGTCGTGATCAATAAAGCTGATAACTACATACCTCAAAATATAGTCTTGATATTTTTCCTCTAAAGAGCTCCTGGCAACTGGAGTTTGGAGAGCTATTCATACAACTTTATGTAGTGATTTTAGACCTTTATTTTCCATTCACAATGTATTCAGAGAACAGACTTTGATTTATAATGTATTTGTTTTCCTAATTTTGACTCCAGCATTTCCATGTATGGATTGATCTCGGACTGCTGTGAATTATTTGTTCAGAGTGTGTGTTTTGTTGTGTAATTCACATGATTTTTTTGCAAATGTGAAATAACGCAAAATGAAAAAGAACACATGAAACTACACAAAACAAAAACCTCATCCCACAGCAGCAGATCCTGTGGCTCCTGACCTGCCGGGCCGGGCTGAGTGCTGCTCAGGTTTGGCCCAGCTGCCTCTCTGTCATGACCAGGGTCAGCCAAGCCAAATTTGAATGAGTGGTGTTGCAACCTAGTGCACGGGGATTGCATGATGGAGAGGCGGTCAGGCCAAATTGGAGGGGCAACTGGGCAAAACCTGAGGAGCACTGTGACCCTGCATGCCTGATCATAGAATGTCAGGGTTGGAAGGGACCTCCGGAGGTCATCTAGTCCAACCCCCTGCTCAAAGCAGGACCAATCCCCAACTAAATCATCCCAGCCAGGGCTTTGTCAAGCCTGACCTTAAAAATATCTAAAAGGAGATTCCACCACCTCCCTAGTTAACACATTCCAGTGTTTCACCACCCTCCTAGTGAAAAAGTTTTTCCTAATATCCAACCTAAACCTCCCACACTGCAACTTGAGACCATTACTCCTTGTTCTGTCATCAGCTACCACTGAGAACAGTCTAGATCCATCCTCTTTGGAACCCCCTTTCAGGTAGTTGAAAGCAGCTATCAAATCCCCCCTCATACTTCTCTTCCGCAGACTAAATAATCCCAGTTCCCTCAGCCTCTCCTCATAAGTCATGTGTTCCAGTCCCCTAATCATTTTTGTTGCCTTCCACTGGACGTTTTCCAATTTTTCCACATCCTTCTTGTAGTGTGGGACCCAAAACTGGACACACTACTCCAGATGAGGTCTCACCAATGTCGAATAGAGGGGAACGATCACGTCCCTCAATCTGCTGGCAATGCCCCTACGTATACATCCCAAAATGCCATTGGCCTTCTTGGCAACAAGGGCACACTGTTGACTCATATCCAGCTTCTCATCCACTGTAACCCCTAGGTCTTCTTTTTCTGCAGAACTGCTGCCAAGCCATTCGGTTCCTAGTCTGTAGCGGTGCATGTTCACATCCTCTGGAGAGGGAAGCCAAGCCCAGCCTCATGGACAGAAGCTGTCATCATGTGGTGAATGAGGGGTGGGCTTGCTTTGCAACCACCACTCTCTGAGCATCCCACTTCCCAGGGGCAGGACTTTACACCTCTCTAGGGCCTCCCACTCTCCAGGGCAGGAAAAATGAAATAACATGAAATTCCGAAAAACAAAAATAAAATGTTATAAGAAATAAAAAGGATTTCAAGGGACTCTACAAATTGTTTATGCTCCGTAATTGATGACTGAAACTCTATGAACAGGGAGTGAACACTTCCAGAGGAAACAGTGCAAGTCTGTATTTGCAGCTGATGAATACCCTGTTTTCTCTGAGACACACACACACTCTCTCTCTCTCTCTCTCTCTCTCTTGCATGAAGGACAGAGAGTCCTCAAATAAATCTTGATTTGCATAAATGTTCACAGAAGGGACCATGAACTTGGTTGAACTAAGAGATATTTACAACTGGCACAAATCTTTGCTAATGTTGTTTTTGCAGTATGTGCCTAGCTCTACCTGAAACATAACACTTCCTTTTTGTTAGTTCAGCTACTTGCAGCTGTGCCCAGTGACCCACCATGAGGGACCTGGTTCAAGTCCCTTCTTCTGACAGTATATTGGTTGCATGGATGCTAAGTCCAACCATAAATTTTCTGAGGTGGGAAACGATTCCACTGTTAGGTTAAATTTGCTCATGAGGTCTGTCTGCCCAGTGGCAGAATAAAAGTGACAAATTCAAAATATATCATTACAAATCAAGAAACAAACAAAATCACTCCAGCGACACATTAAGTAGGTGAGACTACTTAAAAATGACTAATCTATAACAATGGAGAGAGAGCACCCTTACTTAATTTTTTTTTGCTTTTGCTTTATATTTATCCTATTAAAAGATGGCATGAAGTTACATGTATGCTAGTGAAATAACTGTTATATTAAGCACACAACTGCTACAGAGAGGAAATTAGAGAGACAAGGTGGGTGAGATAATAGCTTTTATTGGACCAACTTCTATTGGTGAGAGACAAGCTTTCAAGCCACACAGAACTGTTCTTCAGGTCTGGAAAGGTACTCCTAGCATCACAGCTAAATGCAAGGTGGAACAGATTGTTTAGCATAAGTAGTTTGTACATGTTGCAAGGGACCAAACAAGGTAGAGTGGCCCATTAATAGCTCTGCAGTCATAGGATACAAAAGAGAGGGTTAGTGTGTTACACATTGCTGTAATAAGCCATCGATTCAGTGTCTCTGTTCAGTCCATGAATTTTAGTGTCTAGTAGAGTTATGAATTTAAGCTCCCAGGCTTGTCTTTTGAAAGTGTTGTGCAGGCTTCCTTTGAGGACCAGGGCTGATAGGTCAACACAGAGTGACCGCTTTGTGAAAAGTGTTCACCCAGAGGCGATGTGGTGTTTTTGTTTTTGATCATTTTCCATTTGTGAGCTTAGTGATTGTCTGGTTTCAACCAGATGATTGTTGTTGGGGCATTTAGGATGAGGTGTACCTCATGTTGTGATAGTCATAAATTGGATGCAGGGATCTTGAAAGGTGTGTTGATTATTAGAGCAATGGAAATCTGTCTGCAGAGAGGAAATGTCTATTAAAGCTTCTAAGAGTAGAACAAAGACACAATCTGCTTTATCCCAGTCTGCAACCAACGTGTTTCCAGCAAGAACTTTTTGTTTTTATTATAAATTAAATTTCTAAACAAAAAAATCTTTTGACCAGAACTTTTTCATTTCAAAAATGTCAAATGGGACATCGTGTCAATTTTGAAACTTTTTTGTTCAAAATGTTTAACAGGTAATATGTTGAAATCAAAATTTTCCTGACAACAGCTTTGACAAATTGGCCCCTTCTCACCAAAAAAGTTTCATCAAAAAATTCCAGATCAGGTCTACTCACACCTATATGCCAATTGTGACCGTGAAAGTTCTACTATTAAAGCTGCAAGGTGTCATGTGAGTCAGGCAATAAATAAGTTTTCAGTGGCTTGACACAGTACAGTATATGAAAAGTCACAGTCTGGTTGTGGGGGGGAATAGTCAGTCAAATGTATTTAAGTAAAAAAAAATCCCCCAAACCATTGTTCACATGATTTGAAGTCAAGTTTTGTAATTTATAATTTTCTGATTTATAATAAGAAAAACTGTTTTAAAGGGTTAAATCATGTGGACTGGTTATGAATAATTTAAAAAAACCAATTAGTACCATTGTCTCTCGGTCCCAGTTCAGACCTGTAGCAGCAATAAAGCTGGTTAAAGTTTTGGTATTTTTTGCAAGAAAATACTTGAAGTTTCATTCAAAATTTGGATTTTCTTCCCTCTCCAGTTTTCCACAGGAAAAAATTTTAAACAATTTTTTTTCAAAATCAAACACACATTCCACTTCCTTTTTTAAAAAGTTGTTTTGAATGTTAGGGGTTTTCTATTTCTCTCCCTCTTACTTTTCTTCCCAGTGGGGAAAAAAGAGGAGAGGAGAGGGATTGGTGGAAGAGATGAGAAAGCATTTCTAAAAAAGAAAACAAAACAGCTTTTAATCAAAAAAGTTCCACGATGCCTAAAAAGCTGGCCAGCAGATAACCATCCACTGCTGTTTACCTGCAAAGGAATTAACATCTACAAAGATAGCAGGAGCAGTAACTTTGAAATATGTCTTTTTAAACCTGCTGTGGTTGCCCCACATCCCTTTCTACAACACCACCACCAAACAGGGTAGTTGCAGAATGTCTAACTACCCTGGTGACTCCATGACAGATGTCTAGTCCTAGCCCTTCTATGTGTATGCAAAACACTTTTGAACTTGGGCCCAGAAAAAGGGGGCCAACTTTTAAGATGAAGCTGTCAGAGCTCCCCTCAGCTACCTGTCAAAGCGTTTTTGCATTAGAGCATTGAAAGGGAGAGTAGATGGGATTTTCCTGTCAAGTTAGCAATAATCAAAGAGGGCAGTCTCAAATCATGGGGATGAGATGATTGGGATTCTTCCACCAGAATCCCGCTCACAAGATAAATACAATATGCACACCACCTGAACACAGGAAAATGTGTTTGTGAGAGAGGGGTGACGACAGTTTTGTGTTCACAACATTCATCCCAAGGTGGCAGTGAGCATCTGTACTTGGAGCGTGTTGTTTTGAGGGGTGATTTTACAGGCGGTTAAATTCCTATCCCTAAATTGCAGTCTGCCTGCCACTGTACTCAAGTGAAGGTGCAGGGGAATAAGCACACAAGAAACATTAGCTCCCATTGTGTCCTTGCTCACAGAGCCCTAGTTACCTATTCAGGAGGAATTCTGACTAAGGTGCCGATCTGGACACTGGTATTTTCTCTATTCACAAAACAGGTGTAGCACAGCAGTACTGATGCAGGCTTTCCCACAGTGCCCTGCAGCAGCCCTAAGTGATGGTGATTTAGTCTTTGGGTGCATTCAATACCTGTCCCCTCTACTGAGGCAGTCATTTAGTGCCAGTTGTGGGAGTGGTTTTGTGGTGGCAGTCCACTGAATAAGCTTTCAGATGGCAGAGTCTTTTTGTCTGTACTGGTGTGTGGCTAGATTCAACAATCTAGTCTAAGGTGACAGGCACTATATCTCCCTATTAATCGCCTGAGCCGTTCCACTTCTGCCGAAGCAACTGTAATAGGAAAGTGACAGCATATGTTCCAAAACATTTTAAAATCTATCCTCACACCCAAGCATATCTTTACCTGTTCAAGTAACATGTACATTGTTTTATCTTTTAAGTAGAGTTCTGGAAGAAAAGCAACATAATTGTTCAGATCCCCTCAAAAGTTTGAAACTGAAAGTTGTTGTGATATTAAATATGCCCTCCCTTAAGTTTACAGTCCATGCTGGTTCATTAGTGCTATTCGGTTGCTTGTGAAGCTTGGACTGCTGGAAATCAAGGGTCTTATCCTGCTCCAATTGACGTTTATCACAAAACTGTCATTTACTTGAAAACAAACAGGATCTGACCCTAAGCTCTTTGGGGCGGGGACTGTCATTTTTATTTTATGTTTGGACAGGGCTTAGTTCAGTGGCGTCCTGGTCCACAAGGAGGTCTCCTAGGTGCTTCCACCTTACACATAATAGATAATGCTAATAATAATTTTGAAATATTTGTGAAATGATAAACTCATACTGATCCTTCCTTTGGGTAGCCGTCTAGATTCTACCTACTGTGTTTAGAAAAATAAATAAGTAAAGCAGAACCTTTGGTTTAGTTAGCGTTGAAGTATTCTGTTATACTTTATAATCCAGCATCAAACATTACTTTAGACACATGCCTTGGCTAGTTTCACTCAAAGCACGCCAAATGCTCCTCTGCTTGAGGGCTTCAGAAAGACCTCTTGGGTAATTTGTTTTCAGCCAAAAGACATTAGTGTTTTGATGTGATAAACTGTTGTTTTTTGTTTTATCTTCCCATGGCATTAACATTTCCATTGCATCACACGTAGATGAATGAGGTGGTTGCGAAACTGAGCAGCAAACCTAGCACAGTGAAAACTGAGATGCGGGGTGAAGAAATGAGAGCCATCTTTTGAGACATGAACATGCAGAGTGTGTGTGTGTGTGTGTGTGTATAGGATGTTGTGCTGTGCAGTCTCCTCTATCAGCTGGCTGTGTGACAGATGGACTGCTCATGCCAGTCATGACCTGTAACTATGAAAGACTAGCCTTTTCAAGTGGTGTTCCATTACACAAGCCTCAGCATACTGCCAAAAGTTGTCGCCCATATCGACAGTATGATTACATTATAGATAAATTGCTTTTTCAGTTTGGCCAACAGCATCATTAGTTATGTAAGCCATAGCTTTTTAAGCATCTGTGGCAAGTAATGGGAATTCAAATTCTTTTGCTAAAAGAATTTTATTTATAATTAGTCTTGCTGCATAAAAAGCTTCAAACGTGGGAGACTGACCGTTAACTGCTGACTCACATCATTACCATAAAGATCAGAGTCGCATATTCATTGTATAAGGCTTATGCATGCAGTTAGAGCATGCATTCTAGAAACAAATCTCTTGGCTTGTGTTTTTACTGTGATCAAGTTTTCTGTGCCTGACGGTAAACACATAGGACACAGCATAGTTTTTATTTTTATTGCTCTTTCTCTACAGCTTCTAGAGGAAGATAGGATGAGTTTTTAATATTGCTAGAATGTTCGACCCTTTTCAGCTGGGAGATGTCAGAAGCAGCTGCAGATCTAAATGAAAGGAGCTCATCACTGGAAATTTGCTATGCTGTAATAGGTGCAGGGTTCTGCTGGGCGAGCTGCTGATGGCCATTTTAATGCCTTTGTACTATAACAGGACTTAAAGCCACTATGTAGCACTGTTGCCAACTTTCATGCGGTAAATAAGCACCCTGACTTTCACAATAAGTCAAAAATCAAGCTAATCCCATTTCAAAACTGGGCATAAACAAGCCAATCCCTAAGAACCCTAACACACTCTGACTAGATCCCCCTGGCGTGCAGTCTGGGACTGTGGTGGGCCCGCTGTGCACCCCTCACTCTCTCCCTGCCTTGCCCCTGCTTGCCGGGAGCTGATCAAAAAAAAGAAACAACAAGCCAAACGACCAACAAGCCAAAAACTAGCCAACAAGCAACTCACAAACCAATTAAGCCAAAAACAAGCCCAATTTCTGCTTTTTTTTCATGGGTTTAGCATGTCTGCTATGTAGGTGTTTTTTCTTTCCTTCTCCTTAGCAGTTTAGTTTGTTTTTATACCGCCCCCGCCCCTCCCCTCTTACTACCTGCAGTTCCATGCATAGCATTCCACCATGTGAATGCAAGAGTTCAGTGTAAGATTCAGAATTTGAGCTAGCTGTGCATGTTTTTTATCATAGGGTTGTAGTTTCCCTTCAGATAATACTGGAGGATTCATCTTACTGGTATCTTACTTATCAGCACAGTGACATCTTAGCCACATTTAATTGGTATGTGCTGCTGATATAAGCAATGCAGCAGTTATTTTGAATAAATCCTTACTGTATCCTTGTGAAGTATTTTCCCTAGTGTAAAGACAAAGCATGTTAGGATGAAAACCAGTATTTTACCACCTGGTTTTGAGTCCCATGTGTAAGGGGACTATTGCCCCCTTACTAACATTCAGTGGGGGTGTTTTAGTTGCTAGCTCCCAGTACTAAAAAGGGGGAAGGGTCGATGGGGAATCAGGACCCTGAGACTGACAGACCCCCAGGAACAATGGGGAGAGGCCGATGCTCCAAGTCAGCCTGAATGACAGGGCAGGCAGGCTAATCAGGGAGCCAGAAGGCCAGGGAGGTCCCGTCCTCCATGTGAGCTGGATTTGCCTGGGTCAGACAGAGTGGGGCTGAGCTAAGGAGAAAGCAGAGGTCCGAGCTAAGCTGGGGAGCAGAGCTGTGCCAGATCCAGAGGGAGCAGAAAAGCAGCCCAGAGAGAGCAGACCCTGTCCTGGGAGCAGAGCTGCAGCCCCAAGGCCAGAGGCACAGCCCAGAGAGAGCAGACTTGCCCTGGGAGCAGAGCTGCAGCAACCAGAGCCAGAGGGGCCAGAAAAGCAGCCCAGGAAGCAGGTCAGTGCTGGGAGCAGATTCACAGAAGCAGCCTGCAGAGCAGACCTGTTCTGGGAGCAGAGCTGTAGCAACCAGAGCCAGAGGGGCCAAAGAAGCAGCCCAGGGAGCTGGAGGCAGAGCAGCAGCAGTGCAGAGACAGAGTGGTGCAGCTGTGGCTGGAGCAGTCCGGAGCTGCGTGCGGTGAGCAGCTGGGGAGACCGAGGGGGCCCTGGGCAGCAGGCCCAGCATAGGGAGACGCCTCAGCCAAGAGGCTCTGCAGGCCGGGCTTGGATCATAACCCCAACAGGGTGGGGGCGACACTGGGAAGAACGGTCCTACCACCTAGAGCCTGAGAACGTGTGGCCACCACCAGAATGAGTGTCCAACGCACAGCATCCCTGCAGCAAAGCCAGGGCCTGAGAAGAAGGTCGGGGACTTACAAGGAACAGACTCTGAACTGCCCTGGCATTCCAGAGACACTGTTTGTGATGTTCCCTGCCACAGAGCGGGTTGATGTGTTTCCTTTAACCTTTCCCATTTTTCCTTATTCTTTTTCAAATTAATTGTTGATTAAATAACTTTAACTTGTATGTAATGGTTAGTGGGTCAGAGAAGTGCCCAGTGCGGAGAGAGTATCCCGGAGTGGGGAACCCTAGCCCCTGTCCTAGGTGATCCCAGCAGGTTTGGGGGTCGAGCCCCCCAGGAATCCTGGGCCCAGCCTTGTTGGGGTTACGAGGACTCTGCCAGACAGGAGAGTGGAAGGGGAGTCCTCAAGGGCAGGGAGGCCACCGGGTAAAGGAAGTGGGAGCGAGGACTCAGATCCTTTCGCTAGCCCACTTCACCGGGGTAGTGCAGAAGCCAGGAAAGTTCCCCACAATAGCGGGACTATTCCCCTGCTTACACATTTATGTAGCACTAACCCACGCTGCCTCTTTTGTGGCTGTGTAAACCTGATGTCTGTCTTGCTTTTGCTTATGAGCATTGAAAAGTATCATGATGGAAAGCATAAGGGACATGCACTAAGAGCCTGAGAAATAAAAGAATAAAACCCCACAGTAACAACCTGCATGGAACTCGGAGGGAGGAGCACATGTTTCAGGGGGGAAGCATTTGGAGGAGGCACCAGGAAGTCCGTCTGTATGTACATGGCTGGAACACCAGCAGCAGCTCCTCTGGAAATAGTTCTCTTAACAGAGCCAGTTCCGTTTTAGGAATACGGAGTCCTTTCATGTTCTTTCCCAGCATGCAGTACATGAAATAGTTGGTATGAGCAATGCTGTAGTGAAATGAACCAGCAACAACTGAAAACCCCATTTTGGCGATGCTATGATGCAACTCTAGTGTTCTCTCTACCTTGAATTTTACAGCAAAATCCATTTGGGAAATGAGCCTTTCTCAGTAACATGATAAATGCTAATCTTGGGGTTACTTTTTCTACTTTAAATATCCCTGGCATTTGCATACAGGAGAAAGAAATACTTACCCGAAGCAATACAGTTTAATTTGATTCTTCTCAGAATTATTTGATACAAGACAGGTAGAAATGTATTTTCTTCTGTTTCACTCATCCATTTCTCTACTACTGTAGCAAACCGCTTATAGGGAAGAGATGCTGAGAAAGTAGACGTCTCGCACCCATTTTTCCCAGCCACTAACCAGCCATCTTGAAGGCTCATTGCCCTTTACTTTAATTCCAAGGATTTAAATGCAAAAGGGAATAAATAGACTGGCAAAAGTGCCAATCTGAGCCAATTATGGATCATGATAGCTAATCACCATACTGAGCTGGATATTTTTAAATAGGTGGTGTTTTTAAAGACTCACACTATGAGGTACCTGAATGCTTTAAACATTTATTTTTAATTTTAAAATAAAAAGCCCTCGTAAATTAAAAGCATCCAGATTCTATTTCCAACTAGCAGGGGGCCTTGTTTTGCCAGCTTCCCAAACATTTACAAAATTCAAACGTAATTCATCCCTGATGTTACAGTATGGATGAATTTGGTCCCAGATCCATAAACGATCCTTTAAATCTCCAGGTTGACGGGTATGGCAAATAGCCTAAATGTATTATATCTGCCAAGCATCACAGACTGTGGTAACTTTTACATAAGGTGCCTTCAGAGATGTTACTTTTAAGTATTTTCAGTAGTATTATAAGCATGAGCGACAAATATTGTTCATTCAGCCTAAAATTTCTCATATCCCATTAGTTAAGGGTGGTGTATTCAGATCTCTCTGAATGAAAGAATTTAGTTTATATGATGAAAAATAGGACTTAAAAAAATTTGAATTCTTAGCTAGCTAAAATGGTACAAAATAATTCCACCATCTTCACATGGTACATTTCAGCCAGAGATCTCAAACCTCTTTACAAAGGTCAGTATCATTATCTGTATTTTGCAGTTGGGGCAACGGAGGCACAGAGGGGATGTGCCTTGTCCAAGGTCACCCAGCTGCCAAGTGGGAGAGCTGAGAAAGGAACACAGTTCTCCTGAGTCCCAGTCCAGTGCTGTAGCTGGGAGGACAGACTACCTCTCCTATTTCTAAACTTTCTTTCTGTTTACTCCCGGTATCTTTGGCTCTGCAGTGTAAAGGGTGTGGTCACAGAGGTCTTCCAGCCCATACCACGTTGCAGGATTAGGACAAATGTTTGTAAAATAGAAGTCCTATTAAAAGTAGTAGGAATCTCTCTGATGTGCCATGTATATACAATTTAATAAGGAAATGTTAAAAAAAAATTATACTCGGCCACAAAAAATGCTATGCCTTGGATTGGGGGATGGGGGGGGAAGAAGCTGTAAATTGAGAAATGCATAAGAAAATACAAGAGAATTAGTAGGGTTCCTGATCTTGGCTTTCACACCTGTGAATTGCTTAGCTAGTGAAGGCAGAATTCTCCTGTCAGTTCTGCATAACAAGTGTTGATGCCAATATTCTGCTTTTTCAATGTGCACTAGTCCCTCACTGGAGCCATCACTTCAAACTCCCCCTGGCATTTTGGTGCAGGCGTATCCAACTTGCAATCCCTCTTGGTCTCAAAAGTGAATCTTGTTCATTCCAGCTAAACAGTTTACAGGTGTAAGAGTCAAACTTGGGAATCCTCCATATTCCTGAGAGCAGCCTGCGGTAATAGTGATAACAAAAACTTGCCGGCCATGTGCAAGAGCTTAATTTCCATTGGGATCAGTGACGGTAGAAAAAACATCAGTGAAAATTTGGCATGTGCGAGGGGAGGAAAAATATATGGAGTCAAGATCTTCTCTATGGATCTGAAAGGACAACTTTGCCCTAAGACAGGTTTCAGAGTAACAGCCGTTACTGTATTTTCCACTGCATGCATCTGATGAAGTGAGCTGTAGCTCACTAAAGCTTATGCTCAACTAAATTTGTTAGTCTCTAAGGTGCCACAAGTACTCCTTTTCTTTTTGCCCTTAGAGTACTTCCTGGCTTTATCTTATTTGCCTATTCCAATAGAAATATAAAAATTGGAATAGGTCATATTAAAACATCCAGCTGGAAAGTTGCTGTTTTAGGTCTTTCATCTATAATTTGACAAGAACATTAGAAGTTTCATAAGCCTGAAAGGTATGTCTGTATTCTTTCAGCAACAGAATAATCAAATCGCCAAGTTCTCATGCCAGTACACAGGTACATTGCTCACATTATGAATTTGAAAGGCATTACATCTCCACTGCAAATGAGGTTGTCAAAAAAGGCCATTTTCAATAAATCAAACTAAATTATAGGATGTGAAAGGTATTTCAGATTAGCTACTCCTAGTTCATTCAGTGCTTAATGGTCAGTTTTCAATGGCAGGTCAAGAGAACAAAGAAGGTGGTAGTATTCAAAACTGCATGCAGCTATGTAAATACAGGTAAGGCCCTACCAAATTCATGGCCATGAAAAATGCATCACGGACCATGAAACCTGTCACCCCCCTGAAATCTGATCTTTTGTGTGCTTTTACCTTATACTATACAGATTTCATGAGACAGAATAGCATTTTCACAAATTGGGGGCCCTGACCCAAAAGGGAGTTGCAGGGGGTCACAGGGTTATTTTAGGGGTGTTGCGGTATTGACACCCTTACTTCTGCACTGTCTTCGGAGCTGGACAGCCAGAGAGTGGCGTCTGTTGGCCGGATGCCGAGCTCTGAAGGCAGCACCCTGCCAGCAGTAGCGCAGATGTAAGGATGACAATACCATACCATGCCACCCTTATTTCTGTGCTGCTGCCTTCAGAGCTGGGCGGTCGGAGAGTGGAGTCTGTAGAGCTGGGCCCTCAGTCAGCAGCCAGCAGCGCAGAAGTAAGGGTGACAATGCCATGCCATGCCATGCCATGCCATGCCATCCTTACTTCTGCGCTGCTGTTGGCAGTGGCTCTGCCTTCGGAGCCGCTCTCCAGCTGTCCAGCTCTGAAGGCAGCTCCGCCACCAGCAGCAGTGCAGAAGTAAGGGTAACCCCCCCTACAATAACTTTGCGTCCCCCCTCACAGCTCCTTTTTGGGTCAGAACCCCTACAATTACAACACTGTGATGTTTCAGATTTAAATATTTGAAATAATGAAATTTACAATTTTTACAATCCTATGACCCTGAAATTGACCAAAATAGATCCTGAATTTGGTAGGGCCCTAAATAGAGGTGAGGTGTTATGAATCAGATTGTTTTGCCTGTGTACTGCCCCTTTAAATGTCTGCTGGGAGGCTGGGGGCCAAATGCTGTGAGTTCATAAAATGGCTCATAAAAGTCTTGTCACAAAGTTAATTAGTGACTGGTCTAAAGTAGGTTTCAGAGTAGCAGCCGTGTTAGTCTGTATTTGCAAAAAGAAAAGGAGTACTTGTGGCACCTTAGAGACTAACAAATTTATTTGAGCATAAGCTTTCATGAGCTACAGCTAAAGTTCTGTTTTGCAGCCATCCACCCTTTGCCTCGTTAAGAGGAAGGACACTGGACTGAGTCTGATCTCCTGTGTTCTGTTGCTGGGTCGGTTACTGACTTGTTCTGTGACCTTGGGTAAATCACTTCATGTCTCTGAGACTGTTTCCCCATCTGTAAAATGGGGATAATGATACTTTCCCTACTTTCGAAAAGTGCTTTGAGCTCTACAGATGAAAACCTCAATGTGAGAGTAAAGTATTATTTATTATCATAGTGCGCAGACTGGCTTTTGGCAAGCTCCATCTTTCAAAGGCTGCACCATTATTTAGTTAAGATATTTTAATCAAAGAGAGCAGTCTATAATCAATATAGGGCTGCTCTATCTTACTTGTGTTTTTTACCTTAATCATTGATCACTTACTTCATAAACATTCAGGATCTCAGTCTTCTTGTAATAGTGTTTGCAGTTTTTTCCATACATGGTGGAATAAATAGAATGAAGTAATTTCACCATATCTTAAAACCCTATGAAACTGGTAGAGCAGTTCTATTAATATCATCAGAACCTATGTGCTTGTTTATTACTCATTGTGGAAGTACTACATTATATTCTGTGGAACAAGATACCGTTCTCTAAGTTTTTATGCTGTGCTCTTCCCTATGGTGTATGCACCTCTCATAAGCCTAACTTTTTAAAAAATTTGTTTATAGATCTTATTTTTCGTTTCCTTCCTCCCATCATGTAGGTGTTGGGCTTTTTAACTGAGGTATTTTATTGCTATCATTCTAATCAACTTGTTGTCCAAAACGCCTATCACATACATACCCACAAAAAATACACGTTGTCCCTTTTCAACCTGTGACACTGCACCCCTCCCTTAGTCAACTTTCTGATTTAAAAAAAATTACTGGTAATTTTCTTAGCTAAAATCTGATGAATAAAACTGGGGAACTTGGAGGCCATTTATTATTTCACTATATTGGAAACTTCTCACTCAAAATGGCCAGCTTAAGAAAGAAATATATCTATTTTTCTGGAAAATGATTACCTCGGTACGTGTTTAAGGGCACTTGGAGAGTTGAAATTTGATTTTAAAACTATTGGTGGTCTCTTGGGATAACCTGTCTGGTCAGTTTTCAGGTTAACCACTATTTTCTGTACTCAGTGGCTGGTTATTAATCAAATTGCCAAATTGTAGCTCAATGGGATCATGGAAATGAATTGTAAATCCAGGAGTGATCCATTATAAACGTCTGTACTATTTTAGATGATCTCAAGAGAAGGGGATTTAGAGAGTCATTCTCCAAGATTGCACCATCCTGAAAAGGTTGTTTTGCCATTTTTGCTGTCAGAGAAATTTCTGAATAGCTTCCCACCTGTGATATTAGCAGTTAACACCCCTTCTTTTATTTGGCAGAGCAGATGAAAGGGGCATATTGTGAACAACAGAGTAAAATGGCTTCATAGCTGTTGGCCTTACAAGGCTTGTATTCATTTCAAGCTGTTATGCCCTGTGTTATGCAAAACAAAGCACATGGGATCTTTTATAAGAGAGAAGGCAAATACACCATATTTATTGAAAATACAACAGTTAGCATATGCTTTTCAGTCACACAACGTACACAGGTTTCAGAGTAGCAGCCGTGTTAGTCTGTATCTGCAAAAAGAAAAGGAGGACTTGTGGCACCTTAGAGACTAACAAATTTATTTGAGCATAAGCTTTCGTGAGCTACAGCTCACTTCACACACACACAAGTCCTGCAGAGGGTCTTTATAGTTACCAGTCTGTTGTAGCTCAAGTCAATCTAATGGCCAGTTAGACTGAGCACGAGTAAGGAGCTGGGCTCTGTCGGTCGTGATCCGATGCTCCGAGGCTTTGCAGGACTGAACCCAGAGTTTCATGGCAAAACACCCCAGCTTTATACTTTATAAATTCCCATTTGAGTCCATGCATTTTGCAATGTCATCCTGTAATCATTAATCCTTAAGTAGTGGTAATCTTGGGGTTTTCCGCTGTTATCATTTGATGGTTATTGTTGGGCTTCCCATCGTTATCTCCTATTTGTTGTCTTGCTTTCGGGGGTGGTTGCCTCACCTCTGAGGCTGTCAATGCTGCTAACATGTTTAGCATCGGATACAATGGATGTTTTCTGATTCTCTCTTGGTATTTCCAAGTCTTTCACTTTTTCTTGACCATCTGGACATTTGTGATGGCTTTCACACCTTATCTTTTCCTGATGCATGCATTCCTCATTCACATAATCTCTCTCAGAGAAGACAGCAGTATTTTATATTTGGCAGAATACATTGTAAATGAAACTTCACTAAATCTTGTGGTCAAAACAGTTTACATTGTGGCACAGGCCTTTAACATTCCTTTAATCTAATTAACATAGACACAATACAAGATCTTGTCTTTTACTCACTAAACCTTAAACCAAAGAAATGACTAGAGGGAAGTTTATAATGCATATAGGAAACAAAATCCCAGTCTCAGACGGGTTTCAGAGTAGCAGCCTTGTTAGTCTGTATTCGCAAAAAGAAAAGGAGTACTTGTGGCACCTTAGCGACTAACAAATTTATTTGAGCATAAGCTTTCGTGAGCTACAGCTCACTTCATCGGATGCATTCCAATCTCAGACAGTTATTCCTTTCTGTTATTCAGAAAGGGTGGCTGGCAGAATTAATTCAAAGTTTACATCAGTTTTTACAGTACAATTATAAAATCCTGTTCTTACACCTGCACGTTCACTGGAATCCCTAAGCTGCTGAGGCACTTATGGGCACCCAGGACTTTATTTTTATGGTTAAATCTTTTGCTACATTTGAAATCCTTGTTTCCATTGTGGCAGATCACTTCTTCCAAGTGCATTCTTGACAGATGAAAGGGCTGTAGTTTGTAGATTTGTTGGCAGATTTGTTTGCTATGGTATGTATTTAATCAGCCAGGTTAAATTTCATGCAAACTGTTCTGCAGTAAAATGCGCACTTGCAAATGTAAGGGAAATTAAGGCAGGTGTCTTTTAAAGATGCTTTCATTTTGGAGAATGATCGAGTATAGAGATACGTGTTTGGCCATTGGATGAACTTTCTCAGATGTCCTGATTACCTCTCTCAACTGGTTACAGGAGCGCAAGAACTTAGGCCTTGATTCAGGAAAGCACTTACATGTGCTTAACTTGGGATATAATGGTGCTTTCCTAAATAGCTATGTTTAAATCAATCTGGGCCTTAAAGAAGTACTTGGAAGGGAAGCACTGGTCTTGAAGCTTCCAGATGATTAGCCATGCCCTTGCTTTGAGCATTTCTGGAGACTGCATGAAAAGATTCACAGCTAGAATGCAAGTGTTCGTTCTCTCTCTCTCTCTCTCTCTCCACAAACACTATATATTTGGCTACATTACTCCACATGTAGGTTCACAATCATCTCAGGCATAGGTTAACGTGGCAAGCTTGTATTTTTTTCAGCAAGGAAATACTTAGTGTTACAATGTCTATAAGCTAATGCACATTCCCATGGGTACAAAGAAGATATTTTAAGGTGCCTATTACATTATTATAACTGAAAGAAACCATTTTAAAAGAAAAGGAAAAGATCATTAAGAAGCTAATAACAGTGAGAGTTGCTGCCCAGGCTCTGTCTCTTGCTCTGTTTGAATGATTTTTCTTTGTAGACAACCTTGCACTGCACTATTTTTAGAATCTCTTTAATAATTGAGCTGTAGCAATTGTGCTCAGCAGTCAGAACAGGCAGGGAAAATACCATCTCAAAGAAACAGTGCAGCAGGGAAATAATTTAAATCAAACTGCACTATACTGCATCCTTTTTTGGAGGAAAAAAATGGTGAAATGCTGCAGTGCACTAAGGACTTGGAGAAAATGAAAAATGGGCATGTTTACAGCATGTAATAAAATCAAACTGTAGGATTTAAGGTGGAGGAGAGGAAAGGGAGACCTGGTTATTTCCTAACTGGTGTCTGTTATTTGGTGGTTTATGGTGTTAAACAACTTGACTTCCTACCATAAGCACCACATTAGGAGCAATGAACCATGGCTAGTTTACAACAAAAATGAGAAGGGAATCATCAGTGACTCTAGGATAAAATATTTCTGGAATGGAGCTAAAATGAGCCAACAGCAACCGTCCAAGAATGTAAATAAGGGAATACAGAAAATTCTGGGTTCTAATTCTGACTGACTGTAAGCTTGGGCAGTTCACTGACTGCTCAATCTAACTCCCACTGAAGTTGGATCAGGTCCTAAGAGCATTATTTAGTAAAGCGCTGAGTATTCTCAACTCCCATCGGCTCCACTGCCCACGTCAGGAATCCCTACAATGAGCTCATCAAAGTTACAAAGCCGCTGTAGTGGTTCTTTGGAGCCCGGTTGGGAGGGTTTCTTACTGGCCCCAGGAAGGTCCCCATGACAATGTCCATTGATTCAGGCTTTTTACAGTGACTAGGACAGAGCCTTCTGTATCTGAACTAAGAGTCCTCCCTCACTGTTAATATTTCTCTTACGTGGTTATTCTGTAGTTAAAGTCATAAAGCTGACATTGAGACATCACAAATATTTCCATGGTAACAGACTGTGATGTCATAAACTGAGGAAATAATGATTTTACTGCAGCATCAGGTGGAAAGGGGAGCTTGGCTCTGTAGGCAAAAGATCCCTTAATTAAATATATATAGCATGTCTGGAATAATAAAAGCTGCACCAAGAATACTGACAAATATATATTGTGGTGGTCTCTTTTTTTATTTCTGATTTGACCTCGTAAAAGTCCCCACTTAGAAATTCAAGTGGCTTATTAAAATGAGTTCAGTTGTAAATATTCTCATTTATTTGTTTTGTTTATTTTGATGCATTGTTTTTACAAAGATTGATGCTTTTTAATATTGTCTGTGACTGTCTGAAAAATAAAAGCGAGTTCTAATTCTGCAAAGCACATGTAATTAGTCTTTGGTCGATTTGGGCTTTAGTTAGACAGACCAGACTCTTTCAAGTTAAACCTAGTATCTGCCTCAGAAAGGGAACTTAGGTGTTTTGGAAATAGAAACCTGGGGCCAAATTCATCTGATTTTAAAGGAATTCTACCAAGAGATGAATTTGGCTCTCAGTTTAAAAAGAAATTACTTTTAAAGTATTATCATTGAACATAATGGGACACTGATAGCTTTCTCTAAATGTCAAACAGGGGAAAATATTTATGGTAGTATATGGGTTTATGTAGGTGCAATGTATGTTTCAGTCCTTTTGGACCAGTACAGAAAAGTTATCAGGTATGGTAACAGAGATGAGAGAGAATGTGAGCAAACAATAAATAAAATGAGAAATACTATTTTCTATTAAGCTTATGTTGGGGTACATTTTTATTGAATACTTACAATATATATCAGACACAAAGATCAGCACAGTGGTTATTTAAATACAGTCTATATAAAAATAGTGAGATTGAAATCCAGAGCCACAAAGCATTCATTGTTTATGGTTTACCAATTGGTCAATGTGCAGAGAATGTGTGTGAGTAACATTTTTCCACAGGACGATGGAAATATACATATATCATTATGCTTGCAGGCATTCAGCAGAATGGCAATTTTCAACTTCACAGACTTTCCCAAAGCTCAACTGCATGAGCCAGTTGGATCCATGAAATTGAAAATGAGCTCAGATTGGTTTGGAGGGATTAGTTTTACAAAGTGCAGCCTCCATGTGATGAACTTGGCCTTTTTGAATTGTCTGAACCTGACCCAACAATTTCTAGCTGAAAATTCTATCAAATGAAGTTTCCAGTACCCTGGAGAGAGTCAAGTGGTCCTGGCAGAAGCTTTGTGGCTTAAATGTTGTGAGCCCTCAGCTCAAACCTGGCTTCTCCAAAGCCCGAAATGATCTACGTGGGGTATTTAGGTGGATTACATGTCAGCTGGAAAGCCTGAAAGTTCTAACTGTTCATTTAAGCTTGTAACTCTATTTCCCTCCCTCTCCCTTCTTCCCCTTGTGAATGGTAAGCTTTGTATTTAATTTTTCTTCAGAGGGAGGAGGAGATAATCACTGGAATAGGCTTGAATTTCCTCATTTTAACAGGTTTCAGAGTAGCAGCCATGTTAGTCTGTATTCGCAAAAAGAAAAGGAGTACTTGTGGCACCTTAGACTAACAAATTTATTTGAGCATAACCTTTCGTGAGCTACAGCTCACTTCATCGGATGCTCACGAAAGCTTATGCTCAAATAAATTTGTTAGTCTCTAAGGTGCCACAAGTACTCATTTTAACAGTACTCGGTAAACCACATCTCTTTTTGAGAATCCTGGAGAAATAAGTTCACGATCCGCTGTGTAAACTCCTAATCATTTTCCCCATACACTTGCTAAATAACAACTGCTTTCTATGCTTCCATCGCTTCTCAGTGTGTAGCTTCATGGTGAAGGAAATGTGAGGATGTGTACATAACGAGATGTATAGGGGATGAAATAACACGCTTCTCAGGTAACAGAAATAAAGACTATGGACAACTGTTGTGAAGCTGTTTGTTGCCATTCTGCATTGTATGGCATTCATTGTCACCAAATATCTCTGTTTCAGTATCAACCCATTTAGGTGCATAGAATTTGCCCTGAAGTGCTGTGTGTTTAGATGCTACCTGCAGGAAAAGACCATTCGGCTGAGTCCTCAACACATTTGAAATCACACCGCTGGTCTACTGAGAGCCCACATTTGTGCAGCTTGCAAAACCTGCTGACCTAGGAAGTATTAGAAGGGGGTTTATGGACTTTAAGCCATTGGTGCTCCACTATAGGTTTTAAATTTGTAACTAATTAATTGCATCAAACCAGAACTCTAATTAAAACTTTATTGCAGCATCTGTGCGTTTTGTAAAGGACACATACAGTTCACGGTGTACTGGAAAGGAGAGATTTAGTTGCTGAATTTCAGTTCCTTATGATTCTGGAGACTAGATTTTGGACTATGCAATAGTCTGTTGTTGTCTCCAGTGGACCTTGTGGCCACAATATCACTGTTACGGCAAATATTTAGAATTAATGGTCATTTTCGTTGTTCTGTTTCATAACCAAATGGTATATTTCAGCAGTGACTGGTGCAATGCATCTTCTCCTTCAGATACATGAATGAGAAATTGCCATGTTTCACAGTAGTTGCCATCTCCCCTTGTTTTCATGGGATGAGGGAGGCCACAGCAGATGTCTGTTAAGACAGAGGTTCCCAACATTTCTTCTTTCTGAGCCTCCTTTCCCCCGCAACATGCTACAAAAACTCCACGGTCCACCTGAATATAAAAGCCAGGGCTGGCGTTGGAAGGTAGCAAGCAATTGCGCAGGGGCCCACGCTACAGGAGGCCCCGCAAAGCTAAGTTGCTCCGACTTTGGCTTCAGCCCCAGGTGGTGGGACTCGGAGCCCTGGGCTTCAGCCCCGCATGACAAGCCTTTGGGTTTCTGCCCTGGGCCCCAGCGAGTCTAACGCCAGCCCTACTTGGCAGACCCCCTAAAGCCTGCACACAGCCTCTCCGGCCTCCAGGTTGAGAACCGCTGCCCGTTTCAGAATGGCCACTGCCCCCCCCCCCCCAGTTTTGTCCTGTGAGAGTGAAGTTGGCAGCTACCTTTGTTTGAAAGAGGGGACCTGTATGTGAAATTCTTTCTGTAGCCCCTCACCAAGAATACACTTTCAGTTCTTAAGGATAGTGGCAGGAAAATGACCATGAGTCCAAAAAAAATGTTGTCAAATGTAGCCTATGCATTAGATTTCACTGTGTTCTAACCATAAGGCGAGTTCAAAGAGTTTGCGTTATGCTGTGATCATTTCGGACAAAGAAACCATCTATCACATCATGCTACATTTGCTGAAGGGCCTGTTTTTTAAATTCACAAACTACTTAACCAGTTTATTTGTAAATTCATAGAAAATTGATTCTGTACTGAAAGAGGAAGTGCTTTAATTTTGGGGAGATTGTGTTGTATTCCTCATACATTACAAAGTGGTTAAATCCTGCTTTAAATGCAAAACTCAGTCTAAACTTAGCTAAGGAACTACAAATGGCACTTCCATAATACAGTAACTCCTCGCTTAATGTTGTAGTTATGTTTCTGAAAAATGCTACTTTAAGTGAAATGATGTTAAGCGAATCCAATTTCCCAATAAGAATTAATGTCAATGGAGGAGTTAGGTTCCAGGGAAATTTTTTTTGCCAGACAAAAGACATTATATACATATACAGTGTAAGTTTTAAATCATTTTAAACAAACTATTTAATAATGTACTCACCAGTGATGATTGTGAAGCTTGGATGAGGAGGGGCGTAGTGGGGTCAGGGCACGGGGGCTTGCCCCACTCTGCCTAGCTTGCGCTCCTGCCAGGGAGTGGGGTTGGGGGCTTGCCTGATCCCCAGCTGGAATGCTGGGTGGGCGGAGTGGGATAAACCCCCACGCCCTGACCCTGCTCCCCAGCTGGAATGCCAGGTGGGTGGAACAGGGCAAGCTCCCACTCCCTGACCCCGTTCCCTGGCAGGAGCACCGGGCAGGTGGAATGGGGCAAGCCCCCGTACCCCGACCCTGCTCCCCAGCAGGAGTGCTGGGCAGGCGGGTGGAGGAGGGTCGGGGTACGGGGCCCAACAACCTTATAACGGAACGTTGCGTGACTTTAAACGAGTATGTTCTCTAATATAGATCAGCAACCTAATAACGAAACAATGTTAACCGGGACAACTTTAAGTGAGGAGTTACTGTACATCTAGGTTGATAATCATGCGCAGTATTTGTAGTCATTTTTTCATTAATTTCTGAATTTTTTTTCCTGATTCGTAATTGATTAAAAGTTGCAAGGTATATCTGGCACTTAGGGAATATCTGGCACATAACTACCTTGCAATGCTGGCTACAACAGTTCTGTGTGAACACCCTTTCTCACTTTCAGGTGACATTGTAAATAATAAGTGGGCAGCATTGTCTCCTGTAAATGTAAACAAACTTGTTTGTCTGAGCAATTGGCTGAAGAAAAAGTAGGACTGAGTGGACTTGCAGGCTTTAAAGTTTTACATTGTTTTGTTTCTGAGTGCAGCTATGTAAAAAAAATTATTCTACATTTGTAAGTTGGGTTTTCATGATCGAGAATGCACTACAGTACTTGTATGAGGTGAACTGAAAAATACTATTGTTTTGTTTATCTTTTTTACAGTGCAAATATTTATAATAAAAATAATAAAGTGACCACTGTACATTTTATATTCTGTGTTGTAATTGAAATCAATATATTTGAAAATATAGAAAAACATCCACAAATATTTATAAATTTAAATTGGTATTAATTGTGACTATTGGTACATCCTTGATCATCTTTGATCAGCTTCAATCAGTTTTGTGATCACCCTCCCCCTGTGTGATTAACGATGGGGTAGGGCTGACCTAGGAGAGAAGGCCTTAAAAGCCAGAGGCTAAGCGACCAGGGAAGTTTTAGAGAGAGTTGTAATATAGTCATTATGCTTAGGAAGGGCTGCATCGCCTGTGCCAACGCTGCTCCTATCTCCTCCACTTGCACCTGTATCCAGACAGACAACCTAACCATGGCTGCCTCTACCCAGATCTTGGTGTGGATTTGCAGAGACTGTGGCCTGCATTTCCCACTCACAGAAAGACAGGCTGGGGGGACCATCCAGCATGAAAGGTGCCTGCTGGTGGAATCTCTCAGGAAGCAGGTGGGAGAGCTACAGGATGAGGTGGCTAGGCTGAGGAGCATCTGTGCCCATGAGGAATTCCTCAAGAGTATTCACATGGAGACATCCAAGGCTGAGAACGCTATCCAGCTACAGAGGATTGCCGTCACACCACTGGGGCAGGAGGATATGGCTCTGTCACAGGGAGGCCACGGGCAGCTGGTTACTTCTGGCAGCAGGCAATGTTCCACCCCTATTCCCAACCCACCCACCATGGTGATGGAAAACCGATATGCTGCCCTGGCAATGAGCGATGAGGAATCACCCCCAGAGGAGGAGGAGAAGCCATGTACCCTCAAGGCTGGGAGGATCACAGCCACCACTCCCAGGAGGAAACATAGGGTAATGGTGGTTGGTGACTCTCTTCTGAGGGGGATGGAGGCACCCATTTGTTGCTCTGACACAGCATCCCTGGAGGTATGCTGCCTGCCAGGGGCCCATATCCAAGACATTATGGACATTATTGAGGATCATCAGGCCCTCGGACTACTACTCCATGCTACTCATCCATGTGGGCACTAATGATACTGCAAGGTATGACCCTCAGCAGATCAGAAATGACTACGGGACTCTGGGAATAAGGGTGAAGGAGTTGAGAGCACAGGTGGTGTTCTCTTCAATCCTTCCAGTCAAGGGTAGGGGCTCAGGCAGAGACAGATGCATCCTGGAGGTGAATGCCTGGCTGAAAAGATGGTGTCACCAGGAGGACTTCAGCTTACTTGACCACAGGATGCTGTTCCAGGAAAAAGGATTGCTAAGCAGAGATGGGGTCCACCTATCGAGGAAGGGGAAGAGCTTATTTGGATACAGACTGGCTAAACTAGTGAGGAGGGCTTTAAACTAAGTTCGAAGAGGGCAGGTGACCAAAACCTACAGGTAAGTCAAGAACATGGAGACCTGGGACAAGGTTTGGAATTTATGGGGAGCATGGGCTGCTGTAGCAGGGATAAAGGAGAGACAAGACAGAACTGGGGTGGGGGGAATCAAATCTGTGTCTTAGATGTCTGTATACTAATGCAAGAAGTATGGGGAATAAGCAGGAAGAACTCGAAATGCTAGTAAATAAACACAACTATGACATAGTTGGCATCACAGAGACCTGGTGGGATAATACACATGACTGGAATATTGGTATAGAAGGGTACAGCTTATATATTAAAAATGTATATACTTGGGCTGAGATTGAGATGGAAATAGGAGACAGACTTGTTGAAGGTCTCTGGGTAAGGATAAAAGGGGGTAAAAAACAAGGGTGATGTCATGGTGGGGTCTACTACAGACCACCTAACTAGGAAGAAGAGGTGGATGAGGCTTTTTTTAAACAGGTAACCGAATCATCCAAAGCACAAGACTTGGTGGTGATGGGGGACTTCAACTACCCAGACATTTGTTGGGAAAATAACACAGCAGGGCACAGATTATCCAATAAGTTCTTGGAATGTATTGGAGACAATTTTATATCTCAGAAGGTGGAGACAGCTACCAGGGGAGACGCTGTTCTAGATTTGATTTTGACAAACAGGGAGGAACTGGTTGAGAATTTGAAAGTGGAAGGCAGCTTGGGTGAAAGTGATCATAAAATGGTAGAGTTCATGATTCTAAGGAATGCTAGGAGGGAGAACAGCAAAATAAAGACAGTGGATTTCAAGAGGGCAGACTTTAGCAAACTCAGGGAGTTGGTAGGTTAGATCCCAAGGGAAGCAAGTCTTAGGAGAAAAACAATAGAAGACAGTTGACAGTTTTTCAAAGTAGTATTAAGGGCACAAGAACAAACTCTCCCACTGCGTAGGAAAGATTGGAAGTATGGCAAGAGACCACCCAGGCTTAACCAGGAGATCTTCAGTGATCTAAAAATCAAAAACAACCCCTCCAAAAATGGAAACTAGGTCAAATTACAAAAGATGAATATAAACAAACAACGCAAGTACGTAGGGACAAAATTAGAAAGGCCAAGGCACAAAATGAGATCAAACTAGCCAGAGACATAAAGGGTAACAAGAAAACATTCTACAAATACATTAGAAGCAAGAGGAAGACCAAGAACAGGGTAGATCCATTAATGAGGCGTGGAAAATAATAACAGAAAATGTGGAAATGGCAGAGGTGCTTAATGACTTCTTTGTTTCGGTTTTCACCAAGAAGGTTGGTGGTGATTGGACGTCTAACATAGTGAATGCCAGTGAAAATGAGGGAGGAACAGAAGAGGCTAAAATAGGGAAAGAACAAGTTAAAAATTACTTGGACAAATTAGATATCTTCAAGTCACCAGGGCCTAATGAAATGCATCCTAGAATACTCAAGGAGTTGACTGAGGAGATATTTGAGCCATTGGCGATTATCTTTGAGAAGTCATGGAAGATGGGAGAGATTCCAGAAGACTGGAAAGGGGCAAATATAGTGCCCATCTATAAAAAAGGAAATAAGGACAACCCGGGAAATTACAGACCAGTCAGCTTAACTTCTGTACCCGGAAAGATAATGGAGCAAATAATTAAGCAATCAATTTGCAAACATCTAGAAGATAATAAGGTGATAAGTAACAGTCGGCATGGATTTGTCAAAAACAAATCATGTCAGACTAACCTGATAGCTTTCTTTGACAGGGTAACGAGCCTTGTGGACAGGGGGGAAGCAATAGACGTGGTATATCTTGACTTTAGTAAAGTTTTTGATATGGTCTCACATGACCTTCTCATAAACAAACTAGAGAAATGCAACCTAGATGGAGCTACTATAAGTGCAAAACTGGTGGGAAAACCATTCCCAGAGAGTAGTTTTCAGTGGTTCACAGTCATGCTGGAAGGGCATAATGAGTGGGGTCCCACAGGGATCAGTTCTGGGTCCGATTCTGTTCAGTATTTTCATCAATGATTTAGATAATGGCGTAGAGAGTACACTTAGAAAGTATGCAGATGATACCAAGCTGGGATGGGTTGCAAACGCTTTGGAGGATAGGATTCAAATTCAAAATGATCTGGACAAACTGGAGAAATGGTCTGAAGTAAATAGGATGAAATTCAAAAAGGTCAAATGCTAAGTACTCTGTTTCTTCCTAAACGATCAGTTGCACACATACAAAATGGGAAATGACTGCCTAGGAAGGAGTACTGCAGAAAGAGATCTGGGGGTCATAGTGGACCACAAGCTAAATATGAGTCAACAGTGTAATGCTGTTGCAAAAAAAGCAAACATCATTCTGGGATGTATTACCAGGAGTGTTGAAAGCAAGACACGAGAAGTCATTCTTCCGCTGTACTCCGCTCTGATTAGGCCTCAACTGGAATATTGTATCCAGTTCTGGGCGCCACGTTTCAGGAAGGATGTGGACAAATCTGGAGAAAGTCTAGAGAAGAGCAACAAAAATGATTAAAGGTCTAGAAAACATGACCTATGAGGGAAAATTGAAAAAATTGGGTTTGTTTAATCTGGAAAAGAGAAGACTGGGAGAGGACATAACAGTTTTCAAGTATGTAAAAGGTTGTTACAAGGAGGAGGGAGAAAAAATGTTTTTCTTAACCTCTGAGGATAGGACAAGAAGCAATGGGCTTAAATTACAGCAAGGGAGGTTTAGGTTGGACATTAGGAAAAACTGCTTAACTCTCAGGGTGGTTAAGCACTGGAATAAATTGCCTAGGGAGATTGTGGAATCTCCATCATTGTAGATTTTCAAGAGCAGGTTAGACAAATACGTGTCAGGAATGGTCTAGATAATTAGTCCTGCCAGGAGTGCAGGGGACTCGACTAGATGGCCTCTCGAGGTCCCTTCCAGTTCTATGATTCTATTATTCTATTTTTTAATCTTGTGATGAATTGCGATTATTGTTTTTAATCGTTTGACAGCCCTAATTAAAAGTAATGCAGTAATTTCCTTTTCATCCATCAGGCCAAGTGTTTATTGGTTCTATTAGATATTAAAGTTCACAGATCCATTTAAAAATATTGTATATAACTTAAATAGAGAAACAATTATCTCTTGGTGAAGTTCACCACTAAGCACAGGGTCAGCATAATGCCTATGTAGCATTTTTGCCCCAGTTAGTCTGACTTTAGATTGCTGTGGGAGAGAGGCTATTGGAACATCAGTGTGGCACTCAATGTTCTTTTAAACTTCAGCCAGAATTTTTCAGCTGTTTCTGAGAATGAGACTGGGGAAAACATATTGTTTTTAAAAGTTCTGGCAATGTTTTATTTGAAAAGTGCTAGCACCCCCGTCCTTAGGAGCACAGATTTAAAATTTGGCAGGGGGTTGGCGTTGTGTCAGGGATGAACCCTCCATTGTTTTATTGAAAAACTGCCCAAATTTGGCCAACCTAGAAGCCTTTGGAAAATCTGAGTTCACACATGCTCAGTAGTGACTTCTTAGATTTTTACCAGGTAAATTCCCTGAAGATTCCATCCACACATGTTGTGCTCCAGCCTGGAGCTGAGCGGGACTTTCCCTGCAGTTGTGGGTCTGGACTGTACGAGCTGTGCCAGGCCCAGATCCAGGAAGGTAAACGGAGAGCAGGGAAACGTTTGTACTGTGCTCTCAGTGCCCCACCTCCAACACTTCCCCTGCTGAGCCCAGGCAGCATGGAGAAGCAAGCTGCCTGATTCAAAAGCGCAAGGGGACATACCTGGTTGGGAAGGGAGAGGAGTAGATTAGGACAAGGAGCTTGGAGGGAGGTTAGGGAGGAGAGACTAGGACTGGAGGCTGATGGATGGTGGGACGGGGAAGGGAAACCAGGACTGGGAGTTGTGGGGAGACTGGGACTGGCTGAAGAGTCTGTGCTCACTAGAGAAGACTCTCCTGTATAGCCTAGAATGGAACCCAAGATCCTTAAGTCTTACCACTATTCCTCTGCTGTCAGCAAATATCGGTGAAATTCCCTGGCAAAGTGTCCCATTGTTCTCTGGTGTTGGTCCACATAAAGGTTGACAACCTATTACTGCTATCAGTTACTCCATTAGCTCAAGTGGCTGAGGTCTGCGTGGTCAACGTAAAGGTTCCAACCCTGCTGGTGAATCATGTGAGTGTCAACATGATGCCATATGATGGGATGTATGTTTGTTTTTTTGGTTTGCTTTTTTAAAAAAGTAGGAAATTACCTACACATGCAACAAAACTGTTAAAAGAACATTAAGGTTGCAAAATCAAGCAGTCAGAGTTAGGAGATGCCAGAATTAAGGTTGCCTGTGCAGCCTTAATTCAGCCTCCTGGTACATATGCATTCTTCAGTCTTTAATGAAAACGATCATATACTACTTTTTCCAAAGGATTGCTGTCTCACGCAGTGCACAGCATGGATGGTCCTCTAGGAATAATAATAATATCTAGCTTTTATGTAGCACTTATCAGTAGATCTCAGTGCTTTACAAAGAAGGTCAGTATCATCATCCCCATTTTACATATAGGGAAACTGTGCCATGAAAAAGAGGAATGTCTTGCCCAAGTCACCCAGCAGGCCATGGCAGTGCCAGGTCTCCTAAATCCAGTCCAGTGCTCTACCCACAAGGGCACCTGGTATGGGTTTTGTAGTGAAGGAGACATTGACTTGTCTGTAGACCCCCCCCCTCCCCCGCTTCATTTGTTGCAGAAGGTGGGTGGTGGAGGAGAAGAGGGGATTTCAGAATGAGAAAGGACAATCTCAGGGCTGAAGCAGTGGAATGCTGCCCTGGAGAACTGGATTCTCTCCTTGCCTCTGCCACAGATTCCTGTGTGATGTTAGGCAAGTCACTTAAACCAGACTTTTTGTAGGTGATGCCTGACTTGAGACCCTGGGGCCCGATCTACAGAAATGCTGAGCACTCACAGCAGCAACTCCAGTCCGTGGGAGCTGAGCTTTGAATATACCAAGTGCTATATAATGCTAAGGACCCTGAAAACTCAGGTTCTAGTCATCCTAGAGGAATGTTGTGAAAATTAATGCTTATGAAGCTCTCAAATACTATAGTGATGAGTGCCATACAAAAGCCCATGAGGACATTTATAATTCTGTCTTCAGAGCAGCGTCAGCGTAGAGTGCAGTAAATAATGCCTAAGGCCGCACATAGTTCAATGAGGAGTAAATAAAATACAGAGTAGCTACTAATTAAGTGAGTACCATCCATTCTAAGCACTGAATGAGGCAGGGCTCCTGCAGAAAAAATAGCATGTGATCATATAATTAAAGACATTAACGTAATGCATGCACACAAGGGGCCAAATTAAGGTTGCACTGGCTGTTTGAAGCTGCTCAGGAGATTGGAAGGTTTAAAGTAGTCGTAGGGGTGGACTAATGGACAAAATGCAGGTGAAGAAGTGAAATGGTTAGTTAGAAATGCTATTTATAACATGTTTCTCCTAATCTCCACATGGCTGTCCCTACTGCATATATGCTGAATATCTAGAATTATAGAAAAATTTAGTCATAAAACTGCTTGACTCTTTTAAGAAGTATAGAGAAAAGAAGGAAGAGGTGGTGAGGGGAGAGAGTGTCCTTCCTGACTATCAAAGTATGGTATTTGCAGTGTTGTTGTAGCTGTGTTGTTTCCAGGATATTAGAGAGACAAGGTAGTTGAGGTAATATCTTTTATTGGATCAGCTTCTGTTGGTGCGAGAGACACGCTTTTGAGCTTACACAGTGCTCACCCATCTTGTCTCTCAAAGTATGATATTTAAGACTTGTAGATGCTTTCTAATTCATCATCATCCTCTTCCAATCTGTGAATTATTAATGTGTTAATAAACACATTTCAACACATTATTAACTTATATAAACACAATAAACACATTATTAACTTCTACTAATTGTAACTCTTCTTGCTTTTTATATAAAGGCATCTTTGGGTTCTCTTTTTCATCCCTTATCTGTAAGTTGTTTTTACTGGAAATTAGTTGTTTTCAGGTCTTTTTAGAAAGCAGAATCCCCGCATTACGTTATTCTAAGCATGCGTGCTGGCCCCTGTTGCAAGTCTGGTATGTGCTCTTTTACAGTAAACAGTTTTATTGAAAGCAATGCCAACAACAACAGTGAGGAAGAGTTCTGAGTCAAACTATGTCTCAAACTATGCCTGGGATCAGCAACACCTCTGTCTCTGTCTGTCTTTCACTCTCTATATTTCCCTTTTCGCAAACACCATGTGTTTGAGTTTTGTTCCTTAAATATGCTGAGCAGCCGGTGCTAATGGCTAGAAATAGTGAAGTGGTTTAATCAATGGTTTAAACTTGTCATTCTAGCTCCTGGGGATATCAGAGCTGAATTTGTTGGCAAGGCATTTACTTTGTTTGGGCAGGAGGGTGGTTGTTTTGGGTGGGTGGGTGGGTGGTTGGTTGGTTGGTTTCAAACGTTTTCTTATAAATAAAATAACAAGGAGCAGACGTGTCGAAACAATTGGATGTTCTGTATTAGTCAAGAAAAATAAAGGTCAGAATTAGGGAGACAGCATCTGAATATTCCTACTGTCAATTATTGGGCTGAGGACAACAGACACAGATGTTGTGAAGTTATGACATGTACATTAAGCTGCCTAGCAGTATAGGTTCAAAAAGCCTTGTCTAGTCTGTTTCAATAATCAGGGCCTACTACTTTTACTAAGCAACTAAATCTGATACTACAGATTAGTGTCTGATTCTACAGAACAAGTGTGTTGAGTTTGCTTTACTTTCCAAGTTGGTTTGTCATGGAAACATCAACATGGGTGAGGTAATATCTTTTATTAGAGCAGCTTGTGTTGGTGGAGGGTACAAGATTTTCAGCTACACAGAGTTCTTCCTCAGGTCTGGGGAGGGAAAGGAAATGAGTGTCTGAGCTAAATATAAGTTGGGACGGTTGTTAAGCATAAGGGTTAATAGATGTTGGAAGAGTGGGTAATGTATGAAATGGATTGGGCAATAAGGGTTAGATCGTTATGCATCGGGGACTTAAAGTGGGCCATTCAGGGTTAGCTTTGAGTTGGTGTATCCTGGTCTATGGGGACCTTGCTTCTGATAATGAGATTGGGGGGCTCTAACAACATTGCAAACCAAGGCTATATCTACACTACACACCTTTTAGCAACACAGCTGTGCCACTGCAGCCATGCCGCTAAAAGATGCCATAGGATGGCACTTGGACAGTGTCACTAGAGCTGCTAAAAAGAAAAAGCAAACCAACAAAAAAATAATCAGCTTTTAGTTTTCAAAATTTTCTGTAGCATTCATTTTGAAATTGGTAATTTTTGAAAATGATTTTTTTCTATATCAAGTAGAACATTTTCGAGAACTAATTGTTGATTTAAAAAAAAAAAAGTCCCATCATGTGATTAAGCTGACCAAGCAAAACTGGCAATGCAAAACCCCCAAAATGATCATCTAAAATCAGACCTCCTGATGCACACAGTCCTTCAGGGCCATGTGAAAAATGATTGACCCACCATGTTGAAGAATATCTGATGGACTAAATATTTTCAGTGAAAAAATTGGACAAACTAAAATCTGTGGAGGAACCAGAATGGTTTCACAAAAAACCCCTTTGTTTTAGAAAAAAAAGAAAGTCATGATATACAGATGACCTCAGACTGATGAAGAACAGAGGCAAAAGGCGGGAAAGAAAGTAAGACAGAAGATTCACTCTGAGTCCTATCTATTTCACACAACAGAATTTTTGTATTCCGATGCCAGGGTGGTGGCTGAAGTGAAGAGGGGGTGGGTTTGTGTTTTAGCCAAAGCATCTGTAAAATCTAGATATGTAGATCTTGGTTGTTTTAGTCTGGATTGCCACAACACAGTAACAGAATCCTGTGTTTCTCATGGGGAGGTATTGTCAGTTATTTCTTAGATAAGATCTATTTGAATATGAACTGTATTGATATAGTCAGGTGAACCCAGATATAATGGAAGTTAATGTTAGTTAGCATGGGCGAGCGTTTAGCAGAATGGAAATAAGTGGTGTCTGCTCAATCTTTTCAGAGACGAGCTTTTAACTAAATGACTTGCAGCTTCAGGATCCTATTGGATACATTGCTGCTTATGGCCTCTCGGTTGTAGATATAATTATCAATGGCTGGCAAGCGTACCATTCAGTATTTAGAACTATCAATGGATTCTACTCATAACTCTAGAGGGTGCAGATCACAACTCCCTGCCTCCTGTGCAGTGCAGGACATGGTGAGCATATAACACTTGAAATCAAATTTCTGCTCTGGCTTTGTACGTGGTTCCAGGTGTAATTTAAGGTGTTGGTGCTATTTGTTAATTCTCCTAATCGTCTGAGGCTGTTACTTGAGAGACCATCTTTCATCCTTCACCTTGTCACCGTAGTAAAGATAAACTGGGATAGTATTTCTAACTCTGGACACACGATGACCTTCACCAGTGATCTCTGTTAAGGATCACCTTGTCTTTGAAATTCACCCCAGTTGACAGACTGGTGAGTTAAATCAAGTAGTCATGGTGTAAGACGCATTTATTTGTTCACGGTTTTTGTTTTCATTTAGGTATTGCAAATGGCATATATAATTTGGATTTCAGGACACAATGCAGCACTTAGCTGCCATGGTTATACATGCTACAGTACAGTATTCAGTAGTAATTAGTAAATAAATCAGCCCATTAGAAGTCAAGAGGCCATGGTGGGAAGACCCAAAGGTTAACAGTTATCCACGTAACAGTTATCCGTGCTTAGAAAATGATCTGGAAATAAAATACTGTTTTATTGTTGTTCACTATGTTCTCTCCATATTTACTTGTACTATGGGTTATGCATTAAAGGACACTTACATCGGTTAACAATTTAATTGGAGCTGAAAAGTAATTGTGTAATAGAGTGCCAGACATTAGTTAGCCACAAATATATAGAGATGTGGTGAAAAATAAAAATAAGAGATCAAAAAGTGGATCACAGTTTAAGATACTTTTCAGCTGTTCGTTGAGTCAAAACAGATGTCTAGCTTTAACACTTCAGAGCATGCTATATTTAAATAGAAGGGATTTTGAGCAAGGTTTTGTGTCATGAAAAACATATTTTGGGGGGAAAAGGTAGAGTCAACTTCTGAAAACTGAAAGTGCCTGCAATTTTAAGCCATGGTGTACAATAACATGGAAAGCGGGCAGTTTATAAATAATATCAAAGAAGGGGTTGCTGATCTGTGGTAAACGATAGTGGGGCGGGGGGAGAAGAAAGCGATTCTAAAACAGGTGAATGAAAGAACATAAGGAGTTCAGATCTTTATCTCCTGTTGTTGATATAATCTTATTTTCTCTGACCATGTTGCTCGCACTTCAGTTGCTACGGAATGAAGCTGCCAAAATTAATTCCCTTGCCTATTGACGTGACCATATCACCTTTCCTTTCCCCATGTACACACATGCTGGATCTCTCCACTGGGTCTTTTTCCTTCACTATATCAAATTCAAGTTTCTCAGCCACTATCAAGAGCTTGCATAATTCTGCCACTCCTACCTATCTTCCCTTTGTCTCTTTTACATGTTGCTTGCTTCCTCTCATTCCCTCCACTCTGCTAATGAAGCCAATCCTGATGCCCTAGTTGTCCACCTATTCCACAAACCTGCCCATACCTTCTTCAACGCCATCCCCTACACATGGGTTGCCCCTTCTGCTGAGGTCTACGAAGTCACTACCCTCTCTTCGTTCATATCCTTCTTGAAGTCCTATTTCTACTAATACATCTAAGAGACCAATTGTCTGTTAATGGCAAGTTTGTAGGTACTTTAGAACAATTTATATATTTTATGGAGGAAAAATGCCAATAATTTATTAAGAGGTAGTCATTTACCATCTTGACTGTTGTATTTATATATTGTGCCTCTATCACCTATCCTTTCTTGGTTTGTTAGGCTCTTGGGCCCTCGTCTTGCAATTCACTATGCATGAGACAACAGTCTAATGCATATGTAATATCAAAACTCCTACAAACATTTTGATGAAATACTTTAGCACTGTGATCATAGCAGTTATACGATCTAAAACTAGCAGAAGTAATGTAAAGTCAGCTTAACAAAGCTGTAGCTAAAACAACATGAACAACAAAGAGCAATTGAAGCAATTTATTGTAACACCTGGAAAGTTTCTGTTTGCAAAAAATGTACAGATCATGTTCCAAGGAGATTTAGATGGGTAATTAAACTTAATGGTGGACATACTAAGTGAAAAATAAAATGATTGTAAAGTGATCCCAATATCAGCAGTAATTATTCATTTTAATATGTGTATGTAAACTAATTTGGATGATTATCTGGTGTCCAGTTATATAATTTATTTACAATTAACCTATTAGTTGATATTTATTTAAAAACTGATACATAGTACAAGTTGATAACAAAGAGAAGAACAAAGCATAGCAGCAGCTTTTATTGAAGTGGCCAATCTCTGTATATTTCTGTCTACAATTTTGTTAAATATATGGTCAGTCAGTCATTTTAATACATCATTGGACATATTTGCACGAGTCTTTCAAGCATCCTTGATTCTGACTACTGCAAACCAGAATGCTGAAACTGTATGTTAACTGGTAATGAAATAAGGCAACAGCCTTCTTCAACACATGATGAGAAGAGAAAAAAAAATCTAGATCCACAATTCCAGATACCATCTGTGGGTTTCACAGGAACCATTCTGCTGAAGTTTCGTAGAAAAGTTCAGTAGTAGAAAAACCACAAACCAATTTGTTGCCTGTCTTCATTAATAGGTGAATCACACCATGTATTAAAATAGGGCCAGTGTTATGTCCCTAGTTGCACCCATGAGCCCCCCCCACCCCACACTTTTAGTTTCCTGTAATGTCAATAGTTCCTCCCATTAGCCACCTACAACTTCCTGTCCCCACTGTGATCTTCTACCTTGAAACAGGAGATGGTACCCCAACCTCCCTATAGTCACACACATAAATATCCTCAGACCTCCCATGACAAGTGCCCCAATTTTATGCTTTGTGTCCCTTACGTGTAGACTTTAAGACCTGAAGGGACCATCATGATCATCTGGTCTGACCTCCTGCACATTGCAGGCCACAGAACCTCGCCCACCCACTCCTGTAATAGATGCATAACCTCTGATTGAATTACTGAAATCCTCAAATCATGGTTTAAAGACTCAAGTTACAGAAAATCCATCATGTACTCTAGTTCAAACCAGCAAGTGACCTGTGCCCCATGCTGCAAAGAAAGGCACCCCCCCCCCCATTTAACCTGGGCAAAAATTCCTCCCAACATCAGATATGGCAGACCCTGAGCATGTGGGCAAGACCCACTAGCCAGATACATGGGGAAAAAAATTCAGTGTGGTATCTCAGAGCCCTCCCATCTAATGTCCCATCTCTGGCCACTGTAGATATTTGCTGCTAGCAGTTACAGATGGGCCAAATGCCATTATAGGCAGTCTAATCATATCATCTCCTCCATAAACATACCCAGCTCAGTCTCGAAATCAGTTTTTTTGACCCCACTGCTCCCCCTGGGAGCCAGTTCTAGAACTTCACTCTTTTGATGGGTAGAAAGCTTTGTCTAATATCAAGCCAAAACTTGTTGATTGCCAATTTATATCTTTGTTTTTGTGTCCACATTGGCACTTAACTTAAATAACTCCTCTCCTTCTCTGTGTTTATCCCTCTGATGTATTTATAGAGAGCAATCATATCTCCCCTCAGCCTTTGTTTGGTTGTGCTAAGCAAGCCAAGCTCTTTAAGTCTCCTCCCATAGGATAGGTTTTCCATTCCTGTGATCGTCCTAGTAGCCCTTCTCTGCCCCTGTTCCAGTTTGACTTCATCTGTCTTAAACCTGGCAGATCAGAATTGCACACGCTATTCCAGATAAGGTCTCACCAGTAATAACACTTCCCCATCTCTACTGTAAATACCTCACCTGATGAATCCTAGGATTGCCTTAGCCTTTTTCATGAGTTCATCACATTGGCAGCTCATAGTCATCCTGTGATCGACCAATACACCCAGGTCTTTCTCCTCCTCTGTTGTCTCCAATTAATATGTCCCCATCTTACAGCAAAAATTATTTTTGTTAGTCCATAAGTGCATGACCTTGTACTTTGCACTATAAATTTAATCTCATTTCATTTAGTTCAGTTTTCAACCTCTCTCCAGCCTGACAGTTCACCTTTCAGTATGACCCATTGTAGTCTTACCCACTTTCAATTCTCGTATTAATCCCCATCTTCCCCAATTTAACTAATAATATCCCATATGGAACAGTATCAAATGCCTTATTGCAATCCAGGTAGATTAGAAAGAGATCAGGATAGTCTGGCAAGATCTACCTTTTGTAAAACCATGTTGTATTTATCCCAATTATTGTTTATTTCTATGTCCTTAAGTACTTTCTCTTTCAAAATTTGTTCCAAGACCTTGCATATAATTGAGGTCAAGCTAATGGGCCTGTAGTTTCCTGGATGACTTTTTTTCCCTTTCTTAAAAATAGGTACTATATTAGCAATTTTGCAGTCAGGGTATGACCTCTGAGTTTAAGGATTAATTAAAAATCCTTGATATTGGGCTTTCAATTTCTTGTGCTAGTTCCTTTAATATTCTTGGATGGAGATTATCCATGTCCCCTGATTTGCTCCCACTAAGATGCTTGAATTTGACTTCCTCCTCAGATGTGATAATTTCTACTTTCACATCCTCATTTCCATTAGCCACCGTGCCACTACCTCTAAACTCCTCATTACCTTTATTAAAAATTGAGGCCAAGTATTAATTTAGGTGTTGGGCGATATCTAGTTTATCTTTTATCTCCACCCCATTCTCAGTGCTTAGTTGTCCCACTTCTTCATTCCTTGTTTTCTTTTTATTTATATGGCTAAAGATTTATATGGCTTTTACTACTGGTTTTAATTTCCTTTGCAAGGTCCAACTCTGCTTGCCTTTTGGCAGTTCTCGCTTTTCCCCTACACTTTCTGACTTCCAAGAGGTAGGATGGATCAGCAAGGAAAGCTATCTTCCATTCCTTATAGGCTTTCTGCTTTCTCTTAATATCCTGATTGAGATGCTTGTTCATCTAGTTTGGTCTGCAACCCTACCCTACGATTTTTTTCTCATTGCTTGGAAAGCAGGCTTCAGATAGTTTCTGCATTTTTGACTTAAAATAATTCCAAGCCTCCTCCCCATTCAGACCCTTGTTCTTCAATCTAGTCCATCTCCCTATTTCCCTTATTTCTTTAAAGTTTGCCCTTTTGAAATCAAGGACCCTAGTTGCAGTCATATTTTTCTTTATCCTTTTATTTAGTTTAAGCTGAATTAGCTCAGGAACACTCAAACCAAGGCTGTCCTCTACAACCAGCTCTTCTATGAGAGATCCTTGCTACTTACAAAAACTAAATCTAAAATGGCATCACCATTTGTTGGTTCGGTGACTGTTGGTTCGTAAATGTGTCAGCTATCACAGCCAGGAATATCTAAGCCCATTATTAGTAGCACATGTCCTCCAATTTATTTCAGGAAATTAAAGTCTCCCATAAGAACACGAAATTCCCAATAGTATTGATTTCATTACAAATATTAAAGAGGTCTCTCTCCATTTCCAAATCAGATCCTGGGGGTCTGTAGCATAGCCCCAAGCACTATCCCAGTGGAGCCTCTGTTAGCTTTCCTCCTCAAAGTGATATTGACCAAACAGATTGCATTTTATCCATTCCATCACTTGTCATTCCTTTATAGCCCACCTCCTCCTTATATACAGAGCTACCCACCACCTTTACTTCTGTCTTCCCTGAATAGCACATACCCTTCAATACCTGTACTCCAATCATGACTACTATTCCAAGATGTCTCTGTTATTCTTATATCTGGTTTCACTTCCTGCACCAGTAATTCTAATTCCTCCATTTTGTTACCCAGGCTTCTTGCATTGGAATTCAGATATCTTAGTAGTTTCTGCTAGAATTTGCCCAGATTCCCCCTTAGTTATGTTGTGTGAGTTAATGAAGTCTGTGTAGACTATTTTTGCATAGCAATCCACAAAATGTAGGATTGTTTCTGAATGGAAATGCTAATGCAGTGTAACTCTGCTGTGTTTGCAACTTTTTTTGTGATTTTTCTTGAAGCCTTAGTCCCTGGAATTATCTGAGAATATTTGCTTTCCTTTGAAAAAAAAAATAAGTTTCTAGTCTTCATGGGTATGGACAAAAGCTGGAAAATGTGCCGTGAATGCAGTCAGAAAGTTGAAAGGCCAGAATGCAAATAAAAAGAATCCATTTTGTTATTTTAAAAATGTGATTTTTTTTTTTTGAATGCTGACTCTTGATTTTTGAACACATGGGGATAGCAACATTCACTCTAGCCAAATAAATTTATTTAGCGTGTTCATGGTCATCTAGCCAAGCGACGGCACTGTCAGGGGGCGTGATGCAGCGCTTCTAGGCCACCACTGAACCTCGTCAGCAGGCATTCATCGACAATGTGCGTCATTGTCTGCGCTGTGCCACAGCTTCACAAAGGGCTGTCACGCAGGCCCCAGCAACAACAAAATCAAAGAAAAGCTGTGGTCCTAACTCTTCATTTTTAAATTTTTTAAAGACTGTTCTACAGATGTGTTCCTAAACAATCCATTTGATAGCATTACTCCAGTACTAGGGAGCATTACTTCAGAATTTATGTAGATTTTTTTCCTAGGCTTTTTCATGTGTTCTTCCAGTCTTAAAAATGAAGGTTACATAATATACAATTCATTGTGTAACTCTGATTACACACACACACTGTTTTAAAATGTCATTTAGCAATAATTCATTTTCATGAGTCAATTTAAAGCTTGCAGAGTTTTCTCAATAACTCTCTCCAGAGACAGTCAACTGCTTTTACAAGAGTTCTGTCTTTATTGTGAGTTCATTTTCCTTTCAGCTTTTGCTTCATTGAATGAAATCAAAAATTAGAAAACTCAGATGTAATATGAAAAGGTTACAAAACCAAAAAACATTTCACACACACGAGGAGGCTACATTAGCTATATATTGTTAACAAAACTCCCTATTTTCTAATTGTCCAAAGTAAGCTGTTTAATACTATGCAAATTTGATTATTTTATTTTAAAATCAGGCTTTGTTTAAAAGTGACTATAAAAACCCAAACATTATTCTGTTATCAACTCCCCATATTCAATATAGGTATATCATAATTATATATGTGTGCAGACTTGCATCGAACACTTACATGGGATGAAACAATAATTAAAAACTGAATAATAAAATACTAGAAGGTCCTGCTAGATGATAGAGCCTAATCAGCTCAGTTGTTGCAAAGGAAAACTGTGCTTCACTAATCTATTCGAATTTCACCCTCTCAGTAAAGTAGTGGATAAACGAGAACTGGTTGACATATTACGGTTTACACATTCTAAAATAATTTTATAAGCTCCATCAGAAGAGGCTAGTGAATAAATTAAGATAGCTGGGGGAGCTATCAGCTACTGCCATGACCCTGAGGCCAGAGGAGCTCACTCCCCCTCCTCCCCGCAGCCCCAGGGCCAGCGGAGTTCTGTGTCCCCACCAATTATTGGGAGGGCCTGTGCCCCTGTTTGCCCCCTCCTTGTGCATGCCCCTGTATGAGAGGACTCCATGTTTTTAAAACTAAATTGCTCTCTAAGAGAGCTATTTACAGAGGTGCTGCAACTGTAGTTAGCATTCCAGCCATGTGCACACAGACTGATTTCTTGGTGCCTCCTCCAAACTCTTTCCGCCTGCAACCTGTGCTCCTCCCTCCAAGTTCATATTTCCCACTTTTAGCTGTGGAGAGGGAAAACTGCTTCTCCTTATTTTATAACCCCTGCATACGCTGCAAATGGTAAAGAATGAATGGTAATTATTCCTAGCAACCATTTTGCCAACAAGCCACATGCTAAAATTTGCTTGCAAAAACCTAAATTGCAACAAATGAACAAAATTCACGATTTTTTGGTGGATAAATTACAAAAGGAATGAAAAGGAATCAAATATATTGGATAGGTTATTCACAGTGGGTAATATGAACAGCTAATTTGAAATAGAAATTATATATAAACTTCCCCTCTTTTGTGACAATATAGTGTAAATCACCTTTGATACTGGATTTTCCCCAGCTTAAAACAAATTGATATTTGTTTTTAACATTTCTCTGGTGCAATGATTGTATAGTTTCTTTTCTTTTATTTGTATGCTTGAAATTCCAGGATCTTATTCTTGAAGTCTCAGATGGATTGGTTTGTTTACTCAGTAAAGCCTGGGTAGTTATTAGTGGCTTCCCATTCATCTGAAAATCCTTTCCAACATTATGATTGATCCTGTCTGGCTTTGATTAAATTATTATTATTTTACAAAATATTTCTTCACCTGGACTATTTTGTAACTTTTCCAGTTTTATTTCCTCTCCCCTCCCACCCGCACCCAGCTAGGCTAAGTAATAGCAAGGAAATGCGTTAGATTATCTTTTGTTTTAGCTTGTGAATTTTCTTGCTGTAGCTTAACTCCTCTGCCTACAGGCAAAGAAACAAAAACTCCAGCTGCTCTTAGCTTAAAAAAAACAAAAACAAACAAAAAAACCCTCCCTGTTTTTCAAGCAGCCAAAAGGAAACGTGTCCTTTTAAAATCCTGAGGTCTGTGTTTCTGGTTCAAAATGATCCCACTGCTACTACCATGTCAGGGTTCCCTCCCCACTCTGAACTCTGGGGTACAGATGTGGGGAGCTGCATGAAAGACCCCCTAAGCTTATATTCCATTATCTTAGGTTAAAAACTTCCCCAAGACACAAATTCTTTTCCTTGTCCTTGGATGGTATTGCTGCCACCACCAAGTGATTTAAACAAACATTCAGGAAGGGCCACTTGCAGCCCTATCCCCCCCAAAAATATCCCCCCAACCTCCTTCACCCCCTTTCCTGGGGAGGCTTGAGAATAATATACCCACCAATAGGTTAACGAAGTAAGCACAGACCAAATCTCTGTTCTTTAGGACACTGAAAATCAATCAAGTTCTTAAAAGAAAAATTTTATTTTAAAAAATGTGAAAGAATGACACCTTCAAAATCAGGATGGAAGATAACTTTACAGGGTAAATAAAAAGATTTAAAACACAAAGGATTCCCCTCTGACTCTGCTTCCCAGTTACAAAACAGGAATTAAATTACCTCTTAGCATTGGGAAAATTCACAAGCTAAAACAAAAGATAATCTAACGCATTTCCTTGCTGTTACTTACAATTTCTGTAATTTTAGATGTATCAGTTCAGGATCTTTTTAGGAGCTGGGATACCTGCTTGGTCTCTCTTTGTCCCGAGAGGGAACAACAACAACCAAAAAACACAAACAAAACCTCCCCACTCTCTCCCCTCAGGTTTGAAAGTATCTTCTTTCCCCATTGGTCCTTCTGATCAGGTGCCAACTAGGTTAATTGAACTGATTAACCCCTTACAGGTAAGTGATTCTGTACCTCTGGCCAGGAGGGATTTGATGTTACTGCATACATAAAGGTTGTTACCCTTCCCTTTATATTTATGACAACACCCATTCCAATCTCTCAGTGATTAGTTTGATTCTGCTCCAGAACCACTAATTATTTTATTTTTCTATTCCCACTGTAACACATCACTGGGAGATCAACCTTTGAAAAAGGAAGTTGGTCCAAAAGGAAGTTTATATTGAAAACTGTAAAGATAAATGGGATGGATTGTCCATCAACTGTAGTAACGTTTCGCTCTATTGCAAGTGGACTAAGGAACAGTTAAGTTATGGTTGAGAAATTACTTTCTGTGCCTGTGATGTGGTGTACTTGGCTCTTCGTGGCTCCATTCTGGAGGCCCTGAGGTCCTACTACACCCCACCTCAGGAAAGAGCAACGAGGTGGGTCCTTCAGGCCTGTTTAGAGAGGCCTCGTGGAAGCAGCCAATCAGAGCTGAGCAAACACAGATAAAAGGACCGACGGGGCCTTAACAGGGCAGTTCCTGGCTGGGACCAGAAGGATGAAGAAGGGTGTGTTGCTCTGGCCACAGGAGCTTAACTGGCTGCATTTGCTAAAACTGGGAGTGAGATGACTTGAGAACTCAAACCCTAAGTTAGTGGGTGAAGATAAAGGGTCTAGGTGGGAAGAGGCCCAGGGAATGCAGCATCAGCAAACTAAAGGAAACAGTACATGGCTGTTGTTTGTGGGGTACCTGGGTTGGAACCCAGAGTAGCGGGCAGACCTGGATTCCCCTTCTCCACAGGTAAAATAGCCTAAGCCCTGAGAAGGGACAAGGCTCTGTTAGAAGCCTGAGAGAAGGGCTGGATTTAAAGGACCCAGAGGTGGGGCTGAAGACCCTGATGAGGGCAGATAGTTTGGTGAACTCTTTGCTAGCCCGGAAGGGGATCATTTTGATGGTGTGACTTGGCTGGAGAGCTGAGTCACTGAAGACCTGACTAGTGAGGTCAGCAACCTACTGGGGGTGCTAGAAGTGGGGAAAAGATTGTAATACCAAAAGAGTGCTAGAAGGGGCTCAGGAGATGAATGCCCCCCTGTTACAGTGCCCAAGAAGTGATCAGCTACAAACATGTCTTTACCCCCTTCTCCCATCCCACACCTCTGCATGGATGCAACAATTTTACAGTGGGAATTGTGCATGTTTTCTTGGACCGTAATCCTTTGCTTTTCTCTCTTCCCCCGCACCCCCCCCCCCCCCAGCTCTAACGGGCCAGCAGTAACATCTGTTAGTGTTAAGATACAATACAACGATTCTTCTGAGACTGAAGCCCTGTAGCATATTGGCTACTCAGTAGCAAGGAGATAGGCTTTTCTGTCTACATGATCTATAACATTGTACTGCTAATTCAAGAAGAGTGAATTATTTTTAGATGTTCCCAAATGATTCAAAATATAGAAGCAGTTGTATAACAGATGTATAGCTGAAACCAAGCATTTAGATTATCTGACTGCTAAAAACCAGGAATAAATGTAATCTAATTCTTGTTTATCTGAAGAAAGTAGGGTTCGTTAGCCTCCCCCAAGCTTATGTAAATTTTGTCCTTACTTGTAAAATCTTCACTTTCATGAGCTTTGTAAAAACAGTAATGGCAGATATGAATTTTACCGTGAGAGATTTACTCTAGTGTTTGATGTAGACTGCATTGCACCTAGAGTTTTTTAAACCCCATTAGTAACTACTCTTATTAAGTGAGAGTCTAATAGTATCCTTGGATAGTCTACAATCAAACCAAGAACAGCACCGCTTTCATATTGTAGGTCTGATGAATGAATATACATAAAAATTGTTAGCTCTCTCAGAACCATGGTCTTGAGATTTTAATATTATATTCCCCAACCCTTATTGATTGTCATTACTTAAAATTCCAAAGCTCTTCTCATGACGTTTCAGGAACATTGGTAATATCGCTATAACATGAGCTTATGAAAAGTTTTGCATTCAAGTTAAAAATTGGTTACCCTTAAACTTGCAAATTGACTGAGACAATGAAATAGCCTTAATGTTTGCAGCATTCGGGATATTTTCTGTACCAATGTATTAGGAGCACTGCAAATGTTAAGATAAGTTTTTTAGTTATCTTACACAAAATTGGTAATTTTTAAAATGTGACCAGTTCTTAAAGTGTAACATGCTTACAAAGATCAGGGGTAAAATCCTGGTTCCATTGAAATCAATGGCAAAACTCCCAATGATCTGGACACAGTGACAAATGAGGACCGACATAGCGAAGAATTTTAAGCGACAGGCTACAACTTTGTTCAACATAGAGGAGTCACGCTACCCACCCTGTCACCTACCAGGCATTTTACGTGTTTCCAGTGTGAGGATTACAGGGCTCCTACCCTATAACTCAGAGTAGACTCTCCTCAGTCTACCCCTATGACTCAGCTTGCTCTTCTGAATCCTTTCCCATTCCTCACCCTCTGTGAGTGGCCAGGGGTCAGTGGGGGAGAGGTATAAAAGTACAGGGGAGGACTTTGGCCTGCAAAGGCTGTAAGGTCTCCCCTGACCCATAGGCACAAGGCCCATCAGCAAAATCCCAGGTCTTTTATTTGTGGGAACCCTCCCCTTTAACTGCACTGGAAACTGGCCGCAAGTTGCGACAAAATTAACATTCCTTCCAAGTACTACTACTTATTACTAAATCCCATTCCTATTTAACCTAACTGTGTCTCTAGGATGCTGTGAGGAAGGTGAAAAAAACCCACCTGGTATATGCCAATTTGGCTGCAAAGGAAAGAAGAAATTCCTTCTTGACCCCCAAAACAGCTGATAGGTCAGATGCACAGTATCTGCAAAACACAGCTTTGTTACTACAGTTAATGGGAGGGGGTGGGGTTGCTGGCCCTGGCTAGGGTTTAAATTAATGAAATGGGCGAGTGAGGGACCAATCATTTCCCCTATTCCTCTGGCTGGCCAATGGGAGGATGGAGCGTCTAAAAGGGGAGGGGCCACCCTGGCTTCCCCACAGTGTGTCCTATGCTTCCCCCTTTTACTGAGGCTGTACCAATCGCTGCCAATTCCAGGAGGTTTCCCTCTCACTGTGGTGGGTGGTGGCACTGAGTTCAATGGAGCCAGAAATTCACCCCAGCTGGCAAAAGTCCCACCCTCTTCCAACAGTATTTTGGTTTTTTAGCAATATTTGGGATATTTATATTTTTAAAACCCAATCACAATAAGTATATTTTATAACAATGGAAACCTTAGTGTCGTGGAGTAAGGAGTGTCCTCTTGTGCGTCACATTAAACTTGTGAAGAAACCAGAAGAAAAGTTAGGTGATGGGGGGATGCAGGGAGGCCATGACCCCTTTTGGTTGAGATGAGGACTGACAGCAAGTTAATAGAGATGTGGAAGTTCCTCGTCTCTGTAGGATTTGCAGGTTTACATGGTGGACCTCCTAGCCTTTTCTATGCTCGGGGCTAGAGTGTGACAGAAGAATGTGCAGGAAACACTACAAGCTAAAACCTGCAGGGTTTCCACTCCCCTATGGGGAAAGAATGAGGCTGTGACGGTTACTGTACCTGATCTTGCTGTATAATTTTAAATGCATGTATTATGCACAACCTATTGCCTACGGAAAGCTGTTTTAAGGGGGAAGAGGGGACCCAACACTATTAAATTTCATCCAAGTGGACTTCCTGCTGTAATGAACGAAAACTCATCAGGAGAAATTATAATTGGGTTTGACACCTCACACTTAGTAGCTGTAATGGCAGATGAGTTCTCAAATAGGCAATGTGATGATCTGACAGTCTATATGAGATAAACCAGTTTGAGGCCTTAGTACATTATTCATTAATTTTCTAACACACTAATCTTTACAGTACATGTCCCAATTTGTTATTGTGTCTCTTTCTCTAGCTGCAGGCTCTGTTGTTTTATATCTGAGATAAAGCCTCTTGTTTCACTAACGCTTAGCAGTAAAAACAAATGCTCCCCAGCATTTTACTCTTCTCACAATAGTCATTAGGACAGTAAGTTCATATGGCTGCTGTTTTATCTTTAATCGCTGGGTGACCAGATGAGTTGATCAGTGAAGCATTCTTAGGAAACTAGCGTTGCTGGATTCTTTTTTTTTTTTTTAATTAAAGCACAAAGAATTCATAATGCTTGCAATGAATGTTTCGAGACATGTTTCAACACAACCTATAGAATATATACGTTTTCAGGAATGGTCAAATTCCAGGCAAGTAATATTTCATTGCCTAAAGCAAGTATCTAAGTAACTGATTAGAAAGTTGTGTGTTAAGGCATTGGAAAGGATAAAGAGGCACAACATCTAAAATTCTGTGCTGAATGAATTAATGCCAAATTACAAGAAAAAGGCCATATACATAAGTCTTTAGATATTATCAGTAAAATTAGAGCAAAACCTACTTTATACATGAACGTAAATCCTTAATGTATAAAATCATATATATGAACATCCTTTTTTACTCTTTACAAATGAAATTATTTCATGTTTTCAAAATAGCTATATCATATCTGCAGACCAATGCAGACTAAAACCCAGCTTGTACGATGTAATATATTAGTTTCCCGTCACAGCTTTTCACTTGAGTGGGCTCATATTATCTTTTCATAGTATTGTATTAACCGCCAGGATATAAGGACTGTGAAGAGAGGAGTTGCTGTAGTACCTCTGTCTCATTAGATAATTATAACATGGGGGGAGGGGGAGGCGAGGTTTGCACTGATAGAAATCAACAACTTAAATGCATGTAATAGACTTTTTTTTTATTTGCCTTTACAATTTCCCAAGTTTATTCTCTTAAATTGTAAATAGTGCAAATGTTACTAGTCATCCCTCCAGGATAAGGAAGCTTTCATACCGTATTTAATTGAATTTATTTATGTTGTCAGTCAGTGAGCAAATGAACATGGCGTGTATCATGGGACAAGCTGTTCTGAAATGGAGTATTACTGAAAATGAAACATTTATAATACTTTTGTCCTAAAAGGGAAAGCAAGGAAGGTGGATAGTTTATAAGTACATTCATATTTAATCAGATGCTATAAAACCTCATTGTCATGGTAAATCATTCCTCTGTTGTTTTGTTAGCCACGTAATCACGGTAAGGCTAAAAACTGCTTATTAACCAATCTTGTAAGACCTAATAAAATGGCATTTGCAAATCCTGCAGTCATATTAGCGAATTGGCCATGGCAATATTCTGCCATAATGCAATGAGTCAGACTTCTTATTAGTGAACCTCCTCATCAAGAGCCATATTATACCTTCCAGTGTGTGTGTGTGGTTGGGGGCAGGACGACATGGGAAGGCAACAGTAAGCCATAGAAAGTCTGTCAACTGAATCTTGCAGTTTTCTTTGTATGCCCTCATTAGATGGGAGGGAGATGGGGGCCATGAAGGAAGCAAGAGGCATGTGCCTTCAAACTGAGGACCTGCAAGATAAGCTGTCCTCAGCCTGAAGTCTCTGAGCTGGCCCCCTCATACTCAGTAGACTGGCTTTGTCAGGACATGTGTTGCCACTGGTTGCCTTCCTTACAGCTGGTAGCAGTTGTGGAGGAAACTTGGCAGAGGTTTTGGTCTCTCTCTCTCCCTCTCTCTTTTAATGCTATCCATTTTATTAAATTATTGTTCAATTGTGACTTTACCAGCTACTGCCACACTAGGGGGTAGTGCCAAGGGGCATTAACCAGTGACAGTTCCCTACAGGGAAGAGAAGCTGGCAGAAGGCCTCCAGGAATGCAGGAACAGCATGTGCGAGCAGAAGCAGCAACTTCTACAGCTTTTTAAAAATGTCTGGTCCTTAGTGCTGGGTAGCAGTGGCGGCATCAAGCCAAATCCTACTGTTTTGGGGGTCCGTGATGCTGTGGAGTCCCTAATGCTACTGCTGGGGGCGGTGCTATGACTCCCCTGCAGCTTGCATTCTGGAAAACAAGCACAAAGATTCTGGTCACTTGCTGGTCAGGTGTACCAGACAGCACAAAGGCTCCCTGTGCCCTGTCCACCCATTGTGCTGAGGCTCAAAAGCAGCCCAAATCTAACCCAGGAGTGGCCAACCTGAGCCTGAGAAGGAGCCAGAATTTACCAATGTACATTACCAAAGAGCCACAGTAATACATCAGCAGCCCCCCCCATCAGCTCCCGCCCACTCCAGCCCCCAGTGCCTCCCACCCGCCAGCAGCCCTGCCAGTCTGCGCCTCCCACCTGCTGCAATCAGCTGTTTAGCATGCGCAGGAGGCTTGGAGGGTGGGGGGCAGGTGGAGCGGTGAGCGCATGGCAGGCTCTGGGGAAGGGGCAGGGGCCTTGAGGGAAGGGGTGGAGTGGGGGCGGGGCCTGGGGCAGAGCAGGGAGTTGAGCAGTGAGCGCTCCCTGGCATATTGGAAAGTTAATGTCTGTAGCTCCAGCCCCGGCGTCAGCGCCTATGCAAGGAGCTGCTTATTAACCTCTGAAGAGCCGCATGCGGCTCTGGAGCCACAGGTTGGCCACCCCGATCTATCCCTTTATTTGGGGAGGAGAAATATGCAATAAGTGTGATACAAATAGTAAGAGTGATATGCATTACAAAAACCCACTTATCTGGTGAAGTTGATCTCCATAAAGTGAACTGTTGTATCCCTTTCTCCATAGTAAGCTACAATGATATGAGACCATCAAAATGCAGTATAACCAATGGTTTTATGCCTGAGCATACTGTTGTCATTATCTGTCACAAATTCAATAGGGCCATGTCCTCCCCAGGTGTAAATCAGCATAGCTCTATTCATGTAAGATGAGATTTGTAGATTTACACCAGAAAATATGCCCCCAGCCTATTCGAGCAACCTGGTAGTGTTTTAGGAGTGTCTGTTTGTGTCTTTAATGTAGGGGAGCTAGTGGTAGGACATTCCCCAGGAAGGCCCCTAGGTTCGGAAGTTCACTGCCTTTCTTAGTCTGTTAGGCCCAGCTCTTTTTCTCAGGTATTTTAGGGAAGAGGCTGCAGGCTGGGTTAATAGATTTTTATGGTTATGTTTGTTGATAACCAGTTGCAGTTATAATACAAGGAGAGACTGATCTAGTGTATTTTTGGTCCATTTTTCTATTTGTTTTAGTAGAGTTTTCTGATTATGAGGGGCACCCAGGGCCTGGTACAGGCACTTACTACTATTATTTTATAAACCCAAATAAATAATGCACTGTTGTGTGCTTCTTAAAAACTGTATCACTCAATACCAAGCATTGCAAAAGAATACATGCAAATATATTACTGTTCTTTTCTAACTTGGGAGACCAATCATATTCCAACTGAAGTCAATGGCAAATTCCTGTTGTCTTCAATGAGCATGTTTGGGCTAATGTTCTTTAGCAGGATGCTATGTACAGCAAGGTGCTTTATATAGTAGTAATACCTAGAGACCTGTACTGAGTTGGAGGCCCCATTGCAGTGAGGCACCATACAGTGAGTGACAGTCCCTGCCCCAAAGAGCTTTTAGGCTAAACAGAAAAGACCAATAAAGTATGGAAAGGAAAACAGAGGTGGCGTGACTCAGGTGGCCTAAAGTCACACAGTATCGCAGCTGGGAATAGAACTAAGAAGTCTTGAGTTCCAATCCTATGCCCTGTCCACTAGACCATGGGGCTTCGAAAGTAGCTGTCCTTTCTTGGGAAGTAATACAGATTTCCTGTCTCTTGTGATAAAGTTCTTCCTCTGCTTTGGTGGGTCCTCTGCTTATTGGCAGATTTGCTCGCCTCAGAGATTCACGGCAGCCCTCAGTTTGGTCACTTTTGCTTGTGGCTAGGGTGACCAGACAGCAAGTGTGAAAAATCGGGACGGGGTGGGGGGTAATAGGAGCCTTTGTAAGAAAAAGCCCCAAATATTGGGATTGTCCCTATAAAATTGGGACATCTGGTCACCTCACTTGTGGCTTAAACCTGCCGTTCACTCAGCTAACCTCATCATTGGCCAGCATGGGGAAGAGGAAGGAGAACAATCCCTACAGATATCCTGATCTGCTCATGTAGGTTATTTCCCTGGATCGGGGCCTCTTGGGCCACTACACATGCCTCTCGCTGGTGTCAAGGTTTCAAGAGGTTAATGTGATAAATCTGTTCTTGTTTCCGGCATCCTGGCTGCCACACCTTGTAGGTTGCTTCCCCCATGGGTTCAGCCACCTTATAGGACCCCTGCCATTGGGCCAAAAGTTTGCTTTCTGCCGCGGGTATCAACACCATCACCCTATCCCCCTGGTTGGAACTGTCGGACTTTGGCCTTGCGATTGTAATGGGCTCGCTGGGCCTCCTGCATCTTTTCCAAATGTTCCCGTACAATAGGGGTGACCCGGGCTATCCGGTCTCGCATCTGCAATACATGTTCAATTATATTTCTCCCCTCATTGGGTTCCTCTTCCCAGATCTCTTTGGTGATATCTAGTATGCCACGGGGGTGGCGCCCTTATAATAACTCAAAGGGGGAAAAGCCAGTTGAGGCCTGAGGTACCTCCCGGATGGCAAACGTAAGGTAAGGTAGTAGGATGTCCCAATCCTTCCTGTCCCGACTTACCACCTTCCTTATCATAGCCTTGAGGGTTCAATTAAACCTTTCTGACCAATCGGTCTGCGGATGATTGACTGAAGTTCTCAGGGTATGTGTATGGAGCAGCGTACAGAGGTCCTTCATTAGTTTCGACATAAATGGAGTTTCTTGGTCTGTTAATATCTCCTTTGGTAGCCCCACTCAGGCAAAGATCCCCACCAGCTCTTTGGCTGTCGTTTTAGAGGCCGTGTTCCACAGGCGGACGGCTTCTGGGTAGCGAGTAGCATAATCCAGAACGACAAATATGTCTTGGTGGCCCCGGGTTGTCTTCTCCAGGGGTCCCACAAGATCCATGGCTATTCGCTCGAAGGGGACCTCTAGGATGGGAAGGGGTACTAAAGGTGCCCTCAAGTGGGGACAGGGACTGTGCAGCTGACACTCTGGGCAGGATGCACAGTACCTCTGCATTTCTTCATGTACTCCGGGCCAGAAGAACAGTCACAGGACACGTGCCAGGGTCTTCTCTACCCCCAAATGCCTCCCAAAAAGATGACTATGGGCAAGACTTAACACAACGTTCTGTGTTTTTGAGGTACTAGGATCTGCTGTACCTTCTGCCCCTGTACTGGTGCAACCCAGTATAAGAGATCCTTCTTCATTATGAAGTAGGGTCTTGGTCCCTGGGTTTTCCCTTCCATGGGGACCCCATCTATTTCGGTCACCTCCTTCCTAATATTGTTGTACCTTTGAGTCTTTAGCCTGGTCCCATCCAAAATTTTCTCTCCCAGGGCTAATCTGCCTGAGATCCAGGGGACCAGTCTCTGTTGTCTCTACTGGTTCAGAGGCATTAGGGTGGGGGTCAGACTCTGGTGCTTCTCCCTCCTGGGCAGCCTCCTTTTCAGCTGCTCGGGTCCACCTACCTACGAGAGTGAACCTCTGGCTTTGGGTCAGTATTCGGGTTCCCAAGGCCTTAGCTGCTCTTCTTTCCCTTTTTGTCTTTCTACCCTGGCTGGGAGTGGAGAACAAATCTGGGGATATTTCAGAGACGACTTGGGGGTTGACAGTCTACTGTGGATGTCTCACTAACTTCAGATTTTCCCCCTTTCTCCAATCCTCTGACCAGGAGTAAGTCTCCAAACCCTGAAAAGTCCCTCCCCGTGAGCACTGGGTATGGGAGTTTAGGGACTACCTCTGCTGCTACCTCAGTAGTGTTCTCCTGGATTTCAGTTTTTACCGGGATGGTGGGATAGTAACTAACTGTCCCATGGATGCATGTCATCCCTGTGCGCTTTGCCTGGAGCCACTGACTATGCTTCACAAGCTTCCCTGAAATAAGCATGATAGCATTCCCCGAATCAACCAGTCCCGTGGTTTGTGCCCCATTTCGTTTTACTAGTCTGGTGTACATATGCGGGGTTAGTGCGATGCCCACCAGGTGAATTAGGGAGCATGGGTCTGCCCAGTTCCCCAGGTTACATTGCATAGGCTCCTCGGCATTTGGACACTGTGCAGCTATGCGTCCCCACTCCCCGCAGGTGTAACATCTGCATGGGGCCCTAGGCGTTCCCCGGTCTCTTGGTTTGGGCAGTCTAATGACACTATCCTCTTCCCCCTCAGTGCTCCAACTCTTTGTGGCCTCTGATGGGCCTTCAGCCTCCCTCTTTTTCCACCTGGACCCTCCTGGGGCCCAGTCGCCCAAGCTCTGGGGCTTGGTGCTGCTAGTTTAACCTGGGGTGCCTCTTCCTTAAGTGGTCAGGTCAGTTCCCTCGCCGTCCTTCGCCTTTCTACCAGAGCGACAACCTTGTCGTAGGTGGAGGATTTGATTTGGCTTACCCAGGCATGAAGGTCTGGTGGTAGTCCTCTCATGTATCGGCTGATGACCAGAACCTCTAGTATCTCTTCTGGACTCCAGGACTCAGTTCGTAACCACTTTCGTGCGAGATGGATGAGGTCATATAATTGGGACCACGGGGGTTTGTTTTCCTGGTACCTCCACTCATGATATCGCTGAGCCCACACTGCGGTTGTTACCCCAGATCTGGCCGGGATCTCTGCTTTCAGCTGGGGTAGTCTGCCACAGCCTCTTCAGACAGACCATAGTAGACTTTCTGGGACTCCCCCACACAGGAATGGGGCAAAGATGCCGGACCACTGATCTTGAGGCCAAGCCTTCCATAGGGCTGTCCTCTCAAAGGCCAGGAGATATGCCTCTACATCATCCTCCCGCATCATTTTCTGCAGGCAATTGCTGGCCCATATGATCCACATCCCATCATGGCTCTGGTTCAGCTCTGTAAGGCCTTTACCTGGTCTACCAGTTCTTGCAACACAGCATGGTCTTGAGCGGCCTGGTCCATCAACAGGCGATTGGTCTCCTACTACAGCCGCACTACCTCCTGTTGGGCGGCTGCCTGGACATGGGTAGCTGCCTGCTGGGCAGCCATAGCTTGTATCAGTGCCTGCACTATGTCATCCATTGTGGTGAAAAAAATTAAACCCTTTTTTTTTTTTTTATAACAACACCCTCCTTCTTCCACCGCTCTGTGAACACCAAATCCCACTCTTGACACGAGTTCTGACAAAGTTCCTCCTCTGCTTTGATGGGTCCTGCACTTATTGGCGGATTCGCTCACCTCAGAGATTCATGGCAGCCCTCAGTTTGGTCATTTTTGCTTGTGTCTCAAACCTACTGTTTACTCAGCTAATCTCATCACTGGCCAGTATGGGGAAAAGGAAGGAGAACAATCCCCGCAGTCTCTGCTGATCCACCTAGTGGGTTGGGGGACAGGCCAAGGACCTTCCCCTCGGGTGGGACCCACAGTCCAGGTCAACTACTCTTGTATCCAATGGCAAGAGGGGGAATCCAGACCCGCCGTCTACTCCAGGTCCTAGCCCAGGTGCCATGATTAGCTTGCCTGTCTTAATGGATTCTAGCAGCTTCTTAATTGGCTCCAGGTGTCCTAATTAGCCTGCTTGCCTTAATTGGTTCCAGCAAGTTCCTGATTGTTCTGGAACTGCCCCTGTTACCTTACCCAGGGGAAAGGGACATGCTTAATCTGGGACTAATATATCTCCCTTCGATCACTCTCCTGTAGCCATCTGGCCTGACCCTGTCACAATATATAAAAATGACATCTCCCCAAAGTGTCATGGAAGGATCATATGTAAACTGATGACACAGTGGTCCCAAAAATCATTGTGTGATGTATGTATGGGTTGTGCACAATGAGTTATAGATGTATGCTGAAAACATGTTCTTAAAATGTGTTTGGGGGGCAGAGCATAAAACCAGCCTGCCCTAGAGAAAGGAATGTGTATTTACCTTCTGCCCAGCTTGGTTACAAGCAGAGAACAATAAAAGTATATTTACATATAAGGTAAACACAGCCATAAAGCTAAACAAGTGTGGGAGAAGACTGTTTAACAATCATGCTGGGGGACAGAATCTTCTAATATTACTTAGAGTAATATTAGAGGAGCAAAAAAGACATTTTAGTTATCCATCACTTAGGGGACTTAAGGGGATATCATCCTTTGAGCCTATGAATGCTAGATCCTCTTGGCATGAAAGGCTTTGAGCTGCTGGAAACTTGATGCAAGTCAGAAACCTGCTTAGACAAAGATTGTAATTTGCTGAAATTAAATTCTAGTCACTTGAAAGCATGTTTTGAATTGTTTTGTTTGTAACTGTAACCCTTCTGCCTGTCAGAGATGGCAGCAACAAGGGCCGAGTTCAGTATCTAGGGGTTCCATTCCAATAATACAATGCAAAACCGGCTTGAGCCCCCACCCAGTGACCTGGGACAAATATATACCACCCCTGCTGGGTGCCTCCAAGAGGCAATACTTCCCCTCTCGCAAGCACATAGTCTGAGTGTAACAAAAAGCCTTTTAATAACAGAGAGAAACAATATGGCTTTATGTTGGGGAAACACCACGAACAGGATTCATAACACAACCCATGAGCAAAAAACCCACCCCAAGCAAATTGGGCATGTCCTTTCCCTTTAGTTCTTGAGTCCAGCAACCCAAAATCACCCAAAGACCCAAAATCACCCAAAGTCCCAAAAGTCCAATGACCCAAAAGTCTCTGTCCCTGGTCAGGGCAGCCCCAGAGTCCAAAAGTTTATCTGCAGAGTTTTACTCCCCTGTCTGGGTAAAAATGTGCCGAGGGGGGGAAGAGGTAAGGGGCACCTTACATGACCTGAAGCTGACTGCCCCACAGTTCCACAGGGTTCTGCTCCGCTCACCATCTCACGAATGCCTCCGCTCTGCTCCGCCGTCTCACGAACGGCTCCGCTCTCTCACGAACGGCTCCGCTCCGCTCCCCGTCCTGCAAACTGCTCTGCGCCACCAGCCACTCTGCTCGCCGTCCCGCAAACTGCTCCACCATATATTTTCAGGCTCCCCCACTACTTAACACAACACTCAGTGATTTCAGCTCTTAGTAAGTTTAGCTCTTTTGTGATTTCAGCTTGTAGTAGGGGAGCCTCAGTGCTGGTGCACCGTTAGCCCAAAGTGAATTCAGCTCAGCAGCCTGTAACTAGATTCCTAATGGAATCAAAATTAGCTCTGATATTCCACAGTGGAGAGAGGAGGAAGTACAATTAGCATGTAAGTCCCTCTCCAGGGGGCCCATGCCACCAAGTATTAATACTTGTCCCCAGCCTCTCTCAGTTCAGAGTTTTGGAACCCATGTCCCTTGCCTAGAGAGTGCTCCTTAGTTGATGGCGAGTCCCTCCATCATAACAAAAGGCCAAGTGCAGTTCCACTGTCCTTGATTCCCATAATCAGGGTAATAATTTATTCTTCCTGCCCCAATAACAGAGACACTGGGGATCCCACAGCAGCCAAAGTGACCACTTGGGCAGCTATGGCCTCATTCTAGGCGGGGTGGGTGTGCCTATGCAAATGAGATCAGCCCCTGAAGTTCTTTTCCACAACTTGCCACACCTCACCACCAGATGTCAGGGTGGAGCTCATCCTGACTCTGCTTACATCCTCCCCCCAGCCGAGAATTTGTCGTCCTGACAAATCACACTCCCTTTATACCAATTCATTGGTTTCCTCCAAAGGACCTCAGGAAGCCCACTTTAGCTTCCACAAGCCTGTGTGCTAAATGTACTGGCTCCTCACTAGTCACCCCAGGTGCATCATAAGTTAACCGTTTTACTGGTCTTATCACCCTGTCTCGTCTATTGAGAATCTCTGTTGCCGTGGTAGGTGGGACGGATGGAGTGACGGATGGAGAGGTTTCCTTCGAGGGTCCTTCGGCTACTGGCGTAGGCCCCTGCACTTCTAGTTCTAACACTGGAGGGTCCAAGGTGCCTAGGACATCCTCTACCTGTGTGTCTCCACTGTCCAATAACCTGTGTGTGTCATCACACGGGGGTCCCATCAGCGGCACAGGGGTGTCAGAAATGGGCCTAAATAATTCCACCATGGGGTTTAGGGCGGAAGAGAGGGAACTCTCGTTTGGTTCAGCTGATCGAGACTGAAATCTTGTCTCCATTCCAGGATATACCAGGGTTGTGTCTTCCTCCTCAGACTCGCTCTCGGATGTGCTGCATGGGGGTAGGTTAGCTGCAGGGGGCCGGCTGTCCATGTTGGATGGTGGCTTTGGTTTAGCACCTTTATCCGGCCCAGTTGCCCTGTTATAGCCCATCTCATAAGGGGTACTTACTAAATCCCCCACAGGGAGCAAAAGGTTTCTATGCACTGTCTTTATTTGCCCTGGACCCTCTTCAGGTTTGATCTTGTAGACCGGCAGGTCTCCCAGCTTTTCCATCACCAAGTAAGGTATTGCCTTCCATCTGTCAGCTATCTTGTGTTTGCCAGCAATACCCAAATTTCGCAGCAGGACTCTGTCCCCCGGCTGGAGCTCCTGTGAATGCACTCTAGCATCATATCGATGTTTGTTGCGGTCTGCGTTCTTCCAAGCCGCAGCGGTAGCTAAGTGATAAGCATCCCGCAGCTTTTCTCTTAGTCGGGATACATATTGCTGATGAGTTTCAAAGCTATCTCCATCCTCTGATACACCAAAGCACAAGTCTATGGGTAATCTTGGTTCTCTCCCAAACATCAAGAGATATGGGGTGACTCCCGTAGCATCGTTCTTTGTGGCATTGTAGGCATGCACCAGAAATGTGATATGCTGGCTCCAGGTTGCCTTCTGCTCTGGTCGCAAAGTTCCCAACATATCTAGTAGGGTTCGGTTGAACCTCTCTGGCTGAGGATCACCTTGGAGGTGATAAGGCGTTGTCCTAGACTTTTTAATTCCTGCTATCTTCAGCACCTCCTTCAGAAGGTGACTCTCAAAATCCCGCCCCTGATCAGAGTGTATCCGAGCTGGGAATCCATAGACTGAGAAATATTTGTCCCACAATACTCAAGCGACGGTGGTGGCCCTCTGATCACGTGTGGGATATGCCTGTGCATACCATGTAAAATGGTCAGTCACTACTAGAATGTTCCCAACATTCCTCTTGTCTACCTCTACAGACAAGAAATCAATGCATACCAATTCCAAAGGTTTGGTGCTGGTGATGTTCTTGAGATACGCAGCCCTCGTGGGCAGAGTTTTCCTTTGAACACATCGAGCGCAAGTATTACATTTCCTGCGAACATCTTCAGCCATTTGGGGCCAATAGAACCTACTACGAATAAGTTCCAGGGTCCTCCCCATCCCTAAATGTCCAAAGTCATCATGCAGGACCCTCATGGCCAGGGCTCTGTACTCTTTTGGCAGCACTAGTTGTGCTCGTTGCTTTTGTAAAGGGTCGGTGGTCATTCGGTGTAGCACTCCCTGAATCAGTTTTAGTTTGGTCCATTCTCTCAATAGTAGTTTACCCTCCGGGTTAGGTGGGACAACGGCAGCTGGACTTCACCCCTCCCTTTTGGCAAGTAGTGTATCACGAATGTCAATATCTTGCCGCTGGGCTTCTTGCCAGTCAGCTGCATTGAGCATGGGCAAGGGAGATTGGTCTAATGCAATATAGTTCACTGAAGCAGAAGGCATGCATTCAGGGGGCAGGCCCAAAGCTTCTGCAACACATCCCTGAAGGCTCTCACGGGCCTCTGGCTCTCGGCAACTCACACTGCAAATAGCTCTCACTCCATCCGTGGGTATCACAGCAACTTCTGGTGCCTGCGGATGCCTAGACAAGGCATCTGCATCTACATTGTTTCTCCCTGATCGGTATTGAATGCTGAACTCATAGCTAGCCAAGGCGGCCACCCATCTCTGCCCTGTAGCATCCAGCTTAGCACTTGTTAACACATAAGTCAGTGGATTGTTGTCTGTCCACACCTGGAACTGAGAACCATACAGGTAGTCTCGAAATTTCTCAGTGATGGCCCATTTCAAGGCCAAGAATTCCAGCTTGTGGGTGGGATAGCGAGTTTCACTATCAGACAGTCCTCGGCTGGCAAAGGCTACAGGTTTACGTTTGCCTTCCACTTCCTGGTACAGGACTGCTCCCAGACCCTCCAAACTGGCATCAGTATGCAGGATAAATGGTTTGCTTGGGTCAGCAAAAACTAGGACTGGAGCATGAGTTAGGCAAGTAATGATTTCTCGAAAAGCCCTTTCACATCTCTCATCCCACCGCGGCCCAAATGGTTCGAAGGGGCCATAGTATCTCTGCACAGGAGGCTTTGAGGACCTCCCCTTATTCTTGGTCTTAGATTTGTTCTTGCTGGACTGGTGTCCCCTGGTAAGATCATTCAGAGGCTTTACAATCGTAGCATAGTTTTTCACAAATCTGCGGTAGTAGCCACTAAATCCAAGAAAGGTCTTGAGTTCTCTGTAGTTACCTGGACATGGCCATGTAGTGAGTGCTTCTATTTTATCAGGATCAGTACTCACACCCTCTTGGGACACGATGTGACCCACATACTTCACTGAGGTTCTGCAGAACTGGCATTTGTCAATTGAAAGCTTCAGACCATAATCCTCCAACCTACCAAGCACTTTAAGAAGTCTTTCTTCATGCTTCTCTAAGGTTCTTCCAAACACAATCAGGTCATCCAATAAACTAACACTTGCAATAAATTCATGTCTCCCACAACTTTCTCCATGAGACGTTTAAAGGTGGCAGGTGCTCCAGAAATCCCTTGGGGCATGCATTCGGACTGATAAAACCCTAATGGGCAGATGAAGGCTGTCTTCTCCTTATTTTCTTCTCCCAGAGGGATCTGGTAGTATCCACCTTGAAGATCCAACACAGAGAACCACTGGCTTCCCAGTAAACAGTCTAAGGCCTCTTGGACTCGAGGCATAGTGTACTGGTCAATCACAGTACGGCTGTTTAGGGTGCGGTAGTCAATACACATCCGGATTTTCCCGTTCTTTTTACGGACTACCACAATGGGTGAGGCGTATGGGCTGCGGGACTCTGTAATGATGCCATTCGCAGCCAGCTCCTGAAGATGATGTCGCACATCTTCCATCTCAGAGAGAGCAATCTTCCTAGATCTCTCCCTGAAAGGTCGAGAGTCATGTAGTCTGATATTGTGCTCTACTCCTTTTGCACATCCCACTCATGCAGTGAGAACACCTTGGATCTTTCACAAAGTTTCTTCCTCAGGCCATCTTTCCACTCCTCGGACACTGGTGAATCTCCAAAGTCAAACTTTGCTGGGTCTATTGTCGGAACTTGAGTTTCACACTGGGGTTTTACAACGACTCAGGCTCAAAGGGGTCTGCTATCTTTTGTCCTTGCTTCACAACAACATCACGACTCCTTTCATTAGCAATCAGTATAGTCACGCTTTCCTGGGCTTCAGCAGGTAGGGTTATGACTCCACTGGGGACCAGCACTCCTTCAGGGAGCTCTCCTCCCCTCGGTTGCTCTATCATTGCTAACGTCCCTTTACTGCCTTTCAGCCAGGTACTCATGACAAGCACTTCTTGCTCCGTCCTTGCAGGCACTACTAAGGGGGTCGTGCCCACGTACTTCAGTGCCCCAAGTGGTAGCTCAGATGTGTCCCTTTTAGCGCTCTCAATTTTCTTATAGGCTTCAGCACAAAGCGTATGGATCATCAGGGTATTCAGGTACTGGTCCCCAGCCCGCCTTCTGCAGTAATCTGCGAGTACCTTGAAGAGACTGGAGTTGGTCCCTATCAGCACAGACATATCAGAGGTCCCTTTAGGGTCAGGGCATATTAAGGCAGCTGTGTCTACCTCTTCTCTTACCCCAGCAACCTCCTCTGGGAATTCCAGGTGCACTATGACATACCCTTGGTAGGGGTGTTCATCCATGCTGAGGCCACACAGGCCAAGGCCAGTCAGTGGCTGTATAGGCAGGTGCCTAAGCATCTGTTGGTAGAATGACTGAAATATAATAGTCACTTGAGATCCAGTGTCAAGCACTGCTTTACACTCCACCCCTTCAATCCTCACCATGACCTCTGCTCGAGGCCCTATCAGTCCTGCGGGGATCCCAGCTGGACAGTCTTTTCTGGGGGAATCTTCAAATCCTGCAGGCCTGGGGGGTCCCCGTCCCCAGACCCTCTGGCAGCTACTGGATCTCTCCCAACTGATCCTCAGCTTTCCATACACTAAGGAGGGGTTTTCTTCATTACGGCACTTGGCAGCACTGTGTCCAGCCTGACCACATCGGTAGCAGAAGAATTGACCTTTCCCCCTTCGCCTGGGTGGGATGGTGGCTCTAAGTGCGGGCTTCTCAATCGCCAAAGTTTGAGGCTCCTTATTCCTGGAAGTCTTAACTCGGTTAATGGTGCTTTGCAGCTCAGCTATCCGTTCCATCAGGACCTGCATTTGTTGAGCAAGTTCCTCTCTGGTGCTCACCATCAGTACACTGCCTTTCTTCCTCCTCTCTGACCTCTTTTATCAGCTGGGAGTAACTTGGGGGATGTTCCTGTCGTTCTCTTACCTGGAGATGAAGTAGAATCGGGTTCTGATAGTGAATTCCTCTTACAATTTGAGCCAGTGTGGTCTGATCCATCTGCTCAGCAGTCACTGCTCCCCTCATGACAGCCCTCTGAAGCAGTCTCTCCAGTCTCTGTATGTAGGCTGAAGCCTTCTCGCCCTTTTGCTGTCGGGAATTAAGGAACTTACAGTAGCTGTCTTCAGGGCCCTCTACGCTCCCAAAGGTGCATTCAAGGGCCTCTAGGCAGTCCTTCACACTGACCCCAGGGTCAATGAGCTTCAGGGTGCAAATCACATCTAATGCTGGGCCACCAAGGCTCTCTATGAGGTATCTTCGCTTTTCTGCATCTGGTACGGCCCACTCTTGCAGCATTTCAGTGGTATGCTCCAACCAGGGTTCAAACTCCTCCTCCCCCGCAAATAGCCTTAACTTATGACAAGAGTTTGATGCAGCATGGGACAGCACAACCTTTTCCAATGTTTGCCCCAGAGCTTTTGTCCAATCATTGGCTGAGGCTGCAGCCTCTGAGCTAGAAGCTGCTGAGCCAGGGCCCAACAAACCTGACATATTAGCCATTATACAAACAGTAATTTCCTCAAAATATAAGCACAAACAAACAAAATATAAATTGTTTTCCAATGTAGTGGATCACTCAACAGGTGCTTGTGAGGGGTACTGACCCAGGGATCCCGGACGAGCCCTCCAAAATGTAACCCTTCTGCCTGTCAGAGTTGGCAGCAACAAGGGCCGGGTTCAGTATCTAGGAGTTCCATTCCAATAACATAATGCAAAACCGACTCGAGCCCCCACCCAGTGACCTGGGACAAATATATACCACCCCCTCTGGGCGCCTCCAAGAGACAATACTTCCCCTCTCGCAAGCACATAGTCTGAGTGTAACAAAAAGCCTTTTTTAATAACAGAGAGAAACAATGTGGCATTATGTTGGGGAAACACGAATGGCTCCGCTCCGCACCGCACCGGTCCGCTCCGCTCCGCTCCGCTCACTGTCCCGCAAACTGCTCTGCTCCACCAGCCGCTCTGCTCGCTGTCCCGCAAACTGCTCCACCATATATTTTCAGGCTCCCCCACTACTTAACACAACACTCAGTGATTTCAGCTCTTAGTAAGTTTTTAGCTCTTTTGTGATTTCAGCTTGTAGTAGGGGAGCCTCAGTGCTGGTGCACCGTTAGCCCAAAGTGAATTCAGCTCAGCAGCCTGTAACTAGACTCCTAATGGAATCAAAATTAGCTCTGATATTCCACAGTGGAGAGAGGAGGAAGTACAATTAGCATGTAAGGCCCTTACCAGGAGGCCCATGCCACCAAGTATTAATACTTGTCCCCAGCCTCTCTCAGTTCACAGAGTTTTGGAACCCATGTCCCTTGCCTAGCGAGTGCTACTTAGTTGATGGCGAGTCCCTCCATCATAACAAAAGGCCAAGTGCAGTTCCACTGTCCTTGATTCCCATAATCAGGGTAATAATTTATTCTTCCTGCCCCAATAACAGAGACACTGGGGATCCCACAGCAGCCAAAGTGACCATTTGGGGAGCTATGGCCCTATTCTAGGCGGGGTGGGTGTGCCTATGCAAATGAGATCAGCCCCTGAAGTTCTTTTCCACAACTTGCCACACCTCACCACCAGATGTCAGGGTGGACCTCATCCTGACTCTGCTTACTTAACCATACTTGTCTCATTGATTCCTGCTTAGTATCACTTAGATATGTGTTCTTTATTAATAAATTTATTCTTCTTTTATTACAAAACCATCTTAGTAGTGTGTATTAACGGTGGAGGGTGAGTCCTCAGCTAACTTAACAGGCTGGTGTGTCCAGTGCTTCTTTGAAGGCAGTGAACTTAACTTTTATGAGTGTCCAGTGAGAGGGACTGAATGCTCCAGGGAAATGTCTCTGGAGAGCTCAGGAATTGGGATTCAGTGATTGCTGCCTGCAAGGCCAGGTTTGAACTGGCAAAATCCTGAGGAGTTTACTGAGCAAAATGTCACAGTATAACAGCAGTATCAATTGCATGAACATGCTTCCCCTTATGATTCCCCATCAGCACCAATTACTTTGCACTGTAACATTCCACCTTCCTCCTACCCCATCCCTAAGGTTATAAACCAACTGCTATGTTTGTCATAAACATTTGTGAGACATACAGTAGTTTTGGCATTGACAGAGAACTTTATGTGGAGAGAAGTCCTCATGTGATTTCCTTGTCACTTCCACACACGGGTACAAAATGGGGACCAGGCTGCCATGTAAGTGTCCTTCATGTCTCTAAAGAATAGAGTGCCTCACTCACTTTTTAATTATTTAATACATCTTTTCTTTCTCATAAATATTCTCACAGGGCCCACAGATAATAGGAATAAGGCAATATCTCAGGACAAAAAAATCCCTACCATATTTTGTTGCTTCAAACAAGGAGAATTTCATAACAAAAATGTAAATAAAGCAAAAAACCAAAAGGTTTTGAAGGTTAAATAGTAAAAATATAATGCAATATTTTAAACATAATGTAAACTTTTAAAAATAATTTTTCTATAGGTTATATTATTAGTACACTGATCCTGCAGACTGTTGACTTAATCAGGAGTTTGGCCTTCCTTAGGAATGGCTCTTAAAATTGTAGATGCAAAACTATCACACCACCTGCTAAACTATGATTCATTTTCCTTCATGTGACATTGCTATAAATAATAATCTCTAGTTGTTTTAATTTCTTTGTATAGGGAGGTTATATAGATTGGTTGAAATGTTATTTTTATTATGAATTTTGTGTCCTATCCTTTGATCAGCCTCTTGCCCTTTGTGTAAGTGCTATTAATAGTAGTCAAGTAGATTAAAAATGTTCAGGGACTCTACCATTTTCGTTAGAATATTATGTGTGAAACTTTCTCTGAATGATATCGCAAAATATATAAGTAGTTCAGATCCTATTTAACCGCATGTACAACAGTTGCAGCATTTCAATACCCTTCGAGACTGGCAGCTATTAAAAGAAATGTTATAGAGAAGTTTACCCTCAACATCAAGCATCTGCAAGCAACACAGAAGTTAGAGTCATGATCCAGTCATCCTTGAGCACCTTTGACTTGATCCTGCACCACTAACATTAAGCGGATTTTTTTCATTCACTTAAATGTGAACAAGTTCAGGCTCTTAAAACTCTTTGATGGGAGTTTTGAGTGCTCATGTAAAGCCAGATCTGACCCTAAATGCAAGCCTCCCACACAATATGTGCCCATTATATGATGGTTGTTTAAGAATGTAAACAGAGATGTCATGCAAATAGGATATTTCAAATATCAGTGCCCCTATAACCCACAGTAGAAGGAGATGCAAGTAGATGGAGAACAACTGCAAGATGCACAGAGAGCAGATGGCGCTTGGGAAACCAATTCAAAGGACCACTGTATTTAACTATTTACTTGGGACAGCATCTCCAAGGCTAAATGCTAATTCTTTATCACATAATATAGGTTTAGCTCAGGGGTCAGCAACCTTTGGCATGCGGCCCATCAGGATAATCTGCTGGCGGGCCGTGAGACATTGACCGTCTGCAGGCACGGTCCCCCGTAGCGAAGTGGTGCAGTCTGCAAGGACATGTTTGCCCCCGCTTCTGCAGCTCCCATTGGCTGAGAACAGTGAATCGCGCCACCTTGAGCTGTGGGGGCTGTACCTGAGGATGGCCAACGTAAACAAAATGTCTTGCGGCCCGCCAGCGGATTACCCTGATGGGCCGCATGCTGAAGGTTATCGACCCTTGGTTTATCATCACTATTAGTATAGTACAAAAAAGCCACCTTCTTCCAACACTTAAAGGACCATTCGTAGAATAAGGAAACCAGTATCATCCCTGAAGCCACTGTCTCTCCCTCTCTGCTTCACTCTAGATCTTCTGCCTAGAGCCATCCTCAGCCTCTGGTGCCTTGCTTCTAGCTGTAACTTTAAATAAATAGCACAAATATCTGTATACCTCTTGGTTCATAATATATTTTCAATAGCACATGACAAGGTAGGCAAAATGTAAAGTAACATCGGAGAGAATTGAGGGCCTGATTCTGATCCTTCCGGTGTTTTAAAAACTGCTGTAACTCCGTTGACTTCAGTGGAGTCTCTTAAATTATATCAGAATAATTGAGATCAGAACCAGGCCTGGAGTGAGATCAGCCTTCATCATTTTAGGGCTTGAACTAATGCCCAGTAAAGTCAATGGGAGTCTTTCCATTGACTTCAGTGGGCTTTGGATCAGCCCTCTAGGGAATATTTCAAAAACTTCACATTATAGGGCATGATTACAGACTTCCCATGCTCAACTGACTGTTCCAGGCCAAAGCAGAGAGGTTTCATACAGGATTTTGGGTGTGTACAATATCTATTGGCCTTTCAGGGAACCCCGGATCACATGAAATAGAATAGTTTTCATGGGTGTGGGTTCTGCAGAAACTGGCTCCATATTTGCCCAGCATATTTGATTCAGCACTTGGAGCATATGGGAGTTATGCAAGCATATCAAAGGGCACAATGTGGGAGAGCAGGTGACCTACAAAGCTCTTTATCTGAACGAACCCAGATTCCATGTATGCAGCATCAATCTTGGAGATTAATACAGAGCCAGCAGGTTCAAGCAAATACCCCCCCTCCTCCAGTACATCACAATCCTCATTTCAGCTGAATTTTTCAAAGTTCATCCATGGTTATGCATTGAATTATGCTGCCATGGCAGGATGGGCCTTTGTCCCATTTAGACCACATTATATAATATTGCTTATAGATCATGGCTCCCTGAGTAGCAGGGCTGTTGGCTGAGGTCTGCCAGGCAAGCTTACTGTGGAATGGCATCAAAGACTTCTTTGCACATGCTCTGTGGGGGCTCCTCTGATATCAGTTTCGAGTTCCATATGGCAAATGGGACTGGAGTAACCATAGTATCAATTAATCAGCCTTTCCTGTGATTGCCAGCAAATGTAAATTTGGCTGGTGGAATCAGATTCCCAATGGCAGTGCAGGCAATGAGACATGTACAGCTTTTGCAGGTTGCAGCTCAAATCATTGCAAAAACACAGAGTCCTAAATTGCTTTCCAGCACTGTTCTGTGCTCCAAAATGTCTTTCGAAGTCTTCTGGGCTCTGTTTTTTTGTATTATCTTTGTTATTCTGACGGGCAGTAATTTATATTTGTCATGACTACTCTTCATTTGGCTGGTAGCAACCTTGTTTTCTTTTTCTTTTAGCTGAGGAGAAGTCCAGGATTTTGAATAATTAAACCAGATGAATAGTTGATCTTGGTGATGCAGCACATAACACTGAAACCTCTTATGTAAAACCCATGTGTTTTTACCTCTGCTGTCTAATGGGCTTGAATGAGATTTAAAAAAAAAAAGTTGACATGAAAAATTAAAGATGATGATCATAATAGACATTATTACCCTGTTTGCTACATGCCGCTAATTTAGGGAGATTTAGATTTCTCCTGGGGAACTGCTTGATGTATATTTGTTTTCAATTAAATTTGCATATGTTGCTTTAAACTTGATTTTATCCCTATATTTGCTTTTGCTGAGGGGAAAAAAATAAATGTATCATGTCCCCCCTTTATTACAACAGGAGCCTAAGATTGTGGGCATTACAAAGAGGTGGTGAAGCTGGATCATTACTCATAAGCTTTTATGTAATGGGAAGCTAAAATTCATTAGCTTTATGTCAGAGTGACTGCTGAGAGACTACATGTTGTGAAGGAGTGCAAGTGTGTAAATAATAATGAAAGTCATTAGTGCCATTCAGTATGTAAGGATGTCATAAATGTAATTGGAGCAGTAAAGTGAAATCCGTGATGACAAACATCAACACGACAAAAAGAGTGAAAATGCGGTTATCTTTAGTTTGACAGATTATGCCAGCTTCCTGGGGGAGGCCCAGATGGCGTACAGGAACACGTTATGAACAGTGATATTTTAATATTTTCATTATATGGTATTTGGGAATACAATGTCACAAACACACAAGGAGGTTTTGCATTTTGTGAACCTATAGGGCCTTGCAGAATACAGAGTTTACTACTGACTGACTGAAACAATAGATAGGAAAAGTTCTCGCACGGCTTAGAGATTTTGTTTTTGATGTTGTGATAACTGTGAGGCACAATGCAGCATGATGTTATGAGGTTGTTAAGTTTCCTGTCTTTCTAGATATGCAGTTTGAATGTTTCTTTCTTTAAAAAAAGAGGGGGAGGCAGAAAAGGAAGAAAATGATTTAACAATTATGAGGGAAATTATATGATGCTAAAATTGTACCGTGTTCTGCGGTTTCAAAGGAGGGACTTTCTACAGTATTGTGCATTGCAAAGGCTGTAATTTTAGGATATGAAAAAATGTAGATTACAAAACAAAGAAAAATTTAAATATGTCTACTGGTTAAGGCAAAGCGAAACAAAAAGAAGGCAGCTGGAGAAAATTTGGGGGAATTAGGGATAAGAAAATGTATTATTTTAAGGGCAGGGAATGATAAATAACTGTGCTTGGGAATGAAGTCTGAGGGTCTGACAGTACTGGAAACTAAGGAGTTCTTTTTGTGTTTTGTTTAAGGTACAGTGTCATTTGGTGTTGAACAGATCCAATTTTTAGATCAGCAATTGTTCATTCTTTGTAGTAACTCCCCTGCAATAGAGTAACAGACATGAAAGTCCCTTCCAAATGGAAGAGAAACAGTGTGAATTACTGGACTGATACCAATCAACCACGTTTTGTATTAGACCCTTTTGGCCTGAGACACGGTCCTTTTTGAGTGAGGCCAATCAGGGAGGATCTCCAGGATGCTGGCCGTAGGAGGGTTACGGTGACTGACACTAGTATGCACTGGTAATAGACTGATATTTATTTCCTGGCCCATGTCACGTGAATTGGACCATGGTTGTAACAGTTGTCACTAACCCACATCTCCTATGGAGACCAAACTATTCCCCTGTTACATGACAGAAATCAGGCTCCACTGGCCACATGTTTGATACAGTTTTATAAGTTTACCAGCACGCTCGTGCGTCACACCATTTTTTATATGGGTTAAAAAGAGTTCTACACAGTTACACAGTGGGGAATGTTCCCACTGGCTCTGGAGCTTGCTGCTACGCTTTGGGGTTGTGCATGTGGCATGACAGTCCTATGCAGGAGTAATATATTCACTATACTGCAGTATGGGTCTATCTGCCTGTTTTAGTCAGTCATCTAGTGAGGAGAAACAGAAGAAACAGTAAAGAAAGGGCTGTCGGATACCTGCTCCCTCTAGCAGCTTGTAAAGTGCTGGTATTGGAAGGCATGATGTGGCACAGTTCTTAATTCGAGGTTGCTTCAGATCTTTTGGCACATTTCTGTGCTGTTTTGCTCATAAAGTATGATGTGGTCCTGGGGGGGCAAACAATTCATCTAACATTGAGTATGCAGGAAAATGATAGGTCAGAAAAGTGCATTAGGTTCTCTACTCCCTCCATGCGCAGAGTCTTCTAATCTTCTCCAGCACAGAGTTCCTGACCTACATTTGAACTTGCTTGTGTGTTACCTGCTGCTCCTCACACTGACTACGTTAATGGGGGTGGTTGTTTTATTTATTTATTTATTTTTTTACAGAGGTAGAAACTTCATTATTTTAACTTGGATGCAATTCTCTCGTCACAGGGGCCGTGGATTTTTATATTGGCTCATGTGGAGGTTCTCTAGCAGCCTCTCCCTTATTTTGCATTATCCTTGTTTGGCTGAAACATATTTTTAATGATTTTTAAAACTCCGGTTAATCTATTATTGCTGCAGCAATAGTATTTGACTAGCTGGGATTCAGCACCCGCAGATATTACAGGCCCATCTTGAAGCCCTTTCTCAGTTTGTACTTCTGTCCTTTGCTCAGGCAAAATTCCCATTTTGACTTCAATAGAAGGGGTACCTAAGTGAGGACACAATAAAATGGAGGTTCCAATTGCCTGCTTCCTCATGTAAACCCCCAAGAAGTGGGGCCTCAACAAGAGGAGTTTTCTGAGAACCTCATTAAGGAAATGTGTCCCCAATCAGCAAGGAGGCACATTTTTTGATAAACCTATCCCAAGGCTATCCCCCAAGCCTCACTAGGATTGCCAACTTTCTACTTGCACAAAACCAAACACCCTTTCCCCACCCCCTGCCCCACCCCTCCTCCAAAGCTCCGCCTCTTCTCCAAGGCCCCGACCCCCTCGCTCTCCCCACCCTCACTCATTCGCTCATTTTCAGTAGGCTGGCTCACGGGGTTGGGGTGCAGGGGGGGTGAGGGCTCTGGCTAGGGGTGCGGGCTCTGGTGTAGGTCTGGGGATAAGGGATTTGAGGTGTAGGAGGGGGCTCTGAGACCGAGGGGTTTGGAGGGCGGGAGGGGGATCAGGGCAGGGGGTTGGGATGCGAGGGGGTTAGGGGTGCAGGCTCCAAGTGGTGCTTACCTCAAGCAGCTCCTGGAAGCAGCGGCATGTCCATTCTCCAGCTCTTACATATAGGGGCTCTGCATGCTGCCCCTGCCCGCAGGCGCTGCCCCGTGGCCAATGGGATCTGTGGAGCTGGCCCTTGGGGCAGGGCAGGGTACAGAGCTCCTACACGTAGGAGCCGGAGGGAGGACATGCCACTGCTTCCAGGAGCTGCGTGGAACCGGAGCAGTCAGGGAGCCTGCCTTAGCCTTGCTGTGCTACCGACCAGACTTTTAATGGCCCGGTCAGCGGTTCTGACCAGAACTGCCAGGGTCCCTTTTTGACTGGGCGTTCCAGTCAAAAACTGGACACTGGCTACCCTAAGCCTCATAGATCCTAGAGAACCAGCAGGAGGATAATACTAAACACTGGCTAGAGGCTGCAGGGTTTTGTTTCCGTTTTGGGTCTCTAGTGCAGCTCAGTCTACCTATTACCAGGCTGTCTCAGCTGGTGGTAGGCCCCAGAATGCCACTACAGAAGGATTCACATTGCAGTGGGATGGAGTAGGCCATAGGGAAGTAATACAGCCAGCTGACTGAACTACTCTGTCTAGGATGCTCTCCAGCAAAAACAGCTGTGAGGGATCAAACCTTGTGCATGGAAAGATTGCAAAGGGAATAATGAAGTGACATCCATCGAAAGAATATAAACCAACATTTACAATAGCCTGACACTTTTAGGCAGCACAGAAATATTTATAAAAACACGGGGCAATGAGGTAGTGGATCTTTCAATATAACAAGTAATTTGACATCTTCACTGAAAAAATATGGGGAATTCCCCTTGCCCTTGTGCATTTGGATGAAATAACTATTTATAGATATTTGCCTTGTAAGAACTACAACACCCAACACCTATTGGCATCAGGTACAGACCCACCCCCCCAATGCTAGGCTCAGGCATTAAAAGAATAAAAATGTATTTGTAAATTATAGGCCTGATCCTGCACCCCCTGAAATCAACGGGAGCAGTCTAAGCCTGTGAAAATCCTAAAGCAGCCATTTTAGAGCAAATCAAATGTTTCTGTTGGTATGAGCTAGGAGGATGACACACATGCAGGGGAAGTTTCAAAGGGGTGATTTGGATGTGCAGCAGTGAGTACTCTTGAATGCTTTGGGGTTGGGGATAAGGTAGACAGTGCCAAAGTTGGACCACAAAAGACAGGAAGAATAAGTAGAGAAGTCACCAGCAAAGACTTTTACTCAGCATTCCTCTACCCATTAGAAATCTACTAACCACTGTGTGCAAGTCACCAGCTAACTTTTCACTCGTTCGAAAGGATGGTGCCAGTCCACCCGATGGCAGGATGTAAATGGAGTGCAGGCTTCTGCCGGGAAAGGGAGGGGATGGGGTCTTCCTGGTGCACTTAAAACACTGCACCAGAAATGTGCTTATGTGAGCAGCAAGGGCTTTAATAAAGGCACCAAGGAGACAGAGAGTTTTGAGAACTTCAGCAGTTGTTGTGCAGCTCCCTCCTTACAAGTAACACTACACAGCCATGCGTAGTAGCTGATGGCAGGAAGCAGCACAGGATGGGAGGGGTATGGTGACATTTACCCATTTATAAGGGCTAGTCAGAAAAAGCACAGTTAAAGCAATGGTCAGGAAAAGTGGATTTTATTTAGAAACTGCTGTGTGCTTGTGTGTGTGTTGCCATTAAAAAGGAGAAAGGGCAGGCAGATGTGTCCCTATGCAGCCAGTGGGTGAAGGAAGGGGATAACAGGGCTCTCCCAGTTGCAATATGCAAATTTAATTGACATGGACAGCCTATTAGTATGGGTATTACGGACCTCTAATCTTAACCTATTGTGCTTAGTATATCTGGTGTCATTTCAATGAAAAGCAGAGAAGCTCAGGCTCACCCATAACATAGTTATAGACAATGTACTGGACTACACACATCTGCCTTGACAGATACAGACTGAGTATGTACAAGCAGAAATATATCTGAACCTCGTGTAGCATATAATAAAGTACAGGGCAACCCCCTTCATATCACCATGGGCAATGGGCAACTGAACAGCTTATTGGTGGAAAGCCATGGAGCAAGAGAATATCTCTTCCTCTCATAGTGATAGTCCCCTGTATACACCCACCCACATGCCACAGTGTCTCAGTAAGGGCCCCTTGCTTCCATCGAAGTGTATCATGGTCACGATGTAATGTTACGCTATTCTTCACCAAATAACCTTTTAGTTTTCATTCCACAAATGTTGTCCTTTATGGTGTAGTTCTGTTATTACTGCCGTCACTGGGCTATTTGTAGAGGATTAATAAGGATTCCTTTCTTCAGACATGCTTCTCTATCATGATTTAACAGATACACCTGTGCTGATCCACCTGCTCCCCTAGAAGGGAAACTCAGTCACTAGAATCCTCTCGTCAAGGCTCTTTTCTGCTTGTGCAGCTCAGGTATCTAGAGAGTAGGAGAATATAGTCATCCTTACAGCAGATCCACCAGCTGCTTCCAGTAGCTCACTTCACATGACTCCGAAGCACGATCTTTGCAAACGGGGCACCACTAAAGCTAGTCCTATGTTCAGTTTCCCTGATGGATCAGACACCCATTCCCTAATCTGGACGAGGCTTCTTCTTTTAAAGTCCACTCTGAACTCACTGCTGCAGTACAGTCTTCCCTTGCTGCTCCCCAGGGCAAGTCAAGAGCTGAGTGCCAATGATGTTGCTTGTGGTCCTATGGCAGGACTAGTGTCAAGTATGCTAAGGACTTTGGTAACCCTAATAGGAATGGAGCGGGTGTGGCTTCCCATATGTCTCCCTTGAACTCACTATCTAGGGGCATGATGGCTTCCATGGTGAGTCTGTGCTGCTGGGTTAATTGGGCCTCCATGAAGACTCCTTAGGTCATAGATCCTAATGAAAGGGATTGGCATCTCCTCAGCCTCTGAGAAAGAGCAAGCCTTCACCCCCTTTTTTGGCTTGAATAGAGACCACTGTAAAATGGTCAGGTGTTGTGCAGTCCCCACACTGAAATGCACATCCCAAAAGAACCACCACCACCCTCAATTCAGTGTCTCTCTTTTTTCCTAACCCCCACCCTAGACCCTTGTAGTCACTTTTCCTCTAGCCCTACTTCTGTCCCTCCGTCAGCCAGCCTGACTGACTGACTATTGGAATTTCTCTGCCTTTTGTATTCATGCCCTCCTGCATGTTTGTTTTTATAAAATCAGTTGAAGTGGGATTTCCAGGTGTGCAGAGTCCAGAGCAACCAATCAGGGACTGGTGCCTGAATTGCTTAATCTGCACCTGCTGATTAGTTCTGTCTCTAATGTAACTAAAAGTCTGAAAGCAGGTGTTTGAGCACTTTGTGGGGCTTCTAAGCACTTTTGAGAATCCCGATTGAGTAGCTAGTCCTACATCTATCCAACTCAACCCCTAGAATGCTCAGGTAACTTGAGTGCAAACTGCTGATCTGCTCTGAAAATCTCCTGTGCCCCCAAAATAATACAGTGAGCCCCCTTTTGCAGCATGCGATTGGTCATTTGCATCTGAACCAGCTTTTGAACATTTTAATGCTAAAACTCAAATTCCTACTGACTCCCTTGAGAACTATAGATGAACAGGGACTGCAGCTCCTGGCTCTGAGATGGCTCGGAAGGCAATATCCTGTGGGGTGTTGGGGCATGCTTAAAAAGATAGGCATTACTCTCTGGACTTCATAAAAAACATGTTTTTGGGAGACATAGATTTGGTACATCAACCATTTGGGATCTCAGAGAGAAACTTAAAGGGGATTTTGAATGTCAAACACAAAAAAATGATGCTTTGCTTTTAGTGGGAAAAAAAAATCTTCCTGAGCACTGTTAGTAACAGATTTTTTTTTTTTAAAGGTAGTTCATTGATGTTCCTCTCAGGAGAACTAGTCAACAGAGTAGGGGTCTGATCCTACTCCTAATGAAGTCCATAGCAAAACTCTGATTGACTTCAATGAGGATCGGATCAGAATTTAGTTTTCCTTTACATTCTCATATGTGTCTGAGCTTGAATGACTTTGCTAATTTTACATTAGGCATGGGGTGCTATTGACTGAACCTAGAATAAATATTTCAGTTCTACCAGCAATGTATTTAAAAGCAGACTATCATTTGACTATCTTTGTGCTTCAAATTTTCATTTTAAATAGGACTATAACATTTCTACCCCCCATCTGCATAAGGTAAATTTGGTACAGTGCTTAAGACATCAAAACTGAAAAACATTTTTTTTTCAAAATAAAAACTAACCCCTTTTCAGAATCTAATCTTAAAATGATCCACTTATTTACATTATAGTAACTTAATCCAAATCATCCCAGATCTCCAAACCACCATTTGCAATGTATAGTTTGCATATTACCTAGCTTTCACTGCAAAATGATTAAAGCCTGAGGAAATGCGCAACCAGTAATACAAGCTCATAATATTATATTAAAAATGACTATATGATATAATAGCACAGTGGTTCAGGGAGTACAGGTGTGAATCTCTGTGCATACACATACATAACATACTTATAAACTCATTTATGCTTTGGAAACCAAACACCTTTTCTAGATTTATAAACATCAATCTATATTGCACACAGAGCACAAGCATGACTTGCTCACTCAGTGTGAAAATATCAGGCCACATACTATGTATAGTCCTTACTCAAGCCAAAACTTCCACTGGGAGGTGGGGGTGGGGTGTGTGTGTGTGTGTAGGAACTGCACCATCTGGCCTATTTAGACCCCAGTCCTCCAAGCTAGTTGGCCTGCACAGAGCAGTTTGCAGGGTTAGAGCCTCAAGTGTGCACTACAGGCCAACTGATGTGCTAATCTTAAGGTTCTAGTGGAGATTTTATGCCTAGATATCATTTTTTAAATACTCCTGAACCCAGATTATGCAAAAGATAGCAGTGGGCATGATAGAGTTCTGAAAAGTTTGTCTTGAGTACTGCATGCCAAATTCTGCCCTGGTTACAGACAGAACTCCTGACGTATGTGAGAAAACTTGTCCTATGTGTGTTACGAGTCAGCACAGGGAGCCGCAGACTGCTGTCACACTCCTCAGAAATAGTAAATAGCTAATGATTTTTCCTTTCTATGTGCGGGGAAGATCCTAAAGGGGGAAGTAAGATACATTGATTCAGGTCTTTGAAAATGTCAGACACATACCTGACTATAAAAAGGTCTGATGGGGCTTCTCAGGACGGGGGCAGATGTGTTTGGCACCAGTCACCTTTCCCAGGTCTGGAGCTTCTAGTACAGGGGCTAATGTGCATATCAGATTTTGTGTACAACTCATATTTTTCAGAGTATTTTATTTAAATTGCTGGAGCTGGTATTTTTCTCTAGCATTTGATAAATAATGTTTACCAAATGGTAGAGAATGAACATGCAACATATGTTAGCTCTAACAGCAAACTGCCACCATCAGATATTAACCCATAGGGTTGGTTGGAACAAAGAATGCCAAGTCTGCAGCTTGTATGTACATATACACACAGAGTCCGAATGTAACATCCTTAGACTTCCATCCCCCCCATCAGAAATCACCCATATAACCTGTGGAGGTGAAGTGGCTCTTCTGCTGTTTTGAATGTCCATTATGTGTAATAACGGAGTCTGGAAACACCACCTAACTATGCTTGCTTGCTTTCTCTCGCTTCTTCCCCCTGCCCTACCCTCTCTGGCAGGCAGGCAGGCAGGCAGATGTTGCGGTGTCTGGTTAGGGGAGGAGTGATCCTTCAACATCCTAATGCGGTTTGAGTTCTCACTGCTTCACTGGATAGCCTGCTAAGAAGTAAGTGGGCCAGTAGAAGTGCCGAAACTGGCCTGCTCCATGGGATACATGAGGTGTGTCATTGTGCAGAATCAGGCCCTCTATATTTGCATGCAAGGTCATATTAGGTCTGAGAGACACTTGGTCTATAGTAAGGCAGAGCAAGCATATTAAAAGAAAAGTCAAAAGGACTGAACCTGCCCTGTATATAAAACTTAAAAGCTTACTACCCCTAGCATGAAAAAACTTCTTTGCACTGTCATGAGGAACTATTCACCCTGATAAGGATTGCTTATCACCTTTTCTAAGCTATTTTTGTTTGCTATATTTTGTAGTGTAAGAATATGTTAAATAATGAAATTTAAAGTGGAAGGAGCCATACATTAATAGGAATAAGCCACATCAGGAGGTGCATTAGTACCGTAAGCTTTTGGTGCACTTGGCTGAATGACTCTGATCACTTCAGGCATGCACCAACAGTCGGCTAACGTACACCCTGTTGTGGCGCATTGCTTGTTATATTTGTACGGTCTGCTTTTAAAAGCAGGTGTTGGCTTCCAAGGGAGAGAGATTTCAAGGGCTTCAGGATAATACTTCATAAAGAAAATATTTCGCCCCCGTGTGTAGTTGTCTTCACTTGCCTTGTAAATTAGTTCTCTTTTACATTTGTGATCATGGAGAATTGTATCTTGTGACAAAGGTTTTTGTTTTAAAGTACAGAACTAAGAGTTCATTTTAAAACTATCTGTTAGAAAAGCAATCTCTGTGTGTGCAAGTTAGATTATCTGTATTGCTCTAGACAAAAGTGAACAGCATATTTCATACTATTTTACTTGTTTATGCTGTATACTTATTTCCTGTTTGTTTTTCATATATAGGATTACTAATTACAGCTACTACCGGAGGCTTCTGTCTCCTTTCAGGTTATTGTAATATGGGGCATTGTACTATATACACGATTATTCACAGAACATGCATTTCCAGCAGTTGAATTGCTGGATCTGCTCTAAATGATCTATGGCCATTACAGCTGGGACTGTACAGTGCAGCTATAATTTTGGTGCATATTAATAACATGTAGCAAAGAGGTAAATGCCCTTTCCTCTGCTGGGGGGCAGAATGATCGGCTGGATGTATTCACCTGGGCAAACGGGGCTGCAATTGTCAAAGGGGTGATCTATTAGAAATGTTTCTCCCTGCTTTATTGCGTGCAGCAAAACTCTGAAAGAAATATGACCAAATGAGAAACTAGCTGCAGCCCTGCAGAAGTGGGGGGAGGGAGGAAAAGAGGGGATCATTCGTGTGCCCCCTTTTCAGGGGGCTTATCCGCTCCCACCCAACAACCTGCTGCAGTGTCTTTTTCCTCCACCAGTTCCGCTGATCAGTGCAGATGCTGTCAAATTTCACGGAGCACCACCACCACCACCACTAGTAATTAATCCTCCTCTCCCCAAACCTGTGCTAAACTGTCTTCCAGCCTCAAGGGGCCACTTTTTTTTTTTGGAGTGGGGTGGAGGGGCGCGGAAAGGAGATGGGGGGTGTCAGCCAAGCCCAAGAAATTGCCCGAGATTAATGAGCCTTCTCCTTATTAGTGTGTTCCTGGGCTTTGTTTGCTCGGGGCTGGGCGGGGGGGGGGGGCAGCGTGAATGGATGGCACAACCTGCAGGAAACACACACACACACACACTACACGCGCTGCAGCTCGGGCAGCGCCTCTCCCGCTCCGCGGCGTGAGGGTGAGGAAGGGAGGGGGCGACCCGGCCAATGGCAGCGGCCGCGGCGGAGTGGCTGGCAGCTGCGGCGGCCGGGGTCGAGCCAGCAGCATGAGCCCGGGCAGCGCGCGGGGAGCGGAGCGGAGCCGGCGCGAGCAGAACGCGCTGCCTCGGGTCCCAGGCGCCGCGCGCCGCAGCGTGGGCGGGGAGAGGGAGAAAGAGAGGGAGCCTCGCGGGCGGGCAGCGCAGACGGCGGGCGAGGCGGCAGAGGGGCAGCGCGCGCGCGAGCGAGCGAGCGATCAGAGCCAGAGTCGGGGCTCGAGCGAGAGGACAGGCAGCGAGAGAGGGGTTAGCGCGGGGCGGACAGACAGAGGGATACATAAAGGGCAGGGAGAGGGAGGGACAGACAGCGGCACAGCAGCGAGAGGGAGACAGAGAGGCAGCGGGAGCCAGCTGGGCGAGTCAGACAGACCCACGCGCCCAGAGAAGTAGCGTCTCCTCCCGAGTAGCAAAGGGGGCGAGGAGGAGGAGGAGCAGGAGGCAGAGACCATGTCTTTCAGGAAGACCGCCACTGTACTGTAACAGCACCGCAGCTGCAGCAACATAAACACACACGCCAAAAAAGCCCCACACCGCCCAGAAGCTGGGGGCAGATCCAGTTTGCAGGCAAGGTAAATCCAAAAAGCTGTGGACCATCCGTGTGGTGTGTGTTCTTTGTTGTTATGATGTTGTCTCCCCCACCCCACCCCTCGCATGTGTTTTCTGTCATTTTGTTGCAATCATCCGCACCCTCCCCCCAATTTTTAATTTTTGAGGCCAGCGTGGCTTAAGTGTTGGAGATTGAGGAGCAGAGAAACAGGAGCTGTGCATAGAACAAAGGTTTGTGTTTATTGCGTGCAATATGCGATGAGCTATGGTGACTTCAAGGCTCCTACTTTAAGACGAGATATTTACAACAGCATTAGATTCACATTTTAGTGGAAGAGGGGATATTGGTTCTGCAATTGCTAGACTGGTAGCTGAGTATTGCACAGGAGCACTGTAGTATTTGGGTTTTTACAAAATAAAATATGAATTTGCTATTAAAAAAGACTGTTTTAATGTATTTATTGATGGTGTATGTAGTGTTCTTCTTCTACCTTGTGTAGCGTTCACATGGAAAGCTATGGACAGATGTTTAGAAAGTTTTCCTGGTGAGGTCGGACACATTTCTGATAGCTAAATATAAAGTGGATGCTATATGCAGTGTTATTATTCAGACGATAAATGTTTCATTTGCGTTGCATAGTAAATAACAGATGGTAGATAATTTAAGGATTATATTAAAACTGGGGGGAAATACAAACGTAAAGATGATCAAAGTGGTAATAGGTGCTGCAGGAGCCTCCAGGAGCATTGCTTTTCGATAGGGCAGGTTGGGTAATAGTAGTTCTGTCCAATTTTAGTAAGTTAAAATAATTAGCCTGAGTCTGCTTTTCAGAAATTGAGTTCAACCTTATCGAGAAATTTAAAATCTGTATTTTAATAAGAAATACAGAAAGACGTAGTAATTCTAACAGCTCTTTTAGTAATCAAAGCTTTAAAAACTTACCCACTGATTTGTGAAAATTAATGAAAAAATTGGAATGATTTTTGCATTATCTTTGATAGAAGAAAAACATTTGGGACGGTTTAATACTTGAGTGTTCCTAGTGGGTAGTCATTTTGTTTGGCAAAACATGTACCATGTGCTTTGTTAGCATCATTATTTTATAAGATTGTGATCATGCAAGAAAATAATAGTCTGGAAACCATATGTTTAATGTTAAAAATTTTAGCTGTTTACCATGTTCATAAATAGTGAATGTTACCGTGCTGCTACTGTTTATTAAAATTTTGCATATTTGAATGTGTATTGTTTCAACTGCATTGTTTATAGATATAAACAAGGCATGCACTCATTCAGTGCACCCATTCTTGTGCAACTTTGTTGTTGTTGTTTATTTTACTTACTGTTTCAACCACCTGGAATATCCCTACATTTCTGGTTCATGTTTCTGTAGTGGGTCTGTTGTCCCCCCGCTCCTCAGGTGTATACATTGCCTTTTTAAAAAAAATGAATCCCAATGTTACTGTAACATGACAGTCCTGTAAACATATAGAGTGATGAAACCAAATGAGTAGATATCAACACAGTAGGTGGGTTGATTTGCCGCTGTGATGCTTCTGGCCACTGCGCTTAACTAGATGTATGAATCAATATGTATTTCTCTTACGATCCTCCAAAATTGACTCTGCAAATTTTAACCAAGTACAAACAATTAAAGTAAGTTGTTGGGGATGGGAGGGGGAAAAATTGTTAAACTGGCCTTCAACTTTTCAGTCACATAATTTAACTGCACACTAATTTTTGTTTTAACAGTCTTCATCATGGATCGAGGCAAGTTTGTGTGCACAGTTAGGCTTGCAAATTACTAATCTCACCTTGACTTTGCCTCTCAGTTCCCAACTGAGCATGGTTACCTTGAGAACTGTGGCATTAGCACTGTTAGAGCATGCTCTGCTTGGGAGTTCGGGTGTGTTCTATTTTTAATGCTATTTAATGAAGAAGCTTCTCACTCTGCAATGAAGGATGCATAATGGAAGAGCAGAGCAATGGTTGGTTATGGATACTGAAAAAGGAAAATTGCAAAGGTAAAAGCAGACAATGAGATATGGTGATTAATATTCAAATCCTTTCAATATATTTATATTAGTCTAAGGTAAATGAAAATTCAATTGTAAGAAAAGGCTGATTGATTCGATGTTTCAAATAAACGTTTTTTGGGGGGGTGTTTAAAAATAAAAAAGTACCTTAAAAGTTGTAGAAGATGTAAACGGTGGATAAAAATTGTTGCTTTATGGAACTGTTGATTAATCTGTATATTCTGACATTATACAAATATATTATCTAAAGAAAATTATGCCATTTTGATGCAGATCATTTCATGGTGAAATGTTTAATGAGAAATAACATTATTTTAAGAAATATTTTTAAATGTACCTGTTTTCTTGTGAATTTAGTGCTTACTTCTGTTTAAACATTGTACATTTTATGGCGATAGCAATCAGAAGCAGAAGTTTCTGAGTTTTTCTGTCTTTCAGTACTTAAAAGTTGTTTCAGTGAATATCGCATAGCATGTAATATTTTCAGAAAGCAAACAACTCTAAACCTGGAGTGATATATGTGAGGAAAAGAAAATACCTATAGACTTATTACAGTGAATATCATTATGCAAATGTCTTTAGATACTCTTTTAAAATGCTTTTTTTTTTTTTTTTTTACGGGGAAGAGTTTCATAAATCTTAGCCAGAAAAATATTCACTGGCTATTAGCAGCAATCCACATGTCCAGCATCGTATAAAGAGCTAGTCCTTGATTAAAGATGTCACACACAAAATAATTTTGTTCCCCTGCTACTGTCCCTACAGTATTACAAAATATTGGTCTAAGTAGTTTTTGAAAGGTCCAATCCTGCTAACATTCGTGAAGCTAACCCTTAAATCTGTGTAGTCCTGTTGATTCCCTTGGGGTTAAGAATGCAAGTAAGGGATGCTCACTTTAGCAAGGTTTTGTGAGATCAGACCCTAGGAAACAAAATGACATAGACAATATAAAGAACAGAATTAAATCAATGAGAACATTAACACAATTCTCATTGTAGGAAATAACACAAATATAGTATAAAAAAGTATCTTTGAAACTTGATCCACGCAGAGTATTGAGACACCAAATCGTGCTCACTCTAAGGATTCAAGTTATCCCGAAGATATCACTGGAACTACTTGCGTGAGTAAGGCAAGCAGCAGTTGGCCTAATAAAACACTAATATGGGGTAGCGAAAAAAAGAAAACTGAAAAGATATAAGAAGTTTTAAACTACAATACATTCTTGGTTTCCACCCAGTTAAAGGATAGTATGGTTTAATCAAGTATTTTAGCTTAGAATTATGAGTATACTCATTGAGAAAGTGATTCTAGAATTAGTGTTCCTTTTTAATCTGGAGTTCCTTGTGCACACAAAGCTCCCAGTACATAGAAGGAATGCGGGATCTTGTCCAAAGGTTGCATCAATGTCACAAATACCGGGACGAATCTTTAGTTGCTGTAAATTGGCGTAGCTCCATTGACTTCAGTAGAGCTGTGTTGATTTGCACCAGCTGATGATCTGGCCTGCCATTTATAATGTTCCAGGTTCGACTATCCAGATTCACATTGAGTAGCAGCTTACTCCATGAGTAGCACCATGGATTTCTGTGGATTAGTTGCGGAGTAAGGAACTATATAGTGTATGCAAGGTTGGCAGTACCTGGCATATAGGGAGTAGTCCCGAAATAGTGGCTTGGTACAAAGCTTGTTGAAGACAATGGGAGTCTTTTTAGCCCAATGTCTTTATTTAGATGTAAAGAGAATTTGAAACTCAAATGATCATTTAAAGGGAATGCTATGAATTTTTAAGGAATTTATTATTAAAGATTGGTCAGTTGAAAAGTAATGTAACTGCAGTACCAATCAACTTGCAAAATCTTTTTGTCCCTTTGCTCATTCATTTATTAGATGTGAAGTTTTGTTCTGTGCAGGTAGTAACTCAAGCAAGCGGGTCATTGGTTTTTCATCCTGAAGAATGAAACATATATTAAATTAAAAGGAATAAGTGCGAAGGATTGTGTAAATTCCAGCGGAAAGTGAGCGGTTCTGAAGAAGTCCTAAAATACTAGATACATACAAGCATATCTTTGCATATGGTAATGTGCACTTCTGTAGTACTTTCCATCCCAAAGCTTGCTTAATTAAGCCTTACACCATCCCTGTGATGCAGGTAAGTATGACTTTCCCCATTGTAAGGGTGGGCAAACTGAGGCACAAAGTGATTAAGCGACCTGTCCAAACTCCCATAGCTAGTTTGTGACACAGCCTGAAAAAGAACCCTGTCCCAACTCCCATTCCTGTGCTTTAATTACCAGACAATGTTTTCTGTCTTATTGCTGTTGGTTTGTTTTTCAAAGTTTTACCACTTTTGATATGCTGAAAGATGGCTTTCAGAAAGACATAGATGAAAATAAAACTACATTAAAAATCACATGTGTATAGTAGTACAATTTTATAATGAGTTTTGCTTACTTTTTTTTAAATTGTGCCTAACTGGCAAACAAGGCACCTTTGACACAAGTAATCAATGGTATGGATAACTGATAATTTTATTTTTTTATGGATAGCACATATATATTCCCATTGGTACGCAATTGGATAGTTGATAATTCCATGTTAAGAAATGTTTCTAGTAGGATACTTATTATAGGGCAGTACCGCAAACTCCACCGCAAGGTTAACTGCTTGCTAGCTGGAAAGGTCACCATTATAATGCTGCCATAATTATGGTATGTGTGTGTATGCTTTTCTAGAAAAATAAAAGACAGGTGAAGATTATGGTACTGTTTTTTATTGGGACAGTGAATAACTTACTTGTACATTCTGTTCTTGTGGAATTTGTACCAATTTGTCTATGGAGGCCCAAAATACTTAGGTATAACATTTACATACAGCTACTTGTATTTGCTTGACTTGGGTTTCCAGTTTGAATACCTCCAATTGTAGATTCCATGGATTAGAACAAGTGGTGGATGTACACTACGTAAATTTGTCAGTAACATTTTCCTGCATATGGTTTCTCTGTAAGTATAATGTTTTCTATATCTTTCCTTTTAGCTTGATTTTTGTTTAGAATCTAAGAACACACAAAACATCTACACTAATGCTTAATGTTTGCCATATCTGCTCATAAAGCTAATGAAAAGAGACTGTGGCTGAGAGTGACACTTCTGCAAAAAAAATTCCACAGGGTCCTCATAAAATTGTCTTAACACAAGCTTTTTGTTAATTATATTACAGTTTTGTGTACCTAGCTCTTTCTTTTATTACACAGTTTCCAGTCTTTCCAATAATACTTCAGTAATAAATCCTTTAATTTGTTGTAGGAGAAGGATATTACTGGAAAGCTGTCCCTTTTTAAAATGTGTTTACTATTTTTGATCATACTGTGGTATATTTAATGGAATTACTTTAGATATATCTAGACACCTAAATAATATAATAAGCCAGTATCTGAAAACAAATTGTCATATGATTGTTTATTTGCATTTCTACTCCTAAATTAACTCTTACTAATGGGAAAGAAATGTAATGTAGGGAGACGGAGAAAGCCGGAATAAATAAAATAAACAAGACTTTATAGGCATCAGTTAAGGGGATTTTAAGATTAAGTGGCTAGTCACCATTGTGATAAGCATGGTTGAAAATCTTAGATACTGTAATCTGTTTTTCTACTACATTCTCAAGAAGCCATGAAGTTTTTTTTCTATACAGATATAATACAACACAATTTTAACTGAAAAACAAACACACGCACACGCAGCAATGTCTGGGAACACAGTTATGGTTTGGATAGCTAGTGTTGTTGTAAAGCAATGGATTTCTGAGTAATTTGTAAGAAAATATAGGTTTCTAGATGCAATAACTCTGTATCACTGTTCTCATGGCAAAATTTCTTTGTGATCGTTCACATACTGTATATTAAACTGTGTGAGAGGAAAAGTAAGGTTTTTTTGGTAAGTGAAACACAAAGAGCTGCCCACAGAGAAACTGGCACATTGTTATTGTACTTGCAGTGAATAAGACATCTGCTTCTGATCTTCCTTCCAGGTGGTGATTCACAATTTAAAGGGGGGGCGGGGAGGGGGGAGGCAAGGTACTAAAAAACCCCAACCATCAAAAAAAGCCCTCCAGTATCTTAGTGCTTGTTGGTATGTTTCCAGTTTTGTTTTAGGCAGCATATCAACTACAGGTACTGTATAAACATTTAATAAATATTAAAGCTGTATGAGCTTGGACAAGTCCCCCAGATGTGTAAAAGCTACCTTTTTTCTAAACCAGAAGTCCTCAAGCTTGTGAATCGAAGGAAGGCTTAACTGGACAGTGGAAGAGTGTCGGGGGGGCGGAGGGGGAGAATCACTTAAATGCACAATTTTTGTTTCAGGCACACAAAGTTTTGCTGTCTTTGTCCTGTTGTTCTCACTCTATGCTAAAATACCCAAATCAAATATGTGAACATCCAGTTGCTTGCAGGCTTCTTTTTATCCAGTACCTAATTGGCAAAAAGCAGTGATTTCACTGGGTTTGTGAAAATAAGGCTTCTGAATTTAAGGACAGGTTTCAGAGTAACAGCCGTGTTAGTCTGTATTCGTAAAAAGAAAAGGAGTACTTGTGGCACCTTAGAGACTAACCAGTTTATTTGAGCATGAGCTTTCGTGAGCTACAGCTCACTTCATCGAATGCATAGCATATCGTGGAAACTGCAGAAGACTGAATTTAATGTGAATCCTGCGATCAACAGCACACTTGTACATCTTAATTTCCTGTGCATTGCAGTGTTTTTTATATTTTTGTCGCCTTATGAGTTGAACTCTTTGTTATATTGAACACAGTAGATATACTTAGAACATACTGCAAATTCTGTCATTTACAGCAATGGTTTTTTTTTCATTTGTGGACCCCCTAAAAATTTTTGAATGGAGATGCAGACTACTTTGTAAATCTTAGACATAGCCTGCGGACCCCTGGGGGTCCATGTACCACAGGTTGAACACCACTGATTTACAGAATAAGGATCAGATAATAACAGCTTTACTCATGGTGAGTCTTATTGACTGTAATGGGGCTTCTTGTGATGCAATGCCCCGTTTAGGATCAGCCAAGGTGTCACAATGTGGCCCAAAGTAAAGAGAATGTGACAGAACTTTTTCTGATGAATGAGACTATAATGTGTGAATTACAATGATTAGAGCCATGATATAAACTTTATAAGCAATACTCAAATTGTTCATGTTCAGATGAACCTTTCGCTGTGTTGGGTTTGATAGTGCGAGCACTTACCTGATCAATGTCCCATTGAAATCAATGGGGAATTTTACCTAGGACATCCTGATTTGTCATCTTGTATTAAACATTATAGTAATGTGGGTTTTAATAATGGGGATGGAGAATTTGGACAGTGCAACCATTCATGTTGTTGAACTTTTTTACTTTCAGTTGCAGTAAAGTAAATACTGAATTGTTGCGGTGCAAACCAACCTTTAAGGTGTGGCGGTCATTTGAGCGCACAATTTAATTATATTTCTGTTTAAAATAATACTCTTCCATTTCTGAGTTGAAATGCCACCTTCTAAATTTATTAGCAGAGGCATAACAATAAGAATAATTTTGAACTAGCTTGCTTAATGTGTTAGAAAATACTCGTCATGGAGTCAGAAAAGTTCATGTCCTAAAAGCTTTAAGAGAAACCCATCAAATGAACTGTTCACTTTTTACAGTAGGCCACTAATTTTAATGTGAATCCTGGAAATGTATCTGATAGTTTTATCACTTATAAATCATGCATTTCATAATCCATGATGTTTTAAAGGAAGGAGGTTTGACTTTCATGCTTTCTGTATTCATTTCAGAAAAACTAAGACCAACTTCAAATGATTGATAGAAAAAAATACATATATCTATAAAATAAGCATAATAACTTGGAAAAAGGCATATTAAAGTACACTATCAGAATATATGCTCTCATTTATCTGCCTCCAGCACAATATAATCCAAAATATTGTAGACAATTGCAAACCCGTTTCTGATTCTGATAAAATTATTGCTGGGGAAGGAGATCTTTCCTTGCTGTAATGCATAGGACAAAGAATAGGTCAAAATAAATTAGTAAATTTTATCATATTTGACCAAGGTATATATTTGTGAGTCCCTCTCTGTTCTCCCAATATATTTAGTTACTATGGTATAATAATCTCACCTACATATGATAAATAACAGGAAGGATTACCTAGGACTACTATGTAGGCTGCAAATGGAACTAAAGAATCATGTTTAGAGATATTAAAAAAATAAGTTAGCACTGATGTGTCAATGAAGACTTTGGATTGCATTACGAGAAGTAGTATAGGGGTATACTCTGTCCTTGATCTGTTCTGTTCATGTTGAGGGAGCCATATACTCGAGGTGACACTTACCCCTGCGTAAAAGGCCAGGATGAGGTCTGTGCATAATGTATTGCCAACTGTATCTATATAAACTCTTCCCCGCTATGACTTTCCAGTGCTAATGGAGGAGTTGGGAGCACACAGCAAGTTGTGGGAAACAAATGCCAGTGCAGCATTTTAGCCACTTCTAGCTGTGCTGTTGGAGAAGGGGTGTGTGTGTGTGTGTGTGTGTGTGTGTTTGGGCGGATGGTGCAGAGAGCATGGATGGCAGTCAGGTTTGAGCTCTGGTTCTCATGGATGCTCCGTCTCATGGATGGCAGTCATGTTTGAGCTCTAGTTCTCATGGATGCTCCGTCTGCTCACCTTTTAGCTTGTCCTCTACTGCATTGCTACCATTCCCACAATTCAGGAGAAGAATATGGCAGCATATGCCTTTTTCAAAGCCGTGTGTTTCTTTGATGCATTTATTACTCCCCATGCATATGTATATACTTTTTTTTTTTTTCAGAAAGGAGAACAGAGGGGGACTCTCAAATTATGATTGTTCCTTTACATATAATTTATTCAAGAATGTTATGGTCAAAAAATCATTACTAACTTTATTCTCTGTCATTATGTTCAATATCCGGGGGGGATGAAAAGCCAAGATGCATTTTCTTTGGGCATCTTGTGTCCTTATCAATGTTGCAAGCTGCTATATATCTAAATTCAATAAAACAGTATCAATACTTATCAGAAAAAAGAAGATGCATTGCACATTTTTCTCCTTTGTTTTTATTTTTTGCTGATAAATAAGATTAAGCAAAATTTGATAAATTTCAACAAGTTCTAATCAACTAAGAACCTAGACAAAACTACAGCAAACATATAATTCTTTAGTCTTGCCTTAAATAACACAATAGATGGGGCACTTCCAACTGTAATTGGTATTAGTACAGAATTTATTAGCCAGAGAGTATAGCTGCTAAATATTTGATTAGAATATCAGATTAGAACAAGGAAAAATCAAAAAGTAACAATACATATTTTTGAAGCATGATTGTTGTTTTCCATTGAAGTGTGTTAGTAGCAGTTAGAAGTTCTCACCAAGGTTGGGGTTCTGTTGTGCTAGGTACTGTAGAAACACATAATAAGACACAGTCCCTGCCCCAGAGAGTCTACACAACAATATAAATGGACAAAACGGACAATTGATGGGAGGAAGCATGTACCATTTTATCCCCATTTTACAGATGAGGAGTCAAGGCATGGGGAGTCTAAATAATTTGCCCAAGGTCACATAGGAAGCATATCGCAGAGCTGGGAATTGACCCCAGGTCTTCTTGAGTCTCACTCCAGTTCCTGAGTCACAAAACCTTCCTTTTCTTTAAGGATCTCTGAAAAACAGGGGTGCTGGAAGAATTTGTATAGTTGGGTTACTGAGAACCATTGAACCAAACTGTAAACCCTGTATATGATGGAAACAACTTCAAGCCAGGGGGTGCAGTAGCACCACCACTATCCGTAGTTCCAGCATCTATGCTGCAAAAATAAAGTAAGTTTAAAAAACAGAGAACCTTACATGCTTAACATTTTAAAAAAAAATCATAAATTAAAATCCTTCATCTACATCCTTCTGCCTACTTGTACCTGTGTCTCTACTTCCCTACCAGTCCCCTCCACTTGTCTAACAATCTGTTCCTTCATGCAGTCTTACTACCCTTCGTGCAAGTGCTTTTTCCTTTGCAGATTGCGCCACTTGAAACAGCTTTCCTTTATCTCATCAACTCTTTAGCACTTTTCAAATATCTCAGAATTTATTTTCCCTCTTTTGCTGATGCCTTTTAATTTTTTCTCTGAAATTAGTTACATGCCTTATGTTATATTTTATTCATCATACAATGAACTTACACTTATTTTGTAATTTAATCCAACGGGAAGTCCTAAATTATTTAACTCTTTAAAGCAGTATGGGATGCAGTTTGTTCTAAAGCATGTTATACAAAATATTCCACCATGCTCCAAAGAGTGGAGGAGGTTAGATCCGCAGGCTCTTCATGTTTGTTTTGTTGGATCTTTAGGAGGAACCATGGTCTAACTAAAAATGTGCATTTTCTCCAGACAAGTTATTTCGGATATGTTTGTCTGTAAAAAGGAAGATCTTACAACTGAATTTTTAAGGAATAATTTATGCTTTGGAGCCTCTTCAGATGTGCAGCTAAAATTAATTTGTTTAGCTTCCATGAATTTTTATATATCTTTCTGCTAACGCGGAGATCTAAATCCAGATTCTAGAAGTCAGTGAAATCATGTGGACTTATGATGCTTCTTGGAGGATTTTGTGTCCTGTTGTCTCTATCCATTAATGTAGGTTATTTTCTCATTCTTGATCAGTAATGTTTGTCATATCCCTTCATTTTACTCAGTTGCTCAAAGAACAAAGTAGAATGGAAATGACACAAAATTGTGACAGGTTTCAGAGAAGCAGCCATGTTAGTCTGTATCCGCAAAAAGAAAAGGAGGACTTGTGGCACCTTAGAGACTAACAAATTTATCTGAGTATAAGCTTTCATGAGCTACAGGTCACTTCACGAAAGCTTATGCTCAAATAAATTTTAGTCTCTAAGGTGCCACAAGTCCTCCTTTTCTTTTTACAAAATTGTGAGAGGCTATTACAGCATTTCTGTAATGTGAAAGGCATTTTACATAGAAGCTCTTTGGCTGTGGACTGCTCACTAAGGTGTGGCCATGAAATGCTGCAATTGTTACAACAAAACATAAAATAATGGTCATATGCAGTGTATTTTTGAACTAGGTGTAGTTTGTAACTTTAACTGTCACTTTTGGGTAATAAGAATTGGGTTAAATTATTATATGGAGATTTGTTTTGTATTATATACCATATAAATGTTGGATAAACTTAGATCCTGCACCATTAATTGAAGATTATGCATGCTTTACATAACAATATAATAATTAATAATCATAGTTACTATGTGGACCTAGGTTATGTTTGTGTGGGGTGGGGGGCAAGCTGACTAGGAAGCTTGTTCAGGATTGCACAACCTTTCAGATATATGATAGATATCAACAGTTAAAATAGAGATTAATGGGCAGTGGTAAGCCATACCACGTTTCAGAGACGTGTGTAATTAGAAACCCCATGTAGAGACAAAGATTCACAAAAATTGAGCAGCAATGTCCAGTTGAAATTTTATATAGAGATTTGCCATAATTTGCAAGCTAGGTACGCGGATCTTTGAAAAAACAGAATTTGTTTATAGTGCCTAAGACTCAATCTTTAAATCTAACTTTTTTTCTCCTACCCATTTTATTCCTTTACTAAGATGTAGCAGGAGAATTCCTTGTTTTCAGCTGCCAGTTCACCAATTTAATTTATTAACTTTTTCCGTATTCTGGTCACTGAGAGTGCCTAAATAGCTATGCATCCTCTATACCGTTTAATTCTGGCATGAAAATAACACAGACTAGTGACAAGAAGTAATAAATAGTTGAGGGGAATTGTCTGTTGAGGTGAAATAGGGGAGGCATGGATGATTTCTGTTGTGGTCTGATACCTGGCTGGGAGTGATGCAGCATCTATTCAGTTAGCTTTAATATGGCATTGAACGGTAGGCCTCTCTGAGGACTAAATTCTGCCACCTTTACTGAATAACCCTTTGTTTCAATGGGATCACTTGCCATTAAGGTTCTACTCACCACAGGTAAAGGTGCCAGAATCTGGACTGCAGGAGCAACATACTGATGGAACTCTAAAAAGAATCCTGTGCAGTCCTTTACTAGACTGATAATTGTGACATCAGATCTTGTGAAAGTGTGTACATGTTGCGGAGTCATACTGATGACCTGGAAGAGGCTGGTGTGAGCTGTTTTTAAACTCCGGCAACCTGCAGGCCCTATAAAGGAAAATGTCCACTCTTATTAACAAAAATGCAAGTCTCTAGCTGTATACCTTGCAAAGATAGACTTGGAAATGTTAATCGATATAAACCAAATGCTATGAATGAAAAGAATATGCAACAGGGCTCCAATTCTGTAAACAGGAGGCTGGTATAGTTTAAAGATCACACTCTCTGCACACATACTTGATATAAAATGAGTAAATTAAGTTTTGAGTGTATCCCAAAGGATAAACTCACTAAGCCTTTCCCAAATCCTCATGCCAGTCCTATGCATAGTGGAGTGATAATCATGGACAGAAATTAGACTACATTTGAGGGAGAAAAACACTTCTTTGCAGCCATCCCAAAAATGCAAAAGGCTCTGTTAAAATTTTCAGCGCTATCTGAGTGTACCCATATTGCTGTGAGTGAGGCTGCAGCTACAAGGGAACTACCTTTTTAGACACCGCCCTGATGTCCCCCTGTCTCTCTAGGTGCAAAAGGGAGATGAACCATGTAGTCTCTGCAGCAGCTACCCCATCCCTCACCGGCCACTGCAGCAGCACGCTGGGGAGGGAGAACACGTGGGACCAAACTGCTGCTGTACTGAGTGGGAGTTCACTAGCTGCTTCTGCAAATCTCATTCTCCATTGATACCTTCCTAGGCTCATCCAATAGTATGAAAAACTGGTCCTGGAAAGGAGCCAAGGAGACCTGCTCCTCCACCCACTATACCATTCCTGTGTTGCTAAATGGAAGGGAGTCCCATTATGGAAGAGGGGGTCACCCTTACAATACAAGAGAACAAGGAGCATGCCTGATTCAAAAGGATATAAGATCTGAAAGAGGGACACATTTAACTTCCATTCGCACTAGTATGAACTATGAGATCTCCAAAAGGAGACAATCCCAGTGTAGGGTTGTATTAGTAAGTGCAGGTGTGGAGTATAAGCATAAGGAAAATTCAAGGAAGGATGTTTGTTTCTGTGACTTGACTCATCTCAGTAAATAGAACATGAAAGTGAAATTCTGACTACTTAGTTGACAATGATCTTGACAAGAATTGTCTGTGGTGCTCTTTGCTGCTCTCTGCATCTATTAGCTCAGTGTTTTGACTCGTGTGTTCAGGATCCTGAGTACTTTTGGTCCATTTGTTTTGCTCTTAAATAATATATAATCACTGTCTGCAGGGCTCATTATTAATGATGTCATTGCCTGCCTCCTTGTCTGTGGTATTTATAATATTCTTGGAGTATTAAAATACATCAAGGACTTTATAGTTTATAGTCAGAAATTGAAATGGTCAGTAGCATACAGAGAAAGGGCATTCTTTTGGAAATATTTCAGAAAAACACTTTGTTGTGGTACTTTGTGTGGAGTTTCATGAATATATTTCCTTTTACTGAAAAGGGATGTGGATGGTCACTAAGAAAAATAAATTAAAAAAAAAAAAAAAAGTACTTGCGGAAATCAGGCAGTTCTGAGTACTCTGTCTCCTTCCCTCTCCTCAGCATGGATATCTTTTACAGGGACATTTTTTTCCAATGCAAGTATCTTAACAATATGACTATCTTCAAAAAAGAGTCCTTGGCAACAATGTGAATGCTTTCAAACTATAGTCATGGCATTAAACATGGAACCCTATACCATGCTAATACCCTCAAAGGGACACCTGTGAACATGCTTATTTAATGAAGGGCCAGGTCTCCACCAGTGGAGGTCAACCCCAGTGAAGTAAAGACTGTCAAACAGGGGTACTGAACAATGTGAAACCCTTCAAAGAGGGGGTCACAGCCGTACATGAAACAATAGTGCAGAGGGAGAAATCCCAGCAATGTGAGTCCTCATTGTTCTGCATTTCCTTTACAATGAACATCCTTCTGCACTGGATTCTCTTTTCTTCATGAAAAATTTTAGAATGCAGGATGCCCGCTGGGAAGGAGAATAGGACTCCTCCTACCACTCTACATCGTCAAGCCTTTGAACAAGGGTCCCTCTCCAGAGGGAATTTAGAAGAATCCTAAATGATTTGATTTAAAACAAACAAAGATGTATCATCTGCATCATGTATACATCACAGATTAAAAAAAAAACAAAAAACAACTAACCGACTATAACAGCAGTTCTCAAACTGTGGGTCAGGACCCTGTTTTAATGGGGTCGCCATGGCTGGCTTAGACTTGCTGGGGCCCGGGGCTGAAGGACTTCAGCCCTTGGCTGCAGGGCTCAGGTTACTGGCCCCCTGCCTGGGTCTGTAGCCCTTAGGCTACGGCTTTGGTTCCCATACCTGGGGTGGGCACAGGCTTCGGTCCCCACTCCTGAGGTAGTGTAGTAATTTTAGTTAGAAGGGCATTGCACCGCAACCAAGTTTGAGAACCCCTGAATTATAACCAGATCAAAGAAAAGTATGTTTGTACAATGTCTAGGCAATTTGTGGACAATTAGGACAAAATCAATTGCACAGATGAAAATTTTAGAAAAGACTTTTCAAAAAGCTTTGGGAATGGAATAGATTGAAAGGAGGATTGAAGTGAAATTCATCATCATTTACTGATTGCCATGCTCTGGCATTCAGACTTTCCAAAATATAGTACTCTATTACTGAACACTCCTGTTGTAATTAGGCATCCCAAATATATCGCAAGGACCTATTTCCTTTTCCTTTTAATATCAGAAGCCTAAAACATTGCAACTTCAAAGAATTCTTGAGAGAAGTGAACTTTTGGATGACACATCAGGGTCACCGAGTAAAGAAAACAAAAATAAAGAGCAGTGATATACTGATCTTGCTTTAGATAACTAAAGCAACATTACCAGGATATTTGCAGTATTCCCTCTAAATACTATTTGCATGCCTATAGAAGAGATGTTGATATTGCTGCTTTCTTTCTTCCTTTTTTTTTTTTTACTGTCAGTATTATGATGCAACTTTGAACTCTCTCTTTAGCTCTCAAGTCACTTAGCTCTTCCAGCAGCACAAGTGAGGCATTGTTATAAATAGCTTTTAAATTCTATTTCAATCTCATTAAACATGTAATGATACTTGGTATTATATTGTAAACAGCATTTTACATATATATTTGTTGTGTGTGCCCCTGTCACCTTAAAAATTGCATATTAAACTGATAGTGAAGAGAAGAAACATCTATGATTTTTTGTCCCTGGAACAGGTAGTTTTCCCATTCTTAGTTTCTAAAGCAGTTTGGGACATAGAGTTTAGAATATATTGTTCTCAAACAACAAATCCATATATACTAAATATTTAATTATCTTCCCTGCAACAATTTACCTATACCTACTGGTGTCAACATATGTGTTATTTTTTCTCATGTAAACATTTTATGTTTTTATATCTAAGCATAAAATAATTATTTGTTTTACAGTTGTTTTTTTTAACCATCAGTTAATTTTCAAATCAAACATACCAAATAATTGCAAGTATAATCTGGATGGGTGTCGTCAAATCCTTGTTATAAACAGGGCAAATTAAACTCCATTGGAGAGAGATTAGAACAAGAAGCTCTTGAGGTTAGAACAAGAGTTTGTCTACCTCTGGCAGGAGCAAAGGTCCCAGAACCTGCCTCCAGCTTGAGCCTGAACATCTACATTGACTTTGACAGCCCGAGCCCCATTAGCCTGAATCAGTTGATGCAGCCAGCTAAGGGTGTTTAATTGCAGCATAAACATACCCTAAGACTTATCGAGTGCGTAAATGCATTAAAGCACAAGTCTTGGACTCGCTGACATTTGAGGACTTGACTCAAACATCAAAGAAGTCACGGGAGTCTTTCAGTTGATTTTATTTCAGCTTTGGATCACTCCTCAAGTGCATAGTCACACACATCAGGTACCTATACTTAGTCCATGTAGGGTCATTTTTCAAAGAATGCCTTTCAAGCATGTAAACATTTCCCACAAGTACAAATTTTAAGTGTTCAGTGCAGTGTAAGTAATGGATTTTATGCACTCCATCGTGTGCTTAACTGAGTAATCAGGTGCTCAATTTTGCAGAGCACAATAAATTGACAAAAATATTAGGGAATTTTTTGATACAGTTGCAAACCAATCACTGCCCTCTTGCTTATTAGCACAGGAATCCCCTTCTATTTGCGTCCTTATTTGCACTTTGTGGATAGATGCTAAATAATTGCTTCCTTTGTTCAAACAAATAACGGCTTTTGTAATTAATTGCAATAAAAGTTTGTTTTACTGGTGCTTAGGACAAAATATTGATTACATTAATTCCCCCTTAATGTCTCACAGTTATTAATTACAGTTTCTTGACAAAACTGTACTTCTGAAATAATTGCCCCATTTTAAAAAATGAATGTGTGTGTTGTTTTTCCCCCCCCTTTATAATCTTTTTCAATGTATGTAATGATTATGTATGTAGGATTTGGTAGCTCCAATTTAATGCATTGGACTTTGTGATATCTGAATTTGAAAATCCACATACATTCGTAATGTGAAATAGTATTTGCCAGTGAATGAGACTCTTTACTGTTATGTATTTTCAAACTAGGGTTTTCTGTGTGACTTCTTAATATGTTAGAACTTTGTTTAAAATATCATCTATATCATTGCTATAACGTTCTATAGGACAAAGAGCCAGATCCTTCAGTCCACACTCAGGTAGAACTCCTGTTAACCTTAGGCTGAAATTGTGAAATCCTGGCTCCATTGGAATCAATGGTAAAACTCCTGTTGTCTTGATTGGGGCCAAGATTTCACCCAATGTCTTGACCTAGATACATCACTTAAATTTAGGTGCCAAATTAAGTTCTTAATTGTGTAATTGGGTTGTATATGTTCTTGCTGCTTAGATCAATGGCCTGTGGATGAAAATGTTTTCTTTCTGTTCCCATTAACCCACTCAATAATTCTCATTTAGGTGCACAGTACTATAGTTGTTATGCTCTTAAGTGGCAATACTGCTTTAGGTGCAGATGGAGCCCCAGCATATTAACAGTTTTAGGCATCTGTAAGAGGGTCTTGTCTCATCCTATCTCAGAGCTTGCCTCTGCTTCAGTTTCCCTCCTGGCCCAGCCTGACTATGCTTTTGAATTGTGTTCCCCTTCTGGATCTGCTTTATTAACATAAAATAGTTTTAGTCAAAGCCAGAATTTCCTAGCCTTCTCTTTCAGGCACATCATTATTCCCCTGTTGGTCTCCTAATTCCCTCTGAACAGGCTTTTTCCCTGTGGCTGGTAAGGAGAGCCTAGTTCACTGACTCTTCTGACATATCCCTGCATCCCTCACAGGTTTCTCTCTTATATTTCCCCTTGTATCCAGTCATCTTCTTTCCAGATCTTTTTGAGCATGGTAGCTTTGCTAAGTCTCTCCAGAAAGATATTCCATTCTCTAGGTTATTTTAGCTCCTATTCTCCCTCTCTGCCACAGAAGCTCCCCCTTATAGGAAGCTTTAGCTCAGACTTTAGCTTTACTTGATGCCTGGTAACCTAATCTAATCATCAGCCCAAGCAAAGATCCATCACCTGTGGGGTGAATAACTAGGCACAGATGGGGGTTGAGCCCAATTCCTCTGAAAGGGCCAGACCATTCTGTGACAGCATCCAGGATATCCACATCTATTTTTGAAAATGTATTATTTTTGTATTTGCAAGCAAGAACAGAAGAAAACCAATATACAAGAGTAAAGAGTTGGCACAAACTCAATAGAATATGAGAACATTATTGTAATAAATTTTAGTTCTTTAAGTGTAGTATTTCCTCATTTTTCACTCTGTATCAGTCAATAGAGCCAAAATGTAATGTTTTCACATTACAATGAAGTGTGGATTTAATAACAAATTTTTAAGAAACGCTTCTCAAAAAAAACATGCAAATATATGAAAAGTAAAATGTGCACTCAGATTGGCTACAACTGCTTACACAGACAGCAAGCAAACAGCCAAAATAGGTAATTACATGGGTAAATAGCTAATCTCTATGTGCAGTTGTGGTGTTTGGGCACACAGATATACTACTAGATCTTGCAAGATGCTGGGAGCACTCTGGCTTGATCCAGCAAAGCACTTGTGCTTAATATTAAGCATGTGAGTAGCCTAGTTGGCTTGAAGGTGCATCTTTACCCCTTCCCCTTCAAGTAGGGCAGGATTTTAGCTTTATTAACTAGCACGTAACTTGCTGTAATCAATGCGTATATTGTCACAATTCAGTGATAATGTCCTTTTTCGTCATCTACTTCTGTCCGAGCAATATCTGCCTCACCCTGCTCAACCATAATCTCCTGCATCCAAATCCTCATTTTTACTGTTCCTAATTACAGAAGATGAAATGTTATGTTAATTTGTTTTGTATGGACAGTAGAGCCCATATCTTCAGCTGGCGCAAACTGACATAGCTAATGGAGTTTACGTCAATTGATGATCTGGCCCCACAATCTTCCTACCAGTTTCTAGGGGTTAGTTTGTAACAGAAGACACAAAACTATGATTAAGGGTGTCAGTAATTACCAAGTAATGGAAATGGACATAGTTCCTCATTTTTTCTAGGGAAAAAAGACACACACACGTAGCCAAATAAAAAGTAGAAATTGAAGAGAAACACAAATAAAAAGAAAAAAAGTATTATTCTAATTAGGAACCAGAATTCTTAAAAATCATATCCAAGATTCAACTAAAGTAGGCATACAAAACTGATGTGAGTGCTGTAATCCAAGTAAAACTGTTAATATTGTAGGATAACTTATTGCTTAAACAAAGAGACAGCAACTTGTTCTCCTCTTAAGGAGTAAACTTCCTTGGTGTCTTTTTTTTTTTTTTTTTTTTAAATTTATTGCTTTTAAGATGCTCAATGACAGTGTCCCAGGCTTCATATAAACCTTATACATTCTCTCTAAAGTAAAGTAATATAAACTGTCTAGGGCAAGCATTGTAGGAAAATTAGAGGTCCATAATTAGAGTGATAGATCTTCATGGCCAGTCCATTTCAGGAGACTTGTTTTTCAAGAGACACCCCACAGGACAAAGCCAAGCCAGTTCCTGTGGGAGATTACCTAGGAACTAAAGGCCCCCAGAAGATATTGTGTAGGAATTACAGGGATGTTGCCATCACCATTTTACATCTGGAACCAATAATCAGCAATGTGGGACAACCCAGAAACAATGGAAGAAAGATCCAACCTGAGTTTTTCTCTTAAGACACAATTTTGAGTATAGAACACATCCAGCAAAGCATTTGGCAGCGGAAATAGGGGCTGTACAGTTGAGTTTATGTTGTATCTCTTACAATAGAAATACATTTAATGGACTTAAACTATCCCTCCGGATGTCAGACTCTACATTACTTAGTACATTTCCCCCCGAGCAAGCCGGAGAGATTCCATAGAGTTGTGGCTTGGAAGCTTGTCTCTCTGACCAACAGAGGTTGGGTCCAATAAAAGATATTACCTCACCCACCGTGTCTCTCTAGTTTGACTTCAAATGATTTCATTCTTAAATCATGACTTAAGAGTTGTTTCAGGTACTACACTTGCTTCCAAGTCCCACTACCAGTAACATTTTCCTACTTGACAAAATAAATATTCTGTCATCTGTTGCTATGTGAAAGATCTCCATAAACAACAAGGGAAACTAACTTTAAAGGGGAAATATAAAACTGATGATACACAATGTGCTGTCAAATGCACAGAGTAAAATTGGAAAATATGAAAGAACGTTTTCTTCCTAACTTTTCAACTTTAGTAATCTTAGGTGCAACTTGTCACAATATGAGAGGAAAATTTGCAGACAGTTGCGTGAGTTTTAAATTGATGTAGCTCATTAAAGTTTTGTTTTTAGTGTGCTGAAATGTCAGTGTCTTTATTTATCAGCAGCCCCAAGAATTTAGCAAAGTAATAGCCTCTACTGTAGCTGGTAATGAGGTGCTGGAATCAGAAATTTAAAGAGCTACTGTATGTCGTCGGCATAAAGGATAGATATAAGAAGGGCCAATAACAGAGGCAAAAGGGGACACCAGTTACATGTTGAAGTGAAAAGACTGTGCGGCTTTTCCCCCATTTTAATCAATTGGATCACATTTATATGGTACCCATGACCTATATGAGCAACAAATAAAATTATGGAGAAAACAAAACCGTCCACAAGAAAAGGTGTCTTTCGTCTCTTCATTTCCGTCGGCTTTCAGATGTGGGTGAATAGTCTGTGTTCAAAGATTGTATTTATTTCCTGGTGTCATGCCTAACAACGGGGTTTTATCAAAAAGACGTGCCTTACGCTTCAGCCTGAACACAGTCAGGCTTGATTTCAGTCTGATCTGTTTCTCAAGGAGTTTGATCATGGAAGCCTCTCGGCCTCCAGCATCTGGTAGTCTAGACCTGGACTTTCTTAAGTTGCATTGTTCCTTTGGTAGTGTTGGAAGATCACAGTAAGAACAGAACATTCAGATTTGTTCTGAAGTAAATGGGGAACCAGTGCAGATTGGAAATCACAGGAATGGTGTGTTCATTTTGCCTTTATTGTTCATTACGAGACGTGCTGCCACATGCTTTATCGGCTTCACTCTCGTGACTGCTGAATTCAGCCCCCAGCAGAACAAGTTGCTGCAAGCTATGCTGGAGAGACTAAAGTGACTATTGCCATGACTAGATTCTTGCCCAAGAGAAAAGAGTACAGTTTCCTAGACAGCTCATGATGGAAGAAGTCATTTGTCACCACTGTGGTCATCCTATGTACGAGTGTTTTGGCGAGTCCATGACACTGAAGCTTTGTATCATTCTAACAGTCTGTTGTCTGATACCTTGAGTCCTGGGGAGCTGAGAATATCTGCAAGTTCCTTAAAGCATTTCTTTCTTCTGCCTTTCTTGGGTGGAGCTTTTGCCTACTGCTGTTGATCAGTCTGATGATCCGAACCCGCCAGTGGGATGGACATTTTTGTATGACCTCGGTGGAACAGGCCACCTACGGTTTAGTGTCATCCACAGATCATTAGCACATAAATCCATGGCATCTGTTTTCTCTGTGCAGTTTTATAGAGGTGTTGAAGAGCAGGTGGCATGACAAGAAGCGTACTGGGATTCCATATAACATGGGCCAAAGAGGGGCCCGTTGTGATCTGAGAGCATTGAGCTACCTACTTCTTCAAAGTCTGATGTGCATTCAATTGACTCCATAGGATCAATTGCTGTTAGTATTTGATACATCAGCGTAGATGAGAAGATAATGCTTACGCTCCAGCAGGGCCATTTTTTTGGTCATGCTCTTGCCTGTAACCTGATTCTGAGGGATGCAGGATTTTGTAGATGATAGTCTATTAGATCTTGGATGCCAGCTGCTTTGAAGCCTTGCCATGAAAAGAGAGTCAGGAAACTGGGCAATAGCTGGTGAAGTCATTGGTGTAAAGTGTAGGTTACTTCAGAATTACTGTGTTTGCCTTCTCTGAAGGAGACATTAATGTTCTCCCCTCTTGGGGGTCAGACTTTTTTTTTTTTTTTTTTTTTCTGGACTTCACCAGCCACAAAATGTAGCAATTATAGATTCACAGATTCCAGCCAGAAAGGACTGCTGTCATCTACCCTGATGTATATCTCAGGCCATAGGGCTTCCCCAAAATAATTCATAAACATTTTTTCCAAACTAGATATAAAAATTGTCAGTGAAGGAGAATCCACCATGATCCTTGGTAAATTATTCCAATGGTTAATTATTCCCACTGTTAAAAAAAATATACCTTATTTCCAGGCTGAATTTGTCTAGGTTCAACTTCCAGGCATTGGATCGTGTTATCTTTCTCTGCTAGATTGAAGAGCCCATTATTAAATTAGGTTCATGAGTGATGGGATGAACATTCCTCAGAGCTGCTGGGGCTTCTGTTTCAGTGATAGTTCTAAATCCATCAATGACTAGGGAATAGGTATTGTTCCTCTGTCTCTGTGAAGTAGGATGAGAGAGCTATTTTTGGAGTGAGTGAGACTTGTGCCTGTGCAGGTTGTTGTTTTTTCTGCATAGGAGTGTTGTTGTGTTGTACTAGCTGTTATTTGGCTGAAGCAAACGTGTTTAAGAGAGGCTGTTTTAGCAACCTTTATAGCTGCAGCATGTGTCTTTTGGTGGCTAAGTGGGTTTTGCTCAGTAGGTACTCCAGCCTTCTGCCCTGTTGTTTCATTTTCCATAGTTCAGACAACTGTTATGACCTCTAGGAGCCAGTTTTAGAGCCAGTTCCTCCCATGTTTCAAACAGAACTTGGCTGCAGTGGTTTTTTTTTTTTTTCTACTTTGCCAATGCCTTGGTGTTTTGGGTGGGTGGGTTTCCCCTGCAAAGTCCTGTTTTCCAGAATCAAGATTTCTGAGAGAGAATTAATTTTGATCGATTTAGTCATTACTTTTTAATTACTTAATCTCTGTTTTGAAGAGATGGTGGTCTGGCCAGAAGAGTGTTATGTTATCCACCATTCTGCAATCTAAATCTAAAAGGAAGGCTAGTGCATGCTGGCTATGTAGGAGAGGTCAGAGCGAGCCCATATTTGTCAAGAGAAATAGGAGCCCTTGGGCTATTCTATCAGATGAATTGCCCCCCCCCCCCAAGATGTTGAAATCTATTAAGCTAATTAATCTTTTATGACTCTTAACAGTTGTGATAGAACCCCTTTTAATTCTAGGAGTCTTGCTAGGCCAGTGGTGTTCCTCTTGTCTATGTATTAGAAGAATTCCTGGTTAGTTTGGGGTGTGTTTTGTGTTGCTGGATTCACATATAACATGGGCACAGTTGTATGTCTTCATTAACGACAACTGAGCTTTATGATTACTATATAGAGTTTGAACACACTTCATAAAATAGTCTGCAAACCCAAATCTGCTCAGTTAGGTGTGACTTGGTCACAGGTATTCTTTAATATCTGAAAATGCTAAAGTGGACTTGATTCACTGAGCTGCCTGCAGCAGCACTCTGAATTGCCGTATCTTGAACATTTTGTTTGCAAAATCTGTTCCAGGGTGGCAGAAAACTCCTTGAGTATTTTATTAGACTTTTCCTTGGACTTGTCCCATCAGGAGCCCGCTGTGGTTTGGCTCCTGAAATCAGACATCCCAGGATCTAGGGGGATTAGAGCATCTGTAAACCACCTGCGCCTCCCACTCCTCTATAGCAGCATGTCTTGCCTGCCAGTGGAGCTTCAGAACTCATTTTCAGAGTATTTGCAGTCTCAGAGGGAGAGATGCTGTTCAGAACAGTAATAACTTCCAGTCACACACCATGCAATTCATTTGCCTTTTTTCCCTTTCCTTTCTGTGGTCCCTCTCCTGAAGGGCTATGAATCCATTGCCCTTTCTAGAAGCTTCTTGGGGCTTGGGTGTTGTACACAGTAGGAGTCACTCCCCACAGGTTCAAGAAAAGTAACCTGCCTGAACTCTGTGTTTGATTGAAATACCTCCTACCAAAACTTTTTGGAAAAGTTGCTAACATTCTTTTCTATGCTCTGGTCTTTACAAGCACAGACCACATTGGTGTGTGGGTCTCTCTCTCTCTCTCTCTCTCTCTCACAGGGACAATCAAGGCAATTCAGGAGAAGCAGCTTTATCTTCTGGGTTGGCCCTCTTCTGGTTTCCATTGAGCAGCCTTAGTATTCTTCCTTGCAGATCAACTAGTGCTGCAGTGCCACAATCTTGTCTAGTGGTAGGTAATGCCAAAGGAGAAGAAAATGACAAGAAAAGGGAACAAACAAAAATCAAGAAGAATGAAAATGTGTGCCTCTTGCTGAAGTGCACGTTCTGAAGTTTTGCTCATAAAGAGATCTCACTCCCCCTACTAGGCCTTTCACAAAGGATTCACTAGGCCTGGAAGCCAGCTTCCTGAACCTCTAGCCAGAGGACTCAAGCCTGCCTAATCAGGCTAGTCACTGTGATGGTGACAAGGTAAATACAGAATGATGTATGTTGATTAAAAAGGAGCCAGAAGCTCCCTGTCTCTCACCTGTTCCTCAGATATACTTACTTGCCAAGATAAACACATTTTTCCTGATCTCTTTAGGAAAATTGGATCCGTAGAGATCTCCACTTAAGCAAAAGTCAAAGAAGGATTTATTTAGGGACTTTGATTCCTCCTCCAGTCCCAATATTTCTTCCTGCCCATCCTCCATGTATGGGTCCTAAGGCTTTTATCCCCAGGTCATTGACCATGCTTTCTCTCTCAATTCAGCAGCAGCTACCAGAGAAAACTGCTTTGGAACTACCTAGAAAGAATTTCCAACAGGACTAGAAATATTTAATCAGTCAACTGCTTGTGGAAATGGAATTGGAGGAACCAGAAGAGCCTGACTTCTAAACAACTTCCACTTTTTGTAGGAGAAAATAGACAAGAGAAGTCTTTTCTAGTCTGGTTAGCAGTCCAGAAAAGATAGCATTCTTCACCCTAAAGGATCTCTGTAGGTGAAATTGTGTTTTTTAATCTGAACAGACAATTCAGTGATGGAAGCATTTCAACTGCATAAGAAGGACCAGGGAAAGTGAGTTTGCTGTTCAGGAAGGAGAAGTCAACCTGCAATCTATCAAAGCACTGTATGTGGTAGGGAAGCCCAATCTCGAAGCCAATTGGTTAAGAAAGAAAAAGATCCTTCCAGGGGAGTAACTTTTTTTTTAAAGCAAGAAGTCTTCAGCTTGACCACCAATAAGTGGGGATCATCCTGCTGAGATCTGTTTGTGTCTGTGACCAACATGAAGGTACATCAGTTATGTATGCACCACAGGGAAGCAAGAGCCTTATCCAAGACTCTTTATTCACGGCCTATATATGGCATTTACCTATGACATATGCCTATACCTATGACATCCACGGGCACCTCCCATATAATTTTCCTTGGAAAGCTGAATGACTCCAACTACTAGAACTAGTCAAAAATGTTCCCAGAAAGCAACGCTGTTTAAAATTTTCATGAAAATTATTTTCTGTTTTTTGACAAGCTCTAGCAAATATGGTTATTTTCTATGACCCCTGAATGGACAAGGATGGCTCAGTGAATGGACAAGGATGCGAGAGGGCAGATCATTTTTTCCAGGGATTTTGCATGGTTTGTTACAAGGACAAGGTTGTGCATCACACCTATCCAAGTTTTCTCCCCAGAATAATTTCAGAGCTCTACATAAGAAAAAAAAGAGAGAGAGAGTCCTTCTCAATTTTAACACTGATGCTAAGATTGGAAAAAAAAAATCTAGCAGACCCTCAACTTATGGAGCTTTCTCAAACACTACCTGAGGAGATTCTTCAGGAAATTGGATGCTACCTTCTTCCTTGTCAAAGCACTGGAATGGGGACTCAGATTTTCAAGAACAGTAATACACAAGTGGATGAGACTGCATTCAGGAAACTTACTGAGAAGCAGAAATTTCTCTTCTGGGAATAATCAAATCTTATTCCATTAGATACATGGCTGTCCTTGTGTTGAAAGTCAGCACTCTGTGGATGAGTTTTCCTGTTACTCCCTGTTCACCTTCACCAAGGACTGCCATCTGAATGTGATGACATTGGCCAATACTCTTTAGAGAAATTCCTTTCTCATGAGACAAGAAAATTAGATCAAAAGTTCTTTTTGCCACTTTTCACCCCTTCCCCCTCTATCCTCTTATTTGTTAATGGCATCTCTATGGATTAATTTCCTGTTTTTTCATGTGGACTGCTCAATAAAACACATCTGTGCTGGTGAAGACTAGGACATGGAAGAGCATATTTGTTTTCCTTTTTACCTGCTCTTTTACTTTCTGTCATTTGATCAAGCCAGCACAGTAGGCTTAATGTTATTCCTATAGAATAGCAACATAGCGCAGGCTAAAGAATTTCCCTCTATTATGGAAGATCTCACCTGGGCTACTTAACGGAGAACAGCGGGATTGGAGTTGACCAAGTACTGTGGTTCTTTCTTGACAGGCTGCATCCTATTTATGAACATGAAAGAAGAGAGACACTGTAGTCTGTCTACTGCAGACTAGACTGTAGAATTAGCACATACAGGTTTCTCTGTATTGCAGTTGGAGATGTGACTGCAGCTTGGGTAGGCATGCCAGAACTCCCTCTTAATATAGCCAGCACAGCTAAAAGTCATAGTGAGGATGGAGTGGCATGGATTCTGCCTCAGGCTAGCAATGTGCCACCATGTCTTCACTGCTATTTTTAGTCTGGCTAGTGGATTCAAGGTAGCACGGTATGCCTTCATGAGCTGCAGTTGCTCCCCTAATTGCAGGGTAGACATATCCTAAGAGGGGAAGAAAATGCTTTAGGCCATTTTAAAGGTATCTAGATGCTTTCTCTAGTTGACACATAGTTCAGAGGCTTTTTTCTTTTGTACTTGAATGAATGAACATTGGCTTGTTTTTAAAACATCAAGCTTTCCATGGATTTAGATCATTAGATCGCAGTCAAATAAAATCAATTGTTCCTATTCCTTTTTCTCATTTTATTTCCTTTGTCTCTTCTCCTATCCCCCTGCGCATCTTTTTGAAATGAACAGGGAGATTAAGTGCAAATAACTCTATTAATATGACATTACAATTGAGAATGAAAATGTCAGGAAATTCGGTTATGGTTCCCACAACAATCATAACTAAGCCACATTGCACATATATATTAAGATACAAACATCACTACAGTATACAGTAACACAGAACACTCATATAGCATGTTATGGTTGCTGTGGGAACCAGAACTTTGAATTTCATGACTTTGGATGCTTAAAATCTCAACTGAATTGTATCATTAATGTAATTATTTTCCTTTTATTTTTTTGTGGACATTGATGATAAAAATGGTATCATTCATGCCATCTGTGCCATGTTCATCATGTATAATGAACTCTACAATGAATCAGTCCTTTTTCTTACTCAATTTTTCTGCAAATGAATTGCAGAGCAAATGAATATGTGCAATAAAATGAAAAATATAAAAAAGTAATTTTTCAATATGGCCAACCTGTAACATTAGCTTATAATCCAAAGGGTCTTTTTTCCATATGTAATTTTATAAGAATAAACTGAAATATTAATTATTACATTGTATACATGTACAAATAAAAACTTATATAAATAACATTTTTAGTCTGCTGACTTATCAAGTTCTTATTGTTCTATAATCTAGCCAGTTATCTTCAAAGGAGAGTGTTTTGTATGATATTAGGAATGAATTCTGCAAAGTTTTTTAGTGTCCTCAACTTCTACTGCAGTAGACAGCACCATGCTGAGCATCTGTTGTAACATAAGGCTTAATGCTCTCTCTTTCCATCATCCTCTGCTTAGGACTCTCATTGAAATCAATAGGAATTTTCTATACCACAGCAGGATAGTTTAATCAACAACAGGATATTGTCCTTAGACTGGTTTTGTTAATTTTGTTCTTATAGCTGACCTTAGAGAGGCTTTGTAAAGATTTTAAAAAAAATAACTAAAGGCTGGGATTTTCAAAGAGACCGAAGTGAATTAGGTGCCCAGTTCCCATTGAAAGCCAATAGAAGCATGCCTAAGTCCCCTAGACTTCTTTGGAAATCTCAGTTTAAGATCCCAAATCAGTTAACAGAATCTGTATACAGACTTAGGAACCAGATTTTCAAAAGAAAATAATCTGAGCCTCTGATCTTATGTGCTCACATCAGATGTTGGTTTAGACAATGGAATTTTGGCGTTGTTCATTTTGTCTATTATGGTAGCCCCAGAGGCTCATTTCAGGATCCACGATGCTGGATGAATACACATTAAAAAATAGGCGGCAGTCAATTTTGAGTTCTAATTACAAGGCCATTTTTGAAAATTTGGCCTAAAAACCTTCTTTTTGAAATATTTCTAAAAAGCAGTTTCGGCTTTTACTTAACTTTTACTTCCTGAGCTCAGGGGACTGTTTCCATTGCAAACCCTCCATAATACCACAGCCACCTAAAATGGTGCCGGAAATTGTACAGTAAGACAGTAATTATGGGTCAAGACTTCAAGCCTCTTTGCTTGCAGATCAATCAAAAGTTGGCTGTCAACAAAACAAGCAACGTTAATTATCTGATTCATTGCCAAGATTTGTCTGGATGATTCAACTGGCCCTGTCTTGGCACGGCTGCTTTCAGATAGATATATGGGGCTCAGGAGATGGGAGGAACCTCTGCACTCTGCATCTGTCCTCTGATGTAAAAGGTGTCTTATACCAGATATGAAGTGCTTTGGAGGCATCCACTTAGGACCAGACTTCAGAGGGGCTCTGGTATGTGGAGCCAGTTGCAAGATCAGGGCTTTATGGTGCAATTCCTGAGATAAAACAAACATGGTATGCAGGGTACCCTGCAATGCATTGGGCTACTTAGTCAAGCTAGCTGAGTTGCTGTTGGACCTGGTACAGGACCTGCCTAGATTGAGTGATTTTGTCTTTGGAGAACTTCAGCAACATTCACAAGACAGCGCTGACCTGCTGGCCAAGGATCTTATGGGCCTTCTGACAGCTCTGGGCCTGCATAAGGTGGTATTAAGCTCCGTGCACTCTTGTGGAGCCACTCTTGACTGAGGGCAAACTCTTGATTTGCTGTAGCAACAAAGATTTATAAATAACTTCTCTATTGCATTTGGAAAAAGGAACTTTCAAAACTAGTCCAGCTATTTATTCTTTGTAAGAGCAATGCTGAATCCCGCGGGACCTTAAATAGCCTTTGAAAATCATCTGTGATATATGGAACTCCCCACCCCAAATATAATAATGCTGTTCAACAAAGAAAATGCTATATTTTTACAGGGAATAGAGAGATTATTCTAGTTAAATGCAAACCCTTTTTATACAGAAATATTTTGGAGAAGCAAACTTTCCAAAATATTTAAAACAAATTTCAAGTATCTTTCTATTGCAATAGCATTCACTTTGAATCCTCCCTCCCATGGATTTGTTTTGTGATGCTCCTGAGTTATAATTTTATACTGTCATCTGATCACTCATGCCTATGGCATTGACAAAGAAAATAAAAAAAAAAAAAGGTAAGTTTTTTAAAATTTTTTGTTCTAGGATGGGATACAGAATTTCATTCATTCGTATGAAGTCATTTCAAAGTAATGTATTATAACTCCAATGAATCTCCAACTGAGTTGTTAGTGTCTGATTATTTACACTTGCTCCCACTGGTATCTGCTAGAATTAGAATGGCTAGAAGCTTGCTTGCAGTCAGCATTTGTAATAAATTACCAAGTCCCTGGGTATGGTAAGCATATGCTGAAAAGTGGCTTCTTCACTGTGTGGTGTTTTTTTTTGTTGTTTTTTGTTTTTTTTTAAATAGTTGTTCACTGCATTTCTTAATTGTCTTCCATGGTTGGCCTTTCAGTATGAATCAAAGGAAATCTCAGAGCTTTCAGAATGCTTAACCAATGCATTATTCATCTGTATCAAACAATGCATATTCCACTTGAGATTTTACAAATAATATATGAGACACTCTGTTTAAATTTTTTTTTTTTTTTTTTTTTTTTTTTTAGAATACCTTCCAGGTCAGAGAAATTAAATTTTGCTACAGGCAGCATCATAAATACAACCAAACATACCATAAGCCAATTTCACATATTTTATTGAGTTCTGCAAAAAATTCAGGCATATACATATAAAATGTCAGAAGCAAATACAAGGGCATAAATTCATTCCATTGCACTTAGATGAGTTACAATAAAACATGCTTTAGAGTAAGGTCCTTTTTGTTACGAAGCCTATTTTACAGGGAAGATCATAGTTCCTCAGAATTTGGTTACAAGTGATAGTTATTGGCCTGCCTTTTCTTGTAGTTGGATCATGTTTCATCTGCTTTTGGAAATCTTGAGGGTATCAAAAATAAAGCCTGTGGCTCAAAGGCATTGCATTACGTAATGAGAAATATTGACTGAACAGATTTTGTGTGATATACAAAGTCATAATTTTAATTCTTGTCAGGAAAGATCAGGTTGGCTTCAAAATATGATTAAAATAGGTGAAAAATGACTTTTGTTCAGAAATGAAGCTTTAAAATGTTTATACAAATGCACCTGAAATTTGCTAGGGGTGATTAGGATGAATACTTTAACAAATGGTCAATTTTTTTGTGGCATGTACATTTTTTACTTTGTGGAATATTTCTTTAAACTTCATTTTTCCTTGCAAAAGGCTGTAAACTGATACATTCTTCTTTTCGGCTGTCATGAACAACACTACCGTCATTCAGCAGTATTTGAAATGCTCTGTTTGTTACATATTGAAATTAACACATTTAGAGTCACAGCAAAAGACCAGGGAAATCAATGATTCACAGGCTTCTCCCTTAGAAGCCTGTGAATCAATTGAACACTTCTCACTTCCTCGCAATAAGTCCAGGCATACTGGGCTAGATTCTCAGCTGAAGTAAACTGGCATGGCTCCACTGACTTAAGTGAAACTCTGCCAATTTACACCAGTTGAGAATCTAGACCACTGAATTTTTACAAAATTTATTTTTCTCCATCATAATAAATTGTTAGTGGAGGGTAAAACACATAATTAAATTAATAACTACTCTGAGACTTTTCGAAGCTGGACTACTTGACCCCAACCCTGAAGTCACTGGGAGTTTTTGTCTGAGTAAAGACTGTAAGAATGGACTCCTAGACAGCAGTTAAAACCCCACAGAAATGTTGGGGAGAGGAATTTTTTGATCTGAAAGGAGATCTTCTCCAAAGACTGTTATTAGTTGAAGGATCTTGACACAGTGGAAAGATTTCCCGCCCCCCTCTCCCCCCCCCCCCCCGCCATTCATAAATTGTTGCAAGATTGGGCAAAAGTTTGAAAACATGCCTTTACCCCAAAGGATCTGTAGCACAAGTCTGTCTTTTGGTATAAATCTGCTTTGCGCTGACTACCACGCTCAATAAAGAGTGAACACCTATACTTTTTTTCATGGGCTTTGCTAAAATACTCTGAATTCTGTGCTAAGGTTTTTGCAGAAGTGCATTTTATAATCAGATTGATATTTAGTTTGAGGTACTTAGCACAGCAAGAAAACTATGTGATGATATGGCCATATCTGGAATGGAAACAGAAGATGTTATGGCGTATCAAACTTTTCTCCCACATTTCCATTCTGTAATTTAAATCTTAGTATTTTTAGATCATTGATGCAGTTAGTGTGTTCCACTGACAAGCAAGACCGATTGCCTCACAGTGGGTAAACACAATTTTGGGTATTATAAAAGCCTTTTTAAAATAGTGATTTTAAAACTACATTTGAAGCTTAGGAAGTTTGAATCCAGGTAACAAGATTTAAAGCCCATAAAATAAATATGTAAACAAATCAAATTCTATCTTTTAAAAAATATATCCTTTTGGATGTTTGTTTTTAAACTTTAAATGGCCTAGAACTTTGAGACACTGAATTGAATACTTGATATCTGGAGTAGCTTCGCCATTGTTTTTTATTTATTCAAGTGACAAAAAGCTGCCTGAATAGGCATATTACAGGCCGCCGTTCATATACTCCTCCCCTCCCCAACTGGTTAGCTCCCTTTCTTGTCCATCTGTCAGCATTTCTTTCCTGTCTGTGAGGAGAAACCAAGTAGACACTTAAATATTATTTCCACTTTGTTCATTTGTCACGTGGGGGCTAGAATTACCCACTGGAAAAGGTAACATAAATGTAGAAACCACAGGACTTTGACAGCAGTTCCTCACAAGCCACAGCTGCCAATCCACCATTGTGAATCGGAGCTGATGTTTTGCCTTTCACCGTTTTTACTGATGTAATTGCTTTGAAGAGGACTCTTTTCTCCCTCTGAGGTGCTAGAATGCTATGCTTCATTCTGTTTTGTGCTGTATCACTTAGAGGTGATTTTTGCTGCATGTATTGCATTGACAAGTTCAGTATAATATTTCTGATGAGAAAATGCGTGTGCAGCAATGCATCTTGTACATTGAGCATTCAATGACCAGTATTTTAAGACAGAATGGTAACTCTCTCTGGGGTTTTTTTTTTTGTTTTTTTGTTTTTGAGGGAAGGTGTGAACAAGATGAAATGTAAATGTTGAGATCATCATTTTTATTATAGGGCCTGATCCTCAGAGCTGCTGAGCATCTTCCTAGAAGCAAACGTAAGTTGAGGGTGTTCAGCACCTTACAGTAGCAAGTACAGAGTCTGATCCAAAATCTCCTGTTGTTTTCAGTGAGCTTTTTATCAAGCTCTTACTCTTTAGCAATTTTGACCTCTAACTCATAGTTATAAATATTTGCTTTTGCTTTTCTCCATTATGGGTATGCAAAGAATGGAGATTCAAGGCTTTTCTTTGTAATGAGTGACGCTCATCACTTAGCTGCATTTAACTGACTTTACTGCATTTAACTGCATTTAACCCAAAATACAGTGAGAAGAGTGCGTGTGTGCGGCAGGTATTTTTAAAACTTCATTTTTGTTTATGCTATAAGGGTAGTTTACTGTATGATCCATAATATGTACTTTATCTTTGTATCAACGTTTTTGTGTATTCCCTTTAACCTCCCTTATTTGCTTGCTTTCTTTGTTTCTTTCATTTTCAGAAAGACTGTAGACAATGAGGAAAAGCTATACCGTCTGAGTCTCAAAAAAACAGTTTTGTGATCATCTTCAGGACGCTCACAAAACTGAATTAAAAATAGAGATGGTAGTGTTAATATCTGGGTTAGATTTGAGGGCCACATTCAACGCTGCCAAAAATCTCATGAACTCTTCTGACGCTGTGAAATGTCCTTGGGAGATTTCTGCTATCTGGAATGCTACAAATGTCATACCATCCACTGTTCTCGTGAGATTTCTACCATTTGGGACTGAGATCGTGCATAAATGGTTGCTCTCATTAGTCAGTCACGACCATCTCCAAACTTAGACAAAACGACTCCTCCTTGTTCCATACAAGAGGCTCTAGGAATCTCTTTTTGCTTTGTATTTGTGCTAGGACTCCTAGGCACTACAGCAATACAAATAATAACAGATTCTGGAGATTCAGGATCAGGAATTCTAATCCAGTCTTCCTGTCCTCAACTTCATTCTCTTCTGAACACAATGAAAATCAAGACATAGGACTGTTTTTCTGCCAATAGGGGAAAAAAAGGCAATATGGAGTTTTAGGGTCTGATCAAAAATCCCCTAAAGTCACCATATTTACTTCAGTGGGTTTTGGAAGGGGCTCATATTTTGCTTTTTGCATAGTGTTGTTTGTTTGTTTGTTTGTTTTTTTTAACTAATACTTACGTTCTTCTGGCATCTCTGACATGAGTATTTCAGCCAGAGGAATGATTCAGGTAGTTATTTTCTTTGAGAAGATATCAAATAAAGAGAGAAATGTTGATATACTATGTTAACATGTACGTGTAACATACTGAGATCCTCTGACTCTTATAACTATACAGGGATATGCATACAATATGAATAATATTTGTTCTTTTTTCCATATATAGTGTATTATTACTAGTGTTAATATCAATTCATGGAAACTTTGTTCAACAGAATTGGCAGCTGAGAAGTGCCATATTGCATATCATGGGCTTGTTTCTGGCTTTTGATTTGAATAGATGGTTGCATCAGTTTTCTTAAGGTTAACAATGCAGTAGCAGATTGACTTACACATTAGAGTCTTTCTTTATGTTTACCTTTAGGTGTATCTGCCCAGGAATTGTATTTACCAATCTTCCTGTTAGTGTTAATTTAGAAAAAATTGATAAAGGCATGGCTCTTGTGTGCCAAATAAGAAGAGTTGGAAGACGCTTATCAGATCTCCTCATGTCTCTTCAAAGCTAGAACATTCAAGATTTAGGCAAATTAGAAGAGGTAAACTAACCTAATCCTCATAAAGTAATCTTGCAGTGGAAAGTATCAGAGGATCTATTTTCTCTCATTGGCTTCAGTGGGAGTAGGATTAAGCCCTGAATATAGAAATTGTTTGCAACATGTGCTCACAAGTGTGTTCTATATTAAAACAGGTTAAATACCAACTGTATGTTAGAAAAAAGAAAAATAATCTTACAGTTTCTGTGTGGAGTATCTGTGGGGAAGAGGAATACAGTTAAATGGAAAAAAAATGCCCTTTTTCCTATTATCTCTCTGGTATTTTGTAAACCTGATATAGATTTATTTTATTTTTTTTTTCTTTTCAGAAAAAAGTATAAATTTTCTTTAACTACATGCTGGCTTTATGAGAGAGAATGGTATTAAGACTAGCTGGCATAACCATAATCATTAATTAAGGTGGGGGGAAGGATAGATCCTCTCCTTTTAAATCCTGGATTTAAAAGGCCCTGGTCTTCTGTGGTCAGTATTTGTCCAGTAAGGGAATTCTAGTACTTCGTCGCAGGTACGTTCCTATAGAACAGTGTTCTGCTGCTAGCAATTGTTTTCCTTTTATATTTGCCAATTAAGCTAGTTTATGAAAATATACAATTTTGACAAGAAATGGAAGGATGAGTACAGGAACCGCTATAAACTGGGAGTTAGGAGAACATCAGGTGGATAGCAGGAGAGGCAGAGTAGAGTGTAATTCATTTCTGCAACCCTTTCATTATAGGAATGCAGCGTTGTTGTAGCTGTGTCAGTCCCAGGTAATTGGAGAGACAAGGTGGGTGAGGTAATACCTTTTATTGGACCAACTTCTGTTGGTGAGAGAGACAAGCTTTCGAGCTACACAGAGCTCTTCCTCAGGTCTGGTAAAGGTACTCAGAGTGTCACTGTTAAATACTGTCTACTAAATGTAACCCTGTAACCCCCCTTTTTGTCCTATAAATACAAGGGTGTCACCTTGAATGGTCCCTTAGAATATGTGCTAACTACTTATGCTAACTATCTGTTCAGCCTTGTATTTAGCTGTGACACTGAGTACCTTTCCCAGACCTGAAGAGGAGCTCTGTGTAGCTTGAAAGCTTGTGTCTATCACCAACAGACGTTAGTCTAATAAAAGACATGACTTCATCCATCTTGTGTCTATTACAGGAATGCGTCAGTCCAGCGACAAGTATCGGAAGAAGTATAGAGCAGTGCTTATGAAATCATGTTTCATCCAAATCCTGAGTTGTTATAAGAGGACTTGCTCCAGGAGAAACTAGCCCGAAAAATTTCCCCAAGGAGAAGATCTACAGTATTTTTGTGCACAAACTGTATTTTTACATGAGTTTAATCTGTCTCATCCTGTGCTCTTAAGACATTTTTCTCAAAGATGACTTAGCTAGACTCAGTATGACTTAGGAAGGCACCAGTTCATCATTCCAAGTCCATTTAGACTTGAGTTCTTCAGAGGCAAATCGCTTTTGGTGGTGTTCCAGACAAACTTTAAAAAAATGAAGAAAGAAATAAGAGAAGCCTTACATATAGTTAATGTACATGTGAGGCAAAGTAGAAGTATCTCATGTTTTGGGAGAACAACATTTTAGAAAACTGTACTGTACTGTGAGACACTGACGGAAAAAATAGGCCAGGATACCTTTGCCATTAGGAAAACGGGAAATATTTTAAGTACTCAAAATATAGAGTATTTTATTTGGATTCTAAGAGGTGCAAATTACAATTTTTTTCTTTCTCCTTAGTTTCTCTGATTCATTTGATGTGGACGGCATACAATCTGTATCTTCTCTCCTAGAACTTGGTGGGTACCTGTAGCAATAGCAACTCAGACTATGTCAGTTCCCACACTGCGGGTTAGGGCTGAGTGTGATGAGTACTTGGATGAGACTCTTCCAAGGAAAAAACCCAGGATGCTTCAAGAGCTAGTGTTGGTAATTTAGGCCCTGATGGTACAGTGAGCTATGTGCAGGCAAAGTTCATTGCGTATAATCAAGAGTATAATCCTAGAAGATTATACTCTTACAATATGTCTACATCGCAGCTGGGAGCATGTTTCCTAGTGAGAGTTGACAGGCTTGCGCTAGCTCTGCTTGATCTAGTGCACAAAAAATAGCAATGTATCCAAGGACAGTGCAGGTAGCTGCTCAGTCTAGCAGCCTGAATAGAAATCTGCCTAGAGCCCCTGGGTACGTATTTGGGCGGCTAGCCTGAGCCTCTGCCCATACTATGGCCGGCTATACTGCTAATGTTAGCACAGTTAGTATGTGTCTGTCCACTTGCGCTGGGAAACACACTCCTAGCTGCAGTGTAGATGTACCCTTACTCAATACTAATTGTATATCTGGTTTTAGGATACACTGTGTTGGTGGAAAGCCTGTCTTTCTGATAAAATATAAAGCCATTCTCTTGACTGTTTGAGATTAAAACCTCCATAGTACTTTTGGCAAGATAAGGAGTGTTTATCCCAGTGTCCTACCCAAATTGTAATTTGAGTAACTGCATTCTGCGCACCTAAATTCCTTCTGCAGTTTCAGTTGTATAAGGTATTCTCCACTTTTGTATCTGCTCTTTTTTGTTGTTGTGTTTTCGATACTTCATATTTAATATGTCATTTGAAAGGAGAAGCCAACATTATTTTGAGTTTCCCTCTGTTCCTCTAGCAGCAGCCAAAGATCTTACCATTTGTTGTCCTCTTTTCTTTTTAAAGGCAGCTGGATATCTCAAATGGTCAATAATGTGATCCAGAACCTTTCAATCCATCCTAGTTGTCTGGGATTTGACAATTGTTGCCATTTGATGGTTGTTTGGAGGTCTGCATGAAATGTGTTGGTGTCCTCAGCATGGTTTGTAGTAAACCAGTATTCAAGGGTATGTCGACACAGCAAAGAAAAACCTGCGGCTGGCCCGTGCCAGCCAATTTGGGCTCATGGGACTCAGGCTGTGGGGCTGTTTCGTTCCTGTGTAGACTTACAGGCTCGGGCTGGAGGCCGGGCTCTGGAATTGTCCTACCTCGCAGAAGCCTAGGCTCCAGCCCAACCCCGCGAGCCTGCGTCAGCTGGCACAGGCCAGCCACGGGTGCTTTGAAGACATACCTCAGGTCATCAAAAACCCTGTCACAAACAGTTGACTGTAACTGGCTCCCTAAATTAACATTCTCAGTTGAGAGGCCAGTAATAAATGAACATAGAAACTGAGGTAACCTCTGACCCATAGAGGTGGTCCTGCCTGACCATGTCTGGGAGATATTGGTAAGAGAGTGTGGAGAAACTTGATTTGCTACTGCCATTGCAGCATTTGTTTTGTGCGTGGAGAACCAAAGCTGCAAGAACACTAGGATCATCTTTAAAATGTTTTCCAATCTTTGTATTTGAGGACTCAACTTCAGCCTTTTAAGAGTCATTGAACAACTAGTTGCATTCCGTTTGTTTGTTTTTCCATAGTGGGTCTGAGGTTGATTATTTATAATCTGAGATTGATTGATTGGTTATTCATAACCTGGTATGTGAAGATCCAGAACTTGTTCTTGTCTTTTCTCTCAAGTATATCTGTGTTTCTGGTCTGCCGGATATAGAGACAGCAGTGAGAAAAAGCAAGAGCACGACGTTGCCAACCAAAAGGGTTAAAAAAATCATGCGTTTGGTTAAAAATTGTGTTTTTAAACATAAATAATGGATTATTTTTATTTGCCGTCTGTTTTTTGAGTCTTTAAGGATCATATTTTCAAGCTTTTCCTTGCAACCATGAGGGCTAGAAAAAAGCTCATTTGTTTTTAAATTAAAGTTGAAATTTTCCCATAATCACTTGACTCCAGGAGTTTGGGTTTAAACAAAACACCAAATAACATGCTAGAAATCACAACAGTTGACAACCCTGAGAGCAATCGGGGCAGAGCAGTTTTTTGTAAACTTTTCCTGTATGCAGTGTTGTTGTTGCTGTGCTGGTTTTAGGATATTGGAGAGACAAGGTGGGCGAGGTAATATCTTTTATTAGATCAATTTCTGTTAGTGAGAGAGACAAGCTTTTGAACTTTACACAGAGCTCTTCCTCAGTTCTGGGAAATATACTCAGAGTGTCTCAGCTAAATACAAGGTGGAACACGTTGTTTGACATAAATAGTTAACGCATATTTCAATGGACCAATCAAGATGAAGAGGACTGTTAATTCCTCTCAGTCATGGGCGGGGGCGGAGTGGAAGGAAAGAAGGGGAATAAAATAAATTTTCCAGTGGTTTCCAGGATTCCAAGGAGAGCACTAATTACTGGTGAGGGCTGCCTTTTTATATTTGAATCATGTATATTGGGAATTATGAGTGACACCACTTTATGGAGAGAGAGAATCCCCAATGTATGCTCCTATATTTCATGGATCCTCTGAAATACTACATCTGTCAAAATCTATTGTGTGGTCTCATATTTTGAGTATTTGGATGGATAAGGGTCTTGTCCTGTAAAATTAATGTAGTTGAGAAGTGGGAGGGAACCAAACATCCAGTCACAGGCTATGTCATCGCTTTTCCAGTTTTGTTACCCACCCTAACCCTACAAGCACTTCTTCAGCCTTTTCACTTAGCAAATCTGTTTAGAGAATGTATTGGTGATTTGGGGTCTGGTCCTGTCAGGTGCTGAATGTCTCCGAAGAGCACCCTCAAATCTGTTAGAGAGGAGTGTTCATTGCCTTACAGGTGTGAGGCCTGATCCTTTGATGTGTTAATGGGCATTCTTAGGAGACATCAGTAGGAGCTGAGGGAACACAGAATCAGGCCCAAACTTTGTTTTCAAGCTTTTAATACACAGTGTTTTTAGATGTTACCTACCTCTCCAATATTGGTACAGGGGTTGGTAACTTTCTTTATAGAGAGCTTTTTCACATTGTGTCAGAGGACTGTTTCTGTTTCAACTTGTGTTGATTATTGTGCAAATGTATTTATTGATACTTGAAAGTTTTCACTCACCACTTTGTTGCATTATACATTTTTTTATCACTTCATTTTCCAGGCAGGTTTTTTTTAAAGCCTTGCACTTAAATTACTCTTTTTTTTTTTAAACCGTTTTTTTTCTCAATCAGTGTGGTATGTGCTATTTATGAATAAATTATGGTACATGGTTTAACACTCATGCAATCTCATTTCCCTTGAATTCACATAGCATCCTCACCAATTCACCTGGGCTCAGCACAAACCATGGGTAGGGAGAGCCCCCAGTTACTATGGAATAAATTACTTTTTATTAATAAATTTACCAGATGACAACTGCGTTTCCATAGCATCCACCCATCATGAGGTGCTTGAAACTGGTTTATTAACCCATTACGTTATTTTTATTGAAATGGCTCTCTAAGAATGGTATCGTTGGGTGCCCTATTTTCTCCCTCTGACTTTTTTGTGTGGGATTTTCAAGTTTTTTAAATTTGGGCACAGTGACCTCCTTATGCTTAACTCTGTCCCGCTTGTTCTTAGCTCAGACACACTGATTCCTTTCCCTGACCTGAAGAAGAACTTTGTGTAGTTCAAAAGCCTATACCTTCTACTAACAGAAGCTGGTCCAATAAAAATTACCTTATCTGCCTTGTCTCTTGAAAAATCTCAGCAATTCCTATAAAACTTGCTCCCTTTGCAAGTTAGATTTTTTTTTCTAGTCACAAGCTTTGCAACCTCAGCCTAGAGACTGAAAAAAGAACTGCATTTATTCTGCTTCTTACTGTCAGATCTTCACTATGGAGAGTAAGAACATAGCTGACATTTTTGTTGATGTGCAGTGCAGAGAAGAATCCAGCATGCTTTTTCCATAGCTGTATAGACACTGCAGGGCTAGCAATAGTAATATATTTGTGTTGATCATTAAATAAACTGATATCTTGAATATGCACAGGGAGCAGAAACATATTTGGAGTCAAAGGGTTCCATTTTACAGGTATTTTTCTGACTATTTTCACTTATTAATATATACCTTAAAGTTTATTCTATAACACTGGGGATTTCAGAGCTGCCTAACAGAGTCCAGCTCCCAGAGAGAGCCAGTTCAGCATGGATTTCTTTGAGAATCTCAGCCTAAAAGTACATCTCACATATTGTAATATGAATGATAACCATTGTATGCAAATTTCCTCCAAAATGAATGGAAATTTGCATTGGAGGAAGGATGAGAAAGCAGAACTGTGACTGATATCCCACCCAGTTCTTCACTTCAGTTGTTCTCTTGGCTCAGGGAATAATTACAAATGGTTACAAAAATATTTGTCCCCATGAAATTGTATGATTGCTTAAATTCCTATGCCCATATGTCAGTATATACCTGTTGAAGATTGTTTGTTTGATTTCAGCTCACAAAAATCCATTTTTTCCTGGGTCGTTTTCTACAACAAAATGTTGAAATGCATGCTGGGAGTATAATTTTATTATCTTTTTAAAAGATGTTGGCATGGCAGGTCTGAGAGATGCTGCTCAAGCATTGTGTGTGCTTCTTCCCCCACTGACTTTTATGCAATCTTGGTGAAATGTCTGTATCTTTTGTTCAATATCTAATATTCAGCGGAGTTCCCGGAGTCTTGGCATTAGCGCACATTGGCATTAGATATCTTAAGCGTAACAATTTGTGGGTCTCCATTTATAAAAATATTCCCTAATAAGTATGATAAGATTGCATTTTGAGATCTGTGGCATAGGACCAGAAATGTTGTTGTCTGCTGGAGACTTGGCAGATTTCTCTAGCTGGTGAATATGAGGAAATCTGAGATGCCTTTTTGTGAATATTAGCTTATCATGTGTGGCAGTGCTGCAAAGTGTAGAATCCTGAAATTAGATGCTAATTTTTGGCGAGGTTTTGTTACAACTACCTCTATTTCCCTCATATCTTTGGAGCTTCTGGACTTCACAGTGCTCTGTCTCTTTCTTTCTTTTTTTGATTCTTGTATTGAATTGAGATATACTAGATGAGTTTTTTATTTTGACGTAGGGGCAAAAATGGGTCTTGGGAGTAGTTTGCCTTCCTGCCAATCTCATTGGGTCAGTGAATTAATTTTTTACCTCTATCGGCTCCACTAGTGGGCTCACTTACATATGAATTCCTAAATATAATTGCTGTGCTCTGTTCTGTTAAGGTTGTTTTACTGTTCCCTCACCTTAGCGTTGGACCGCCGAAAAGTAAATTTTTCTGAGAGGATAATTTAATGATCCTGCAATGAGTAGTTTTATTGCTGTATACAAATTATTTACTGGTTTAGGGAATGAGGGATACAATCTTAAAATATATATTTGTTTACCTCTTGGAAAATATAAAAGGCGGTGTAACTAAGTATTCTTTGCCTACACAGCACTGAATTTCTGGAGAGATCAGAATATGATCTTAAAAATTGTTACAGTCCAGTTCTGATTTGTAGCGTTTAGCTGAATTAAATGGGTTGTGAGATACAATTCATCATACCACACAGTACAGCAGTTCCAATTGTTTGCAATTTAAAACCAAGTACATCAGAAAAAGTGTAAAAGAGTTTTGATAATATGCAGTTTGTTTTTCTCACCAAGTGAACTGTATTTCTGTTCCTTTGGGGGGTGTTTTTGCCTTTCTTCTATCTCCTTCCCCCAAATTACCTTGGCCACTGCACATATGGAAATCTCAAGACTATTTGCATCATGACAATTTTCCACACGACCATAGTTTGTAAATCCCTCTCAAAATGTTCCTTTTCTGTCAAACCCCATACTCAGCTGGCAATAACAGTCCTGATGAATGGCATTTGCATTGCATTTCTGAAGTAATTGATCCCGCAGTCTTGCTCTCTGAGCAATAACGTAGAGAGAGAGAGAGAGAGAGAGATGTTGTTTTGTTACATTCTGCCTAAAGGAAAGTTTGCGCCGATTTCCATTGTTCGGGGGAATTGGTTTTTCGTGGTCCCTCCCCCGATCATTTCAGCTTTTATTTGACGGATACGCCTCATTAAACCAATATGTAAATGAACTGTACCCTTATCGAGATTACTTTCTAAAAGCAGTCATGAAGCCTCTTTAAAATATTGTGTAAGTCTTTAATTGGGGCTGAGGCTTTGGTTAAAAAGCAGAGCAGACTTTTTTGCCCATAGATAATATTGATTTCCATTGAAGCAAACAGATTATCTTAATTTTTCATGTGAAAAGTGCTAGAATTCACTAAAAAAGGTTAAAATTGAAGTGAGTAATCTTCAGTGCATAATGCAATTGATAATTTTAGCTCTTTGCGTAGGAGCTGTTATGACTTGAACAGCCGGCTCTAGCCTTCATTAGAGAAGAAGCAGGCAGTTTTGAGACAGGTGGAGCTGGATCAAGCTGTGAAAGTGATTTGCTTGAAGCTGGTCATTAGTGTTAGAAATCTGGTCCTATTTATTGCATCCTTAACCCTACCATGATTATTACCATGATTATTTACTTTTTGTCTTTTTCCAGGTTGATGATGATCTGTAAAACTGTCTAAAGGAAGAGCATGGAGATTGGCATTCTGAACTGTTAGTGGGGACATGGGACTCATGTTGTCATTGATCATTTGTGTGGATTTAACCATTGAAGAGCGACAGAAGCAGCTAGAAAGACATCGAGAATTAAAGCTGCTTTGAAGGTACATGGCTTGTTTGTTATAGTTGTTAATCTGCTGGCTATAATTGTTTGTATTTGTGAATATTTTCTGCGTATGGATCTGCTATACATACAACGTACAACTAAAGACGTGTGTGAGAAAATTTCAGTGAATTTGAGTTACACATGTAAGTGCACAACAGCCAAAAATTAACCAGCAACATTGTTTTACGGTAAAAAAAAAAAATCGGGCCCTTTGGGCAGCAATACATTTCTTTTGAGAAATTTATTGAATTGCCTATGAACTGTACTGTGTATAGATGGTAAACTCACAGCCCCATCCCAGTATTCATAAACACACAAGTATGAAACTCACAGTTGTTCAGAAAATCTAATTCTGCTAAATCTCCCCAATCTGTTGCAAATTGAGATGGAACAGTAACATATCTTTATGTAGGAACCTCTTCAACATAGTTTACTTAACATGCCTAAAACAGATAGTAGAATTCTAAATCCAAATGACTGATGTTTTAAAATCCTTTGCATTTCCATTCAAAAAAACAGACAGAAAAAAAGTGCTGAATGTTTATTACAAGCTGTAAAAGAAACATGGCAAAATATGGTTTTGTCTAATAACCATTGTTACACTATTGGGAAAGGGCAAGCTATTGCACTGAAATCTGTTTCTGAAATAACTCCCCCTTTCCACTGCAGTTGTTTTTCTTTCAGACACATCTTAAAACAAGAAAAAAAAGAAAGGGGGGGGAGGGAAGCTAAATTATTCATGAGACTCATTTGACAATTGATCAGTGGGGGAGATGTCGGGAGGGTGTTTTGTGGGTAGAGAGAGGAAAAATAATAATAGGCTTTAACTTTGAAAAGCCTTTTAGAGCTTCTGTACAACAGTTCATTGTGAGCTGAGAGTAATGCAGTGCAGTTAAGATATCTTCATTAGAGCTACCTGCCAAGGGCTTCCAGTAGGATTTCCATAGTGCTGGAGCGTGACATGGGGTTTGGGAAGAGGCTTATGATTTTAATAATGGAGCTGTCAGTTTGATGTCTGGAGATGTTGACTCTGAGAGCTTTATTGCCAAATTTAGATTTCATATTTATATTGAATTATTACCTCTTTAACTGAATTTAATTTTCTGTGTGCCTGTAGTGAATGTATTGGCTCTCTCGCTATACGCCAGGCAATAGCTGAGTGATAGAAATCTGCAGTATTCCTCCTCTTGGCTGTGCTTTATTTGTGTATGTATGTATTATGAGAGAGATGCTAGAGGAGGGGAGCACTGACATGCCTATGACCCGGAAGTGTAAATGGGACATCCATTTGACTTATCTTAGGGGGAAAAAAAATCCTTTCCATCCCGGTCTTCACCTCTGCAGCAACTCCTTGGCTGTGGCAGGAGAGCAAGGGGTGAGGGCTTAACGTACCTTAACTGTGGTTTACATTCTCTACCACTAAGCATGTTTGAAACCAAGTTGTTTTATTTATTGTGTCTCTACTCTACTCTTCCCCAGTGTCGATTCAATATATTTGTTTTTCTGCTGGAGTGTATTGCCCTGCACTCCTGAGTTTGTTATTGTGGTTTGTTTATCAAAGGAAATGAAATCATTTTGTTTTTTGAGAACAAAAGTAAAAATTTCACCTCCCTCCCTCTTTTTTTTTTTTTTTTTTTGGGGATGTCTCGACTGTCCAGGTCACCGAATCTTGTTTTAATTTCTGTCTGGGAGAATGTCTGAGCAAGGTAAATTGAACCAGGAGACAGCGGAGGAAGCTGCCAAAGAGCAGGAGTCTGCCATCTCTGATGCGACCCCAGAGAACTACATCATTAATAAAACGGAAAGCTTGGAAGCAGAGGAAAAGGAGGAGAAGCTGAGTGATGCCAAGACGGACCTCCAGGTAAGAGCAAGAAGGACCTTGGATGGCTATGTAACTGTGTTGTTACATTGCCATTTCCAATGTCTTTTGTTTGGCTAGATTTTTTCTATTCTTCTCTCCTCACGCTTCTTTCCTTTTCTTTCCTTGTTATATAATTGGTAGTATTTTTTTAATTACTAAGGAGCCCGTTACTGGGTATCCATTATAAATACAGTAAAATATTTGTCTTGGGATATTTAGGACATTATCTTCATCTGATGGACTCACAGAATTCATAGAGACTGCTGTATTTCTTAATTTTACAGTGAATTTAATTTTAAAAATAACAATTATTACCAACAAAAAGCAGTGACGCTCTTGTTATGCAAAACTAAAGAAAGATCATTAAAAGCTTGAGTCTTTACAAGATGAATTTTTTTTTACCTTAAAAGGATATTAAAAGAAAGAGGGACTGCAATTTATGGGATTACTGCGAAGCTCAAAAGGGGAAGGGGTTTGGAGAGGGAGAGAGGCTTACAAAACATGATAAAAAGACAATACTGAAGTATTTGAGCATACGATAGCAAAGCATCAAGTTTGCATCTTGTTTATATCAATCAGATTAATGCATACAGCAGAGGCAATTCTTGGCTCCCCACTTCTTTGGAGTTGCATTAGGAATGTTACTTTGCAATCAGCAAATGATAAAGGTTTGCTTTGAGAAGGATTTAATGAAGTATGCTGATATTGCTATTGTGTGCATTTTCCACTAAAGTGACAATTATTTGTTACGCACAGAAACGAGGCGTAAACCAGAACCAGCAGAAAAAGAGATCCAAGGTAAGGTTTCACATTGCATGCGGAGCTGACAGGTGATAAAAGTTCCATTCAGGTGACTGTTTTCATATACAACAATGAGCTTTTATCTTCAGTTTTTCTTCATAATCATGTGGCACAAAAGCAGAGGAGTTTCACAAGATATTAAGTGTCAATCTCCCCTTTATTTAGCAATCATACGTTGGTTACTGGGCTTGCCATGTACTTGTATGTGTGATCTGTGTACGTGTTTGTGTGTGCAAATGTGGAAGAAAAATCTCGTTTAATTTTTCTTTTGTAATTAGTGTTTGAATTTTATTTAAGTGGAGTAATCAAGTTTCTAAAGCTGTAGGGATTAAAAAGATTGAGTAGGAGGAAGGCAGCTAGTTAGTGTGAAATCCGCTAGCTCGCTCGCTGTTCGTTTTTTAAATAACATTTTCCAACATTTTCAATACCACTTTTAAAATTTGTCACTGTTCAGCTCTATTGCTGTTTACAGGAAATAGAGTTGTTGCTTTGACTACATTACCAGATTTTTTTTGTTTTTACTTTTATGATGTTCAGCTGAAGTGAAATGTAGCAAAAGCATTTAAAAGCCAAACCCATGTGTCAAATGACTCGCTGGACAGAATCTGCTGTAGTTCATCTTTTGTCTATCACATACATGCACTTGCATCTCAAGCAAATGCAGTTTTGCTGGACAAGTACCTGATTATTTGAAATTCACTGGGATGGTTGGCACATCTGCAGATTTGGGGTCAGCAGTAGTTTCCTTTGTTTTGTTTTCTTTCTATCTTATTCAGTCAGGAGCTAAGGGGAAACTGGTCCGGAGTCTTGCTGTGTGTGAAGAATCATCCCCTCGACTGGGAGCAGAAGGTCTTCATGATAATCAGGTACATCTGAAATCATGGCTGTTAGCTGCATGGTTGACTTCCACTTTCACTTGCATGATCATGTTACTTAATTGGGCTTTTAACAATATTTTTGGGGAAAGCAGAAAAAAATTTACATCTGACAATGCACACGATTTTGTGAAGTTATCTGGCTTAGCGTGTACTATATTTTGAAATATTGAAGTAGTTTTACAGTATGTCACAGGGTGTTGTTTGCTTTTTTTTCCAGACCCCCTGAAAATTTCAACAAATGGAAAAGAATTCAAAAGAATTCAGATTAAAATTAAAAATAAATAAATAAAAGAATTGTTCTTTTCTCTAAGGCTATCTCTTTTGAGGCTACACCAGATACAGTTCTAAATTCACTCTGGTTTCTAGTTCAGCTGAGATCCATTATGTATCGGTCCCCCAGTATGCACTTCATAATACTACACAGATCTTGACTCTCTATAAATACATTGGCAGAGAAGAGAGGGTGCATTATTCTGAGTAGGATTCCATTTTGTATTCCATTTATTTCAAAGAAACACCTTTTTGACCAAAACATCTTGGCAATTCGATCCCGCAGATTCTGGAAAACAGTTCTTCTAGGCTCGCTTGCAAAAAAAAAAAAAAAAAAAGGCAAAAAAAACAAACTCCAAAAACCAAAACCAAAACAAAAAACCCCAAACCAAAACCACCAAAAACTGTCACAATCATTTTCACTTGACCAGACAAACTATTATTTTTTAAAAAATCTTATCATAATAAAAAACCTTAAAAGCTTCCAGCATTGGTACTTGGAGATTCTGTTGTTTTATTGGCAAATGAGATTAGCCATAGAGAGAAAGAGATGGAGAAAAATGACTTTTGTGAGCTCAGAACAAAACAAACAATCACTTTTAAGTGTACTTTCTTTGACTTTCCTCTATTGACTTGAAATGAAACAAATTGAACTCTCCCCATAGGCTCATAAGTGTGGAGAGGATTTTTATTTATTTATTTATTTTATTCATTCATTGATTCATTTATATTTATTTTTTGAAAGACCAAAAACCAGATCTTGTTTAGCAGCTGAACTTCTCCAAGTTCTCACTGCTCTACAATGATGATTATGCAGTAGGGAAATTGACAGGTTATTTTATAGTTGTAGGTATATGTTTAAAAAATACTATGCTTTTAGCTTAACTTGCATTATTCAAAAATGTGTGGCTTTTGTTCTGCATTTTATTTGTGTTTTCTATTGTTTAATGGAGAATGAAAAGGAGAATAATATAAATATAAGAGATTGTATTAAACATCGCATGGTAGTTGATAATGTACTGCAGAGAACATGTGTTTAACTCCATAGAGGTGGGCAGGGTTTGGGATAAAATACTTCTCCCAAACTGCACCCTGATGCCAGACAGAGGAGGGGTCACTTGTACACATCCTCTGGTCCTACCCTGGTCTGACCAGTTACTGGGAAGAATTCTTTGACTATACTGAAAAGATCACAGGAGTTAAAGTACCCCTGGACTCCCAACATCTGCCTCATGTAAAGACCATTGGTTCTGAATACTTGAGTAGATAGAAACTACGCTTTGCTCTTATATTGGCCTTTTGCTTACTAATGCAGATTAGCTTTGCAATGGAAAGCTAGACCTGCACACTCCTCCTTGGACTGGCTGAAGGATACTGGAAATGTTGTGCCATTTGAAATGGTTTACTTTTACTTTAAAGGAGAAAGAAGCGTATTTTGAGTTTATTTTGAATTACTTTTTTATTAGTTTATCTTAGCGGTTTACAAAGCACAGGGTTTTGATTACCAGAGAATGTACGGTACATTGCCAGAACTACAGAGTATGGATTGTACTGCAACCCTGATGTTTGTATTGATATTTGAAAATTTGCCTTCATTTTCCTGTGTAGGAAAAATCTTGTTACCTGTATTACTTGATCTTGAACGCTTACCTGATGATTCACTATGTCCTTACTTAAAAGGAATGTTGCCTCTAATGTTATACTATTGACTTATCAGTGTATTATTGCAACTTGAACATTTCTTTTGTTATTCACTATACTTACCTTGTATCAATGTACTTATTAACGTTGTATTTTACTATTGAGAAAAATCAATAAAAATAAATATAACAAAAAATAATAGATTGCTTTCACGACTCTACAGCCCTTTTGTGTGTTTCTTCAAGAGCAACCAAATATTATACGCAGAATCGTATATGTGTAACACAAAGTAGATACTGTATGTTTACATGTGTGTTTATGCTATGTGTACAGTTTGTCATTTTTCTCTTCTCGTCAAAATAGGTGCATCTTAATAGCCATTTTAATAGTTCAGGATTAAAGTGCGGAGGATGCCAATTCCATACGATTCCTCTGTTTTGAAGAACTAATGACAGAATCACCCAGCATTAGATAGCGCAGGAAATCTGAAGTTGTTCTGAAGGATGTTGTGGCACTGATTCATACAAAGTCCTGTCATCAGAACAAAACATTTACTTACAGTTTTTCCTCAGCAAGTGAAAGGAAAACATACTTTTAGTCCATTAAGTGCGGACAGTCTCCTGCATGTCCTTATTTCAAACGGCTGAGAGTTCCCATTCTCTTTCTATATTCAGTGCAGCATTCTGCTAACATTTCTGCCTTACGGTAACAAAAATAGAGATTGAGAAAATAAACCCCAGTTAATATTTTGCCACAGGGCTTTGCTTCCATTTTTACAGTGCTTTGCATCTCAAGTCTTCTGTACCACATTTCAGCTTCATCAAGACACCGATTCAGCAGAGGCAGTTTTGACTTCCTGTCTTACTGTGACACCAGTAGCTAGTTTTGCTAGGATTTTTGTCTTACACTTGTTTTGGTGTTTGATAGTGGTTATTTTTAATAACTCTAAGATTTGTAATAGTTATTGCAGGCATCATTTGAGTGACTAATGTTCTGCTTCTGAAAAATACCCTTTAGGGTAAAATATTGTAGTGAGATTTGTTTTTCTGTACATCAGCAATCTATGAAAATTGATGATAGAAATTTGCCAGCGATCAGGCTATTTTTTTTAATACATGGTAATTTGGACGTCATCATGATGCAGCTGTAGCTTACCAATTATGCAGGCCCCCAGTGTGTTTAAAGGCACTTCTAATACTACTGATTTTGCCAGTTTGATGCAAGCAATGCATTTTTACAAAACTTTAATGTCTGATTTTGTTCAGTCATTTTTCTTCAAAACAGTGTGAATACTTAGCCATACTTTCTTTTCCTTCTTGTAGTCAGATTCCATTCTTCTGAAGTTTATCACAGCACTATTCATGCATTTCATTGAATATCAACTCGTTTTTTACTGTTGTCTGAAAAATCCACTGTCAGTGTAAGTGGAGAATAATGATTTCACAAAAGCAAAACAAAAAAGGCCAAACACCATGAATTCCCAGTTTTCTAACAAGTGCAGCTTCAAAGGAATTTGCAGTCTTTGAAATGTCAAAATCTTTAGGACATGGATTTCTGATGCACTGGAGAAATTCAGTTAGCACACCCACTGTACTAAAAACTGCAGTACTCATTTTTTTTTTTAAGCTTTTGCTAAGGGCCGTGTTTCCAGATGGTTTTTTACTTGATAAACCTGATAGCTAAACTATTCTCAGGGCCTGAAAAGTGAGTTTAACTTTTATAGCACTGTATGTGTGCATAGCACTTCATATGAATTTGCAAAAAAAATTCTGTGGAAGTTATTTTGGTCTTTATCTAGCACTTGCAATATCTCTTTAGATACAGAATGGTTTATGGGAAGAACACCACATATAAGAATGTACTTCCAGTGTTATAATTATTGAGAGAAAAGTTTAATTACTGAAAGTGGAGAATAATGTACCTTTAATACTTGTAAACTCAGAGGTCTTAGTTTGCAAATATTAAGGAAGAAATTCTGACTTCAGTGGGAGCAGCACACACACACATCTGAGGGCAGAATTTGGGCCAAAGAATGCATTATTCTCCCGATAAGATATAATTTTTTCCTACTGGGTAAAATTAAATCTGGCTTCAATTTTTCTAGCTGTGCACTCCCTAATGCAAATCTCTTCAGATTGGAATCCATGTAAATTTTATTGAATCTGGCCCTAAATTATTATATTTTTTTCAACAGGAATCAATACAACTACAGCTTTCGAGTTTCCCCAGTCTACAAGAAGAAGATAAATCTAGTAAAGATGACTCTGAGAAAGAAAAAGAGAAGGATAAAAACAAAGAAAAAGATAAAAACTGTGAAAAATCCAAGATCAGAATGTTATCAAAAGGTGAACTTCAAAATATTTGAATCCTTTTTCAATTATTTATTATGGTCACATCTAGAAATTCTTGGACATGCATAGGAATGTATATACCTGTGGGTATATATGTATTATACCTGTGTGCATATGTGAACTCTCTCTCTATCTTTCTCTCTATCTAATCTGTCTGTCTGTCTTTAAGTACACATACAGTAGGAATGCATATATCCAAAAGAGGGAATGTGGAATGTGAAATTTATATGGATAAGAAAAAGGGAGTTTTTCATATAAATGATGAGTTTTCAGATATATAGATTATATATATTACAGTTGTATTATGAGTAAAACCCCTAACAGAGCATAGCAGAGATTTTGTGTAAGAGGTGTTTGGTGTGTGTGTGTGTGTGTGTGTGTGTATAATGTTTGTATTTATGTATGCAATTACAATATTTACATAAAATATTTTATGAAAGTACAACTTTTTTCTGTTAATCATAGTATACTGTACAACTTGTTAGCAGCGACACAAAACACTTAGTCTTATATATTGCTTTCGGCCCACAGATGAATCTCTCATTAACATTATTTGGAAATCCACCCGTAGCCCTTAACCTTAACTCATGGTCCGTGTACTGTAATACACTAGTGAATTATCCATCACATATTATAATTATGCCTTACTACAGCAGGTATGCACAGAGTGACTCTAACTATAATTATTTTTATACCTATAATTATATCATGTTACAAAACTACACTGTAGTCTCTTAAGGATAAGCATTGCCTACTCAGGGGCAGATCCTCAGCTGGTATGAATTGTTATAGCTCCTTTGACTTTACTGAAGCTGGTGATTCAGACCAGCTGAGGATCTGCCCTTACTTTTGAGTAAGACACACTCACCTATGCCGTAAATGAATTCTAAATACTCTGTCACATGCCATTGTCATCTACCCACTTTTAGACATCACTAGATTCCAGTCTGTTAAAGATTTTGAATTCCCAGTGGCAAGGCATATCACTTTGTCTAATTTAATATGTTCAATATATAAAGATGTATTTATAGTCAGGACTGGATATTCAGCAGTAAGAAAGGGAAAGTTGGAAGGAATTTGGGTAACATTATATATTTCCTGTGATTCCAGAAAGGACAAAACTTTGTTTGCTTCAGTTGTGGCACTTATTAGTACAATGCAAAGAAAAGACAGATTTCCTCATGCTGTTTTGTGGGGTAGATTGTTCACATAAATAAATAACCTGCATGTACATTATTCTTTATAATATATTTTTTGGGTTGCTGGCTGGAAGACCAAGTCTGCTTTACAGAAATTGGCTTAACTTCTGAAATGAAACGTTTGTTTTGTTTGTTTGTTTTCAGATTGCAGCCAAGAATATACCGACTCAACAGGCATAGATTTACATGAATTTCTGGTGAACACATTAAAGAATAATCCCAGGTAAGTAGCTCCAGCATGTTGTTATCTCCTGGTATAGTCCTAGAATTCTAGCAATTAAGCATCTTATAATTCTAGTTCTAGAGAATGCTGTAGGAAAAAAAATAATGGAATCATCTCAACTGAGCAAGAAGCCATAAAACAATAAATTTCTACACCTAGGCTTTCCAGGTTCCCATTGCTTAATTACTTTTTCTGAAATTTGGTCACTGTGCTTATCTTCCCTGCTGCACAGCTCCATCTAAAGACTCTTAGCACTAGTATATTATAACCTATGTGATTGGAGGTATCTGCAACTCAGATCATATTGTGAGTGCCAACTTCTAGCCTCACTACACCCATAGTCTTCATTTGGAACTGCAAACTCATCTTAATATAGAATTTCGTCCTAAATATAGAAACTTTTTTTATATCAGGATTTTTTATATATTCTCTTTTACATACTCTTTGCAACTGAATCTGTTCAGTGTGCACAGCTTCATCCTCCACTTACTGGATATCAAGAAATAATTAGGTAAATACCCATCCACAGAGGGGCTTAAAAATCCATGGGGTTTCAAAATGCATGAATTCACATTTCGTATTAAAGGGCACATTTCTGGCCTTCAAAGCAAAAAGTCCCTGAATTGTCCAAGCTGTAATAGCTCAATGAGCTTGAGAGCAATGCACTCTGTAAGGTGTCTTACTAGGGCTGTTAAGTAAATGTGGGTGTGGGGAGGTGTATTTGTGAAAAATTTCAACTTTTCAGCAAAAGATCAAAAACTTGCAGTTTAAAAGAGAAAATTTGGATTTGGCAATGCTGCAGTAGTTCTTCGTGGAAGTTGTTGTTGGGTGCCTCATGTCCCTGTTCTCAGTGACTTCCCTGTTCAGACTACGTGTCCCATGATGCATCCTGGTCTCCCCTCTTGCTGAGCCACAGTGGTGCACCAGGGAAAGCGGTTATTATGAGTTTGGGGTGTTTCATTTTTTTAGACAAGTAGTTGAAATTTTCTACAGAAAGTGCATACTTTCTATGACACATTGAATTTAGTCAAAAATCCAATTTTCCATCCAAAAAATTTGTGATGGAAATTTTTCAACTATCTCTACAGCTTACTTTTGTTCCAAAAAGAAATACCAACATTATTCAACCACCTGAATGCAGTCCTTTGAGGCTGCGAGTGCTGCCAGGCCGAGCCCTAATGGTGAAGGGATTTAAGTCCATATCTTGCCTTGGTCTGGTATGGATGGGGAGAAGGGGAAACTAGAGTCTTTCCCCAGCTGCACCAATGCAAGGGAGGTCAGCGTTTTAACTAAAATATTTACATCATTTTTAAATAAAGGGAAACTTCCATAATTCGTTTTTGAAGTATCATAAAAGTATCTAAAAAAGGTTTTGTAGCTGACTCTTCAAATTGTTGTTTATTTTTACAGGGACAGAATGATACTCTTAAAAATGGAACAGGAAATTATAGATTTTATTAGTGACAACAAGTAAGTTAATTTCAGTATTTGGTTAGTTTATCATATTTGCATGCCACATGTATCTTTTGCATAAAGCATATGTAAATGCTGTATTTTTATGAGATGTGTGCTCACTTAGAGGCCAATCCTACACTGTGCTGGAGTTTAGTACCTTGCAAAATCAGGCCCCTAGATTCCTCTCTAATAACTGTCAGTAGGAGCCACTGCAGTAGGTGTAACAAAAAGCAAGGCTTTTCATTTTTATTATATTTCTCTAATGACTTCCAGCTGGTTCCAGTCACTTATGCTCAAAAATAATTGTAAAGCTTTCATTGCATAGGACATAAAGCATGCATCTCTAGAGGGGGATATATAATCAAATATTATGTCATGCAATTTGCTCTGTTCACTAAGGTATTTTTAATGTGGTGAAAAATAAAGTTAAGCTTTTGTTTGAAGGGAGACAAAACCCTGTTCTGCTCTCACATATTCTACAATTTATAATAAAATTATTGATTTTAACTTGGTTAAAAACAAACCGATTGAAAAAGTCCCCTGCCTTTTGAGGGGAAAAATAGACATTTTAAAATAGAGAGAAGAAAGAAGATTTGTTGTACTAGAATAGCCCCTTGGTATCTCGAACATTACCCAGTATCTGCTGCTTTGGAGGAAGGCATAAAACTTTCATGGTATCCTTAGCCATTTATGCAACATTTACATAGGGCGAAAGTGTGTATGGCAAGTGAGTCCTTCCTGACCCCTGCAGCAGTCAGCTGATGCTGTAAAATATGAGATTTGATTATCTTAATTTAGCATGTAAAAGTACCAGTTTTATTATTGCCCATAAATATATCCAGCACTTTTTAAAAACCAGCCATTGTAGTTGACTGACTGCTTACCTGCAGCATGGATATATGCTGTATAATTGAACAGAGGAAAAAACAGTTACATCAAGTTTTAAAAGGTATTGTTATATCTTAGAGATGATCACGTAACTGATCAGTGTGATATTTTCTTTCAGTAATCACTATAAAAAGTTCCCTCAGATGTCGTCCTATCAGAGGATGTTAGTGCACAGAGTGGCAGCTTATTTTGGAATGGATCACAATGTAGATCAAACTGGAAAATCTGTAATTATCAACAAGACCAGCAATACTAGAATGTAAGTACTAGCCTTGTGCTTTTCCCATTTCCCTTTCATAAGGGTCAGTTTGCATCCTGGCTACATGGAGTTTTAAAATTCCATTTTTGTAACGCTGAGCATTATTTATCACTCATTCTGGTGTAGAGTGTCATTATGTCTTCTCCTTGGAAGATTGTATGAGGATTTGAAATATGTAGAAAAGAGTCAATCCGGTTGTTTCGAGTCAAGAAATTTATGTAGTGCCTCTGGAGTGGAATGTTTTGCTGACCCTCTAACACCACCCCATAACTACAGAAAGCAATTTATTGCTTAACATATTGCCTGGGGCTGGGCAGGTTATGAAGTACAGGTACTTTTAAATAACCCAAAGATGCTGGGAAGATATCCTATTCCCTCTTTCCATTTCTTCTTTTTTGCAGTTTCCACTCCTGCCTATTGAGTTGTTTGTTTTGCAACAGATATTTTTCCCCTGTGCCACCTTTTATTTTTTTCACAGATTATAGTTTTCCCCCTTCTTCTAACTTTCAACTTTTTTTTATCTTCATTCACTCTGGATTATAAATCTGTAATGGGCGTGTGAAAACTGTTTGGTCCCTGCATCATATACATATGAAATTAAAAATATCCAATAGTCAGTGGGTAAAGTGGGGTTGGCAAACTTTTTGGCCCGAGGGCCACATCTGGGTATGGAAATTGTATGGCGGGCCATGAATGCTCACAAAATTGGGGTTGGGGTATAGGAGGGAGTGAGGGCTTTGGCTGGGTGTGGGCTCCAGGTGGGGCCAGAAATTAGGAGTTCAGGGTGCGGGAGAGGGCTCCAGGCTGGTGTGCGGCAGGGGGTGAGGGCTCTGATGGGAGGTGGGGGCTCTGGGGTGGGGCTGGGGATGAGGAGATTGTGGTGCAGGAGGGGGCTCTGGGCTGGGACTGAGAGGTTCGGAGGGTGGGAGGGGGATCAGGGCTGGGGCAGGGGTTGGGGCGGGGGGTGTTGAGGGCTTTCACTGGAGGTGTAGACTCTAGGGTGGGGCTGGGGATGAGGGGTTTGGGGTGCAGGGTGCTCTGGACTGGGACCAAGGGGTTCGGAGGGTGGGAAGGGGATCAGGGCTGGGGCAGGGGGTTGGGGCGCTGGAGGGGTGGCTCAAGCTGCTCGTGGAAGCAGCGGTATGTCCTGCTTCTGGCTCCTACGCGGAAACTTACACAGATTTAGCTGCAGAGAATAAGAAATAACAAAATTACAATTTATGAAGATCTTTGCTAGACAGCAGTTCATCATAATCACTTTTTTTCATAGCACTATTCAAGTACTACAGGCTTCTCAGGGCCTGATTTTAGCGCCCTCACTCTCATATCAGATCTCCCTTTCCAGCTTACCTGCATTTGTGTGTGTGCACACGTGTGTGTGTGTGTGTGTTGGGGAGCATATGTTTGTGTGTGTGTGTTTGTGTGTAAGGGAGTCAGAGGAGAGAGAGATCTAGCATACCACTACTGTCATTTAATTAAGAAAAATTTGGAGCAGCCCCTAAAAAAACCTTACATTTTCATTGGTTTTATTCATTCCTGTATATATATGTCCTTTTCTTCTCACATATGCATCATCTCCTCAGTGCAACAAGAGCAGTAGAATTTTGCACACAGCTCAGTTCTCTTTCTGGCTAGCACTGACAGTGATTTTTGTGCTTTGGGCTCAGTTGGTTGCCTTGACATGCACCTTGCAGACCAGTGGCACTAGGACTGCTTTACATTGCGTTGCAGAACCTACTCTCAACAGGAATTAAATTTCTGACCACTGTTTGGAATTTATGTGACAGCTTAGGTGAAAAGTCTGAGTGATTTCACATTGGATATTGTGGCTCATGGGCTGGTATGAGAGGCAGGGAGAGTCATTTAAATTGTTTACAAAGCCAGCGTCGAAACTGGCACTAATTGGCACCTTTGCTGGCAGGCTCAACAGAGAGGCCAAAAACTGAATGGTCTTGCAGACTGAAGTACGCTTTTTACTCTGGAGGTGCTCTCTGCAGGTCATAGTTAAGGCGCATGGATAGAACCATGTGGGAAAATTTGTCCTGGCACTGTCCATAGTGTACTTGTTCCACAGAGAAACAGAAATTTCCAGCCTTCCTCATTGTCACAGTCTGGTTTCTTTCATTAGCACTAAGTAAAACTGAATGGGTTTTTTTGTTTGTTTTTGTTCTTTTAAAGTTATTTAAGGAGGGATTGCCTAACCCTAAAGACACATTCTTCTACCATGCAGCATGCAGTATATTATTTATAATATTTTAAGATACAGTTCTAAAATGAGGCTTTGTAAATGTCTTTTTTTTTTTTTTTTTTTAATTTCCCAGATGCAGGAGACCTCTAAAATTTCTTTTTCTGACAGAGTCTGGGATTTTATTATCAGGAGAAATAGGATGCATGATTATTAGTTTGTGTGGTGTAGGAAGGAAGGAATTACACCATGTCTGATTTAAAAAAATAATGAAAAAGTGGCGGATCTTTATATAAACTGAAATCACTTTTGTTATTTTAGAGGAATAGTATTCCCACAAATATTTTAAATAGAAAAACTGCAAAGTTAGAATGACATTAAAACAAACTAACAGTGATAGCAAACAAGGAGCTACGCAGATTAGCTGTGTGAACAGGTAGATGGTTTTGAATCAGTTAAATGTTCTTTTAGTAAGGTATACGATATAAATTAATAAAATAGATATTGGAAATCCCTATTGGCCATCTATGTAGCCATTATGAACTGGAAGTTTCTCATAGGATTTTCATGGGAGCAGGATCAAACCCTTTGGGTTATACTTTGACATGGGCTACACAGTCAACAAGCAAGAGAGTAAGAACAGCCCTTGAATCCTTCCATAGGGCTACCTAGACCTTAGGTCTGACTGCACAGGGATAAGCAGGGCTACCTGTTCACTTACTCCCTTCCCAGAATAAATGGGTGGGAAGATGGTGAGGACTGGATAGAGCCTTTATTGTCCCCCCTTTTTAGTGGCCAGAGTCAGCACAGAGGAGAAGGAATTTACAGCTAGTAATACCCACTGAATGCCTGGACATTCAACCCATGGGGATTTCCATTGACCCTAAATATAAGCTTCTCCAGTATGACCTTCAGAGTTTGTAGTTGCCATAAACTCCATATTCCAGGTTTCAGTAAAGTCATAAGCTCCATTGGCATAACCCACAATGGTCACAATAGTAATAATTCTGCAGAGTCCAGGATTTTTAAAAGTTCCAATATTATATATGTTAGACTCTAGTGTTCTCCGAGAGAACAGTTTTACGTAGTTCAGAACCAGAACTCAATTCTTGGAACCTTCTGACTCTATTAACTAGCCAGTGTAAAGCATCCAGAACAGAAGCATTTCTGAAAGTGATGGAGAAATTGCTTAGTGTGGTTTATGTTAGTTGTAGTTTAAACCTAGATAAATATTGACCACATTACATATGTAAGTTCATATACAATAGAGAAGGCCTGACCTGAAGGCCAGAAAGTCTAGAAGCAATGCACTCCAAAGGAAGCTGGAGCTCTAGAGTAATGTGCTGCTTCCTCTTCCTCTTTTCAGATTTCATTTGGTAGCACATTCTGAATCCCAAAGCACCACAGCCTGGTACAATGAACAGGGAAGAAAGCTTGTCATAAGTACTTCCAGAATTCACAGATTCTACTACCTTTTTAAAAAAAATCTTTTGCTTGAGCCCCCTATCATGTGTTTGTGAGTGTGGGTGGTTGGGTTTGATGCCAAGTCATTGCTGTGGGCGAAGGTGCTACTGCTTACTCATCTTGCTGAATGAGGGTTTGTGTGAATATTGTGCGGCTGGTTGGCCCCCACAAGAGGGGAATGAGGATTCTACCAGCATGTACCAGTGGGGTGAAGATTCGGATAGCGTGATATGATAGCATCCTCCCTCTGCTGTCTCTTTGTGCACCAGTTGAGATTTAGTGGGATAGAAACCCTTGTGCTTAAGGGCATAAACCATCCACTGATTGTTTGGGGTTAAGAAGAAACTGTGGGCAGGTTGTTCCATACGTGTACACTCTGGAGTTTTCTACCTTCCTCTGAAGCATAAATTTCTGTTATCACCTGGACCACTGTAAGTTGAGTGTGAGTGTGTGAACGTACCTGCCTCGGGCAAGAATTTGAGGAGCTCTGGAGGCTGCTAGTTTTATGGGGCCGGGGGAGGAGGAAAGCAGCTGCAATAGCGTGAGATCAGGAGAAAACGTAATTTTTGTGTGAATATTCTGCTGCTGCCTGCGCAACCTGTGTGCTGCTTTTTTTTTTTTTAATTAATAGTGGCAAATATATACTCCTAGCATCCTATTCTCTTTTGGGATTTGAATTGTCTGCTCTGTATTCCTGAGCATCAGCAGCATTCCATTGAAGTCCAAGCTAGTGGACCCTAATGGAGGTTTGGACCCTAGTTATCCTCTGACATTTTGAAGGCTGTCTTTGTAAATCAAAAGGACATAAATTTACTTACTACAAGAAAAAAGAAAAGCGGCGATTTGCCAGATTTCTCATGGAAATTTTAATGTGCATAGAGAGATCATCTCTTATAACTAAATGTTCTTCATCCAAACTCGATGATAAAAATAGTCCTGTGCACTAGTTCAGATATAAAGGAGTAGTGGGTTAAAACCTTTTAATACTCTATATTAATGCTTTGAATTATGACTGGATTTAAAAAAAGCTAAAAATGGCCTGTCCAATTAAAATCTAAAAACTTTCCAAAAAACTACCTTTTGGACAAGGAGTACATGTGAGAAATATTATGCAGAACAGAAGTTTTTGCAGACGTTCGATGGAGATGGTCACAATGCTGCTTAGTATGGAAAATATCTTATTCTCTTAACTGTAATATCACTATAGTGACTCCATTGTATGTATATTTGTCTGTCATCTGTGTCTGTCTATCATCTCTCTAAAGCTATACCAAAATGTGACGTGAACACATGACAATGCAGTATGATAAAAGTATAAATTTGAGATGGAGGCAATGTATTATGCAGGACATTCCAAATGAGTGCCAACAAAAACTGTATGTGCCACCTCTTTATTCTGTACATGCCATATTTAAAAAAAAATAGAAATAGATAAGAGAGCCTTGCAGCTGTTGTCAGTAATTTTACATATCTCTGCCTGTATATTCAGACTGATTATCTCAGTGGAGATAGGTAAGTGGGGAGAATGCAGGCGATGTGTTTAAAGTGCTTGATAAATACAGATTTTAATTTGGCTTTGCAGTTTGCCACATGGATATCCTCACATGTGGGGTGTGCAAAATATGTTTTTACAGATGCACACACACAGCTGCATACATACCTGCTCAGACATACAGCAGAGTTACTCAGCATTCAGGACGTACGGTGTGAATGAAATACAGCAATTGTGTTTAGTAAGTGTCTTCTGCATTTGGAGAGCTTACCAAAGGGCACATATGTTGTGAACCTTAAGACTTTACAAAATCATAGCTGAAAGGATTATTTTTTGTATAACCTTTTTCAGTGTTGCATACCTTCTAACCTTTGTAGTAAAGCAGCCTGTTGATATTTTGTTCTACTCTACATTATTTTACTCTGCTGCTATAGAAATGCTATGTCATAGTAGCCCTATTGGAAGGTTTTTTGTGTCTTCAGGATACATCCAAAACTTGGAGTAGTATTGACACCTACTGTATGTATTTCATGAGTTTCTTTTTAAGAACTGTGTCAGCAAAATTATACATACTGTACAATATGTACTATCCGTGTCATAACTAAAAAAAGTATTGTAGGATATTCTATCCATCTATTTTCTCTGTGTCTGAGTGGCTTGAGTCACAAATACAGTCATGACATTGCCCATTCCTAACCCACCCGCAAAAAATAGAAAAGCCCACAGCAGGTTTTTTTTATATATGCTTTGCATTTAAAAGCATTCTTTATGTAGGTAGTGCCTAAAGCATTATGGCTATATAGGTACGTGGAGCTTTTTTTTTTTTTTTTTTTTGGTGCACATGAGATCCTGGAGGATGGCTCTTGCAAATAGTATAGACTCTTTAAGACATCCTTATAAAATGGCACTCAGTGAAAGAAGGCAATTTGAACAACAGGGGTTAGCTCTTAATGGAGATCTCCCCCACACCCCCAATCCAGGCATGCCAAGCATATTGGGATTTAAAAGATACTGGTTTTGTACCGAAATGGTGGGATTGGTTACATTATAGGCTCAGTAGCCACAAGTTATGACTTCCAGGGTACACATCAAAATGTGCTTTTTTCCCCTTGACTGATTTTTGTTTCTTTAAGACTGCATTTGCGGGGGAGAAAGGGGAGGCGGGAGGTTATAAGTAAGTTGACACAAACAAAAATGTTTGCAGCTCTTTTTCAGCCAGGTATATATTCTGTAGTCTTATATTTGTGTAAGCGAATGCTCATGTCTTGTTAGTTATGAGTGAACCTCAGTGACAAGGTGCGGACATTGTTTTGTTGGAATACAGCACAGTTAACTCTGCAAACTCTTTTGTTGCACGTTTTCTTTAAAAAAAATCATATTGTCTCTATTGTAAGTAGAACACAATCAAGGCAGTGATCTCATGAAGTCAGACTCACTGTTGTATGACTCATGATCTAGGAGGATATACATGCAAACATCTCTCTCTCTCTTTTATTTTGTGTGGTGTGTGAGGTTCTGTAGGCCAAAATTTGTAGCTTCAAGGAACTATGAAGCAATTTATTTTAGTTCATACAAAAGTCTCCCATTGCAAGAATTTCTCTTTCCAGTGTTGGCTATATTTTGACTGCTATTTTATTACTGAGATATAATTATACTGTGATAAAGCAAATCCCTGCATTCTGACTAACAGTCATTGTAGCACAATTAGGACTCAGGGATTCACAAACTACACTGGTATTGAGAAATATGTGTGCAGTGATTATGCCTGTCAGACATCCACAACTAGAGTACAAGGGAATTGCATATCTGAGAAATAATAGCATCCTTGTTATCTCATTGGCTGAGACAGTACCGTTTTATTTTAATATTTATTAATACACAAAGCACTCATCTTATGGTCCTAACAATAATAGGATAAAAATCAATAAAACAATAAAGACAACAGATATAATGTTTACAACACTGAGTCTTCTTCATGCTGTCGCTTTGAAGCAATAAATGGATTTTATTTCATAGACATTTTCCATACAGTCATCAGGGACTTGCTGAAAAGTACGATGATTAGTGACTTGGAAGTCTAATTTGTCTCAGTAGAGGGCTCCTGAGCAATAATAAAAATATTTAGTGCTCTTTATCCAAAAAGCCTGAAGCAGTTTACAGAGGAGGAGCAGTATTCTTATCCTTATTTAACAGATGGGAAAACTGAGGCAAATAACTCCTAATGCCCAGTTCTTTAAAAAATGCACAGATTAAGCTAATAAACGTGTCATGGATTTCAGCACTACATTATGTATTATAGTGTAGGCATTAGTTTTAGTTATTACATTACTTGTTTTTGACTGAATACTATTGCGCACTGTAATGTATGAAGGATTTACAATACAATTTAGGAGAAGAAACTACCTATGTCATTTTTCTTGAAACTGTTGACTTTTTTTAACTTAATGAATTTGAACTGGAATTGCTTTTCACACCAGACTCTATCTCTTATTTCATCCTTGCACTCATTCTTGCAAGGAAGATGAACAAAGAAAAGGTATCGGGGGTAGCCATGTTAGTCTGTATCCACAAAAACAACAAGGAGTCCGGTGGCACCTTAAAGACGAACAGATTTGTTGGAGCAAAAGCTTTCGCGGGTAAAAACCCCACTTCTTCAGATGCATGGAAAGAAAAAGTGTTTGTCAACTGTGTGTTGAGCTAAATTTGGCCCTAGGATGTACAATCTTTATTTCAGTCAGTGCGAGCTATGTGCATACATCCAAGGACAGACTTTTCCTGTAAATGAGACATTAGGGTTAATGAACCATTTCTAATGGTTCCATTAACAATTTTCATTCTAATATAATTTATCTAAACTAATTTGTTTGTAATTGAGGTGGACATGTATTTTATAGCTGTTCTATATTGTAATGAAGTATTAGTTAAACATTAATGAAAGGACACCTACAGTGTTAGTCTGTTGTTAATCCTTGCAGTCACACCGCTTAATCTTGTCATAAACTCAGAATTACGTAGATGTGTGATCAGACTTGGAAGATGGGAAACTACCAAGGAAAACTCAGTGCTGTGGAAAGTGGAGTTGGTGACTAAGATAAGGGACACTCTCTTCCTTGAATCAGTAATTAACCACTGCCCTAGTGTGGTGTTAGGGGGTGCTCTTCTTGTGAAGTGGTGTCTTTTGGATGAGTCAAACTCCTCAGACTTTCCATGATTACTATTTGTGGTTATTAAAGAGATCGTGGCATTCTTGGTAATGGTAGAATTTTTAGCTGTGTCTGGAAAAGTAGTAGTTAGCCAAATCCAAGCTCAGGTAATGATATTTTTCAAGTTTAAATCCCACTGCACTTTCATGTCATTGTGCTGTAGAACTGGAGGTCGAAATTGGCCTCTGCATTTCCCACTTAGAGGTGGCTCTGATTCTGTAATGGGTGGAGTAACTTCCTTAAATGCAGGAGTCCATTTTCAAAAGTGGGTACCTCAATCAGTGGGTGGATCCCCCTCCATTCTATTTTGGTGCTAGAGTTATGAAGTCTGAATGAGTGGTGCATCTCTATGATGTGGTACACCAGGAATGAGAAAAATGCTTCGTTTGAGCAATCCTTACTTCTGCATGATAGGCAAAGGGGAACGGTGCTCCTGTATTCACGTGGCAGACTTGGAGGTTTGTCACAGGGAAGTTGCTAGATTACTAACAGGTAGCTCCACTAACCAAGCCAACGGGTATTTGGGAAGTGGCTTCTGATGCCTGTCTAATGATGGAGAAATTATTCATGGCCTGAAGTGGAACTAAGCACATGAATTTATTATGTAACACTGTTTTTATCTTCATGTACAGGTCATTTCTAGAGAACTAATGGTCTCCACATTAGCCAGCCAGCTTTTGGGAAGTATGCTGTCATTATTGGTGGTTTTCAGAACTTTGATTAATTTTTTTCTCTCCTGTTTAATTCTTGAATTCATTAGTTAGATAAGGAATGTCATTTGAAGTATATATTTGTGGTTATGCAACATCCTAATGTTCAGCTGCTTATAGGGTACAATACATACCTAACATTGAATATGAATGTATTTTGTAATAAGCTGTGCTACCACATGGTGAGCCTCCATCAGCTGGAACTAAATTGAAGCTGCACAAAATGTTCAACCTAGGCAGAAATCGTAAATATTAAGAGCTAAATCCAATCTAGAGGCGTGGGAGGGCAAGGTGTGTTCTACAGATGCAGAATCATTACCTGCCTTCCCCAGTGCCTGGTCAGACTGGCGGCAGGATCGCTTTCTAGCTACTTATACTGAAACCTTGTTATTCACAGGCCAATGGCAGGTGGCTCCATGGAGCAGCAGATTTACGGTTGCTGCTCCTCTTCAGCCTGTCCTGCCCGAACCCCACTCCCTGCCGTGTGCTGCCAGGGGCACAGAACTAAGTTCCATGGCATATAGCGAGTCTAGACTCCAAACTAGGCTTTGAGAGTCAAGGTGGATAATCGGTGGAACATGAGTTTCCAGTGTGACACTATGGCCAAAAGAACGAATGCAACCCTTGAATATATAAACAGGGCACTATTGAATAGGAAAATGGAAGACATATTGCCTCTGTATTTGCCACTGGTTGTGACTGCTGATGGAATACTGGGTCCAGTTCTGGTGTCCACAATTTAAGAAGGTCATTGATAAATTTGGTGAGAGTTCAGACAAGAGCCATGAGAATGAGTAGAAGATTAGAAAACATGTCTTATAGTGACAGACGGAAGAAGGTCAATCTTGGTCGCGTGACAAAGAAAAGGTTAAAGGGTGACTTGATCACAGTCTGTAAGCACCTACCTGGGGGAACAAATAATGGACTCTTCAGTCCAGTGCAGAAAGATATAACAAGATCCAGTGGCTGAAAGTTGAAGCTAGACAAATTTTGGACTGGAAATAAGGTGCACATTTTCAACAGTGAGAGTAATTACCCATTGGAACAACTTATCAAGGTTTGTGGTGGATTCTTCATTGCGAGCAATTGTTAAATCAGGATAGGATGTTTTCTCAAATTTATGCTGTAGTTCAAACGGAAATTAATTCATGGATGTTCTATGGCCTTTGTTGCGCAGTATATCAGAATGGATGATCATACTGGTCCCTTCTGGCCTCATAATCTCTGAATCCCCTGCATTTCATCCAGCAGTCCTTTTGCAGAGCTGCACAAGCTCCACTGTATCTGGGGCCCAGGTAGACTGAATCCAGAGGTCGATGCTTTGCCCTAACTGTACTGGGCCAAATCTTGAAGTCTTTACTCAGGCAAAACGCTCAATGAGTAACTTCCCTTCACCAGGGGGAAATGATGGATTCTCCATCTTTTGATGTCTTTGAGATTTGGAGGAGGCCTTTCTGGGAGATATGATTTAGCCAAATACAAATTATACTTTAGCCAAACAAAAGTTATTGGGCTCAATACAAGCGGAACTGTAATGGCCTGTGACAGACAGGAGATCAGACTAGACGAACTAATGGTCTCCTGTGGTCTTAAACTCAAAGAATTTGGTACACTAATTTTTCTTTTTAAAAAAAAAAAAAAAAAAAAAAAAAAAGAAGAAACCTATGAAATGTGTAGGACTGTCTGCCATGCTTCATATTAGCGAGAAATTCATTGTTGAGGAAAGGATTATGGGCTCCATCCTGATTCCATTTGAATCCGGGAGGAGTTTTGCCGTTTGTTTGAAAAAGGGAGTGGGATCAGTGCCAGTTGCAGGTAGTGAACACTAATTAACCGATGTCCTGATTTTATCCCCTGATCCAAATAATACCCCTCCTATACAGCATCCCCCTTCCCTCCTGGAGCCCATAGAGTCATGGATCTAGGGGATCAGCGCATGGGGATGGGAAAAAGAGTTGGTGGATGGGGTGGAGCACACATTGTCTCCCCATCAGCCCTGTGGAAATCAGGCCCTCTGCCATTTTCATGGTGGGAACTCTACCTTTATAAGGATCCCTGGGGCAGCTGCCCTCAATGAAACCATATCCACTGGAACAATGCTGCCAGGGGGAAGGGGTGAAAGCTTTGCAGGACAAGGCCTCTGCATGAATGGGCCCTGGCTATTTGCTAATTCCTGAATATCAGCAGTCCAGGGCCAGCTCTGCAGGCTGGTTGGAGTGCAGAGAGGGCATAGCCCACCCTCCAGGTGAAGCCATTGTGGACAAATCTCCATAAGAAGGACCTTGGAGAGGTTTAGCTTTCGTGTGGGCTAAATCAACACCATCCATTAGAATTCACTCATGTTTATTTGTAATAATGATGGCATTGTTCACCTTGTAAACTATCATGGGATAACACCAAATACAGACATACATTTTTAGCTTTAAAATCTTAATTACTTTTATGGTAAATAAAGAATGTATGAAGAGAAAGGAGTTCTGGTTGGATGCTAAGTAAAAAAATTACAGTCCTTACCATTAACAGGTTAGCATTGGGATTGGCTTTCCCTTTACTAGCAAGTAGAAGCTATCAGCAGAAACCCTGTGATAATGTCTGGCAAAAGTAGGCTTTTTAATGGACTTTTGCTGTTGAAGTGTCACCATACCAGAAATTTGGTGACTCATACTGTAAAATAGTCTAATAATGTGACATTGACCTTCAGATACTTTAAACACCTTTTTAAGGGGCTTTGTGATATGTTAAGTTGTGGTGGTATAACTGCATAATGCTCTAAGTCGTAATAAAATGAATTATATTATAGGAGGACAGAAGTCCCCCATTGGTCACCATGTGACATTAAGGCCAAGATTTTCAAAAACAGGTTTAACTCCATAGTTAGGTACCTGTCTGATTTTTCAAGATCAGTTTAACTCCAGCTCCCAGGTGCCTAAATATGGATTTCAGGTCCTGATTTTAGGCTCCTATGTGTTGAGGATTGTGACCTTTAGATAGCAGCATGCTTCCATTACAATAGATGCTACATTATAGTTAGGACTGGAAGTTAGCCTTGTATCAATCAGCTGTGACCTGTTTAATTGATAAATATTCCACCATCTCAAAATGCTGAAATTCACAAAATATTTACATGCCTTCATATTTCAAAATCTTGATCTGGAGGCAAAAATGGTTTCTGCACTATATATACTAGAGAGTTTTGATTCAAAGGGGAAAGCAGAGACACTAAAACTTTCATGAGTTTAATACTCCTGTTCTATAGAGCCTTATGGTGTCCTCCAGCATAAATATAAAGCAGCATTGGCAGATACAGTAGATATTCACAGTGCAAGTGAAGAGAACTACTGTGCCTCAAAATAGAGGCCAGTGTGATGTTGGACTGAGCAGTTGGTTTAATTAAAGACAAGTACAAATAATGGAAAAATGCAGTAAAATCATTTGAACACCCAAATAGAAATGCCCTAAATCTACACAACTCCTTTGACTCTTCTCTACATCAGCACTTATCCCATCTCCTTATATTATTACCCTTCTATTGGTATATTTGGGTAACGCCATGTTGCCAGTTGCTCCATTTGCTTGCAGACTGTTGATCCTGCATCCACTCTGATGTATCCTTGTGCCCTCTCCTGCCACTCTTGCCCTAGCTGCCCGTCATTCTGTGATTTATTCACTTTAGGAGGATTAACATGTATTGGATGGGCTACAACATTTATTTTAACCTCTCATTGCAAATGTAAAACTGATTGCACTGTGTGAAACTCTTGTAAAAATGACAGAGATCCTTGTGGATGAATTCTCTGACCATATCCTTATTTCAGCATTTTCTGTGATATGTTATGCACTCTGGCCTACCTAAGACACTGTAGTGCTAAACCATCTCTTCTGCAAGATGGGTTTGTTGCCTCTCTTGAAAGCAACTTGTGACAAGTTGTATGCCCTATTACTGTTGGAAACCTATAAACATGTACGTACTGTATCAATGTAAGCCAAGCTTTAGAATTCCAGAATGTTTGTCTGCTTTGCCAGTTGATCATTGGATGTATAAGAAAGAAAGCATCAAGTAGGTATATGGAGTTGGTACTACCTCTGTATACAGAATTAGGCGTGGTCTAATTAAAAGTTAGATCAACAGAGCTACATTTGTCAGAGGCATGAAAAAACCACACCCCTGATCAGCATAGCTGTGCTGACCTAACCCCAGTGTAGGTACAGCTATATCAATAGAAGAAAGCTTCTGTCGACCTAGCTACCATCCTTTGGAAAGGTGATGCTTCTGTCAGGGTGGGCTGCATACACCATGGGGTTCTGCGGGGATAGCTGTGCAAACATACCTGTGCTGGTATAGTTTCTATAGTGTAGACACAGCCTTAGTGAGACCATTACTGGAATACTGTATCTTCAAAAAATATGTTTTAAAAAATTGGAAAGGGTTCAGAAAAAACCTACAAGAGTAAATGGAGGTCTGGATAACACACTTGAGACTTAAAAAGCTGATTCTCTTTAGTTTATCCAAGAGATGGTTAAGAGAGAACTTGATCAATTGTTTTAAAAGTACCTACATGGGGAAGAGATTTCTGAGAATAGATGTCTCTTTAATGCAACTGAAAAAGGCATAATAAGATCCAATGGTTCAAATTTAAGATGGACAAATTCAGACTAGAAATAAGACGCATATTTTTAACAGTGAGGATAATAAACCATTGGAACTTACCTCTAGAGATTAGGTGGATCTCCATCACTTGAAATCTTTACATTAAAGCAAGATATCTTTCTCAAACATGTGCTCTTGCTCAGCCAGAAGTTATAATGAGGTTCTATGGTCTGTGTAATGCAAGATGATCACAGGGGTCCCTTCTGATCTTAGAATCTATGAATCTGTTAACTTTAAAAAAGTTTGGGAAAGTTTTAGCTGAGACCATCTGCAGAAAGGGAGATGGAGAGTAACTCACGTGGACCTTACTCTTCCCTATTATCTCCTTCCCTTCTTTCCTGCCATGTCACATGTTGTCTGAGGAAGGTATGACAAATTCCTACTCACTCCTCCAATATCCACTTTCATCTTCAGGAAAGAAGCATCTGATTTCTACTTCCACTATGTAGCTGTCTCTGTCCACTCTAGTGGTAAACTGGGAGCTGAGTAACCCCAATGCTATGCTGTTCTGCTGTGCCCTGGAGTACCAAAATAAGCTGTATTACACTTTCCATGGGGCCCCTTTTGCGTTAGGGTGTCCTGATGGCAGCAATAGCTAGGGGAGTGCCGTGGAGCTGTGCTGACAGGGAGCTGTGGGAGGGCAAATGTGCCAGTGAAGATTGGAGGCGTTCTGCTAGAAGGAAGTCTTGCTGCACTGGCAGAAACTTTTAGAGGACTTCTGTGAGGGGAACCTCACAGTGATGATAAAGTGTTAGTGCAGCCAGCCCCTTGGTCCCTTCCGTAAAGATTTGCCATAGGAGAGGGCAGTCTGGTTCTTCAAGAGTAGTGACTGTCAAGAAAACACAGTACAGGCATTGGGCCGGATCCTCTTCTGGTAGAAATTGATTTTGATGATTTCCACCAGCAGAGAAGCCAGCCCAGTAAATTTATCTTTACAAACAGTGCATTCGTGTTCCGAGGTCCTAAAGGAAGAAGGTCTACTGCAAAAATAACTTATATAGGGTTCCAGCATTATACAACTGAAACCACATCATACATGAACACTTCTGAGTAGATTTGTAGCATCCTTATCAAAGGTTCCGTTGGCTAATGAAAACCCTTAGGTTTAATATACTGTTGCAATAATTGCCCAGACCTAAACTTCTTGGATTGTGTACAAGGTTGTATTGAAAGATACACCTCTAATGATCTACCCGACAATTTGTAGGAAACATCAAATGAATTAATGTGCAGGAAGATGACAAGGCAGTAAACCCATTTAGACTGATCCTGTAGCTGCTAAATTAGATGCACTATCTCCTGTGCTGGGTCATATTGATGAAAAACATAGTTGTCACATTCTATCTCCTAACCAAGCGTTTAGATTTCCTTATATGCATGTTAACACAAGAATGTAACCACATGTATGTACAGGGTATCCAGAAACACATGTGCAAGCCTGTGTAGAATTTGACAACTTCAGACAAATTATACTGTATCTTTGACCTTTTAAATTGGCATTTGCTTAGTACATTTCAGTCTTTTTTTTTTTTTTTAATGCATAATTTCATTGGTGTATTTGATTTTTCACAATGGCCTTACGGAAAGTTTAAAACTAGAATAGAACTAAAATTAGATAAGGACATAAGAACAGCCATACTGGGTCAGACCAATGGTTCATCTAGCCCAGTATCCTGTCTTCTGACAGTGGCCAATGCCAGGTGCCCCAGGGAATGAAGAGAACAGGTAATCATCAAGTGATCCATCCTCTGTCACCCATTCCCAACTTCTGGCAAACAGAGGCTAGGGACACCATCTCTGCCCATCCTGGCTAATAGCCATTGATGGACCTATCCACCATGAATTTATCTAGTTCTTTTTTGAATGCTGTTATAGTCTTGGCCTTCACAACATCCTCTGGCAAGGAGTTCCAAAGGATGACTGTACGTTATGTGAAAAAATACTTCCTTTTGTTTGTTTGTTAAACCTGCTGCCTATTAATTTCATTTGGTTGCCCCTAGTTCTTGTGTTATGAGAAGGAGTAAATAACACTTCCTTATTTACTTTTTCCAAACCAGTCATGATTTTACAGACCTCTATCATATCCCCATTAGTCGTCTCATTTCCAAGCTGAAAAGTTCCAGTCTTATTAATCTCTCCTCATATAGCAGACGCTCCATGCCCCTTATAATTTTTGTTGCCCTTTTCTGAACTTTTTCCAGTTCCAACCGGAATAAATAACATGATAAATAACATGTTAGCATAATGAAAACAATTTGGAAGTTTGTGTGCTTTATAATTCTTGCAAGTGCATATAGGTGTCTGCCAAGCAATAATACATATCTAGCAATATTTCGCATTCTGCACTTCACAGCATTAATTCCAGGCATAGGTGTTGAAGAGAAAATAGCAGAACCATGCAGATAGTTAGAAAAATGTGCAAAGGCTTAAATGGCTAGCATTTTCATACTCTCACAATCTACATGTATTTGTCTGCATCTCTTGTAAGAATTTACTTTTAACTGTTATACATTGGAAATAAAGCTAATATACTACCCACATGTATTGAAGGTGTAAATGAGTCACTGAAAAAAAATCAAACAAATGGTTGATTAGGCAAGAGGGTTTTTGATGACCCACTGGATTTTGATTTAAAGTTCTAAGAGTAGGTCTGTTGCTCAGGTATGTTTTGTTTTTAACTTGTAGCTTAGAGAGGGGGAAAAGCCAAGCAACAATACAATATATCCTGTAACAGTGGGGATGATCAGGGCCTTTAGGCTGTGGGGCAATAGGAAAGACAGGACTGCACAGTGTTGCACCTGGCATTAATTAACAATCTTGTTGGCACTGATATCTTTGGTAGATGCCAAAAAAATTAATGGTTATGGAACCGGAAATATCCTTTGACAATGTGAGATAGGTCTTTTAAGGCACAGGCCACATTAACAGAGTAGTTTTGGTAAATTAGCGCTTCCACTGTCCCTGCTCTATTTGTAAAGTGAGTAAACAGGGGACTTCAGTTTCCACTGTTGTCAGTCTTTAAACACTAAAATCGCCGTGTATATGTATATCTGTATATTTATATAAATTCATTGATATATGCTGAATTCATAATAGACCTACAACAAAAGATAATGTACACATATTATCCCTTTCTGCCATACCTTCCATTAAAAAAAATTATCTTCAAGATATTTTTCTTTTTGGTCTTTTCCTTCATGTGGTTAGACTTTCCTATCCTTTAGAATGGAAATGATTCCTTTGTTTGCATAGTGAACTAAAGGTGAATTTGAAGGTCAAGGAGCTAAAAATAAGCAATGTCTCCTATGAAACAGATAAATAATTATTCCATAGATTTACAGGGAACTTGTTAGAGAATTTTAGTCAGTATGGTATGTATGTTGTTTGTACATCAGATTCAGCTTGTCCTGATTTGGTCTTACAGTAGAAGAGAATAATGACAGAAAAAGAAATAACCTTTCAAATTTCCTCAAGGAGTAGTTCAAGGTATAGGTGCACTTCCTCATTTTCTTCAACTTTACAGCATTGCAAACCCCAAGCAATGAGTCAGATCCCAAAACAAATGTGATTGGGTTAAAATAATTATATATATATTTATTTTAAATAATACATTTTGATTTTTTTTTATTTGTCTGCAGATTTCTAAGCCTTTAAGGTGTCTCTTGGGTCATGTTTTCAAGCTTTTCTCTGCAGCCATTAGGGCTAGAAACTTAGGGTGAAATCTTGATCCCACTGAAGCCCCAAACTGCAAAACTTCCATTGATTTAAATAGTGTCAGTGTTTCACCCTTCCTTTTTTTGTCTAAATGGAAGTTAAGATTCTTACATTATCACTTGATTCCCGATGCTGGGGCTATGTAAAACACCAAATATTCACAAGCAGTAATGAACAAGTGCAGGCAACAGTGTGTGCAAAATTGTGAATTCAAAAGTTGAGGCCATTCTTTGAACTCAGTTGGCTTATACCACAACTGAAAATTCATTCCCGTGTGTCCACAACCACCCCACCATTTGGTACATTTTAAAGGATGTGCTTCAGAATGACTCAGGTGTAAGAGAGCATAAAGGAGAAGGGAAGGTGTTTGTTACAATTCAGGTCCCAAATGGGATGCATTGGCAGAATGTACTAATGCTATGGCTACCCACATTCAGATTCAGAATGATGTTATCTGTCCCTCCCTTCCATGAGCAATAAATTCACTCAAAACTTCTTAAAGTAATGTGCCAGATTCCATTGAGTAGATAAAATTAAATGAAATAATCATAGTGTGATCATTGGCAGCCTTATCCTGCAAGCTTTGTGCTTAGGACTCTCATTGGTTTTCATTAGAATTCCCATATTCCATATCTTACAGGGCTGGTCTTTGGTCTATATATTGTCCACTTAGTGTGCAAGCCCTTTGGGGCAGGGACTTCCTTTTTGTGAATGTTCTTTTCTGAACTCAAGCGTTTATTTAAGAGTTCATTTTCATTGAAGACTGAGACCTGTAGATTGGTTTAGGTTAGGGTCTTTTGGCCCCATTATCTATACAATTAACAAAGCACATATCATTTTATTGGTAGAAGCATTTTTAAATAATCGTACAGGGGTTTTTCATGTTGCTATGTTTCTGTTGGGAGATGAAGGTTGTCCCTCAGCATTTCTAATGGAAATTCTTGTTCTGGTCTTTATTTTCTAACTTACCTCTGCATTTTCATTCTAGGCTGAAACCTGGCATCCAAGGCACCGATGTTGCAAGGAGAACCATACGGGCAGATCCTGCAGCAGTGCATGAAGTTCCATTGAAGTCAGTAAGGTGCCACGTGTGCACAGGGATCTGCCCATACGGTTCCCCTTTCAAGATCAAGGCCCAATAGGTCAGCCTTTTATTTTTGTTTAATTTAGGAAATAATCTGTTTGAATTTTCTTTGTGGTTTTAAGAATGAATGAATGAATGAATATGTAAATAAATGAAGTTACTGGTTTGGGATCATATTTTGTACTCATGCTTCCCAAAATGACCTGTGGAGAGGTGGAATTAGCAAGGGATTAATTCATCGTAATGGTGGTCTCTTCATTTTTGGTATTTTATTTAAAAATACAGAATTAAAAGAATGTTTAAGTATGAATCTACATGGATAAGACATTTGTATAAAGCAGTAATTACAGAGGAAATTTACCAAATGGATTTTAAGTCGATTTTCTTGACTTTGATACAATTAGATCATTTGTTTTTTCCCCTCTTTCTTTTGTTAAGTAAACCACAGACAAACTGAATCACTCAAAATGTAGATTTACAACTATAAGCTCCACACTGACCCTCCCTCTAGTCCTAATGCAATAGTTTTATCTGTTTGTCCTTTAATTGTGCTGTCACTTATGGAAGATATATTTTTAACCTTTGAACTTTTTCACTTGCTCATTTTAAAGCAGAATTTTTGAGGGTCTCTTCTTCCCCTGACAATTTAAGTATAATACCCATTAATGCGAATGAAGGCAGAATATACCATGGAATATCCTGTTTACATTGGCAGGCTTTCTCTTTACAAGCAGTTTCACTGCACTGTACTATTGATTACATTAGAAAACTGTACAAGTGAGCACACACCTTTGCACTTTCCAGAAATCTTCAGAAAAGAACAAAGTGGGACACCAGGAGAATCTGAAACTTTCTATATTATGGACCCAATTTCCAGTGGTGCTGATTAGCCACATCTCCTGTTGAGGTATGTGGAATTATTGGATGCTCAGTATCTCTGGAAATCGGGTCATTGGTTTCTGAACCAAACTGTAGTCTTTGCACAAAATGAAGGCCGTGAACAGAAGTTATCGGAGCCCTCCAAAATTCACATAAATTCATGAATAAAAGGATGTCAGGAAAGTTACCACCTTGTGAGTTTTGCATTTATCATAGTTCATTACAAGCTTTTCCTATATATCTGGTAATTAATTGTAATGTGGCACAAATATGTGTTATGTTTCACTCTAGTATAACTCCAACACTGTGCATTATAATCAGCGGAGTGTTAGTTTGAAAAGTTTTCAGAGTGGTAGCCATGTTAGTCTGTATCAGTAAAAAAAAATGAGGAGTACTTGTGGCACCTTATAGACTAACAAATTTATTTGGGCATAAGCTTTTGTGGGCTAAAACCCACTTCATTGGAGAGTTTTAGCCCACAAAAGCTTATGCCCAAATAAATTTGTTAGTCTTTAAGGTGCCACAAGTATTCCTCATTTTTTTAGTTTGAACAGTGTGCCAGTAAAATGGTGGTGGTTTTGTATATCTGGATTAAAAAAATATTTTGAATGTAAAAGAATGTGAGGATTTTTTGGCATTATTTTACAGTACTTATTTTTGAAAAGACAAGATAAGATAAATTCTGTCTCCAGTTTCCTCAGGGTACATCCATTAATGTCAATGGGAGTGTTGCACACAGTTTGGATGCATTATTGTAGGGTGTATGATCCCTAGGCACTCTGTTCTTTAGTGACAAACATAAATTTCCTGTTAACACTGTCAGAATTAACACACGCAGATGAGCCCCTTTCTTTAGATACATTTTGTATTCCCAAAATTGTGATGCTATTGAATTAGCAGTCTGTCATCACATCACAAAATGTATTCCTGTTTTGTTAACCAATTTATGGCATAATGAAGCCTTGGCAGACAACTCAAAAGCAGGACACTAAGAACAGACACAAGATGAAGTATATCAGGAAGAATGAAATGTCACTAAAAGAAACAAATTCTGATAACTGTTAGCTCCAGGACATGAGACACTTCTTAGCTTTTCCTTTTTATACAAGGTGGAGAAGAATACAGAGCAGTTTTCCCCAGCTACTGAACCTTAGAAATGTGAAGCTCTTAGCCAGCACTATTTGCCCATTTAAAAAAAAAAGAAAAGAAAAAGAAAAAAACCCTGGATGAGTTTAAAATCAATTGGTTAATCAATACTATGCGATTGTTCTGAAATATTTCCCCCTGTTTATGAGCCACTAGATAATAATTTGTTTTAACAAAATACCACTAGGTCCTCCCCAATTACCAGTTTGATTTATTAGGAGTGAGAAGTTCTGTACAAATATTTCTATCAGTTTTTCCTTGTTTATAAATGTGGGTAAGCCATACTCAGCTGCAGCTTAGCTGGAGGTCAGGACAACTGAAGGAACAAAGTGACATATTGTATGTTAACTTGATTTCTTGTCCTTCAGTCACAGGGGTTGATGAGAGGGAGTGACTTAATGACTGAGACTTTGCATTCACATTCCTTCCTACATAACAACAACAAAAGATATTTATAGCAATAACAGTTAGCTGCATTAGAACCTCATCAGACAGCTGTAGTCAGTATCTCCCAACCACAGCAAATATAAACTAATTTTGCACTAAGTGGCTCTGTGAAAAACAAAGAGCGCCGAGAATTAAAAAAAAAACAAACAAAAAAAAAACCCCAACGAAGCAGATTTTTTTTATTGATATGTTTTACTTTGCTGGCAGACCAGAGCAAAGGTTTTCTGAACATTTAAAAGATGAAAAAGGTGAAGAATCCCAGAAGCGATTTATCTTGAAGCGAGATAACTCTAGTATTGATAAAGAAGACAATCAGGTTGGTTCTCGGTTCGAGAGTTGCTGAAATTTGTTGTTTCGAAGGTGGGCTGACTGATGTTATTGTTGTTCTTTTGTTGTTGCTCCCCCCTTCCGCTTTCCTTTTCCCATCCCTCACCCCACCCCACTCCTCCTCTTTGGCATACAGTGGAGAGCATCAAGCCCTCATGTGGCTGCTTTGGCAGTGGCAGTGTGTGGGTTTGCATGGGTGGTTTGCTTGGCACAGGACTTGCTGCATGTTGAAAGGGGGTTGGAATGTCAAAGGTTCCAAGCTGTTGGAAGGCTTTGTCAGTCGCATTCCCAAATGCCTGTGTGACTGGCGGTTGTTCGACTCCCTACAGCTTTATCCTTCAGTTATACACGCACACACAGGTCTACGTACACACAGATCTGGATATCCGTACGAACCAAAGATAACAGATATAGCCATAAAGGAGGAAAAATTCTTCAAACATGTTATAGTGAGGCCGGGTTGATTTTTGAAACCACCCTAGAATAAGTTTTGACCCTCCCTGCCCCTCAAAAAGTAGCAGTTTAATCTTTTAGTTCCTGTCGCTCCCTGGTCCAAACCACATTTTATTGTCTATGTAACTTATTTGCTTGTTTTGCATGTATTGTGGCAGAACTTTTCCCTTCCGTGTGTTGCTTGCGACCCAGCACTGTTATCTTAGACATGTCTGACACATTACGTGTAGGAGAGTGTGAGGGAGCTGTGTGTTTGCACACCACTGAAATTCAGCATTTAAAAAAAAAAACCCTGCTAAAAGTAAGCATTGTGTTCATAAAATCATTTAAATCCAGTGCAAAATGTACACATGACAAAACGAAAAATCAAAAGGGGTTGTAACACTGGCATTGCTTTTCTAAGAAAATTCCTAAAGGTAAGACAGTGTATGCTTTTGTCACCCAGGTTATCATTACTGTGGTAGATTCCAGTGAATCACTCAAAGCCATTGAGTGCTTCTGCCTCCTGCTTCTAATTAGAGACTATTTTTCTTTTTCCTTTTACCTTCAGCTGTGTGTAGTAGCTTTCCCAGCTACACTGCATCTCAGTTGGCTTTGAAAGAAAGGTTTAGTGAGTAATGGATGTGGGAGCGGACCAAAGGCAAGCAGCGTGATCATATACACAAAACACAGTGTGGGAGAAGGAGCAGCACTGCAATTAAAATCTAATTGCAAGCAAGGTGTTTCATGAAGGGTGTCTTCCCGTCCATTGTGTTCATGTACTGCTGTCTAAAATGTTGATCATCAAAAGGATTAAATGGCTCTCTTTCCCCACTAAGTTGAATTAAGGGCTAGGCTTGGTACTGAAAGGGTTAAAACTCTTGTGCAAAATATTCTGGAAAGCATAATTTATCATCATCGTGGTAGATGTAATCTTTTAGGGTTCTTAGTATTTTATCATCAGTTCCTACCTACCAGTTTTCCTATGCTCTTGCTTGGCTTCATGGATGGTTAGGTATTCTGTAGCACTTCCTTCCCCACAGCCAATAGGGAAAATAAAAAAAAAAAACCTGCCTTTTCCTGATCAGTCAGAAGCAAAAGGCATCGGATGAGGAGGCCTTGATTCAGGACTGCAGGCTCACAAAGGTCATGCACAAACCCTTATTTCAGTCATTGATCTAGGAACACTCCAGCAGCGTCTAGCTTGAGAGCCAAGGGTACCCAGCATAACACGGTGGTTCACACTCCCCCTCAGAATTTTTTTTATGGGAACATTTATTATTCTTCGCTGACAGTTTCTAAACTGTAGTTTTTAACAGCTCAACTTATATAACCCTCCTGATTTTTTTTCTGCTCAGCAAAACAGAATTCATCCATTTAGAGATGACAGACGAAGTAAATCAATTGAAGAGAGAGAAGAGGAGTATCAGAGAGTGAGGGAGAGAATATTTGCACAAGATGTGAGTAGTTGTTTTAATTGCCTCTTTGGTGCCATATCTTTATCGGTAGTCAGACAGTATCCTCCCCCTCTGACATTGATACTGCAGCCAGACTGCACTGTGTAGCTGGAGCTGGTAGCGAAAGGTGATTTAAACCAGAGGGTGTAAAATGAATTTGAGAGATTGGTTTCTGGAGCAGGAGGTGATTGAGAGCTCTAGTGAAAAAGGAGGAAGGTAGAAGGAAGATCAGCTAAAACAGGGCCGGCATGTTGGTCTAAATGGCCTTTTCCTGTTTCTGGAAATGTTTGTGTGTGCACGGTGTAGGGTTCATTCTGTTCAGTATTATAATGCTTGCAAGCAGAAGAGCAGTGATTTAAATGGACACTCTCAACTTATTTAAGCCTCCTATTTGGCATCACTTAAACTTGCTCACATCTATCAATCTATTTGGTTTTGGTTTTTGTCAGTTCAACAACTCTGGAAGCAAGACATTAAAAACAATCAAAAGCCACTGGTTATGCATGACCTTTCAATATTTAGCTGAACTGACCAACTAAGTAGTAAAGGGAACATAGGTTAATGAAGAAACTCTATTTCTTCTGTCAAAAACAATGATGTTGGAAGACAATAAAGGGAGTAAAACAAAAAGAGGCAAAATAATCCCAGCTTTACGGGGGGGAATCAAAGTTTACCAAATAAAATTGAGTAAAATTACTAGATAAAGACATGCAAATGTTAAACTTCTATGGCTTCATCCCCATTCTCCTTAAATACGGTAAATTGATTGGGTCCTGTCTGCAGCCAGTTGCCCTACTTTCTGGGTTCACTATATTACCCCATAATTTCCCAGTTGGATGTATGGATCTCCTCAGACAGAGTGCTCTGAGGATAGTGTCTTCCAAGAGAACATGTCTGCTTCTTTCCCTGTTTCATGTCACATCTCAATGGAGGTTTCACCAGTTCAAGGAATACGGGAAGAGCCCTGAATAAAAAAAAACCCATATAAATCATACTGGCAAAACAAACAAACAATGCAAAATTGTATTTGACTGTGTCCTTTTAAATTAGAGCTGTTCACATGCCACAGAAGGAATTGTGTTGCTTTTAGATGACTTTTTTAAGCTTGATGCTTACGAGTTCTTCTGATTGTCTTTTGTTTTAAGCAGACTATACTGTAAATATGTGAGTGTGTATTGTCTCACTTGTGACTTCACTTATGATAAGTAACGTCGCTACTTAACAAGTAGTCCACTGATTATAAAATGCAGTTTGGGAGGGAAAATTATGCACTCATATTCAGCATAGTATTCTCTGTTCGTGTGACTGAGAAAATCCCAGTATTAGCTGGCTCTTTGTTTTTATTTTCACTTCAGTATGGCAGCCTAATGTCATTACAGCTGCAATATAAATTGTAGAACTGGCTGTGCTCTTGTTTGTCCGCTATAAGCGAATTACTGTTTTTAACTTTATACAAAGGAGCATATCTTAAAAACGGATAACTGCAGGGGATAGAGAGCGGATAGATTTGGAAAATGGCAAAACAAGTTATGGGGTAGGGAAAGGTGTTGCCAGAGTGACTTAGATAGTGCATCATAAAGGCAGCTAGAAGCAGAGAATGTGGCCCTACATGTTCATGAAAGAGGTGGTGAGATTGAGTTATTAAGCATTCATCCCAAAATGCGCTGCTGTGTTTGTTGTATATTTCGATACTTTTACCTTCAGTTTGAAAGACAAATACAAGTGGTGAGAATTTTAATGGCCATAAGTAGAAGGTTGATGTGATCTGTCAGGTTAGCCAAGAAGGGGTTTTATCATGAGTAAAAGCATGGTTTGTGGCAGGAGCTATATCAATGGATTAGGACTGCGCCTTTTTTTTTTTAAAGGTTAGCAATGCAGATATCTCTCCCTCCCTCTCTCTCTCTCATATATACACTCATTTGCGTTCTCTCTCTACTAATTGCAGGTATTAGTGAGCCCTCAATATATCATATTACTGTGTTTCAGCAGGCTACACTAATGATGCAAATAACTAAGTATTTCTTAGCTGTGCTGCAGAGTGGAGCATGTTTCACAGATGAGATCCTCTCTGGCATGGTAGAAATATTTATATGTGGTGGTAGGCATTGTAGCATATTCTTTATTTTCAATTTTAGGAATGACCAAAATTGACTGCCTGCCATATATAGCCACTTACATATAGCACTTTATTTTTTTAAAGCCCTCTACAATCATTAACTAATCAGTTTTCACAACACATCTGTGAGGTAGGTACCTAAGCATTATTGTCCCCCAAATTGTAGATGGACAAAGTGAGGTACAGAAGTGACATGCCTGACGTACAGTTTTATTACTTTTCGCTATTCACACCACTGTAGTTAAATTTGTGTTAGTACCCTAATTGTGAACCTTAGAAAATGTATTAAAATGCATCACTTCTAATTACAGTACGTCTGAAGAGGTGTCCCAAAGGCAGCTCAGAGATCAGACAGCTGATGGTATCCTAAGATCATTGCTATAACACCAAATTGTAAATATTTGTTTCAGATTGAAACCATTTGGGTGAGATTTCAGTCCAAGAGAAAACTTTGTTGAACAAAATTGAAAAGGAAAAAAATGAATTTCAAGCTGTAGACACGTTGCAGATGTTATATCTGCTTTTCAGACTCCAAAATAATAAATAAATATGCTCCTGCTTACTCTGCAGCAGGCTGGACATAAAACCTGTGTCAAATTCTCTTCATTCTGCAACACTCCCGTGCATCATGCTAGAAATTATGCACAGCTTCATTTTAAATTTAAATTGGAAGTTTTACTGATTTAAATATGACCATGTAATGCCATCTGTGCAATATTCCGTATGACATTCTTTCAATATTAATGTCACTTTAATTAATGCTTTTCCCCACATTTTCAGTATGCTGCATATTTTTGTATGGATGATGCATAACTGCATCATCAGGTGTTTAGGGGGAGCTGGAGGTTTTGGCAACGGGGTAGCAGACAACTGGGACTTTTGGCATTTGGGGAAGCACACTGAGCAGTTTGCGGTTGTAGGAGAAGCACATTCATTTGATGTTTCTGCTAAAATGTGTGGTAAGAAAATTGTTAAATGTGGCCACTTTAATTGCCATTATTAGTTCTCAGGATCAACCACACCCTGGGAGAGATGGGGAGCTTCCCACCTTCTCAAATCCTTTCAGGCTGCCAGCAATAAAACATTGCCTTGGTTATGTTAGGTTCACATTTTCAAGGCTATTTTTTTAAACCATGAGGACTAGAAACATATTTTTAATGAAAGCTTAGCTTCAGTTCTGCAACAATGGGTGGGGTCTACAGCAAATTGCACTGCAGCAGAATTGCAGAATACATGGGGCCCTGAATATGAGTGTCTCTTCATCCAAATTACGTTTTAATTGCTGTTAGCATTTTGAAAAAAATAATTGGCCAAGATATTAAAGATGGGTGAGATAATATCTCATTGGACCAATTCTGTTGGTGAAAGAGACAAGCTTTTGAGTTTCATCACTAAAGGTGTATCTCATACTAGAAAAATAAGTGTGTTTTGCCACATAGCACGTCCTGCAATTCTAGTGAAAACAATGGGGCTGTAGTTTACACAGGTATTAACAGGTTCAGGTAAACAATAGTAGGGAGCCTACAGTTTAACGTGTGAAAACTGCAAACTGCCTTGTCCATGCTGAGATATTACTATCTGCTAGTTACCCGGTTTTAACACATGGTGAAAAACTTCACTCTCTTCCTAGTGAAGACAAGACCGAAGAGTAGGCTGTTCGAGGTGATGTATATTTCCCACTGCAGAAAAACTGTTGTGGGACTGCTAAAAATGGAGTTGCAAATGAACGGATAAAATATTGGTTCCAGAAGGAAGGACAATCAGGTACACACAGAACCTGAATGGAAGTTTTGAGTGTGTAGGAACTGCAAGGGTCCTTAGGAAGTGACGAAATAATCTTGTGTAACATTTTTCCCATTCTAGATTTGTTTTGACTTCCCTTAGGTCTGTAGCTGGCAGCAAGGTGATTTAAAAGCTATGCTTTGGTTATTTAAGCTTTCCCTGGGACTTTAAATTGAGAGTTATTGATTCTGCAGAAAAGGAAAGTGAATCTTGACCTCCTAGTAGCTAAATTGCTATCCAAAGCTTTTAAGCCCTCTTATTTTGAATAATAAGGATAATATAATAAAAATATGTCTGTCTTCTGTGCCATGGAGCCCCACATCAGCCTTGAAAAATGGATATTCCAGGAATTGTATGGCCTTGTGCCAGCTTCTGCAGCATGGAAGATGAATGGAGTTTTCATTGAATCTGTCCATAAGGCTGTAATGCAGATTACACTGATACCCTTCAAGATACTGAAGAGGTAACAGACATCTCTCAAGTTTTTAATAAAATGTAAATCCTTGGTGCTTATTTATCCTTATGCTTGACATGAACAGCAGCAACGCTCCTGAGGAAATTTTTCAAAACATGGCCTCCGTGGGCATGTATAGCTTTGCTTGGGTAGTCATCTGCATACACACATTAGCAGACTGACAATGCAAAAACTCATAGTGCACAAAACTCGTGTGTGTGCAGTTGGAGGACAGTGAGGCCTCTTTGAAAATTTGGTCCATCCTGTCTATGCAGACAGGAAAACCATTGTGTTAAGAGTTGGAATAAGAGGCCATTTGCTTTTCATCTTCATTAGAAAGAGAAGAAAATGTACTTTTTGGGCAACATGTTCAACAGGTATATTAATATTAGGGAAGGGGCCTCTTAAGAATGGGAGAAGAGGGGAGTGGAGCAATTGTACAAAGGAACACAGTGCTCCATAGTGAAAAGGCATTTGACTCCACTTAGGCCTCTCAGCCTGGGGCGAAAACCTGGCCCTGTTAAAGTCAATGAGAGTTTTGTCATTGACTTTAGTGGGGCCAGGATTTTACCCTTGATATCCTGAGGGTTTGCCTTACAGAGAAAAGAACTCGCCACCAATCCACCCCACTAGTCCTGCTCATTTAGTTAGGATCCTATATGGGATCCTGCTTGGGAAGCCCCTGCCACTAACCCTATACAATTAATAAGAACTATCGGACACATTTTCTACCAAACTATGCTCACCCAATATACTCTGACAACAATGCTAAATGGAAGGATTGCAATAACTGCATTATTTTAAATTGTGGGCCAAACTCTCTGCTCATGCAAATTGGCACAATACTTCAATAGAGCTAAGCTCAGTTTACACCAGCAGAGAATTTGGCCTTGTATATTTGATGAAGCCCAGGAATCGACACAAATCTGTTCAGCTTTTAGCCAGCAAGTCATGAATCAATCGTGTTGAAAATAGGAACATACTAAATAAATGCACCTCCTATGGCATTAGAATTTGACATGCCTGATGATGGCATGCTATTATTCCATGAACCGAGTCCTATTATTATTAAAGTAATGGACCTGATCTCCCCTTTTTTCCACTCTTTCCTTTTGTTTAAACTCAGTGGAAGTACTATCTGTCTTTTTCTTCAGTACCTCATGGAGATATAATCCAATGACAACAACTGTGCACTTGGTATAATGAACATGAAATAGGAAGGAAATGAAAAAAATCAAAGGGAGAGAGAATTATTCATGGGAAATTGAGCACAGCTTCATTTCTCAACATGAAAAATTAAGGAATGTTAATAGAACTGCATACTTGCCAGTAGGATTTATTTCTTCCTACTCTCTCACCTTGGCCAAAATCTAAATCCTCCTAGAGAGGACTTTTTAAAATGCGTTTATTTTTTTTCTTAGTACCAGGTGCATTTGTTTCCTCTCTGTTTGTGAAATTAAATTATGTACTACAGCATCTCCACTCCCTTGCAGAACTGTACTAATTTTGCATGCTTTTTTCCCATTTGTCCTCCTTCCCTGCAGCTGTATGTTCTGGTGTCACTTTATTGCTAGCTAGTAGGCAGACTAGTGGAACCTTCTGCTTCTGTTTCCCTCCAAAATGTCAGTACTTTGTATACATCTAGCCTCTTCTGATCCCAAGACTGAGAAGTCTGAGTTTGTTTCAAAACTGAGATGAATTGCAAGTAACACATTGTAATGCATGGGAATTATTTTACTGGTGTGACCTTATTCTTGACTTTTTTCCTCCTCTTGTCTTCTACAAATGCAAATGATGCATGAATTAAAATCCCCTTGAGCCTGAATGGGGAAGATAATTCTAAAATCAAGCAAAAATTGGACAATAGAGCATATCTAGAACGTCTGGTTCAATCTTTTTTTTTTATTTTTCAGTCAGTTTGCTCCCAGGAAAACCTTTTTGTGGAAAACAGGTAAAAAAAATTGCTTTTAAAAAAAAAATTGTAGCTCTTAGTCTCAGACTCATTGTCGAATTAATTTGTGACCCAACTTATTTGAGGGCTTTCCCTCTTTAGTGGGATTTACACTTAGATTGTCTTCAGGTATATGGTGATATAAGAGCATGTCAGATGTTACTTGCTGCTTTCCAAAGCTTTTGAATTTAAGGTTAAACAAGTGATTGTTAAAACAGCAAAATACCAATGTAATGATCGATTATCAATGACCCACTTCTCTGGAGTGCTGAGAGCATTTAACTAATTAGTTAATCTTTGTGAAAGGCGTTGAAGTTATTGGATGTAGAGTTTTATAGAAATGTGGAATGTTTCTGTTGTTGTTATTGGATCTGATTTTCAGAGGTATCGAACATCTTCATATCCTTCACTCATACTTGTAGGTCCTCTGCACGTCTGAAAACCAGGACCATTATTATTACTATGTAATAATAATGAAATAATAATTGTTGCTATTATTATTTGAGACCACTCTTATTTTACATTACTCTATCATGGCCTCCAGTGGACAATCTTGCGATGACACATCTATTGACACTAAAAGAAAAAACAAACAAAAAAGCCGTCTGTGTATAACAAAGGTGAAGGGCTAGATTCTTAGCTGCCATAAATGTGCACAGCTCTGCTTAAATCAGTGAAGCTGCTCCCATTTGTTCCAGGGGAGAATCTGATCCTCGATGCTAGGAAATGCATTGTGAATGTTTTTGAGAAGTGCTGGCCAAAGATTGTTCTGTACAGATCTCAAGTACGAGAATTGGCTATTATTGGGGTGAGGAGGGTTGGGGTTTTAAGGTCTTATTCGGTATAGCTGTGTTTATTTTCTTTAAGAAATTTAAAAAACGTGTTTTTCTTTGGCTTCTGAGAGTTGCAATTTGTTTATTATCAGGAAGTGGTAAAAGATTTCCAGCCTCTTGCTGGCAGGTGTTTTATGGAACAATTAGGCATCACTGATAGACCGTCCTGGGAAAAAATCATCCTGGGAGTAACTTCAATGAGGTCAAAATAGGAGTGACTTTAGCTCCATTTCTTTAAGTATGGGTATAGAAAACTAGAAGTTGTTGCTAAAGAGCAAAATGGGATTTAACACTGAAGACATGAAGTTGAATATATCATTAAAACTCCCAGGTCTATTACCATAATCTTCTTTTCTGTTCATTTTCAGTAGGCTCTTGGAAGACAACGGTATATGCAATGAGACCCATAAGAAAAGACAGCTATTTAGGTTTGTATTATTAAAGATTTGTTTCCAACTAACTTTAACTTTCACTTCTGAGTTTATCCATGTCCTCATAGATGGAAAACCAGTATCTTAATAGGTGTGGGTATACACGTGTATGTATGGAGAGGAATTATGGACACAAGACTGGTAGTCAGGACAACTGAGTTCTAATCCTGATTTTATCCATACCACCTATGTGCCTTTGGGAAAGTCTTGCTTCAAAAGTCTGAATACAATAGGAGTCTTTCCAGTGATTTGAGTGGGACTTGGATCAGGACCTTAGACCTAGATTTCCAAAATTGTCCATGAATTTAGGGAGCAGCAATTTTGGGGTGCCTGTGTAGTCTACTGTAGTGTACGTATACACTCACTCTGTTGGATTGGCACCCAAACTCACCCTATTTCTTGTAATTTATTTTATTGCCAATTGAAAGATAAGTAGCACTTAATAAAGCTTGGGTGAGGCTTTTTCCCGCAAGCTGTACTTTGTTTAGGATTTTCTTTTATGTTCTTTCAGTTCTGGATGCTAGTTCCCTTTTCCCAGAGAGCCACTCTTTAATATCTATGGTGGAGTTAACAAGCTTCACATACTACAGTGAATCAACAGCAGTCAGTTCACATTTTCATAGAGAGCTTCCACACCTTCCAGCATGGTGGGTCAATAGAAGACCCTACCACCTTGCTTAAGTATTCAAGTTGAGACATCTAGTAAGGGACTGATATTTACGAGTGGTGACCACTCACAGCTCCAGTTTAAATCATTTGGAATGCATGTGCGGAACAACTCTGAAAATCAGGCCCCTATTACTAGGTGTCTCAAACTGAGTATGCAGAAATAGTAAAGATTTTGGAAAATAGAGGACTTATTTCTTTTCTCTCTCTCTCTCTCTCTCTCTGAATGTATATGTGTGTTTTTTCAACATGTAGTATGCACTCCTACTGTTTCTGGTGCAGGATTTGAGAAGCCCATGCAGGTCTTGGGGGGCTCCCTACACAGCGGGGCTGGAAGGTAGAATAAGGTTGGGCCAATGAAGGGATGATGGTGTGGCCAGTGGATCCATCACAGACAGATCCACAGTTTGTTGCCTCAGGCAATAGATAAATTATCTTTTTCCCATAGCGCAGACCAACCTTTCTTGTCTGAGTATCTTGGGATGGGGAGCATCCAATCTTCAGATAGAGTGAGATTCATAGTAATTAAGGTCAGTTTCTAAATCAATTCTGGAATTGCAGGATAGGAAGGAATTTTGGATAACCCAGCATAGCAGATAATGAGATTTCAGGTCATCAGGATACAGCTGTACTTCATTTCTCTCTCTTCTACGAAAACATAAATACAAGAGGGCCATTGTTTTTTAAAGCAGAAGAATGTAACAGAATCATCAAGTAATGCTTGCCCACATAGTCTTTTTAAAAACTATTTTTTCTTTCGAAATCTTTTCCTTTTTTCTTTTTAACTTTTATTACATCTGTGGTCTTTCCGCTGTGCTCTCCTGTTGTTTGGTCTCCCAAAAATTGACAGTAAACACTGCTGATCGCATCTTGTAAGACTCCGATCAAGGCCGAGCGATATGCTAAACTTGTCTGGATCTTTCAGTTCCTTCACCTCCACAGTGACACAACTCTCAGGTTCTTTAAATGAAAAACAGAAGCTGTTTTTGCTGGAAGCAAAAAATACCACCCCAATACTCAAACAACAACAACCACCAAGGCAAGCACCCTTTGCTTTTCACGTATGGAAAATGTTGTGAAATGGCGAAGTACTACATTTTAAAAATATCTAGTCAGAAACTCACAAAAATGCAAATGTGGGCAGTTCTGGTTTGAGTTTTTACGCAGCTGTGAAAGGCATTTTGTTTTTCATTTGGAGGCAGTTTGTAAACTATTCATAATACGTCAAATTCTGCTCTTAGCCTTCTGTCTCAGCTCATAGTGTACTTGGAATTATTATTTTTGTTTATGGTAGCAACCACCATCTGCAGGATGCTTTGCAGCCATTCAGGAATGGGCAGTCCTTACCTCCAAGATGTTCACAGTCAAAGATTGGAGAGGCAGATGGACAGGGGAAGGAAAGCTAGAGTGAATCACTGTAAGCAGCATGGCAGAAGATGGTCTTTAAGAGGCATTTAAATGTGGTTGGGGTGGCAGCCATGCTTGGGTGTTGTATCATGCATAGTGGGCCTCAAGGAGGGAAGGCCTGTTTGTGATTGTGAGAGAAGCTGAGAATTGGGGAAACAAGAGTGGGAATGTCAGTGGAGTGGGAACAGGGTGCACACTAATAACAAGGGAGGAAAAGTAGGGAAGGGTAGAGTTTATATATGCCTTCGAAGTTAGTGACAGGAAGTTTATATTTGATTAAATAGAGGGGAAGCTGATGGAGGGGTTTGCAGAGGGAAGTGACATGTTCAAATCAGTGCGTAAGTAGGAAGCTAACAGATGTAATATGGGCTGAAGAGAGGCAATGTGTGTTTGTTTGGGTGGCCTGAAAGAGGAAGGATGTGACAAATGCCTCAATAAGGAAATTAATTATGGGGATGTGGGTTGGGAGGATGATGGGGGAAGGACAGATCCTGGAGATATTGAGGAGGAAGAAGGGGTGGGATTTGGGTATGGCCTGGATATGTGAGCTAAGGGAAAGGAAGTCAAAATTAATCCTCTGATTCACAGGCTGTAGATTATAAAGCAAGAAGGAAACATTGAGATCATTTGGTCAGACTTCCTGGATAACACAGGCTGCAGAATTTCCCTGAATTAATTCCTATTTGAACTACAGCATGTCTTTTAAAAAGACATCCAGTCTTGATTTAAAAGGTTCCTGTGATAGAGAACCCATCACAGCCCTTGGTAAATCATTGCCGTGATTAATTACCCTCACTGTTAAAAATGTATGCCTTATTTCCAGTCGAAATACGTCAAGCTTCAACATCCAGCAACTGGATCTTGTTATACATTTCTCTGATAAATTAAGAGCCCTCTATTATCAAACTTCTTCTCCTCATGTAGGTATTTATAGAAAGTGATTAAGTCACTCCTTAATCTTCTCTTTGTTAAGCTAAACAGATTCAGCTCCTTGAGTCTATGGCTAGCATGTTTTTCAATCCTTTAATTATTCTTGTGGCTCTTCTTTGAACTCTTCAGTTTATCAACATCCTTCTTGACTTGTGGATACCAAAACTGGACAGAGTATTCCAGTAGCATTTGCACCAGTGCATACCAGAGGTAATATAACTTCCCTGTTTTGCTCAATATTGCCCTGTTTATACATCCAGGGCATTGGCATTTTTGACCACAGAGTCACACTGAGAGATCATGTACAGTTGATTATCCATTATGAATAAGGCCCTACCAAGTTCATGACCATGAAAAATGCATCATGGACCATGAAATCTGGTCTTTTGTGTGCTTTTACCCTGTACTATACAGATTTAATGGGGGAGACCAGCGTTTCTCAAACTGGGGATCCTGCCCAAAAGGGAGTTGCGGGGGGTGTGGTGGGGGGGTCAAAAGGTTATTTTAGGGGGCTTGCGGTATTGCCACCCTTACTTCTGTGCTGCCTTCAGAGAGTGGCAGCTGCTGACTGAGGGCCCAGTACAGAAGTAAGGGTGGCAATATCATACCAGGCCATTCTTATTTCTGTGCTGCTGCTGGCGGCGGCGCTGCCTTCAGAGCTGGGATCCCGGCCAGCAGCTGCCGCTCTCCAGCTACCCAGCTCTGCAGGCAGCGCCGCCGCTAGCAGTAGCGCAGAAGTAAGGGCAGCAGTACTGCAATCTCCCCACCCCCAATAACCTTGCAATACACACACACACACACACACACACACACACACACACACACACACACACACACACACAACTTCTTTTTGGTCAGGACCCCTACAATTACAACACTGTGGAATTTCAGTTTTAAATAGCTGAAATAATGAAATTTACTATTTTTAAAATCCTATGACTGTGAAATTGACCAAAGTGGACCGTGAATTTGGTAGGGCCCTAATTATGACATCCAAGCCCTTTCCAGAGTCACTGCTTCTCAGGATAGAGTCTCCCATCCTGTAAATAATGCCTACATTATTTGTTCCTAGATGTATGAATTTACATTGGCCATATTAAAAAGCATATTATTTGCTTGTTCCCGGTTTACCAAGCAATCCAGATCACTGTATCAGTGACCCTGCCCACCACCCGCCATTCTGCGGTCATCTGCAGTAATTTTGTCAGTAATAATTTTGTCTTCTTCCAGATAATTGATAAAAATGTTAAATAGTGTAGGGCTAAGAACCAATCACTGCAGGACACCAGTAGAGACACTGGATGATGATTCCCAGTTTACCTTTCAGTTAGCCAATTATTAATCTGTTAATTTAATGTGCCATGATAATTTTGTATCTTTCTAATTTCTTAATCCGTGTAATGTGATGCCAAGTCAAATTCCTTTCAGACATCTAAATATATGAAATCAGCACTATGACCTTTATTAACCAAACTTGTATTCTCATCCAAAAAGACATCGTTAGTCTGATAAGATTTTTTTTTCCAAAAACACACGTTGATAGCATTAATTATATGACCCTCCTTTGATTCTTTATTAATCATGTCCCATATCAGCTGTTCCATTATTTTTCCAGGGATCAGTGTCAGGCTGACAGGCCTATAATAAACTAGGTCATCCCATTTGCTCTTTTTAAATATTGGCACAACATTAGCTTTCTTCTAGTCTTTGGAAACTTATACAATGTTCCAGCTGATATGGGACATGATTAATAAAGAATCAAAACTTATTGAAAATCAACATTAGTCACTTAGAGAACACTTGAGCCAGGTCTTTCAAAACTCTTGGATGCAAGTTATCCAGATGCAAGTTTAAAATTTCTAGCATTAGTAGCTGCTGTAGCATCTTCCTTATTTACTGTTTGAATGGAAAGCACTGCATCATCATCTTGCTTTTTCCCAAATACAGAACATGAATCAGACCACATCATCTTGCTTTTTCCCAAATACAGAACATGAATATTTATTGAGCACGTCTACCTTTTCTGCAATATTATTAACACTTCTACCATTGCATCTAGTAATGGACAAATATCATTGTTGGGATTCCTTTTATTTCTAATATACTTTAAAAAACTACTTCTTAGTGTCCTTAACTCTGCTGGCCATCCGTTTCTATTTATGTCCTTTTGCTTCCCTTGTCAGTTTTTTACAATTCCTAGCTTTTGATTTATATTCATGGCTATCAACTTCCCTGTATTCTATATGTTATATATGTTATAGCTGCTTTCACTCTCCCTCTATGGCAGGTTGGTTTTTAACCAGCGAAGCCTTCTTTCTCGATATATGGCTTTTTGTGCATCTAGTAAAAAGTTTCTGAACAGTTCCCAATTATCAGTCAGATTTTTCTGTTTAAATTCTTTCTCCCAACTGATGGTTCATAATTGTTTTCAGGTTTATGAAATTAACCCTTTTAAAGCACCAAGTGTAATATGTTATGGGTTTGGACGATATTCTATATTTGCACATTATAAATGTGATCAAGTCATGATCCCTTGTACCTAAACTACCACTAATTTTAAGTTTTGTGATCAGTTCCTCTTTATCTGTCAAGATGATGTCTTGATATAGAATGCCCCCATTTTGGATGCAATACTTTCTAAGTTAGGAAATTGTTATTTATACAATTTAGAAATTCCAAGGATATTTTAGTGCTGGCAGCCTAAGACCTCCAGCATATATCACTCAAATTGAAGTTCCCCATGATCATGCAGCTTTTTTTTTTGTACACGTTATAGATAGGTGCATAAGGAGACAGTTGTCCTATTCTCTGCTGTGATTTGATGGTGTGTAGCAGACACCAGCTAGTGCTCTTTATCTGTTAGAATGCAGATTTATAGGTATACAAGAATATTTATTTGTTTCTGAGTTGTCAGTAACTTGGAAATAAATAATGCCATTTTGACATAGTGCCATTCTCACACCCTTTTTGCCCACATGATCCTTCTTAAATAGGTTATAGCCAGTGATTTTAACATTCCAATCATGCAAATCTTCCCAGCAGATTTCAGTAATACAATCTGAGTTGAATTTATGTATATAAAGTTCGTCTTCTGCTGAGGTGGAGGCCATCCTGTACTGCCCTCTCTCCACATAGAAGGTGGACCAATGTTACACAAAACCAAAACTTTCTGCTTTACATCATTTACCTAGCCAGGAGTTCAGTTACAGGAACTTTTGCCTTTTTTCCTTTGTGGGATGCAAGGAATCTCCAGGAAGATCACTTGAACGTTCTTCTCCGTTATCATTCCCGAAGTCACCTATAATCTGTGAGGTATCCCGTGAAGCAGTGTGGTTATTGCTGATATGTACCCCATCACCATTGGTCCTTGCCTGCTGACTTTAGAAGCCTTTCCAATCTTAAGGTCACATCTTATGCCTTGGCTCTGAGAAAACAGCACACCATCATGCTTATGTCCAGTCTTGTCTGAGTGACAGGGAAAATAGAGGTATTGTCACCACTTTCACAGAATAACTTGGAGTAGTGATGGTCCAATATAGATGTCTCAATTTTGGAGAGATTTGTGTTTTCTCTCACAGGTTGTTTTGTTTTTAAGGACAGGTTAGCTTGAGAACTGTCATTTTTCAGACAATAAAGTCCCAATCCTGTAAGATGCCAAGTATTACCTGCAACATGACAAAGGCTCTTGGTTCCAATGAAATTATGAGCTGAGGATATTCAGCATCTTACAGCATCAGGCAGGGTTTTTTAAAATGGGTTTACAGTTTGCAATTTTTTTCCCTACAGGTGCTACAGAGCAATATTCTCTCTGAGCTGCATGATGGATTCCTAAAGTCCATACAGGAGTATGGAAATCCTGTTGCTGTCAATGGGAATTCTATACATGTAGAGTTAGCAGAATATTGCGGAACTGAAAAGATAGTTTTGCCCAGAATTTGAATCCAAAAGATTGTATTGTTTAAATGTTTCTACTGCAGCTTTTATAATTTTGCTTTTCAGTTTTTCATTTACATTATATATTTTTTTTGTTGTGTGTTCACGATGTGGTGATGTAAGGGGAAGATTATTGTTTATTCAACTGCTGAATCTCTAAATATGATATGATATTATCTCCATTTTTCCCCTGTAATTCAGAGTCAATGAAGAAGGCTAGCACTTTTTATGTAAAACATTTGTCAGATGCATGTGTAATTCTTCTGATGTCTACGTTTCTGATGAAGTGATATATATATATATATATATATATATATATATATATATATATATATATATATATATATATATATATATACACACACACACACACACAGTTATAAGTGTTATATACAAAGAAAGGTATGGCAGTGTTTATATGTTGAGCCAGGTTCCATTTTCCGTTAGACTCATAAATCCAGAATCACCCCATTTACTTCAGTGGATTTACTCCAGTGTTACACCATTGTGACCAAAAGCAGAATTTGGCCAATATGTTTGTCATTTTTATGCATCTTTGTTTTTCTGATGGTGCTCTAGGGGTAACAGAGATAGCACAGGGAAGGCATCTGGCAGCCGGCAAAGCAGTACAGAGAACGAAATGAAATGGACAGACCACCAGAGGCCATGGAGCAGCACAGATTCCGACAGCTCCAATCGCAATTTAAAGCCAGCCATAACAAAGACAGCAAGTTTTGGTGGAATAACTGTTCTGACAAGAGGAGATAGCTCATCAAGTAACAGGAGTACCGGCAAACTGTGTAAAACAGGTAGCTACTACTGTATTGGGTTCATACTGCTTGTGTGTCTGCCATGAGAAATAAGTATGATTGTGTTTGTCTGCAGCCATTCTGTATTAAGAATTACAAGTGGAGTATGTACTTACTGCAAGCACTGCATATGTGTGCATGTTTGTATATTGTAGGTGGGTCTAGAGTGTTTAATTTTTAAGTATGAATCACAAATCCTGATATCTTGGGGTGAGAAGCCTATGCAAAGTGGATTTGTGTATTCATTGTTCTTCATGGCACAATACTTGTGTTTATTCTTTTTGCATGCTGTATGCTGTTGCTGTGGATTGAAGATGATAGTCCTTTCTGGCAAAGAAAACCCCCTTTTTTGGGGTATTGCACAGAGAATTGAATGTTGTAAAACTTGGCCCCACTCAAAAATCCAAAGCCCTTTTTCTGAAACGCAGACCTCTGAAGTGGCCATCTGCTTCTCAGAGTGGAGCCTCTGCAGATAGTCTGCTGCCAGTCTGCCTCGTTCATGTTGAATCACATAGTATAATGGAAGCTAATGCAAATTTTGGATTCTGAAATGTTTTCATTTTTATTGTAGCGCCAATTAAATGAAATGACAATTTGAGAAACATGTTCTCCTGCTCTTGTGTTTACCTTTCACAGTTATATAACTTAAAAGTGAGTCATGGTGCATTGGTCCACATAACTCCAAACCATGCCATTTAGCTCTTTTATATGTTTTATATTTATGTATAAATGTGTAATATAAAGAATCAGCCCATCAGATTCCTTCCTCAGTTTGGGTCATGTGATAAACACAGTACAACCCCAATAGCAATCAATACTTAGCACTTAGTGCTTTTCAGCTTCAAAGTGCTTTACAGACCTTTAGTTAATTAACCCCAATTCATCAGACCTCAGTTAACCAAATATCACTTATCTCCCCTGAGGTTGTACTATATCCTTTTCTGCACTTCGGGTGCCATGTCCAGGAGCACAGTGGAGATCTGTCAGAAAGCCCATCTGACTGGTGGAAGGAGTCTGCATTTTAGCATCTCCATGGTCCAAAGTGCAGTGAGGAGTTTTGGCCATGTCTGCCTATCTACCAGTTTTAAAGGAGCAACACTAGTTTGAATGCAGTCCCTTTAAAACTTGCTGGTCACAAAGCTGGCTGGGAACCTGACATACATTTTTATAAGCCCCTGGTTTCAGGTGGCTTTTAAAACCTGTGGCAGGTGAAGGTTGTGATTTTTATGGGCCAGATCCTGAGATTCTTGTTCAGTTTTTCTCTGTTCTTATCTCTAGGTAAAATTCCACTGAATTATGAATTGAATATAACCTGTATAAAGACCTCAGAATCTGGCCCAATATAGTCATACATATCTAGATAGTATCTGGCCCTGTATAGTCATGCATATGTAGTTAGTATCTGTGGGAGCTCCATTGCTTCAGTCGTGCTTTAATGACTTTGAAAATACTTGCCACATTCTCAGCCTGTGTGAATGATAAATGCATTGTACAGTGCTGCACACACTATATTGTGAGCCTGATCCTCAGATAGATCCAAGGACTTCAGTAGATTTTTGCATCTTTTTTAGAATCGAGCCCAATCTGCATAAATTAATGGAGAGGCACAGCAGCTCAGTGTAATCTGTAGTACAGTTCTGTGTTGACTGCATTTCTCTGCAGCAGTACACTGCAGAGACACACAGCACTTGAACAGAGTCAGGGAAATCCAGTTTGGTGGATTTGGACCCATGCTAACTGCAAAAGATTTAATAGTTTAAATAGCCTTTAGTGGTGAAATCATTCCTATCAAATGATGCACTTACAAAAACAAAATCCCAGAGGAGCTCTAATAATTTTAAATATATCTGCACCATATATTCACTAAACCCCCACTTTCAAATGACAGCTCTTATAACACATTTAAAACACGTCAGTAGTATTAAAATACCATGTTCTTTGCAGAGTGATTAGGTATTGTAAGTGCTTTGGAGGTTTTAGGTTTTTAAAAAAAAATTTCTAAGTGTTTCAATTTGAAAGCTTGTCAAGCCGCAGGAAAGGAAAAAGAAACTACATAAAAAAGTGGGGGGGAAAGAGCAATATTGGATGTCAAAACAAACTCTCACTTTCAAAACCACGATATAAAGTGAAGCTGTCAGTCACCCTGGGAAAGTCAGGGGAAATAAGGCTACAGGGAAAAAAGATTCAGATGTTATCGTTGAAGTGTTATTTTATGGCAATATGGCAGCTGAGAATGACCATTCCAAAAAATGGAAAAGTTCACCTTAGTATATTGCTGTCTCACCCCCAAACAACACTATGTGGATTCATGCAACTGCCAGAGCCTGCATACACTATTGGCCTATTGACTAGCTGATTAAACCTTTATTTTTACCACTTGATGTAGTGATATTCGCCATGGCATTTTCAGTATTCTGTAATCTAATCTTTGGGAGTACTACTAATATTTCTGTACAGCTTACTCCTGGGGGAATTCTGCTCCAAAGAAATTTAAAAAATTCTGCTCACAATATTTTAAAATTCTGCATATTTTATTTGTCAAAATAACATAATGTAATCACTCCAGTTTCAATGTTGGTAATTTATTTCATAATACCTGTCAACAAGTATGTCAACAATACAGACAGCAGCAAAAAAAGATTCCTCCAGGAGTAGAGAGTTAAAGAAACCCCTACAACAATCCAGTTCCAGTTGCAGGGTGCTATGGGGGCTAGATGGGGGCCCCAGACAACAGCCCCCCCTTTCCCCACAGAGCCCAGCCATAGGACAGCCCCCAACCCAGACACCAGCACCCCCAGAGCCTTTACTCCCCCCAACTTCTTTACTGTCCCGTCAGAGGACATGGTGTGGTGCGTCCCTGCCCTTCCTCCCACTTTGTCAGAGCTGGGTCTCCCAGACCCTCTCTGGTCCCCGGGAGAATGGGCGCTGCAGAGTCCAGAAGCCCCTAGTGGTGATCAGAAATTCTGCAGGGGAAACAGGAAATTCTATAAAATTCTGCATTGCGGAGTGGCACAGAATTCCCCCAGGAGTAATCGCTAAATGCTGTTGTTCAGCAAACATTTAAGGCTTTATTCTGTGTTTCTATCGATGCAGGTAGCACATTTTCATTTATGTACAATATACAAGAAGCCAGCTTGCATTCAATGATAGGTCACACAGTTCATCATCAACTAAAAGAAGATAAAAGGTCAAAGGACTGGTGAGCATTAAGCAAGACTGCATGACAGTCATCCTGATGCCATAACAGTGTTATCAACCAAATAACTTCAACTGGAAAAATATCAAGATTTTAATTAAATCTAGTGTGTGCTCAGAGATAATTTGAGAAAATATGCAATAGTACAATAGCAGCCAACAATAGTTTAGTGTCCTGATTGGTCTAATTTCTGGTTATTGGCTTGGTGTGGGGTTGGCTGAATGGTGTTTAGTAATATACAGGGGGGTCAAGCTAGAAGATCTGATGGTCCCTTCTGGCCTTCCTTTTACTCTGTCTTTTCTGTATCGCTTCAGACATCTGGTCCCACCTTACATAGGACACAGAACATGCCCTTCTCTGTGCTCCATTGCGCCAAAAAAAAAAAAAAGTCAGCAGAGAAATGATGGTGCCGTACTCTCAGAACAAAATGAGCTGCTCTAAATCCACGACATGGCTGACTTCTTTTTTTACTGTTCATTGCATACTGTGCTTGTGACACTTGCTAAAAAAAATCCATTTTAATTTAAAAGCACAGTTTGTATGTTGCAAATACCATGTTACCTGTTGCTTATATATTATGAAGCATAATGTATATTGAGAGATGAATTATTCGAGCTATTTATCAATACTGTGGGGGTAGGGAGGAGGAGTTAGTAATTCAACAAATTACTCATGCCGCATTCCTGCAATTTATGATATCATCCACATCTTCAGTTGGTTTAGACTTCCATACTATAAATGACTTCTTTTCAGGATTGTCTAAGCATGCATATTTGTGGTGAAATGGATGTCCTTGCATGTGGATGTGTCTATCCTAGAAATTCAGCTCCCATCCATACTTGTGATGGCAAAATGTGACTCTTAGTATGATGACAACCTTTTCCTTTACTGTTTACAATCATTTTTATTTAAGTCATAATAAAAGAAAACCAAGCATGCATTCTATCTATCTATCTGTATATATGTAGCATATTAATTAAGTAAGAATTGGCTATTAATAGGAAGACATAGATTTGGTTTATCTTTAGCTTCCTTCTTTATGGTGCAAAGTTTCCATTTTACACTAGTACAGGATAAACACTGGTTGAAACCTATTTCTTCCCCTCCTCCATTTACAAACAGTTGGCTGTATTCCAACCACAGTCACATTTGAGTAAATTTGTAGTGCCAATTAACTTCATTGGAGCTACTCCAGACTTCTACTATTATAACTGGGATCAAAAATCGAATCCATGTTGTTGAGTGCTCTTTATAGGTCCTGCAGGGCAAATACAATCTATGCTGCAGGCATTTAAAAACATTAACCATTTTGATAAAGAATCCTGTATGTTATGATTTAGCAGCCTGGTTTTGGAACCAGATTTCTGCTTCTTTATGATTTGCTCGAGTCAAGGTGATGTGGTAAATGTTTCCCCTAATAAACTTGGGAGTGAAGATGTGTGGGCACCTGCAAGCCTACCATGCTGAAGCATCATTCCTCTTTCCAGAAATGCAAGCTGCAGACAGGTATTGCTTTTACAGCAAGCAGCACTTAAATACCAAAGTGATAAAAGTGATATAAAAACGAATGATGATTAGGTGGAACAAATTTTTAAAACTAGCAAATCAGTTTTTCTGGTACTGTGAAACTGTATCTAAGAGGATGGTACTTACAAAAATGATGAACAATGTGTCACTGCTGAGAAATTGGCCCCTTAAGTCAAGTTATGAGTGGATAATTATATGGGCCAGCTGGTAAGGAAGGGAGTATTTTTCACTGTTTATAGAGATATGTTTGAAGGATGTAAACAACAAGGAGGTAGAAGAATTAATTAGGCTTGTCCAAGAGGTGAAATTAGGAACACAGAGATGAAACCAAGCAAAGGAAAATTTAAGTTGAACATTGGCGGGGAGTGGTGGGGGAGGAGTTCAAATGGTAAGATCAAATGGACTGTGAAATAGTCACTCAGGGAAACTGGAGGGGAGCCTCGTTGTGTGGGTCATTTAAAACCAGGAGTATGGAGAAAGCTGCCAGGTTTTCTCTTCAGACTCCCCCCTCCCCACCCCCCAAAAAAGAAACTACTAGATTTTTTTCCTGTTTCTTCCCCATTGCCGTTACTTTTTGAACTTCAATATCATTGTGAGCTACATTTAAGAACATAATTCATCCAAATATATGTTAATTAGGAAGTAATGGGAACATCTAGTTTCTTTTTATGCCCATTATGAAATCTTAAAAATGTTTATAGAACTATCAAAAAGCATAAAAGGGAATTGTATAAAGGTGAATTCATTGATGATTGGCAAGAGGTACATGGCTAATGGATAGAATCAACAGCCATTAGTTACTGAAGAGAGGGGTGAACTTGTGGATCAGTAAGGTGTGGTTTGCTAGAATCTCAAAACTTCTGGATGGTGGTCAGGTCATCTGATAACATGATTCCATCTAAGGTTGACGAGTTAGTATTATTTTTCCAGTCTTCAGAATGTTCAATTTATTAGAGGGTTGTTTTTCATTCTAACTGTAGTAAATGTGAAAGCTATTGACCAATACAGCAAAAGGGAAATAATTTTTATTTAGTACCAGACATCAGTGTTTGAATTTAACTGACCCAGGATGGCTAGTGTTGAATGAAATGGTAGGAAATAATTCATTGTAATGAAGAAATAATGAAAATAGATAAGGCTTAGAGAGTGTTATGTAAATATGCTCAAGAGTTGGTAAGTAAAAATATTGGAATGGATTAATGCTCTTTTCCAAAGGTTCAGAAATTTTGTTTGTTTGTTCAAGATTGGTTGTGCCACTGAATGAAACTATTGAGGTAGAAGAGCAGATCACTGATGATCCTGCAAGTGAGCCAATTTAAATACCATCATCTTAATTGAAATGTAGCAGTCACAATAACTTAAGTGCTTGTTCCAAGCCTGTTCCAGGAGTTCTTCAATATCAATTTAATACAGGAGAACTCTCTATTCTTCTACACTCCCAAAATGGTAAAGCTCAATCTGTGATTATGTCATAAAAACTTCTGAAAGACACAGACCTGAACTTCATAAAAAAAAGTTTTTGTCTTCTTTTACGTGAACCATATTGCCTTCAATGTAGCACAAAACAAGCAATTTAAAGAATCCTGATTGGGGCCTGTGGGCATCACTTAAATGTTTGTTAGTAATAATAAAGAAATCTCTTGATTCACTTTCTTTGATAGAGGCCTCCCAATAGTTTCACATTACAGATCCATTATGAGATACTGCAAGTGGGGGGTGGGGGGAAGAGAAGAAAAACGTAAAGCAAGAACTAGAAGAAAGAATCAACACTGAAATGAATGCAAGGTCGCTATATATGGGAAAAGCTCTGATAATTTCTACATATTCTATTCAAAGAAAAATACATTCCTGTTTAATGCTATTGATGCTACGTCTGAAAAAACCTAAATGAGCAGAATATTGTCTTCAAGCTGCTGAATGTGCCATCCAAGAATTCTCCCATCCAAGGAGATATCTGCCATTTGTACAAGCAAAATGATAAAATGAAAGAACTTCTCAGGAATAAACATCCTAAATTTCTGATGTATAGTTTCTCAACAAACTGTATAAACCTTTGTTGGGAAAGGAATAGCTGGCACAGTCTCAGAATACATAGTGGAAATTCTTCTGCAACCTCCATTAGCCTCTTGGTTAGTTGGTTGATTGATTGATCGGCTGATTTGAAAAGAGGGGTTTTTGTGCTCCTGCAGTCCAATGAAAGTCACTGGAATCTTCAGAAAGATTGTTTCTTTCTTTGCATTCAGTTATGCATGTTGAAACTTGCTGTGAGCATGAAGATGACCTTGATGAAAACATAACTCAGATTTTACACAACAGGGACTCCACAGAGATGCCCTATATTTACAAAAGCTACTGCAGGGAGATTTGACCGATTACATGCTGTTACTACCTCTGCTGCAGTTTCAATGAAAAACTGGCCTGGTCTAATTACCAACAAAGAAATGGATCCAGACAAGAACAACACTGAAAAATGATTCAGGGGAGCTATGGAACCTAGTACTAAGCCCACATGATTGATCCCAAATGTAAAAGCTATATAGGAGGAAAATGCTGATGGAACATAATCCTGAGTTCTTTCCTTTGTTCCCTTTGTAGAGTTGAAATTGCAGATCCAAATTTGTTTGTGAAGGAGGTTGTGTATGTTTGTGGTATCAAAATGTTGGAAAATTGTCTAAGTAAAATCATAAAAGATTGGACAGTTGTATTCAGAACATTGTAAATTTTTAAACCACCTGCACTCTAGCCATCTGAGCTTCACTGGGCTGTGTTTTACCATATTTGTATTGGCTTGAAGCTTTTTAATAGGCTAGGTACTGAAAAAGCAAATAAGTTGCTAAAATTATAACTGTATCTAGCAGTGAATATGGAAGACTAGTATACCTAACTAGTTAGTAAGCTGGATATTCAATTGGTGGTGTCTTGTGGTTTTGCTTATGGAATTGTAAACTTTGTCCTTTTGGGCAGAGTGTGTGTGTCTTTTATGAATGATTAAACATGACTGTAAAGAAAATCGAATAGCATGTATTCTATTACTGGTTCATTATATTTTTTTATGGAGGGGTAGACTTTTCAGGTTGGGCTGAATCAGAATAGTCCTGCTTAAAACTGAGCTTGCTGGAGAGTGTATTATTATAAGGAACCATCATTGTCTGAGGGGTTAGAGGGCTGATTATGTACTAAATGCTTTCCATCTTTAAAAAGTTTCATTCAATGTAAGTAACAGCTTGAATGGAGGGTCTGAACTTCCTTCATAACTGAGATTCTGTATCTCTTTCAGGTTCAGAGTCTTCCAGCAGCGCTGGCTCCTCAGGATCACTGTCACGAACACATCAGCCTCTCCAAAGTGCATCCATTGTCCCTGGAGTGACAGCCAGCCCTTCAGGCAATGTTTCCTATACAGAGAATGGGATGAATGGCCAGGTAGCACCAAGCAACACCAGCTATATCATACTTCCACTTGAAGCTGCAGGGATACCACCTGGCAGTATCCTCCTCAATCCACACACAGGTCAGTCTGATATTCTACCATCTTGCACTGCTTTTTAGGGAACACTGCCAACAGCATCACGGGTTAAAAATAGAATGTTTCCAGTACCTGGAAACGCAGCAGCTGCTAGCACTGATTTATTAGTGGGGAAATATCTACTTTGGTTTGGAAATCAGATTTGTTTGGATGTTTTTACAGTGGTGAGAAAATATGTGATGGCTTTGCAAAGACGCTGCGGCATAGCTGATAGGAGACAATAAGAAACCATTTTAATCTTATCGCATTGGATTCCGCGATAAAATAAGGCCCCAATCTTGCAGGGTGCTGAACGGTGTCAGTTCCCATTGGCTTCCCACTGGGGCTGCAATGGAGAGCGCTCAGCATCTCCCAGGATCAGGAGTTTGTATTCTTACCTAAGCTATTTGGTCAGCTTCGGTCTGTATAATTAAACTGGAAGTTGTGTGCAAACAGGCACTTCCATATCGTGGCATCTCTACTTCTCCTTCTAACTGGAACTATGCAGTGCAGAGACACACAAGGAAATATGAAGTAATGGGCATAAAAGTTCATCTAAACATTTGTTAACCTCAAAAACATTTGAGTTCAGATTTGAGTTGTTGAACGTGTCCTTAGTTCAGATGAAGTATAAGCAACTTCTTGCTTTCATTCCCCCACAGTATTTTGCAGACATTATAAAGAAGGCTTGGGAGATGGGGATTGTAGGGTCGCTTTGGTGATATGGGTACATTTCAGTGATAATGATTGAAATATTATCTGGCTCTGGGTCTGCTTACATTCTGTCTTCTTTAGTGGAGTTATGTTGGTTTGAGGAGGTAATAAAAACCAAGCAGTGCATAACTATTTCCCACTATACCCAGAGCTGGGAGCTGAAGCCTGTTTTCAAAGGTCTTGGCATGATGGAGCTTTTAATTCAGGAATGTTATTTGTAGTGAGGGCCACCATTTTATGTTTATCTGTCTCTTTATGTTAAATAAAAATAGTTCAGTGCCAAGACACAAACCTTTTATCAGCATTGGAAATACCTTTATAATCAATATAATGACAAGAAACTGAGAGATGAGTTTAATAAAAACATCGGCTTGAAAAACCATATTAAACCAAGCTTCCCGTAATCACTTTACAAGATAATCGCATTTGAGGCTCTTCAAGATACTTCAGCATTTGTAAAGGCAGAAAAATATTTTAAGTTTATATTTATATAGTAGGATTAATTTAACAACTTATTATTGAACATGCATGTGTTTGTTTTTTTTCAAGCTAAGCTGTTACAGTCTTGATTTGAGAGCCTGGTATTGGAGACGGGAGTCGGAGGATTTTAAATAAGTGTTCCTTGCAATAAATGGAGGAAAAAAGGAAACAAACCAGTCATTCACTCACACTTTTCTAGTTAACAGTTCCATCCACTGTGCTGGAATCTCTTGAGCAATAGGAAAGAAGCCATTTGTATGTACTCTGCAGGCCACTTTCAAGAAGCCCTTTCGTACATATCTCAGCACACCTGGACTGGGGAGAGCAAGTGAGAGCAGCCACTGCTGCTTCTAGGAACAGTAATGGCTGAGAGGGTGTGTGCATGTTTCTGGGCATGGCAAGGATGGGGCCATAGCTGCACCACACTTGCATGCCGGTAGAGTTCTTCTGGGAGAGCACTCTTTACACTTGCTGTACAGGGGTAGCAAGTCTCACTGCCTAGCATATGCCCCCCAGCCTCCAGGGAGCATTATGTCACTCACAGGCATAGTACCTCCCAGTAACACCATATGAATAGAGTGTCTGCTCCTCCCTCCCTAGCATGCCTCATCCTCTTTAGAGGCATAACTGAGCGCTCTGTGGATATGTCCACACTGCAGTTGGGAGCATGCTGCCCAGCATGAGTAGACAGACACGTGCGATCTCTGCTCGAGCTAGCACACTAAAAACAGCAGTGTAACCAGTGGTAGCACGAGCAGCAGCTTGGCTAGCCACCTGAGTACAAACACACCCAGACCTCCTGGGCACATATGTGGGTGACACACCCTAGCTGCTGCCTGTGCTACCCTGCTATTTTTAGCATGCTAGCTCGCTTGAGCTAGTGTGTGTCTGTCTACTTATGCTGGGAAGCATGCTCCCAGCTGCCATGAAGACATACTGTGTGTGTGGGCAGTGGGGGATGAGGGGGTGGATAGTCTGTATCTGTAAAAACATTGTTCAAATAGTATTTATGTGATTTTATATTTGTTTATTAGCACATATCTGTGCTTCCTTAACACTAGACAGACTGCTCTGTTTGTTGCTGTAGCTGATTTTTAATTACAATATAATTTTTAAAAAGTAGAAGAAGCAATTCAATTTAAACAGTCAGGTCCTAGTCTCAGATTTATAGCATACATCACATTGTCACTTGTGTTGAAAATAAACCCCGCTGCGATTCCTGATAATTTTTTAAAAAATACATGCTATAAATTAAAAGGAGTACTTGTGGCACCTTAGAGACTAACCAGTTTATTTGAGCATAAGCTTTCGTGAGCTACAGCTCACTTCATCTATGCATCCGATGAAGTGAGCTGTAGCTCACGAAAGCTCATGCTCAAATAAACTGGTTAGTCTCTAAGGTGCCACAAGTACTCCTTTTCTTTTTACGAATACAGACTAACACGGCTGTTACTCTGAAACATGCTATAAATTCTTCGTTATAATTTGAACCTAAATCTCTACATCTTCTTAAAATAAAATAGAAAAGAGTTTCCATGAGAAGGAGGCACTGATACTACAAGAGATTATCAAATATTATGAACAGATAAAAGATAAATGAAAAAGGAAGCTTTGTTTCTCATAATGAATAGATTTTTCTTTCACAGTGCAACATTGCTTTTTAGCTCTGTCTTCTTTTTCTTCTCCTTCTTCTTCTATTAGTTTGGTTACCTCCAGTTCTATCCTCTTTTTTTATTCTCACTGCTTGGCCTTTAAAGATTTGTCCTTCCTTTCACACTGCATAGTCACTCTGACTACATGATCCTCTTATAGTATCCAGAGACACAGTAATCAGAGAGACACCATGGTGTCTCTAGTCTGATTATTCTCCATGAGATCTGTAAATCTTACCAGATACCTCTCAACACCCTCTCTGATGTTGGCAATCCTCATTCTCTCTTTTAAGTATTCCCTCTTTCCTCCAGCTCTTTCTTCTTCACTCCACCTGCAAGAAGTTTGCTGATTCATTCATTCATTTATTTATTTATTTTTGTGAAAGGTTTTCATGTGCAGCAATATCTCTGCTTTCCCTACTCTTCAATCCACCCATTCCATCAGTCCATTTTCATCTTCCTTCTGGTCTCTCCTGACACACTCTTTGACATCATCCCTTCAACAATTAAAAACATTTTGTGTTTTATTCTTATTCCTTATCACTTTGGCTTCTCCGTCATCCATTGCTCCCTACGTCCGAGAAATAATTAATTCCTCAGTGTTTGCAACTGTCAAACACTAGACCCTCCTTTTCATTTCCTGTTTCAAAATTTTGCACTCCATTAGCTAATGCTCCAATCTCATCTTTAAGTTTACTTCTTTCTATCCAGTCATCTTTCTTGAATGAAGTGTTGTATTTGAAACGGTCTTCTTTGATATTGTTCTTGAGAACCTAGCATTGCCTTCTGGAGTCTATCATCTTGGTCACATAGTTTCACTCCTAGCTGTCTAGTTGTTCCTTTTTGGAACCCCTTTCCCTCTAGACTTCTCCACTATGGTGTTACCCTTAGTGAACTTCTCTATCTATCCCTGGTGGCCATCTCTGAATTTAACTTGCAAGTCCCTTCTGTGCAGATACTAATTCAATTTACCTCCTTCACTGTTCCAGTGGTTGCTTTATTGTCTGCCTCATCAGTTCCTGGCATTCTCATAGCTGTTGCCCTTTTGTTTCAAAAGAAGATCCTTAACCAACCTCCCCCAGTCTCCCATCTCCTTTTAAGCACTTTGAATCAGAGCATGCCCTCCAATTCCATGAGGTGGACCCAAACTTGGGGTGAGGAGGCATGAAGTGCCCCTCTGTGGCATCATCTCTGCCTTCCACAGACCCTGCTGAAGTTCTTTTGTGGGGATGAGACTGCACGGTTGGGGCCGAGTACATGCTCTTGCTGCTCTCCATGCCATAGTTGTCCTCCATAGAGCTGAGCCCCTCCTCTCTTTCAGGCAGTTTAGTCAGTGTCCCTCTTCATTCTGAGTGAAACACATGGCGAGCATGCAGCCTGGAGCATTCACATTTTAAGTAGATCAGGGTACACTCCTCTGAAAGGTGGTTAACTTCTAAATCTGGTCCTGTGTGTCAGAAGTGAGAAAAACAGATGGGTATTGAACAGCTTGAGCAGGCGGTGGGAGGAACTGGGAGCTGGTGGGTGATTAGGAGAGACTGGCTGGGGAGTGAGAGAAACGTACCTAATGCAAGACAGCCTTGCTTCAGTCAGGAATTGTGGCAGTCGTGTGATGTTGAGGTGAGAAACTCTTTATTTCACGATCAGCTTTCTAAGCCATCGAGTTCCCCTGCATTTCCCTTTCCATCTGAAATGGAAACAAAATGAATACTGTGGATGAAGTTCTACCTTCAATATGATGGAGGGAAGAATTTGCCCCATACATTCAAAGACACTTCTAGGGCTTCTGCTTGTGAATTTCCAGAACGGTCTCTTCTAGTCTCTTAGGACATTGTCCTCAAAAGTTTAGAGCCTTGTTTCTGAGATGTGAAACTACATTCAATTAGCAGAGTTTTTTTCCCCCTATTTGAACTACAATGCATTAAGCATAGTCTTATGGTTTGCATTCCATTTACATAGGGATGAAATGGGCATGAATATCTTCTGTCTCCAATATTTGTTCCAGGATGCAATTTCAGCATTAAGTTAATTCAGCAATGAAGCCGTTAAAGTACATCCTTGAAGTTCATTCTTTCAGCTTCTAACCATAGCATCTGGACATCTTGGCACAGTCCTTGTAACCTTCCACTCGTTTATGCACTGGACAAAACAGGGTGCTGTAACAAAAGCGCGTTCTGGCATACGTGAAGGAGTTACGAATTTAAGTTTCATTTATGTCATGCACAGCTGTACAGTAGAGTGCATGCACACCTCTACTTTCAGTCACTCATGTAATTGCGTGTGGCACGGCAGCTCTATAATTTATCAGCCTAGTCCCATTTTGTGCTTTACTCTGGTATAAACTGATGATGGAATGTTTTTGATCTCACCCTTAATGCCTGTCTATGCTCCTGCATTTAAGGATCTTCAGTCGTGGCCTGAGAAGTTAGAGAGAACAAACTGGAAATGTGTTTGTGATCAGATCAGTAGGAGCCCTCCGTAATCTTTCCACTGGGGGTTGTCATTCTCTTGCTGCATGCAAAAGGCTTTGGGTATTGACTGAGGCACAAACATGTAGTCAGAAGTACCACTCAGGGATCCGATGTACATCTCTCTGGTGGAAGAAAAATGATCAGTTACATCTTAAAGTGCTATTAACTAACAGATGCTACCAGGCTCAGCAGCAAATATAAATAGCTGCCGCCTTAACTGGAAGCATTGTGAGCCATGAGCACTTTAATGTTGAAGATCAATTAGTACAAAGAGAGAGCTGCCTCTAAATATGTGCCTGTCTAGTTTCTTTTAGTGGATGTTATGTTCTTAAAAGTATTCAGCAAATTAAGTGTATTTTGTTTCAGGCCAACCGTTTGTAAATCCTGATGGTACACCTGCAATATACAACCCTCCCAGCGGCCAGCAGCCAATTAGGAGCCAGCTTGTGGGACAGTCTCAGCAGCAGCCTTCATCCCAACAGCAGCAGCAAGTGCAACAAACACAGCAACAAATGGCAAGTCACCTTGTCACACAGGTACGGCAACTGTTGAAAGGGGAGCACAAGCTTTCATCAAGGCTGGGATGATTAGGAGTGTTTACCTTCCCCACAGAGCAGCACTATAATCTCAAAAAAGCAACTAGACAAAATGTCAGGGAGGGTTGTTTTTTCTTTTGAAATAAATCTCAAAAGAAAAGCTATCAAATATTTTCTGGGTGGATGGAACAGGTAGAAAGATTTTCATCCTGAAAATGATTATTAAATCAGGTGGTGTAGATGCGGAAAGGCTCTAGATTCCATTTGAAAAAATTGAAATGTGACTAAAAGCCCTAATTATTCTTTCATAGAGAGGTGCAATATGTAATTTTGTAAAGGGCTGGGATACTTGTACATAGCTCTGTTGATCTTTTGCTGAACACCTTGTAATACTCACAGCTTCTGAAATCAGTTGTATTGTTAACTGTTTCTGATTTCAGATTGTTAGTTTCTCTTCAAGTTTTCTTTGAGATCATTGTATGTTCTCAATTATAATGATGTAATAATAATACAATTGGTAAATTTGGTCCCCTTTAGCTAATTTAGGGGCCCTATTCTTCTAATTGTCTAAAATATTATATGACCTTCTTTGATGTAGCACCTGAGCACCTTTCCCCGTATAGTGTATGGATATGTCCTGTTGGCTTTAATAGGAGGTTCATGAACATATGTACAAGCAGATAGTACGGCTGTTTAGTTGTCACATTTTTATTCTCTACTTCTCAATCTGTTGAGGTCCACATGTGGGACAAAAGCAAAGCTCTGAAGGCTCAGTAATGGACCCAGTCAGTTTGGTATAACTTCTGTCTCACTGAGGGAAATATTGGAACCTAATAATAATAGTGCTGGAAGCCTTAATCAGTGTGGTCAGTGTAAACAATATATTGGCATCTAGCCAATATATTGAGCTCTAGGTCCCAAATCAGTCCCTCTCATAATAAAAGGGGACTTTTTATGAGAGAAACTGAGTGTTTCTTCATGGAGATTCCCACACAACACTTAATGGGTCTGAGAGATTTTTACCCCCAAATCTCTCAAGAAAAGCCATCCACAAACATTATCTAGAGTCCAATGGCTCTAGCCTCTGGATGTCCCCCAGATTTGTTGCAGTAGTGTGTGAATGGAGTCATGTTGCCAGAGAACTTTCAGGGCTCAGCTTTTACAGAGGTGAGAGGTTGAATCTATAAAACAGTAAATGCAGCCTAAGGCTCTATGAACTTATCATTGTATATACACCAGACCAGAGAGGAGGCCCTGGCTGGTCCAGCTGAATATCAACCTACTCCCTTAGCATGAACCCAGAACTACATGGGGAGCTCTCTTTAGGGCAAGGGTAGGGGATAGATAGACAGTATTGCAGTGCCCTATTTATGAACAGAGAGCAGTCCGGATTTGCACATGGAGAATTTCTCCATATGTAGATCTAAGGAGGCTTATTCTGGTCCCAGATCACCCAGGTGTAAATCCAGAGAAAAGCCACTGAAGCCAGTTAAGTTAATCTGGTTTTACTGAGTACAGAATACGGCCTAATATATATAACCTCAATTTCAAGATTCAGCTCTTCCCAATAATTTATAACCGAAAAGGCAGAATAGTACCAAGCTTGTGTAGGATTCATGTAAATGAGAGACTAAAATGAGAGGAATGCTAAAGCTATTCCTAGGTAAAACACCCTCCGTATGGTTCTGTATAAAAACTTTCTTTCATTTATCTAAACATCTCCTCCAAAGTAACTTGATAATCTCAATTTTGTTGTTACTTTTCAGCTTTATAATCATTAGTTTTCTACCTATGAAACACTCTGAGTTTAAATCAGCCATTAACAGGAAAATTCATATCTATGCATATGCTGTGCTTTTCCCCCTGTGATCTCTGTGAGTTATAGCATCTTGCTTTAGCACAGCAGCACACTAATAATAAGAAAGTAACCACGGTTTTATTTGTGTATCTCATGAACTTGAAATTCTGTTAGTCAGCAGAAAACAATAACAAAGAATCACAGGATTGAGGGACCAAAATGCAAGCTTAAAGTCACAGTCACTGATCTATTGTCTTTACCTGAAGACAGGTCACCTGCATTACCAGAGCTTTAGTTCCAAATAACAGTGTTTTGCTATTATCTAAGTCTTGGAGTGTTGTATTTATTGTCTCATTTTATTTTGTAGCCTGTTCAGGCTTTGCAGCCATCTTCCCAGTCAGTCCAATATCCAGCTGTTTCTTATCCACCCCAGCATCTCCTGCCAGTCTCTCCAACGCAGCAGTTTCCTGTGGTACTACAGATTTTTTTATTTATTTTTGTGGTGATAGTTGATGTGGGGTGGCTGAGGTGAGCATGTGTATGTTTGATAGCAATGTGTAGGAATGCAGGGCAACTCGTGTTAAGGTCTTTGTAAATCTCTCTTTTATCCAACACTTCTGGAATACTTTAGCATTTTATGTCCACAAAGTCTGGAGGAAAACCTCTTATGGATGTGGTGAAAGACTTGTGTGACATGCTTGATTCAGAATCTGTAGAAACCATTGTACTCTAAATCCCCTGGCTGAACTTGTTCCATGATCATATTGGAGCACTTAGATAACAGAATATTTGTGAAAGAGCTGCAGCTCTAAAGGCATGTGATATACCGTGCATCTTGACAAAGCACTAACGGACATGGAGAATAAAAATAGTGTACCTCTGGAGTCTGAATCTGGCCTGATGCTTACAAGGTGAAAACTATACTACTGTAGAATGAAACTGACATTTTAGTAGGTGGTACAGGATTCTTTTGTCCTCTGTCTTTCTCTCTCGTTTTTATTTGTGGCTAATGTCACCTGGTCATGTGAAAAGGTAGAAACAAAATGGAATAATGCCTTTGGGACCAAATAGTACTACTAACACATAGAAGAAAAGCACTATGTTTAAAGGCTCAGTAGTGGCTTATTCTACCCATCCACACACACTGGAAACCCTGTGGAAAAATTGTTGTCATGCATAGCAGATGTGTGTCCCAGCTAGCTCCCATAACAAGTATGTGACCATCTGTTTCATAGTGTCTCATTCATAGAAATGGATAGAGGTAGATTAATAATTGTTAATTTATTAGCTGAATTCCTCATTTTTCTCTTTGTGAGTTGTCATAATTGTTTTTCCAAATTCACTTGTTTAAAACTATTTGCCATCAAAGTAATGGAAGCTGTGGGTGCGCCATGTTTCTGATATTCAGGCAACTAATTCAGGTACCTAAGAATGGATGCAGGAGCCTGGATTTAAGCACACAGGACCAGATCCTGACCTACAGTTTTGAGAATGATGGCCCATGATACCTGTTCCCAGATGGAATTAGTGTAAACCTTAAAAAATGACATTTCTTGTGACTGTGAATTTGAAAAATGGCTTACAGCAAATATTCTGGTGTATTTATTTAAAAATCCACGCTTCCTTTTCAAAAGCCCTGCCAGTGAATGCATTATGCTAGAATATTTTTGGAGAGTGAACACAGTAAGGGTATGAACACAATCCAAGCAAATTCATTTAAAAATTCATAGGACTATTTGAGGGGAAAAAATTCTTTGCGGTGTTTGCCGTCTTCAGTAACGGGGTCTGAGCAAGCAGTTGGGGAACACAGTCTGCATGTTTATGCACAATGGAATGATAATATTTTCTTATTTCTCAGTGGAACGAAGCTTTCTTCAGGCTGTTTACCTCCAGAATGCAGGCAAATATTAAGACAAATGGACCTATGTAGGCAAAGCCCTTAGGGCCAGATTTTTAAAGGTATTTAGGCTCCAAATTCCCATTGATTTCACTGGGGCTTAGGCATTTAAATACCCTTTTAGAAATTCACTCTAAACCCTCACAGAGTCCTATTGAAGGCAATAGGAGTCTGCTCAGGCACAGCGCTCCACTCACATGGATCATTTTATAAGGTCAGGGCCTGATGCTGTTTTTACACCATTATACACATTAAGGGTATAATCTAGCTCCACTGAACACAAGGGAGGCATTGCCATTGACTTAATTAGGGGCCAGGATTTCACCTTCTATGCTTGCTTGGTATCTTGGTCCCTGCCCTAGCTAGATGGTGGTCCTAAGACTACTATATTACATGTTTATTAAAACCAACTGCATAAAAAGTCTTTAACTAGCAGTTGAGAGCTGCAAACTGCTCAGTTTCCAGATTACATATTTTTGCCTAATATTCTATTAAACTGTATGGGTTGGGATATTCAGAGGAATCAAGGGTGCCTCAATCACGTTGCATTTCCCTTGGGATACTTACAGAATCCCAACTCTAGTTATTAGAGTATCCTTGGTTAAGGAATTTTGTGTTTGTGAGGGGAACCCATACTTACAAAGTAGTGCTTATGTCCTTTCCGTTCAAAATGTGTCCCTTTGAAAGCATTAGAGTTCACTAGTCTTTAGAATATGGGTAGGATCAAAGAATTCCAACCAATGAGGAGCTGCTGTTTCTCCATGTGGTATAATTTACCTTACAGTCTGGAAGCATTTTTCAAGCAGTTTTCAGTGTTTTATTTTTATTTTCTATTTATTTTTGTTGGTTACTCTGAGTTGTTTGGTGGTGCGTGAATTTATTTTCACCTGCTTCTCATGCTGTTCTTAGAACCTGGCTCTTTGTTTTTCAAATGTCTGCTGCAAAAATCATGTTGATCATTTTCAACTGACTTTTGCCCCACAGCGAGATGACATGACAACACAATTTAGCCAGATGAGCTTAAGTCGTCAGTCATCAGGAGAGAACCCCGAGTCGCCTTCTGGTCCTGTCTACCCATCACCTATTATACAGCCATCTGGCCAGCAGACTGGTTATGTCATGGCATCCCCAAGTCAGCAGCTTCCCCCAGGAAGTTTTACAGGTTCAGGTCCACCAGTATCCCAACAAGTACTGCAGCCTCCCCCACCACCCCAGGGCTACGTACAGCAACCACCACCTGCTCAGGTAAGTAGAATTTTTACCTCTTTATTGTGAGTTTAGCACATAGCTCCAAACTCTGGGACTTCTGTTTAGCATCATAAATGGAACATACAGCATAGGCTGGGGGGGGAGGGGTAACTGGAGAATATCTTTTCAAGGAATTCACAGCTACTGTGGAGCAGATTCTTTTTGGCAGTGGGAAGTTTCCATCATTTCTGTTGTTTCATTGATTCCAACAACTCCTCCCTTCCCCCACCATCATTTTCTGAGCATTCATCTGTGTTCCAGGCTGTATCTGTACATGAATATGAAGGAGGAGGGTGAACAAACATTCAGAGTGCCTTTTCTCCTGTGAGCCACATGCATGCTAGCAGAGGTAGCCATTCATCATATTTAATTGACTTGAACATGTAAGACACCACAGATCAGTAATTTTTACTGTCTTCCTGAAGACTGATTATGTTTTACTGTTCGCCACCAAACATCCATGGATGTCTCCTGGGTATCCTTGCAGAACACAGAAAGTGATTACTGTCAAGAAGTAAAATGCACGGATGATTTTCTGGCCCATTTTCAAGGTATACATTTTAAAAAGTCAAATTTCCAACTTAATTATAGAAAACTGCATTTAACGTGCAGCTTAAAATGCTAAAATGTCATTAGTCGGGGTGGGGGGAGGTGGGGAAGTTGTTTTATCCTCTAGAAAAATATTTGTTTAAAAAAAATCCCACCAAACACTCTAGCATAAAATGATTTTAATCTATGGTGTTGTTTCTGTTAGTTATTCCTTATTGATGATACAACTGCAGTTGTTGGTATGTCTCTGCACTGTTGTAATAACAAAGAATGTGGATTACTAAGCTACTTTTAACAGACTTAGGAGTTACTGTCTCCTTATTTTACTAATTATTAGTACAGAAAATTAGAAGAGTAAGGGCTGTTCATGCCACAGAAGTTACAGTGGCACATGATACTTCTAAGTCTAAATATGGTGCAGCTATTTGCCCCATATATGTAATTTCCTGAGTAAACAGCTTGCAAAATATTTAATAGAGCTAAAATATTTAGCAGAAAAGCTTGGTCTTTACACGTGGAATTTGCCTATTTTTCAAATTGCAAAAATTCCACAAAATGGCAGTGTTATGAATTCATTTTATTATATAAAATATTACAAGAAATATTTTTCACTGTGTAGCGATTTGCCAAATGTCCAAAATTTAAATGTGTGAATTTGGGGAAGCGGGGGACAGAAGAAGTTGTAATATCCCCTTTTCCCCCACCCAAACTACATTATCTACATGAATAAGCAGAAAGCTAAAATCTTACAAGCTGCTCTGGGTTCTGTTCCCACATCTGTCACTAGCTTTTCTTAATACTGTGTGTTCTATAACATTTTCAAATATTATTTAATCAAACTTCAGAACACTCCTCCTAGTGAACTAGATAAATATGAGCCAGCTCTGTTTTACAGACTGAGGTTTAGAGAAGCTAAGAGATATGTTTCGTGGCTATTACAGTGAGTCAGTATTAGAATCAGGATTAGAACAAATGTCCTCTGTCTCAATGGGCCATGTTGATGCTGCTGTACCACTGACTGTGTCTTGTCAAGTCACTTAACCTTTCTGATCTTAAATTTCCAAATCTGTAAAATGGGGCTAATAATACTTACCTACAGGTACCTGCCTACCTGTGGCAAGGATATTATAATCCTGTATATTTTTGGATTTCATGTATCGATTTCATGTACATTACCAACATTTCTAGGGCTAGTAGGGAAGTGAGGTTGGAGGCACTGTGTTGTAATAGATTAGCCATAGGATTTTGTGTCAAGAAACCGGAGTTCTAATTGTGCTTCTGACACTGGCTTACTATGTGATGTTGTACATATCACTTAACTTCTGAGCCTCAGTTTCCATGTCTATAAGCACGGGGTACTGATGCTTATTTCAGAGGGGCATTGTGAGACAATTAAATAATGTTAGTAGAATGTTATATTGGTGCAAAGCATCAATAATGGATTAAGACTACCTTGGACCCGGATCCAATCCAACCAAGGGACCCTGCTGCAAAATTACCTATTCAACTGTGACTTTCCTGCCTGTCACATCTGGCTCTCCAGTCACCATGGTGGACTTTAGACATTGGACATTTGGATCCAAATATTGTGGGTCTGTGAGCCCCCTCCCAGAACTATGGATACTCCTTTAATTCGTATTTTCAAACAATTGTTAAGTGGTGAAGACGGGAACTAAAAGGGGGGGGGGGGACTATGTTAATTTCTCTAATCCATGGGATTTGGGTAGGAGAGAGAAGACAGATACCAGCCACCAGCAGCAACTTCTTAAAAATTCACAACTGTGAATTTTTGTGGGACAGTGGCTTTTAGCGTCTGCACATGGTTAATTGTGAAGACTTTTCATTTGTCTGATATACAAAAAAATTAATTTTGTGGAGAAAATAATAAGTGACAAATTTGGTGTTCATTTTTACAAAAATAAATTACGCCAGTTTTGCTCAGCTCTAATATTTAAAGACTTTTTGAAAAAGTGTTCTCAAAAATGAGGTTTCAGTAGCACTGAACTACAGGAACAAAGGACAATGTAACTCCGTATGTTTCTGTACTGTCCTTTTTCATGATTTCTTCATTGTAAGGGAAATTCTCAAATCAAAAGTAGATGTTCATTATCAGACTGAACATGTTTGTCTTTTGAAAGGATATTGTAGGTAACAGGGTAATTTTGCGGGGTGGGGGCCCTTGGTTGGATCGGATCTGGGTCCAAGGTAGCCGTAAAGAAGTACAGTTCTTCTGTATTATTATACACTATAATTAGTGATTGGAATTTAAAACAAAAAAGTGTTCTGTGTACCCAGATGGAAAACATATTCCATATATCAATTGCATTGCATGTTTCATACCATCTGTTATACAGTATGGTGTGTACATGGTCATCAATATATATCTTTATACCTAACTGACCATGTTTTAATTTAAAATACATGTACCATAAAATGCGTTTTAAATAGTGTCACAATTAATTTATATAAATATCCATGTGAGGCCTCTCATATTATGCAGCCACTCAATCATCTGCTCTGAAGTTGCTGCTTAATTGTGTTCGTGTAGCTAAGCGGTCGTTTTGAAGATAGCTTTCGAAGTATGAACCAAAAGTTAACCAATGAATGGATGTGTGTTCCTCACCTGTTCTGATCATGTCATGCCCTTTTGAATCCTTCTACTGACTTCCTTTTCCTCTGCATGAACTTCAAACTTGTCCTTGTTTTCAGTGCACTTCACAGCTCTGACCCACTGTTGTATCCATGGCATTTTTAATCACTTGTCACTTTGGTATCTAAGCATTATGTATGAAAGCTTTGTATTGGTCCAACTGATTCGGAGGACGGGTAGAGCTTCAAGGATAGGGACATGGAGCTGGAACCCACAGAGCTGCTGGTGGGGAGTGGAGCTCTTATGGAAAGGCCCTCTTCTACTGTAATTAAACTTTAATATACATGGAGATAGTCATATTAGAGTGCGGGGATGGGATTCCCCTGGATTCATAGATTCCAAGGCCAGAAGGGACCACTGTGATAATCTAGGCAGACCCCCGCTGCCCCCCCGCCATTAACCCAGGCAACAGAACTTCCCCAAAACAATTCCTAGAACAGACCTTTTAGGAAAACATCCAATCTTGATTTTAAAATTGCCAGTGATGGAGAATTCATGATAACCCTTGGTAAATTGTTCCAATGATCAATTACTCTTACCATTAAAAATTTACACCTTATTACCAGTGTGAATTTATCTAGCTTCAACTTCTAGCGACTGGATTGTATCATATCTTTTTCTGCTAGATTGAAGAGCCTGTTAAATATTTGTTAGCCATGAAGGTACTTACAGACTGTGATCAAGTCACCCCTTAAGCTTCTCTCCATTAGACTCAAAGAGCTCCATCTGTTTAGCTCATCACTATAAGGCATGTTTTCTAATTCTTTAATCATTCTTATGGCTCTTCTCTGAACCTTCTCCAATTTATCAACCTTCTCCTTGGATTGTGGGCGCCAGCACTGGACATAGTATTCCAGCAGTGTCAAATACAGAGGTAAAATAACCCACTCAACTCCCACTCGAGATTCCCCTATTTATGCATCCCAGGATGAGTAACAAACTGGAGATGCGGAATGGACTGAGTAGTCCGTAGGCTGCAGATGTAGTGGATTGTTCCGAAACATAGCTATATAGCAGTGGCAATAATGGCTAGGAAGATGTTGCTTTGATGGAGTAGGGAAGCAGAATGGGACAAACTGTGACCCATACGCTCCGTGTCACAAAGACCTACCCTATAAAATCAGCATCTTCCTAGCTACTATTGTCATTGCTGTGTAGCTGTTTCTTACAGTAGACCTTGAAATCTGAATAACTGATCCAGGGTGAAAGCTTTTGTGGCTCTCTGTGGGAGGAGAAGCTAAATAAAGCAGTTAAGATGCCTATGCATGCAAAATGTTATAATGCAATAATCAATGTAATGCAATCAATGTAAAAGCACTTCTGTGTCATAGAAGTTGCTGTTGAATTTATACCAATACAGCAGAGGCTTCAGTCTAAATGGCTAATTAGTTCCTGTAAATATAGTGGCAGTGAGGTTTCTAGTAGTTTGCCTCTGGTATCATGCCACTTGAATACAGCAGGGCATTGAAAATTTGGGAGCAGGTCCAGCTAGAAAGAAGAAGAAAGAAAGTTGTCCAAGCCTGCAAGCCTAAAGAGATCTTACATTAATATATTAAAGTTTAATTAATGCTGGCTCTATTACTAGTTCCAATGCTCCCTTTCCCATTCTTCATCAAAAGAGGAACCGACAGATATTAAAGTCGTACATCTAAGGGAGGGGGGAAGCCCTTTGTCGTCTTCTGCTTCCTCCTCCCTCACTGCATATTCTAAATCTGGTTAACAGATTCAATATTCAGTAGCATAAACATAATGATCTGTTGTTGTCTAGCCTCTCCTGTGTGGGCTTTGGCATCATCCTGTGAGAAACAAGTTCACTAGTGGAAACTAAGAACAGTGATCTGATCTGGTTTTGCTTTTCTCCATTTCAATGGCAAATTCCTACTTTATTTTGCTTTCCATAACCATAACTAGGCATTTCTGGGCCTGGGACAAGTAAGCATATTTGCGTCCCATACTGTTTTTTCGTCATTTTTCCTCCCCATTTTTCGCCCCCTCCCACCCCACCCCGCCCCTCCGGCTTTGCATCCTGGGCAGCTGCCCCGCTCGCCCGCCCTGGTTACAGCCCTGTCACAATAATACACCTCGTTCATCCTGGCTGTTTTCCTCTGATGCTGACAGCCATTCTGACATGCTCATGGCCCAAGCACTCCAATAAAGGACCAGATCACCATGCTCCGTGAAAACATCACCAGCACTGACTAAAGGGCAAATTGTCTCTTCTGCCTGCATGGTTGAGGGGGTAAAAAAATTGCGCTGAGCAGAGAGATAGTAACAGAAGCAGCATCCCTCACAGGAACAAACCACCCTTCGGAGAATGGGATCACAGATGAGAAGGACATAGGGCTTGGAGGATAGTAATGCTTCAGACACCGTACACCCATGGTTCTCTGATGGTGGTCAGTCTGTTAACTTCACTTGGTTCTTTGCCTGTGTTGTGGAAGCTTATCAAAGGGTGGGGGACTAGCAGTCAAGAAATTTACTCAGAAAGAGGCAAAAAGCCTCCATGCACGTGGTCCTTGACTCATGCTTGGGAATGTTTACTAGTTCTGGGGGACATACCACTTTATTATGCCACACAAGGGACTCCGTCACCCTGAGAGACCAACTCACAGATCATTAAATCTATTTTCCTGCCCTCAGCATGGGAGTAGCCAACGAAGAGGACAATAAATCCCTAAATTAAGACAAAGGCAAGCCAGCCAGGTGACTGGGAGGCATTTATGTATCCAAAATCTCCATAGGTCAATGTAGACCCTGTAAATTCTCTTATGTAAGTGCAGTTGCGAGTTACACATGCCTATTGAGAGAATTTATATTTTCCACCCCCCCAGCAGAACTATTAAATATGATAACAGCATTACAACTGGTTTCATTAACAATCTCTTGAGGAAGGTGTAAATTCAACTCTAACCAAATTTGTTGATCACCTTTGGAATAGAAAACATACATGCAGACAGACTCAAACTGTAAATTGACCAGGAGAGGTTAGGAGAGTGCAGTATGCTGAACAAAATGATTTTCAAATAAATGTAAAGTCCTGCCCCTAGAGTGAGAAAGTAAACAGGTTTTCTCTAGTTTGTTGGTGTGCTATCTGGAAAGCCGTCTTAGAAGGACCCGAGGGTGATGATAGATAGCAAATTAAATAGGAACAAAACAAAAAAAAGCCATTGCTGTTCACAGATCTCTATACGTTATACAGGGGATCACATGAAATATGTCCAAGTGATAATGCCATTCTACATAGCACTGGTGTGAGTGTCTTTGGAATATTAGGCACAGTCTGGCACAGTTTAGGATAGATAGGAAGAAAATATGTTGGAGAACAAAAATTACATAAGGGTTGGAGGTAAGATGACCAGGTAGCAAGTATGAAAAATGGATATGGGTAGGAGGTAATAGGAGCCCATATTAAAAAAGCCCCAAATAGCCAGACTGTCCCTATAAAATCAGGACATCTGGTCACCCTACTTGGAGGACAAAACACACAGAGAGACTGAGTTAAGCTTAAATACTGTAGTTTATAAATAATTATTTATTATTAAATAATTCAGTAAGTAAACTCAAGAAGGAAATGGTAGCCTATACATGGCTTCAGAATAATAACATTAATGAAGAAAGGGGATTTTTCACAATGTTAGGAGGCAATGAGTTGAAGCTGAAGAAGGAAACATTTAGGTCCAGTGTACACTAGAAAGGGTTTGATGATATAGTTATATCTGTATAGCTATAAATCTATAGAGATATAGCTATACTGGCACACCCTCCTAGTTTAGGCAAAGCTTTGGCCAATATAATTTATACCAATTCTCTGACTGAAATAAACTGTGCCAGCAAAAGTTTATAATGGAAACCTAGCCTTAGATTAGAGGAAAAGCTGTTAACATCAAGTAAAGCTGGGCATTTCAGTAGACTAGCCGGGAGATGGTAATGATTTGTAGTCAAGCACAAGTAAAAGAAGATGTTTGTGGGATTGAGGTAGCAAATAATTCTGCAAAGTGCAGGAGGTTCAGGCTAGATGATCTACGTGGTCTCCTTGGTATCTATGATTCTATGAATTCTACTGTTCGTTAAAGTAATACCACAGTGGGCAAATATCAGTCTTGGATTACTTTTGGGGGGAAACTGTGTCTGTAAGCTGAAGGAGAGCTGTACAGAAGACAAATTAAAGTATATCCAACAAGATCAATAAATCACTGATAGTCAGCCTAAAATCCACTTTAACCTATGTCTATATTCTGTGTCAAGCCTTTTTTTCATGTCTAGTCTTTTAACAAAATCGTCTATTCTTAGCAAGTCATCCATGCATGATTACTATCAAATTCAACCATTAGTCACCCCAAATTAAATGATTTTCCATCTAATGCTCCATGCCACTAACAACATTTTTCAAAGTGATAGATTGTTGTACTGATAAGCTACTAAATGGAGTATATAACAAATGCATTCAGTTCCAGTGAATTAAAAAAAAAATCCTTGTAGTTACAGAGATGAGTTAGTTCATGGCTGTACAGTACTTTTAAAAATGTTAAGTGCTACTGAGTGTTATAGCAGTTATTAGAATGGGCTAAGCAGGTTCAACTAAAATTTCAGTTCCCGACCTAAATTGTTTGGGCTACATTTTTAATTTAATACCTATGAACTTTCCATGCAATGATTAATGGCAAGAGGTAACTCATATTGTTCTCAGATGGCCATTTATTTTTAAAAGTTTTAAGAGTGTAGCCACTTTTACCCGTGGTGAGTTTGCCTTATTAACCTTGTCCTGCTGGGGTAAAATTCGATCATTCATTTAAAACTGGGATTTTTCCACTCCAGACAGTTAGAGAGCTTTCATTAGATCCGGGGACAAATGTTCCTACACTATGCCCATCACTTGTTTTGCAGTATTCAAAGATAAAGCACAGTTCAAAGGCAGGCTACAATTCAGCATTACCTCATGTTATTCAGAGCTTGAATAGTGTTCAAATTAAATGTGTTCAAATTAAAGCATTAATGGTTTCATTCTGGCTGGTTGTACCTCACGAAACAAAGCAACGGTATTTACATGGGTTCAAAAGGAAAAAACATGGGCAAAGATTTGATATCTTGTCCTCTAAAGTCTGCCAATTTGCCTGGAGTTCTCTTCCCTTCAGCCACCTCCCCCAAATCCAGGTTCCCTGATTCTCAGTCTCCCTTCTCCTTATAATTCCTTGTGTCCTCTCCCCACTTCCCGTCTGTGGTTCACCGTCATAAACTGTGTCCTCCCCTCACTTTCCTCCTTGTAGTTCTTCCTGTTCTCTTTTTTCCTGTAGTTATCACCATTTTGTAAAATAGTGTCCACTGGGAAACTTCTGTGAGAGTTTTCATACAGAGCTATAGAAACATTAACCAAAATGGCACATCTTGAGGTGATTATGTAGTGGGTAAAAAACTTAATTAGACCCCTTTCAAGTACACTTCCATGTGCCACTATGGCACTGTATATTTCTGTAACTTAGTTCTGTTGCACCTGGTAGTTTTTCTCTGGTGATAAAGAGCCTTGTATCTCTGAGATTTTTAGCCTATTTTTAAAGGGATTCTGTTGACTCTTTAAATACCTGTCATATATGGCCTTATTCTGTTTACCATTACTCTCATTGAGCAATACTTACTCCATGAGTAGTCCAGTTATCTCCAGTGGAACTACTCCTGAGCTAAGGTACTGCTCAGCATGAATAAAGGTGGCAGAATCTGACCCACATTTACTAATTCCCTGTTGTATTAAAAATAAAAAGCATTTTGTCTCTTTTTTGAAAGAGGCCAAATGCTATATGTGGAAACAAATATAATTCCATTGGTTTATAAAGAAGCACAGACATACATTTCAAATAGTCTAAGAACAACAAAAGTTCTCATGAAGATCTTGTAGAGGTGCCTCTGTATACTTTATATTTTATTTTATTTATCATAGAATTGTTCCAAATGAAAATGAGAAATATGGAGTGCTATTGAACTCACTAAGGGCCAGCGCAAAACTGTTTAGCTCAGATGTCTCTGTAATGATGATGAAGAGTGTGCAAGAAAAGTCACTGTGTTCAGTTGACCTCAACTTGCATTTTCAAATGTGTGGTGAGGCGGTTTAGTATACTCTGTTCTGTAACATAAAATAGCAAGCAACACTAGCTAACTCAATACCTACTAAAAGCTTTTGCAAGAGGAGGGATGCTAATAATTTTTAATCCATAATATATTCCTGCCAAATGTGCTAGAAGCTTTAAAGGGAGAGATTCATGCAGGTAAGCATTTATCCATTAAAGAGGGATAAGCTAACAATGGAGATTCTCTTTCATACATACAAATATCTCACTTTTATACAACATGCACATTTTGACTCCAGGCCACTTCTGCTCTCAATTGTCCATTTAATCTTTTCCCCAAAGTTTATTTAATTGTTTTCCATATGGTCTGTAGTACATACATATTAGCATTATCATTTTGTGCAATATGGTACTTCTGTGATTTTGGGGTGGGGGTCTCTTGTTTATATGTAACATTGCTTACACAATTTTAAAAAATAGCTGCTATTTCTCTCTGCTTCTCTCTGCGACATTAAATTAGTTGAGAACAAAGTAATTCACTATTTGAAGAACATTTTTATTCATGTTCCTGCTTCATTTAGGGTTTTTAACTTACACAGTAACGTTGTTTAATCCTTAAGACATTGATAATCACATTGCAAGAGAAAATTAGAACTAAGTGACAGTGCTTGAAAATGTACTATGCAAATCTTTTCTTTTGATGACTGTAAAACTAAACTACTTCACGTGACTTTTTTCTGTATGTCTTCAGTTTTTTTCATAAGTACTTAGTCAGTGTTCTTGCTTTCCACAGATGCCAGTGTATTACTACCCATCTGGTCAATACCCTACCTCAGCAACTCAGCAGTACAGACCCATTGCCTCAGTTCAGTACAATGCACAGCGGAGTCAACAAATACCCCAGACTGCACAGCAAGCAGGTATTTGCATCTGTTACTCATTTCTTCAGCAGTTCGTGTTGCATTTACTGATGAACCTATTGATCGTACTTTAATTTTGGGCTTGAAAAGCTAGCGTTGAAAATTGGCCATTTCAGTAAGTTGAAACAGTCAAAAAACAATTTTGCTTGGAAAGCCATACCGTACAAGAAAGGAAAGCACGCTTCAGTGCTGTCATCTAGCATGCGTCACACAGCGTGGTTCTTACTGCATTAATATGTTACATTTTGGATAAGAAGTAAGACAAGTAGCAAATTACTGTGATCATTCATACTTCATTGGAAAGCCAAGAGTTACATTTTATTTCCTTAATCATATGTGGCCCCTAAACGTTTTTAAAACAAGAAACCAGTGATGGAAACATTTAGGGGGCATTCTGCTCTGCAAAGCTGAAACTGTATCTGTGATATGGAGCGAGCAGATAAAAGGCAGTCTTTAGCTTGGTAATAGTCCACTATTTTCCTCCTTTCGAGGTTAGTGTTCATGAAAACAGCAGACAATGAGGTACTCTAGAGTCTGTGTGGCACCCACTTGGATGTTAGCTCCCTGCAGCGATGGGCAGTTGGAAGGGGGGCCGTTACACTGTAAGAGAGTGAGTAGCAGGTCTCACAGTGAACCGGTCTCTTTTCCTACTGTGTCATGCCACTCCTAATTAAACCATATTAAGGATGGGGGAGACAGAGTGAGACTGATGTTGTTTGATTTTATTTGTGCTGGTGCAAGGTTCTTTGTGTTCCTAATGAATAAACAGAGCTTCTGTAAAAATCATTGATTGTCTGTTTTTCCAGTGCAAACCTCCCCCATGCTGTGTCTCAGACAAGTATTAACTTTGGTCGGAGGGATTGTTTCACCACAGGGTACACAATCATAATTGTGTCATGTAGGATAAAGCTCGCTGTCTGTCTATTACTGTCTAGCTCCAGAAATGCAAATGGTTTGATAGAAATTCCTGTGAATTTTGTGGTGGTGTGTTTTTTTGTTTATTTTTTTTTTAATGGAAAATCAGCTTCTCTGCCAAGGCTTTGATCCACAAGTCCTTTAAGATAAAAGTCAATAGCATAGAGATGAGAGATGGGAAAGATCTATGGGGTCATCCAGCCCACTCCCAATCTCTTTAAGGTGACCGCTGACAGGTTTGTCACACTTTATTAGGCTTCAGAGAAAAAAAGCCATAGCAATACACAGTTATGATTGATTTGAATGATCAATGGTTCTTCTTTTAAAGCTGTCCTGTGTTCTAATAAAACAGGTGCTGGTTTTGGTCAGTATGACTGGTGGGGTGCTTACTTTCCGATTTCATAGCTTTGGGAGACTACAATTCTCAGAGAGATGTAATATTCCATAAAGGCCATCTATCTCTTCTAATATATCTTATCTTACAGTATGGTACCATATTTATTATCCATATACAGTAGATCTTTGAACCTAAATGCAGATTGAATTGTATGACACTATTTTGGTTGACTGTGTTGTTATAAAACCATATTTACTCTATCAGTTAAATGGTAGATCAGTAATGTGAAAATTATGGTAATTAAAGTACACATGGGACACATTCTGAAATGCTTCAGCAAATTTTTCACAGAAAAGTCAACTATCTGATCTTCAGAGGGACTATCTGAATACCAGGTTTAATTATATACCATAGTGTAGTAACCATTGTGTTTGGGTACAGACTACGTAGGGAAATCAGTTGTATTTTTGCTCATGTGTTTTTCATATCGTTTTTCACCAATGTGTCTGCCAAGGAATTTGGTTACTACAAGAAAAATCTCTTGAGTTGGGAAAATTGTCAATATCTTTAAAATTCCTCCTTTCAATTATTGACAGCTTCATTGGAAAAATAATTATTACATCATGTCCACATTCTGTGATGAGAGTTTAGTATTTCTTTAATGATTGTTTTAAATTTTTACCCATTGCCCAGGTCCTAAGACTTGCTTCATAATCAACTGTTTTGAATGGGTCCTAACTATGGGCCAGCTTGAACCCTCTCATAGAGATATTTGCATGAGGGGAATAGGGGTGCCAGGAAACTCCACAAAGAAAATCTTGCAGTTTCCTACAGACCTTCTCTTTAAGTGAGAGAGATTAGGGAACAAGGCATGGGTGGCAACCTCCCAATCTTGCTGACCCTACAGATTCACAGGGAGGGGAACCCAAAGTCCCATGCACAGGGTCAGCCCCTACAGGCTGCTGCTGAGACACCATCACTCCTGTTGGAGTTGTGCTCTATTGGGAATGAATCCTGGGCCATCACAACAACTGCTATGTGAAGAAGAATTAACTGAAGGACAGATACCCAAAAGGTTTTCCTCTGCCTTTGTGGGAGAGAGTTCCATAGAGAGCGCCTCCTACAGCCCCTTATGCAGCCAGAACCTAAGGAGACTGAGCTCACAGAGGGACTTCAGTGGGGTGAGGTAGAGAGGAGGATGCTGTGAAGTTAGTGTTCTCTTACCCCCACCTTCCAGAACTCCAGGGTGATCCATCTTACCTGCTTCCTCTCTGCTTGAAGAAGCAGGGAGGACACTTGGGTCCTATCATTTTTTTTCCTTGATTTTTGTAACTGAACTGACTCATGCCCTCAGATTTTCACTCGTATTTATAAAGGTAAATCTAATTATCTGCAGTGATGCATTTTCTTCCATTACCTGAAGCAATATGGATATCCATCTTGCTATCGACTTATGCTTTGAAATGTCTGAAAATGCCTCTGAGAAAGTAAGTATGGAGAGACAGAAACTTTTCTTGGGCATTAACTATATATTTAGATGATATTTTCTTTATACTTGCAGCCAGTGAATAAATGGGTAAGGATTGATTATTCTATTTTTTCATGTTCTTTCACTTCACATAGCATTTGGAAAGTCACTAATCTTCCAGAGTTTGATGGATATAAATTATATTTCATGAAATATAATAAAGCACAATGCTTATGTTACAAATTTACTGCAGGCTATTCACTAGACATTCAAACTCTCAGGGGAAAAAACTCCTTTGGATATCCATTCAGCTACTGCAGGAACATACACATGACCACTTAACACCAAGTACCTTTCTGAGCTATGCTACTTTGGGTTGGCTAAGTACATGTTCCAATCAAAAGGCAAATATTTCAAGCTTTATGCAGTGTTGCAGGAAATTACCTTCAAATATAGAATTAAGGACCAAGATTGAGGTTAGCATTTGAGCAGAATGTGAGGCAGCCATGGCTCAGTATGGAAATTTTAAAAGAGACCTACAGATAGTAATGATGGCTGCAGAGAGTGCAGAAGAAGACTGTGTGAGGGTGAACAAAGGAGGCAGACATGAATGAGGCAGATGAAAAGATTGCTCCTGAAACATCTTCCCTGAAGATTTATCACTATTTGCTGCTGGTGAGAGAAAACTGCTGCAATAAAGAGAGGCATATGGGAGTCCGAGTTGTGTGCCTACCAGTACAATAACGAATGTGACCAGGGATATGTTAGGAGCCTCAAGCTCAAAGAATGTTTATTAAAATAAGAAAGTTTTCCTGCCCAGGAGGGTTTTGGAAGCTTTCATAGCTCCGGCAAGGTGTTGAGGTCTGTCGTTTTCCCACTTTGGGCTGCAGAGGGTAAGGTTTGATCTAATTCCAGCAATTTGTTTTTGTTTTTCTTAGAAAAGGTCTCTTTATGAGTGGAGCAACAATAATGACTTTTACAGCAAACGGCTAAAGTAAAATGTCAGTACAGCATCCTTAATGGTTAAGGGACTCTGTATTCACTGATGGTTGTGTGAAAAGAGAGCAATATGAAGTTAAAATGGCTCCAGGGCAGAAAAAAAGATGAGCTCACCTGAAATTAGATTAGGATCTAACAGCAGTAAATCATTTGGCGAGAGGGGTGAGAACTCTGGATGGATGGATAGATAGATTTTAGAGTGCTGCCTAGTATGAGAAGATAAGTGACTCATTTCTTGCAAAAGGCAGCTTCACAGAGGGTTTCCCATAGAAACCTTTTGTCATTTACAGTATATTAATTTAAATTCAGAATGAAACCACAAAGACACAGCCTTAACAGTGTTGCTTACTACAGAGCAGTGGTGTAGCCTTTGAAATGCTTAATTTTGCTTCATGTAAATAAATAATTTGTTGTTCTTCATTGCATTCCCGCCGCACCAGCACTTGGGCCCAGTCCTGCAAAATGCAAAGATCCTAGAAGTCAATGAAAGTGTAGTCATTAACTTAATGAGAGCAGGGTCAAGCCATTGGCTAGTGCACGGTACATGCACGGTACATTTTTAAATGGATCATTAGAATATTTTCAAATGACTTTACTCAACAAATAATAATTATATGTAGGAGTACTCTCTTGATATGTTCATCTTTGAGCTTTATAGTAAAGAACATTGCCTTCCTTTTCTTTGAAAATCAAGAGATAAAATCTGTACAGGTCTGGGCTCAAGTGAACGTTGTGAGGGTCTGTGTTGTGACAAGGAATTTCTGTAATTTTTAGACCTTCCCAAATATATCACTGTATTCCTTGAACTGTGGAGTTTAGTTTCTCTCTGGTCAATGGACATTTACCACTCTTTGATTTTGTCTCATCTCGCTAATATTTCAATATAAAAAATACTGGCCATTTCAAGCAAATAGATATATCTCTTTTTGTACCATGGAACACCTGGTTTCTTGACTGAGTGAAATGATATTTCTCTATTCTCATACAGCAGTACTATAGTGTTGTATCTCAGCCATTATCAGCAAGAATTGTATTCGCTGACATTGGTATCTCGGTAGTAGTAGTTTGAAAGCATTTAAGCCTCGTTCTTGTCCTTGAATGATAAAATGGAAATGTATTCAGTGATGAACATTTGTTTTTTATCACAGTTGATGAAATCAGCAATGGAATGATTTATATCAGTGTGTCGGTGTATTTATTTTCAAAATAATAATGCTTAGCACAGAGAGTATATTTCGTTTTTAAAGTGCTTCACAAATATGAGCTGATGAAGCCTCAGAAACACCACTTTGGGGTAGGTAAGTATTATTATGCCCATTCACAGATGAAGAAGAATCTGAGGTGGACAAGCCATTTACTTTCTCTGCCTCACTGTACACTATACTTGTAATATATCAGACCTGCTCTAGACATTACCAATGTGTGATGGAGCTTTGCCGGATCACTTTATATACATCACTTTGCCTGGTCTATAGTTTAACCATGGCAGTTAGTCTGACTCATCAGGTGCCCTTCTCGCTGGCAAGTTCTGATATAAACAGCAACCAGGGCTCAATTTGCGCCAGGGCTTGCCAGGGCTGAGCCCCAGCACCTCTTTGCTTGGCAGTTCATAGCCCCAGCACTTCTAGGCTTGCTGCATCAGTTATGAATGTAAAAAACTTGCTTGAGCCCTGACACCTAATTGCTTGATCCCCAGTACCTCTTTCATTACAAATTAAGCACTGACAGTAACTAAATCCTACAGTACCTTCTTGAGCTCAGTAATGAAGACTATCTATTGAGCAAATCAAAGCCTAAGCACTATTGTGTTTGGTTGGAATACCTTGCTTCCAAAACTTTTCAGAAATGCAGCAAGCCCACAGAGATTAACATGGGGTTGGATGTAATTGGATTTTTGTTCTGTAATTCTGTTTGAATGTACAGATTTTAGGATTTCATAGGCATTTGAGACCCAGTAAACATTGCCATTATAACTCCTTTCAATTTGCATAAAGTCGCCTATTCAAATCTCCCTGCATTGCTCCAACATGTTATCTTTCTTTTTTAATCATCACTGCTTTTTCCTGAAAAGCAGAACAATTGACTGAATACAATAGCACCTCTGTCAAAAGAATGTAATTATGGGAAGCAGATATATATTTGAAAACGACATGGATGCAGTGGTTCCTTTTATGATAGGTATGCATGGATATTCTGTCTACAGCAAATGTTTGTCTCAAAGGAGAGGTAATATTTCTGTTAGCATTTACAGTCTCCAGTAAGAAAAAAAAGGTTTTGCCTCTTTAATGTTTCTCTGAAGCCGGTTTTAAGCAAGACAAGATGTACCTTAATGGAGCTATAAATGTGTTTAAACAGAATAATTGAGTCAAACTGACAATGAAATAATGCTTAATCTAAGCTAAAATTCAGTCAGGTGTCAACATAATTGAAGGGTTTTTATCTTCAGATTTCCTTTACTCCTTATTGTCTACTTAAAGCATCTTCCACTATAAACTTTTCTTTTTCTTTTTTTTTTTTGTAAAGTGTCAGGCTTAAAAAATAAAATGGTTTGGTTTGCCATCAGGGTCATTACAGAACCTTCCAAAGAAGGATTGCAGCTTTCTACCTTCATTAGCAGCCTGACAAGCAAGATTTCATGGTCCATGACAGATTTGTTTACATTATTCCATCTGTATTTTACAGGACGTTCTTTGTACTTATACAAGCAGTAAACAACTTTTATTTATTTTTAAATAGCTCATCCAAAGAAAAAGTAATTCCTTACTGGTGATTATTCACTGCACTAATGAAACAGAATTGTACTTCTGGTGTCCATTTATGTTTGATAATCAAAACAGTCAGTGGGAAACAGGGTTTGATACATTTAGCCCTTAGAGAGCCTTGTGAGGTATATTTCTGATTTTCATGAAGGCTTGAAAGAAGGAAGATGGACATCAGAATTGCATCGTTATATGACACTAAAATATGGTGCTGTAAGACTGTATTACACTAGCACTGGCATAGCACTCTACCACTTCAGAGCACTTTATAAACATTTACTGACTAATGCTCACAATGCTCTGGTGAGGAACAGTAGGTAAGTGTTATTCCTGTTTACAGGTGGAGACACTGACGAAGAGAGTACAATAATGAACTCTCAAGACCTCTTATCAAGTCAATGGGAAAGCTAGGACTAGAATTTAGATGTTCTTAGCTTCCAGTATCCCTCATGAAATCATGTCATCCTTCTAAGTTTAAGAATGCAGTCATACCACACAAGCACTCAGCACATTCAGTGTTAAATAATATGGAGATTTAGTCATGTGATTTTGGTTAAGATTAAAGGTAGTCCTGCTGCTAAACTCGCTGCTGCACATTTCACTTGGAAAATTCAGGGGTAAGAGCCACATTTTTATTGAAAGATGATTGCTTCTCATTGAACAGACTAGCTTAAATATTCATTTTATACACAAAGAGGAAGCTAGGAATGAGGGAAGAATACACCTACACTCTGAATGCTGAAAGAGCCATAGGCAGGTCAAATGCAGTTTGTGTGGGGTTTTCAAGTCCTACCAGCAGTAATTAAAATGGCAGTCATTCTGAAAGTTTCTGATGAAATGTCAGGAATTTCACAGTAATATATTGATTCTCTAATCAATATGCATGTTAATCCCGTATCAGTTACTGTGCATGAATAAATCTAGGGAGGAACAGCCAGCTAAGAACAACGTGCAATGTAATGTAGATAGGCTCTTTAGTGTTGTCCACTCCATGAGTGCTGGATCTGGAGAGACACCTGATGGCATTCAACAGCTGGCATGAAGAGTCTTGTTTGTATTCATTGCATCTGAATCCTGTCTCCTCTCTGCCATGAGGGACACTGCATAATCCCTACTGCAAATTCATATCTCACTCAGTGCATAATGCTCCCATTGCTGCCAATGGAATTTTTAAGCACTGAGCAATTGAAAGGTTTATATTTGAAGCTCTTTGAGGCAAGGACTGTTAGCATATTTATTTCTACACTAGCCTTCCCCCCTAAAACTTCCCACCATTGCTATCACCAGTGTAACTCCAATGGTTGTAGCAATGGTGGGAGTGCCAGTACAGAGTGGCTGTTGGCATCTCAGTCACCACATCCTCTAATCCTGCTCACAGCAGGTCTAGACAATGCTTTTGTTGAAATGCCAACAACTGGTGCCTTGCCTACATTAGCACTCCCAATGGTGGGAAATTTTAGGGGGGGGAACAGCCAGTTTAGTTAAGGTTTTTGTGTCTGGTACAGTACTAAACACATTGTTCACATTTAACAAGTTTGTGTTTGTTTAAATGTACAATAGAGATCAGCAATGCAGATAGGAGAGGAGACTTTTGCCTCACATGTGCGATATTTGCTTAAACTCCTAAAATTGTTGATCAATACAAATTGTAAAATAGAAGATTTTGTTTTGATTTGGGTACTGAGTAGAAGAGTGTGCACTGGTGACTGGACCCAAGGGTCCTCGGTGACTGGACCAAAGGGTCCTCCGTGTATTCAGTATTTTAGCACAGACACATAAGAGAGATCTCCTATGTAATTGAGCCAATATCTCAGGGGCCAATCCCACAGTCCTGATGCAAGCAAAACTCCCATTGACTTCAACAGAAGAAAATGCTGTTCAAGTGAATCATAGAATATCAGGATTGGAAGGGACCTCAGGGGGTCATCTAGTCCAACCCCCTGCTCAAAGCAGCACCGATCCCCAATTAAATCATCCCAGACAGGGCTTTGTCAAGCCTGACCTTAAAAACTTCTAAGGAAGGAGATTCCACCACCTCCGTAGGTAACGCATTCCAGTGTTTCACCACCCTCCTAGTGAAAAAGTTTTTCCTAATATCCAACCTAAACCTCCCCCACTGCAACTTGAGACCATTACTCCTTGTCCTGTCATCTGCTACCACTGAGAATAGTCTAGATCCATCCTCTTTGGAACCACCTTTCAGGTAGTTGAAAGCAGCTATCAAATCTCCCCTCACTCTTCTCTTCTATAGACTAAACAATCCCAGTTCCCTCAGACTCTCCTCGTAAGTCATGTGTTGCAGTCCCCTAATCATTTTTGTTTCCCTCCGCTGGACTCTCTCCAATTTTTCCACATCCTTCTTGTAGTGTGGGGCCCAAAACTGGACACAGTACCCCAGATGAGGTCTCACCAATGTCGAATAGAGGGGAACGATCACGTCCCTCGATCTGCTGGCAATGCCCCTACTTATACATCCCAAAATGCCATTGGCCTTCTTGGCTACAAGGGCACACTGTTGACTCATATCCAGCTTCTCATCCACTGTAACCCTTACGTCCTTTTCTGCAGAACTGCTGCCGAGCCATTCGGTCCTTAGTCTGTAGCAGTGCATGGGATTCTTCCGCCCTCTTCTGCCCTTGTCCTTGTTGAACCTCATCAGATTTCTTTTGGCCCAATCCTCCAATTTGTCTAGGTCCCTCTGTATCCTATCCCTACCCTCCAGCGTATCTACCACTCCTCCCAGTTTAGTGTCATCTGCAAACTTGCTGAGGGTGCAATCCACACCATCCTCCAGATCATTAATGAAGATATTGAACAAAACCGGCCCCAGGACCGACCCTTGGGGCACTACACTTGATACTGGCTGCCAGCTAGACATGGAGCCATTGATCACTATCCGTTGAGCCCGACAATCTAGCCAATTTTCTACCCATCTTATAGTGCATTCATCCAGCCCATACTTCCTTAACTTGCTGACAAGAATATTGTGGGAGACAGTGTCAAAAGCTTTGCTAAAGTCAAGTAAAGTCAGTGGGAGTTTTGCCTACACAGAATGCAAGAATAACAGTGCTTGCTTGTACAAATTCCAGGATATTTTCATTTTGATTTGCCATCTGTCAGTAACAATGATTAAAAAATGAATTTGAATTCTATGTTTCATATCCCAAATCCAATTGAAATATTTCCTAATAACAATCTTTTCATTTTTACTATGCCTTCCTCTAAAAAAGAGAGAGATGGGAATCTTCATAGTGCTAACCTGCCATTTCTTAGAATTATGCTGTTATATTGTTTAGTATTGTCTTAATTTCCCTTTGTTTTCAAATGACATAACACATTCTGAGAATGTGTATCTGAATGAAGCAGCTTTTCTGATTATTCCCAAACAAAGGAGATGGTTTCCCTAGCAACAGAAGGAAAACCTCTCCAAATAGTTCCTCACCTCTTCTTCAGGGTCTGTTCCATTCTGCAGTTTGCTCATCATTTGCTAAAGCAGATACCATTCCTGGAGAAAGAGCTAGATGAAATTCACAGTGGTTAGTAGCAACAACTGTTATTGGCCACAAAAGTAAATGTTGAATTTTCTGTCTGAGTGCCCGTCTTTAACAATGGCTTGATTGTTTCTGTTATTACTACAGAGTTCCTGTGAAAGCTTATGCTCAAATAAATTGGTTAGTCTCTGAGGTGCCACAAGTACTCCTTTTTCTTTTTGCGAATACAGACTAACACGGCTGTTACTCTGAAACCTGTGAATTCATATTTATGGTTTAGAATTAAGTACTGTCTGATTGTAAGAAAGAATGTAAGTGGCCTTTTTTCCTGTACAAGTACTGTCCTGATGTATGAATTTAGTAGGAGCCCAGGTGGATTTTCAGTGGCACTTATAATTATGGAAAATGGATTTTCAGGCTGTGGACTCTGGTGAAGATCCCCTAAACCAGTGGTTCTCAGCCTGTGGGCCACTTGTGGTCCAATCAGCATACAGCTGTGGCCCATGTGGCACCCTCGGGGCCATACAGGTTGTGTGTGTGTGTGTGTGTGTGTGTGTATAATATATATATATAGTGGATGTGGCCCACATAACACACACAGAGCTGCAGATGCGGTCCACAATGGTAAATAGGTTCAGAACCACTGCCCTGCACTAACCAGGGCTAATGGATCTTTAGTATGGTACTGCACTAACCAAATGACCTGCCCCAAACTGATCTATAGTAGATTTAGAGCATTTAGAGATTTAGAGGTTTTCTTTTCTATGTCTCATTTCTATTTTTGTGCAGTGCCCAGCACAATGGGGTCCTAATTCTGACTGGGGCCTTTGGGTGCTACCAGAACATAAACATTTAATAATAACAACAAGGGAAAGAAGAAGTCAGTCAATTATTTATTAATTTGTATTACTGTAGGACTAGAAGCCCCAACCAAGATCAAGTCCCTATTGTGCTAGGCTTGGTAAGTATATATAGGATGAGATTTTGTAATGCACCTTTAAAAGACACAGCACAGAATTTGTAACTCAGTAGGAGAAGGGGCTAAGGTTGCTTTTAAGGCCCCTTTATGCCCTCCCAAATTTTGGCTACTCTGGGGGCTGGAGAGGCCCCTGTATCAACTTAGACAACTCTTTGGGGCGTGGTCTGAGTTACCACAGCCCTCTGGGGTTGCAGTAGGTCACAGTGTGGCCATCCCGCTCCCAACATGCCCCTCCAATCCCTAGCCCTAAGCCCCATTCACTACACACTCCTTTCTCCAGGGCTCGCGATGGGCTCCTCTGAAAAAGACCTGCAATTGTCTTCCACAATGCCTACACCGGAGAGTCCTCCCCCAGCTAGAACTGGGGCTTCTAGAGACCCTTTACACCAACCTGACCCTTTTACCCACATAAAAGAATGGGAGTGAGGCTCTCGCCCATAATGCGAGGCAGACTGAGCCTGAACAACCTCTTGGGCTAAATATAACTTCTCAGGGAAAGTCTTAGAGCCCTCTCTGCTAAGCTTGGGGAGCAAGTTCCTCATCCTGCAGCTTGTTCCTCATCCTGCAGGGCTGGAAACCTGCACCCCTGTACAGCTTCACTGAGTGAGTTTAGTGGGCTTCCATACAGGCAGAGAGGTCTGTCCATGTGGAACAAGTTGTAACATCAGGGTCTGTTTCTGGAGACTTCACTTTGGTTTGCTGCTTTTAATCTGGAGGAGAGGAGGATGGCCTAGGGGGAACCAACTCCCAGCTGCTTTTATTTGTTACCGGTATCTAGGTAATACCAAGGTAATGAAAATCAAAGGATTAGTAGACCATTTACAAATTTAACATTTCATAGCATAAATACTGTAGCTGGCATGGAGCCCTTTAAATCTGGTAACCCTCACTTTTTAAATTTATTGGAGAAAATAATGAAGCACATAAAAGTGTTACTTAGTTATTTATGGCTTATGTGAATAAACATACTATGAAATATTCAATTATTTAAGGTAGAAGGAGAGTGTTTTTCCTCCATGGATATTATTTCCCTCAGTCCATCCTTCTTCTTCCTTTAGGTTTCTTTTATCTGCATTTAATGTCCATGCTGCCCCTTTCCCATCTCTACATTTGGCCATTTAGAGCCCCCTCCTGCAAGATAATGGGCACCCTCATCTCCCGCTGGCTTCAGTGAGAGTTGAGGTTGCTTAGAGCCCTGCAGAATTATTCATGTCTGTGGTCTTACAACGCAGGCCCTCCTAAAAATCCCCTTTGGAAAGGTTACTGTGTTTGCGATAGCTTGAACCACATGCTGCTTGGCATTTGTTAGATTTGTTTTTTATTACAACCATAAATGTGAGCCGCAGCCATAATGAAGAATGTAATTGGGGTAATGGACGAGTGATTGCTGGAATTTTGTTGCAATTTTTAGTGTAAAGTAAAGCCTCAGTCGTACAAAGTGCTGAGGAGGTTGAGCCCAACCAGTACACATATATGGACAATCCTTTTTAAAAGTTGAGAGTCATGTAGATCTGTAACAAAAAGGACCTATTAGATAAACAAATCCACCTTGTGCTTCCAGTGTAGGAATATTCCATTTGTATGTGCTGTGTCCAGTCCAGTTTTAAATGACTCAAATTGCCTAAAAATAAAGTGTTTCTCGGAAATATCTGAGCCTGAGGCCTCACTTAAAGAAAGCCGACAATCCTGAACAAGCTAATATTTAGGCTTAGTATATATCTTGGTTCTTTTTGTCAGCCTGTGTTACCAAAGCCATTGATTATACGGTTCGTCGCTGTCCCCTGGGCTCTTGTTAATGGCACACTGATAAAATAGAACTGCATCCATTGAATAGTGTTGAACCTTTGGTTTCCTTGCTGTTAAATGCTATCTTTTGTCAGGTACTGGAACTGTAGGCATTAGGGAGGTTGGAAACGTTTGTTGAATTTCCTGTATAAGCAGAGGTGGGGAGAGATGTTAAACATTGTGAGAATCCATGTGCCTCTCCAAAAAGGCTGCTGCTTTAATAGTTCCGTGAGGGATCAAGTACAGTGCCATCCCTCGTTTAAAAAACCAAACCAAACACCCTGAAAACAATGAATCTTTAGCCTCATCCGCAAGGCAATGTGAAAAATGTGGGTCTGACAGTATGTCAGTGACACTATTCCCTCACTTAACCTTGTGTTGGGCCATAAATAATTATGAACGCTGCTACCTTGCACACTAGAGTGATTTGGTGCTGCTGAATCATAGGATATAATATGGGAACTGGAAAGCCGAATGAAGTTGGCCTGATGTACTTTGTACCGGAAAAGTATGAACTTGGATATGAGTTGTGTGTGAAGAGTGGGAGTGGGTTTTAGAATATCACAAAATAATGAGCTCTGCTCTTGTACTGCAATGACTGCATAGGCATATGCCGTTGTGCTTCCTCATTTATTTTATTGATAGAGGAAATGCTGGCCAGGACACTTGAGCTATCTCGCACTCCTTTCAGATCGTGCCCCCCTCATCCAGAGGCGCCCCACCGCCATCAGCACAGTGCCTCTCTCCTAGTGCCTCACTGCTGTGTCATCTGTGGGCATGTCCATGTGGTCCTCAGGTGAGGGAGCTACCTAGTAAGATGCAGATTCACAGTTGCCCTGTGACCCTTTTGCACCACAGCCTAATTTAACCTAACTGGCTAAAACAGGCAGGTAATTTCATTATCTCCCAGAAACACTCCCAGCACAGAGGGCCTACGTGCCACCTGTGCAGGAACCCCTTGTATACGGGATGTTCTAGGGTATGGGAAGTTCTAAGGTAGGGGTAGACAATTGGGGTGAAAGTGCACATGAGATGACCGAGGAGGCGAGAGTTAGGAGTTCTTATAGCCCATCATTTTGCGTCACTGCAGTGGCTCATAGGAGCCACGGTGCTAAGGGCCAGAATGGCTCTTGGCCCTCCCTGAATAGTGGCGGGGCAAGCCACCTCCTATCAGTCTCTGCCCTTCATCATTGATGCATAAGACGCTCTTACAAAAAGTTTATCATCTCTAGTCCTGAACCATGCAACTCTTGGCCATGCAAAACCTAGCTTCAATCCTTACTGAGGAAATACTCTTATTGCAGAGAGTTTTGCCTGAGTAGGGACTGCTGTGTTTGTCCTTAATAAAAAGAAATATAACCCCTTTAGTATTCATTCTTATATGAATTTGTGTTGAATTAGGTAGTAATTGTAGAGGAATTTGGAGATACAAAGTGCTAAGTATTGTAATTCTCAGTAAACATTCATTCCTACTGACACGCTCCCAGGAACTCTGAGCTAACAGACAGTAGGACACCAGTGGAGCAACAATTGAGAACGCTGTTGGGAGTGGCTTATATTGCATCCATTACATTGCTGCTCTGTGAGCCTCACTTCTGGGTACCAAATATGATTTCTGAATTGATGTTATGAACTGCCTCTTAGATAAAACGTGTTCTGTATGGAAATAACTATCATCTTCACTGATTTAACAACAAATAGCATTTTGCATTTCTGTAGCACTTTCCATCTAAAGTTCTGAAACCATTAGAGGTAATGTAGGATACATATTATCATCCCTCGTTCACAGATGGGGGAATCTGAGGCATGGAGAAATTAAGTGAGTTGCCCAAGATCACAAAGATAGTCTCTGTCAGAGGCAGGAGAAGAATCCAGACTTTCTCAGTCCCAGTCCTATTCATTAACCACAACATCATGCTTCTTTAATAGAAGTATGATATGTGTGTCTCTGCCTGCCGGTCTCTAGGAAAAATTTATTGAGTAAGAATATCAGTAAAGTGCTATAAACTGCACAGCTGACTATTCGTGGAGTGTTCCATGTCAAGGTCACGTTAAGTAGTAAGTTCTTCAGTAAAATACAATAAATGTTGTTTTGTTTTTGTTTGAACCACTCACTGTACCGTATAGAAATATAGCCTTAATACACTATGAACTCAATTTCTTCATGAAGCACTGTAAAATACAAATAGCACTGTAGCCTCCATTGACTTCTATGGGGATCTGTATGAGTAGAGTGATCTACTATGGTGGATCTGATTGCAGGGTCACGGACTAAATTCGTAGAAATGTCCCCATGCAATGTAAATGTCTCTCACTCACACAAAGTCGTCTTCGCTAATTTAGAAATAGCCACTGCAGGAATAGATGGCTACAAAAGGTGATTCAAGTTGCGTTACAGTAGTAAATAAAGGAAGCACAATGTGTGCGTGCTGGTTTTTTCTTTTAGTCTTGATGTTTCTAACAGCTGCTTTTAAAAAAGAAAATATAGTCAAAAGAGAAGCACTCAGTTATTTATAGAACTTAATATATTTACTTATCAAATGACTCTCAAGAGCTTCTCTGTTCGTCCATTCATTCCTTGTTCAGATTTGCACTCAGGTTAGTAGTCTATACTGGGATTGAGGCTTTCTATTCCTCACGTCGTCTGACCAGTCTAAACTCTCGAGGAAAGCAAAATTAGTCTGATCATCCATGCCTGCTCCTTCTACTCAGTCTTGATTAATACATAATGCAAGGGTGCTTTGGTGTTTAAAATGCAGCAGGCAGTTCACTTATGCCTTAGTATGGACCACTGTGTAAATATAGACTAGGATGATTTATTGGGGAAACGTGTACGTGTGTGTGTGTGTGTTTAATGGTTTGCCTCAGACGGTTGCTTGTAATTAACTAACCAAGTGGCATATGCTGCTATTTCCAGACAGGTTGCAGTTAATCAGCCAGAACTCTGTACATGTTCAGGAACAAACTCACCATCCATTTGATGGAGACTAAGTAAATTGCAGTACAAGCACTTAGTCTCAAGTGTGAAAGCTGGTTGCATTTCTCTGCAGCATTTCCAGCAGGCTGCACTGAGTTGCTGTGGTACTGAATCTAGCAGAAGCTCTGCTTTTTGTGTTTCCCATAGGATTTTAAAATCTTGATCGTTTGGGAGCAGCTACTGGGCGTGTTTAAAGAGAGAGACAGATAATGGCACAGAAAGGGGCTGGCAGAGCAAAACAAATCTCTGCTAATGCTTTAAAATAATGGTCTTACTCATTATATTCTAACTCTCATCTATTCAGGTTCATCGTGGTATCTGAGTGCTTTGGTATTCATTGTAATAACACTAATGGCACTGAACTCTCTTGGCATTCATGTGGATGTCATAAAAACTTCTATCAGATATCCACTTTACAGCAGCATTAACTTGTCTATTACACTGTTCCCAAAATTATATCATTAGGTGCTAAGGTAAAGCAAGGGATAATTCAGTTGTTTTATAGCATATAACATAGTAACTCAAAACCTTTGCGTATTTGCAATTTGTGCAACTTCATTTTCAATGAAAATAAAGAGACCTTTCTTTAACTTGACCTTGCTCTTTATTACAGCAGTGACAGGTTCGCAGCAGTGAGAGCTTGCCTTTCCACTATACACACTGTTTATTTGTGGTGTGTAGCTTGGTGTAACTGAATCATTCATCTCTAGGCACGGTGTAGCAGCTCTCTCACTGGGCTAGTGTGTTGCAGTGGTTCCTCTTCCAGTGTGACTCAGCCCTCCACCCCTTCCTGGTTCACAGTTGTCCAATCTAAAAGTCCCCAAAATGTGTTTAACACAAACAAACGTCTTTCCCCCTCTCTGGGGTGGTTCTTCAACCTGTCTTTGATTCAGCCTTTAGACCCCTGGTTGGGCTCAATAACCTTTTTCATGAGCTCATATTCCCCCTTCCTTGGGGCTGGTAGGGGAACCCAGTTCCAACTTTTACTCTGGATTCTGTCTCCGGGCTCTGTACTGAGCAGCTAGTTCTGCTCCTTTACCTTGGCCATGTCCTACACAGCCTTTTAAGTTCTCCTCGGGCTCTCTTTGCCTCTTCCCTGCTTAATCAGGGTCTCTCCCAGTCCTCCCTGCCTGGAGTGCTTTCCTTACTCTGAGCTTTCCCTGCTTTCCCAGCCCTTTCTCCAGCTGGGCTTGTCACCTCTTAAGCCTGACTCTCATTCCCATTACTGTAGCCATCTTCTGCTCTTTATGGGGAATTTGCCTGAGTCCCCTCAGGTGGGTCTCCATTCTGTAATCAGGTTGGCTTATCCCAGGCTCTCCAGCCCACTGTGTAAGCCATCCTGCCACATTGGGCTTTAGTCTTGGGTTTGAACTGCTCAGGAATTTTGTCCCATTCTCATGAATGTTTGGTAGTCCTGGGTGAGATTGGGCTGTGAAAAGAATAAGTGATAGGATCCTACTTTCTTACCTTGGATTTCTTGAAGGGGGAGAATGGGAGGAGATTGCAGGACTTGCTGAGGTTGAAAAGGGCTGCTTTGAGGATTGAGAGACATTTGGGAGAGATAAGAAAGGTGTGACTTATGCAGGGTGGCACCCATGTTCAGCTCCTTTAAATGTGAAGATCCATGTTAATTTGTAGGAGTTGCTGTACTTCCAACCCCAGGAACCAGCCTGCAGGTTTTGATTCACAAATTCACCGAGCCACACAGGAGGGGAGAATTCAACATTTAACATTTGGGTTGTGATGTAAATCAAGCCATAAAATTCTGAGTAATGGTTTGATTCCCTACGTTCAGATGATTTGCTTTGATATGACTGTGGTTCTGGAATTGTGGATAAGTTCGCATTCGCTATCAGGGTGCAAATGAATTGCTTCAAAAGATAACTGTACTGTATGTACTGCACTGTCTAGGTACAAAAGCATACTTTAAGGAAAGAGTGTCAGCCTCAACTTCAAATTTGCTACATAGAATGGATCATGTTAACATTACTTAACACGTTATCTGTGGATAAAGCGGAACAAAACTGTGATAGGTCACTGAATCGTGCCCTTTTAAAAACACCTTAGTTCCAGGGTTAAAGTCGCATTACAGGCATCCATAATTTGTCTTTTCCATGGAAACAATTGTTGCAGTTGCCATGGGGAGGATGTATGATTGTGAATGGGAGGGAAGGTAGTCAATGAGAGAGTCTCTGAGATAATAAATAGGCAAGTGCTATTGAAATAATTATTTCAATTCAGGTGCTTTCATTTGGCAGGAAAAAGTTTCTGTCCATCTGTCTTGTGCATTATGCCCCTGGTCCAGAAAAGCACATAAGCACATGCTTAAGCCAATTCCTATTTAGGAAAGCATGTGAATTATTGTATGTGATTGAGCCCATCTTCAGTAGGATTTGTATCCAGGCCTGAATGCTTTCCTGAACAGGGATGACAGGATTACAGGAGCAGCATTAAGCATTACTGCGGGTAAAGTGGCAGGACATTTCCATTCTAGTCCCATTTCATCAGTTGCTTATCCCTTTTCTGAAATGTTCGCCTTCTAGATAGAAATTTTTCATGAGTACTTTGGACCTGATCCAGAGCTAATGGGTATGCTTCCATTGATTTTTTTCAATGGGCTTTGGATCGACCTGTCTCTTCCCAAAGATGAATATATGAATGAAAACAAATAAACCATTTTCAAGTACAAGGAGAAGGGGAGGGAGATACAGTTCCAAATGTATTAAATAATTCTTGCAACCTGTTGAAGTACAGCTTTAGTGCCGAGACAGCTGGCGGTAGAAGGCAGAATCTGTGATAAGGATATAGTCCTTCCCTTAGGAGTAGCCTGTTGAGTGCACCAGTGAAAACTTATTTGGATTTGCATGCACAGCACACTTTGGCTGAGATTTTTCACAAAGTGCACAGCTGAGGAAAATTGCACCCTGTTATGCCTGCCCAGTTTGCTTTTGTCAGTACATGGGACTATAAAATCTTTTAAAAAAACCGATAACAAAATTACCCTTCTTTGTGCAGAGATTGATCCTGAGATTGTGGAAAGGCTTTTGTCTCCTAGTTGTAAACAGTCGTTACGTTTTCAATTTTTGCCATGTCAGTATAATGTAATATAGGAAGAATTTTGCTTTCATTTAAGGAACATCACAGATATGAAAGCAAGAGGTATTATTGTGTGCTATGGAGAAGTGGTGTAACAGTCCAGGAATTTGAGAGTCGATTTTATTTCCAGAGTTGCTCTTCAGGCTCCGGGAAGCCTGTAGCTTTGGGCCTTGGGAACTGAATCTGTAAAGAAGAACTTAGGTTTCTTTTTTTTTTAATGTACCTGTCCATTTTTTATTGTTTTATTTATTATCTGTATTGCATGGTGCCTACAGGCCTCAACCAAGATTAGGGAATCACTGTGTTAAGCACTGTGCAAATGCGTGGCAAAAAACAATCCCTGCCTGGAGGAGATTACACAAAAGTCAGAGTGGGAGGAGAAACAGTGAGCAAGTCACTTCTTCTCACGGTGCTTAAGTCACACAGCAGGTGGCCTTTGCACAGATATGAATAGAACTCAGAATTTAGTTGGGGATTGGTCCTGCTTTGAGCAGGGGGTTGGACTAGATGACCTCCTGAGGTCCCTGCCAACCCTGATATTCTGTGATTCTCCTGGCTTCTGCTCCAGTGTCCTATCCTCTAGAGCATGCTGTCACAGTTCAAGGTAACTGCACCTGTGTTCCCCCTCAGTGGTCCTCGAGGGCACCCGTTGTCAGCTCCCGACTCTTCAGCCATCACCTATCTTGGGTGGAGATCCAGCTCGCTCTCCCTCCTGACTAGGGTTTCTCCAGGCAGCACAGCCCCCTGTCTAAACTGTGATGTTCCCAGCAGACCAAACCACCTGAACAGGCCCGTGTTTGCACTTTGCTTTCTCTTGAAAGGCTGTGAACAGTGTTGTGACTCACCATTATAAGCTACCATAGAGCTCTTTCTAACCAAGCATGCACATGCTTAAGGTGAAAGTATTACAGAGAAAACATAAAAGTTCCTATATGGGTGCTAACCCAGCCATCAGTTTTAGGGGGTCCTTGCAACCCTTCCTCAAGGATTGGGGCCCCCACCTTGGAGAGAAGATCCTCTGCGTTTGCTGGATCTGAATGAAGACCCTGAGTCAGATTAAACTCAGGCCATTTATCCAAAAGTCCTTTCTTTGTCTGTTGGTCTGTGGAGAATCTAGTTTGAATTTGTATACCTGGATTTGTATCTCCAGGAAGTTGTACCTCTGCGGGGGACGGGGGGGGTTTACAACCTGGTTGATTTGCCTTAATCACTACCCACTGTCTTTAGTTCCTGAAGAAGCTGTGGTAACCCTCCCTGCTGGAGTAGAACACAGTTAGACATAAACGATTCATTTAAAATAATGGACCCCAAAAATACTGCGTCGGGTTGCAATATTTGCCACATCTTCCCCATAAAGAAGTTACATACAATCCCAGACCACAATAATACCACAGTGAACTGAATACCATAAGGTCTTTCAAGGATCTTGCCATATCTGTCACACACTCTACTACTTTTCCTCGCAACGGTAACCTTGTAATCCTAAACCAGTGTAAACCATATACTAAGGCTGAAAGGAACAAGCAGCTGGACTTCAGGAGAGCATCTGCATTTTCCTTCATTTAGGGACCCCAAATGGTCCCTTCTCTCTGGCTGGAAGAATTTCATTCATATCTTGTACTCTTGTATCTCTGTTCTGTAAAATGTTGTAAAAATCATAATTACAGTATGTTAAACTAATTCTTTTACACTACATTGGGCTTAAAATAATGTTGAATCTGTATAATTTTCATTAGCTAGCCATGAAAAAACTATTATGAATGACACTTAACATATAATCAATTAAATTCTTGCAAGTGCTTTTGAAGACTAAATGGTGCTTTGGCACAGGAAAGAAATGCAATTGATAGTTAGCACTGTGCTGTAATACCTGTATAAGTATGAATTTTTATTCAAGCAAGGTGTATTTTTCCCTAATTGCTAGATTAAAGCTCTGAAATAGTTCATGTTTCAGAACTTTGTGTAAGCTCGAAAGCTCATCTCTCTCACCAGCAGAAGTTGGTCCAATAAAAGATATTACCTCACCCACCTTCTCAGTTTTAGGATTGCCGAGTCAGACTCATATTGCCTGCAACTCAGATGCAAGACTGTCATTGACACCAGTAGGAGTTTTGCATGTGGACTAAAGGTGCTATCTGGTACTAAATGCAGGTACATGAATCAGAAAATATACCACCAGAAATAAAGGGCTAGATTGTCAGCTGTGCTTAGCCGCCAGATGATAGCCAGTTGCAAATCACTGATGCTAGGGCTATTTCTACACCAGTTGGCAATGACACCCTGTTGTCCCTGTTCCCTACATCAGGGCTGCAGGGGATGATGACTATCCCAATTCTACACCCACTGGCAACTCCCATCCCATTGGGAGAACAACCAGCTGAGAAGATCTGATTGTTTTCTGTGCCCATTTATTGCCAGCTGAGAATCTGTCCCTAGGAGTTTCAGTTCAACATATCTTCAGTTCAAGGTGTTGCTACTTTTTCAACTTTTCTAAGCAGCCACCTTTAGGGAAAGTATTTCACCCTGTTTCACTTTAAATATTTCTTATATTGATGGATTTTTTACCCAAATTCAGTAGTCCGGTTATCAGTTTATTTTCACTTGGACCCCCAGGAGGCTGTATATACTGTACAGGTCCTCCTCTGGCATGCAGTCTAGAAACTGCCAGTTTTCACAGAGTATCATTTTATTTAGAAGTTGTAATACCAAATTCAATAAATCTCTTCACAGGTATGAGGGCCTCAGATATTCTATGAACATCCGGTAAAAACCAAGTAGACAGATATCAGTTGCTATTTCCCAGTATACTATTTGCAGTAAGGTGATAATTAAAAATGACAAATAATCAAATGCCCGGGAATTCCTGGCATATTGGAACTCCTTGCTAAATGTGATTTATCTTTTGGTGAGGACAAGGTTACAGCGTGCTGGGTACTAAACTTCTCTCAGTCTGTAACTAGAGATAACTACTTTGACTGAGTCATTGATTCTTCCACCTGTGTTTAATTTCAGTATCCTAACAACACAGATCTGTTTCCTAAGGCACTGAAAGGAGGGCTCTCTAATAGCTAGAGATGGATATGGTAAGGTAAAGATCCAATCTGGCAATATTTAGCACACAGGCAGGCTGCTGCACACAGGTGGTGAAGCCAATGTGGGCTCCCCACAGGCACTCTGCCCATGTGCTGTCAGCTGTAGGATCAGGGCCTAAGGATGGAGAGACACATTCTGTTCCGGCACTAGAATGTTGCACTGCTTTGACAATATTTGACAATATAGTTAAAGCAGTGCAACTTCCCCTCCCCCCCCCCCGCCCAAGTGTAGATGCATCTATGTCAGTATAAAGGTATTTTATACCATACTGATATTTCCATATGAGAAGAGGAATAATTATGTCAATATAAATCACCTTTATGCTGGTATAACTGCATTCACACTAGGCCGTTTACCTGTATAATTATTTCAGTAAAAAAGCACACCTCTAACTGACATATAGTTATACCAGTAAAAGTTTTAAATGTAGACCAGGCCTTAGTTATGCCTGTGTAAATCCTGTTTAACTTTTGCTGAGATCAGTGGAATTACTCTAGATTTATATCAGTGAAATGGGGAGTAGAATTTGGCCAAGTGAATGTTTATATTTGTACTTATGTATAATCTCAGTATAACTGTGAGCCAGATTCTCAGTTACACAAAGCCCCTCTTGTGCTGCTCTGGCAGTGTAAAATCAGCCCTAAGGCCATTTTAAGGCCACTTTCTATTCCCAGAGCTGTGTAAAGAAGTGTACACTCAGATTTTGTATAACTATTTTGGTTAGGGGTGTGATTTTTTTTTTTTTTTAACTGATGTAGTTACACTGGTACAGCCCCTTGTGTGGATGTCGTTCTACTGGCATATCTTATTCCCCTTCACATAAAGAAATAAGCTATAGCATTATAAATACCTTTATGCCGATATGACAGCATCCACACTAGGGAGGGCTATAACAGTATTACTATACCCGTATTGTTAAAGTACTGAAACTTTTATGTGGAGATGAGCGGTTACAGTAACTGAGAACTCAAGCCTCCTGGCCTAGAGTTGATAGCCTGTATTACTCTTCTTATTATCTAAAACCAAGCAGGCTTGTTTTTCCCACTTTGGTTTAAAAATGTAGCTTCTAGGCTGTGACTTTCTGTGCCAAGTTTCATTCCTCAGCCAATTTGTAAACCCTTGTAAGTTTCAAATTTAAGTACAGAGACTCAGCCACTCTTGCTATCACAATATTATCTTCCAAAAAGTAACAAAAATACGGTACTGATGTGTTTGTCTGCATGCTGTGGATGCCATTGCATATGAGGTATTATCATGAATACCACATTATTGCAGTAATTTGGAGCCTTTGGATATCTGATGTGCCAATTGCCTTCCCTTGGTTTTGGTATGTAATTTATCATTGGAGTGGCCTACCCTGCTAAAATGCGCCCTTTGTGGGCAGAGGCGAAGCTAATATACTTTCAAAGTGTATTTGAATTGCTTCAATAAATCACAGTTGTCACTGTGAGCATTTTTATCATTTGCCAGAACAATATATTATCTTCATGTTTCATATTCTTCTGGACTTTTATTTGTGTAAACTGTAATGCATCATAACCTAGTTTATCAAATGAAATTAGGCAGCCCATAATATTTTTATTTTAATTTTAAGGTGGAAACTTTTGCCTTGTCCTGAAAAGAAGGTGCTTTTATGGTGGTTGCTTTATAGCAGTAATTAATTTTTTTTTAATTATTATTTGGCTATGAAAATACATGCAATTTGGTTTAATTTGTTAATTTTCATTCTCTTAAATAGTTTATGCAGCTGGGAATACTTTCCTTTAGAGTCTGGGGTGTGTGTGCATTTCCTTTTGGCCTTTGCTGTGCAGTCAGAAGAAGAGCAAAGGTGCAAGGATAGAACAAAGGGATAATGCAGGATGCACCCTACTCCACATAGCTAATTTGTCCATTTTGCAAAAATAGACGTACAGCCTGACTGATGGCATGGACAAAATGGAAATAGGGGCAGGTGCTGGGGAGCAGCTGTACTAAGTGAAGTGCTCCCCCACTCAAAACTTCAGCACAATCTACAGGGGAAGCTGCAAGGAGTGAATTGTAATGGACTGTGTATGTTGTGACTCTTCTCCACAGAATTGCAACGCAAGGCTGGGGCAGTGAGCCGGTGGCAGAATGGTCCTGCTGTGAGGGTGCAGAGAGGTGGGGAGAGGAGAGCCACTGAGATGTGTCCCTCTGTGTAGGTGGACAAACGCTACAGGTTGGGGAGCAAGTATTCTTCTGAACCTGCTCCTTGCCCACTCTGCATCCCTCCCTGTTCTGTGGACCATGGATGTGACTGAATTCCTTGGCTGCAGAGCTGCCACAGTCTGTGCTTTCATTAGTGTCCCTCTGAGCACATTTGCACAGCAGAGGAATGTGTGGATCAGAGTTAAGCTCTCAGCAGGGGAGAAGATGGAGGAAAGTAGCAGGTCCTGTCATTCTAAGCTGAGGATAGAAGCAAATTTACATTATATGTTAATTCTTCTATTCAGGCCATTTAGGACCCCAAAGTAGAGTTCTCCTTTCTCCGGAATGTTCAAACACTAAATATGGTCTGCATGGGGCAGCCAATAAATTGACTGCATTTTATGGCCGTGCCTAACATATCAGTGACTTAATTTGCCATCCCTTCTCCTATGATGAAAAAAGTCCTTTTCTTTTTAATTGACACAATAGCTCATTCCAGAATGTGAAAACAAGGCCTATAAAAATGTCAGCTTTTGTAATTAGAAAATAATTTATTTGCTGCAGATACATTTTTCAAGATGTGTGGATCACATTGCTCTGTCCTTAATTTTAAAAAGCTACACTAATTGTCACGATTGTATAATAGCTGTACTGCAAGAAGAATTTACATCTGAGATTGAGTCCTTTGCCATTAGAAGTAATTTACAGGTATGCATTACAATTGTTCTGTATGATTGTTTTATTTTTAATGTTTAAACTAGGGGTGGGCACGAGTTGTTGAAAAATATTTTGCTAATATTTTCCCACATATTTGTTTTTATATTTCTCTTTTCACAAATTTTGAACGCATAAACATTTTGAGTAGGTTGGCTAGGAAAATCCAGTTTTGCTCTTGAAATGTGTGTTGCAAATTTCACATGGAGGCACTTGGGTAGGTGTGTTTGGCAGTTTTAGTTTGAGTAGAGAGGTTTCACACAGATGCAAGGGACTGCCTGCATCACATGTAGATCCTTTAGCAGGATTGGAGCCCAAGTCAGTGAAGAGAAGTGACTTTGGTAATCATTCATTCTGGTGGCATTGCTAGAAAAAACCACTAGGATTTATACTTTGCCGTTTCCTTGATATTCCTTCCTCCAAGATCTGGCAGTAGCTTGGGTGTTGGTGTGGATATTTCTGGTGTGGATATTTTGCCCATCTCTAACTGAAAACATCTTAAGCACTCAATAACCATTATTAAACCTGTACAAAGGCTTCCAAGTTCATTTCAAAATGGATTCATATACTGTTAGAAAGCTGTGAAATGTGCAAAGATTGGGTTCAAAAGAACCATGGTCCTATGATTGGATCTCATTTTGCACCCATAGGCAAGGCAAGGTTCAAGCTGTGCCTATTCTTATAGGATCCACTGTATTGTTAGAACCAGAGGGGGATATGTACCGCTCTTGGGGGATTCCATGTGACTTGCTGCATATTTCTTTACCCAGTAAGTGTATGTCAATGCTTAACTCTTATAGTTCCTGATCCAGTGCCCACTGAAGTCAGTGGTAGTTTTTTCATGGACTTCACAGGACTGTGGATCAGGCCCATATAGTGCTTTTCATGTGTCAATCTCAATGTGCTGTACAAAGATGCGCAGTATCATCACCTCTCTTTTACAAATGTGGAAACTGAGGCACAGAGAGGTTAAAGTGACATGCCCAAGGTGACACAGCAGGTCAGGAGTAGAGCTGGGAATTCAACCCATGTATCCTGAGTCCCAGTCCAACACTCTATCCTCCAGACATTAGACTCTGAGGGTAGGTCTACACTTAGGGTGTGTAGAGTACAGCTGCTGCATGCCCAGCTAGCGTGGGTATAAAGAGCTATGTAGATGGTTAGGCACTGCTTAGAGTAGGGTAAAGAACCATAGGGTATATGCCCTACAGGGCTATCTGTACACCCAAGCAGTGCCTTCCATATCTACATTGCTATTTTTAGCAGAGTAGTGTCCTGCTTCCTCCCCGCTGCTGGAGCTTTTCCCCATTGCCTTCCCCTGCCAGGGTATTTCACTGCCACATGTAGCTACACACCAAAATTTGTATGCAGTCCGCCTTGCACTGCAGTGTGTAGCTATACATACCCAATACACCTCCATTGCAGGTGTAGACAGGGCCTAAATTCCCTAGTGAGAAGCAGATACCCAGACAGAGAAAAAAATCACCCAAAGTTTTTGTTGGACAGAAGGAAAAAAAATTCGCTGCTGGTTTAGAAATGTAGTGTAAATGCAAGCCTGAACTGATTTTGAGTATTATGCTGTTTGAGTTGAACATTTCATACAGCCCTAGTCCTTATTGTCTATTTCTCATAGCTACAGACATTTAGGATTTGATCCTGCTCCCAGATACTGCAAATACCAACTGCCACATGGCTTGTAAAATCCACTACTTGTTTGCTAATGTAGCTGATTTTACAAAACATTGTATGTAGCAACCAATGGTCAAGAGTGGCAACTTAGACCCAGTGATTTCAGTCATGCACAGTAGGTATACAATAGAAAAGCGAATCCTTAACAAATACTGAAATTCACAAGCATTCAGAAGATGTATGTACAATTTAAAATGCTATTTTGTATGTTAGTTTCTGCATATATGGATGACTTCTGCCTTCATTTACACTTGTGCGTTTCCCATTGACTTTAATGGGATTGCATAGGTTCAACAGAGGGCAGAATTGGTCCCCTGGATTTTAAGTATTTCACAACATGAGCTTGTCCGAGGAAGTTTATTTGACAAGTTTGCCCATATCATGGTAGTACATAGGACAATGACCAAGACAATTACTTCTGGCAACATAAGATTGATCCTGTTATACCAAGTTTCAAAATGGCTAATATATTATGCAGTGGAAACTTGGGGATTGGTACTGGAAGAAGGGAGCTTTTCACATGGAGATGACAAGTTCAAATCTAGCCCAGGTTAGTGGCTGAAAATGTTTACATCTGCTGACTATGGGCCTGAGTCAAAGTCTTTTGAAGTCAGTGAAAAGACTTACATTGGGGTTTGGACCAGGCCCTGTATGAAGAGAGTTGATGATCTCTGACCAGTTCCCGAGACAGCAGGTGCCCATGTCCTCATTGTCAGTCCCCACTGAAAATCTCAGTGGAGAGGTTCAGCAATAAGCAGATATGGAGATTGCCGAATCCTCACTCTTCTAAAGGCTGTCTGTCTCTAGCTTAGGACTCAAGCATATCTGTGTGGCTCTGGAGGAAAGCCTGCAGCATGCTGCTGACACTGCTGTATTTGTTCTTTGGTTCTATGACTACACAGGGAGCTTCAGTTTCCAGGTATTAATCCTATCACTTTTCCAACATCACTAGACTCATTTTAAAATGGAAGAAGAAATAAAAGACTAAATGGGAACATTGCTGTGCTTTCCCTTCGTGTGTTTTATTATGTTGATGGTTATTCTGTCTGGCCAAAGTATAGATAAGAATGTTCTGTTTTCGATATGGTGTTGGAACGTCTCCTATGGGCAAAATACTCAAATTTGTATGCCTACAGTTAAGCACCTGAATCCATAATTAGGCCATTTTTATTTAGATCCCTGGTTTTTCAAAGGTGCTAAATATCTGCAGCTCCCATTGAAGTTAATGGGAATATGTGTGTACTAGAATCTGAGAATGCCAGAAGCTGGGAATGAGCAACATGGAACGGATCACTTGATGATTTCCTGTTCTGTTCATTCCCTCTGGGGTACCTGGCACTGGCCACTGTCAGAAGACAGGATACTGGACTAGATGAACCATTGGTGTGACCCATTATGTTCTTAATATACTACTCAATATAAATATAGCAGAATCTCATCAGGCCATATGTTTGTAGATACACAATGATATCAAGCTGACTTCATGTACAGAGTGTACTTTCTGTGCCTCAAAAAAAAAAAAATCTGCAAGGCCTTTTGTCCCGTGATTGAAGGACATATGGTGGTAAGGGTCCTGTCCTGACAATTGGTTTTGTAGGTGAAAAATAAATATGGTTCCTTTGACAGCCCCATCAGCTCTTCTGAGCTGAGTGAGGAAGAGGTTTGAAGCTTTGCCTCCAGGGATGAGCATATGGCTCCTTTGCAGCATGTGTAGCCTCTGTCCCCTCCCCCCACCCCACCCAAGACCAAACGATTAGACCAGGAGTGGCCAACCTGTGGCTCCGGAACCACATGTGGCTCTTCAGAAGTTAATATGCGGCTCCATGTATAGGCACCGACTCTGGGGCTGGAGCTACAGGTGCCAACTTTCTAATGGGCCAGGCGGTGCTGACTACTCAACCCCTGGCTCTGCCACAGGCCTTGCCCCCACTCCACCCCTTCCCGCCCCCTCCCCTGAGCCTGCCATGCCCTCTCTCCTCCCCCTCCCCCCTAGAGCCTTCTGCATGCCACAAAACAGCAGATCAGGAGGTGCGGGGAGGGAGGGGGAGGTGCTGATCGGCGGGGCTGCCAGTGGGCGGGAGGTGCTAGGGGCGGGGAGCTGATGGGGGGCTGCTGACATATTACTGTGGCTCTTTGGCCTTGTACATTGATAAATTCTGGCTCCTTCTCAGGCTCAGGTTGACCACCCCCGGATTAGACTCTACTGTGGTGGACATTGTTTTATTAGTTGTACAGTCCTCTCATGAATGATTTATGCTAAGTCTTGAAGATTTCACGTTTTTAACAGTTCAGTGTGATAGGCTGACACCTTTTTTTGTCTCACCCACAACCCGCTTTCCATAAGGGAGAATGAGAGGTGGCTTAACATACTTGTGAGAGACAAGCCTTGAGATTATTTGTATTAATACATTTCATAGAACATAATTCTATTTGATATGGGCCACCTTTATTTCTGTTGAGTAGTGCCTTCCTCTGCAAGTTGTCCAGTTGATTTCTTGGGGATGGTTAATGGACTAAGATACTACTTAGCATGCCTAAGAGTAACAGAATCTTGCACTAGACGAGCTTCACCCAGTGAAGTCTTGAGTATTATGGCCCTGATCCAGCAAAGCATGCAGAGCATTTAAGCATACTGTAGTCAAGGAAACTACTCACATACTTAGGATTAAGCATGTGCTTAAGTGCTTTGCTGGATCAGGGCCAGAGTAATCATGATGTTACAGGTTTGAGCCCTCCAAGAGTGATCCAAAGCCCATGCAGGTGAATAGGACGGCTCCCACTGACTTCAATATGCTTTGGGTCAGATCTTGTGTGGGTGTGTGTAGACACACACAAACGGCCAGACTCTGCAATTAGATCCACAGTGGGAGACCCCTGTGCTCATTTGGAGCTCTGTTGACTTTAATGTGATCCCTGTGTCTGTGTGGCTCCAGTTGAAGGATCTGGCCTATAATTTGCCATGCACTTAGTTTTTTTTCAAAAAGCACTTTTTTATTCTGTTGCTCTGGATTTTAACCTGCATACTTTATATATTCAGAAGCACGGGGGAGAAAGAATTTCATGAAGCAATGGTCTTTGCAGGAAATGGTATTTACTGCACAGTTGGTGTCCCATTTACAAAACTGTCTCTCGGAACTCCACAGAGTTGGGCTGCAAAACAAAGCTCAACCTATAAGTGTGTATCCTTGGAGAGAATTTACACTGCTTAGCAGTGATTTACACAGTTCTGCCCTGACTGGTACTCTAGCAACATGCTGAAAACTTCGTCCAGAGAGCTCAGTAAGGATTCTGGAAACAGAATAGCTTTTAGAATGGAAGCAACATATTGAGTTGATGCCCCCTCTCAGCCTTGAAGTGATTCTCCCCACAGGAGATAGTCTGCCTACATAATCGTTTTTTAAAGCAAGACTGTATTAGGCAAAATTGCTCTCTGGTCTAGTGGCTAGAGTACTGAACCAGTATCCAAGGGACCTGTATTCTACCCCCAGCTCTGTCACTGACTTGCTGTCTGACCTTGTCCAAGTTACTTCACCTTGTGAGTCTCTGTTCCCCCTTGCAGCCTCTGGCTGTCTTGTCCATTCAGACTGTAAGGTCTTTTGGGTAAGCACTGTCTCTTACTGTGTATTTGTACCATGTCTAACCCAGTGGGGCCGCCATTCTCATTTGGTGCTTCTAGATGCTATCATAATACTAATATTAAATAATGTAATAAATGATGGATTGTCTATTGACCTTTCCTGCTCTTTCTTGGGGACGGGGGAGGGGAGGGGAGGGAAGTCACTACTGTAATGGAAATAGTAAGTAACAATAAAAACAATGCATTGACAGCTTGTTTGCACATACAGTATGTATTGTAGGCTTTGCAGCTGCAATTATTTTGTGGCACAATTAATGTCACTTAGATGTCCAACTGGCTCATTGCACACAGTTATCAGGTAATTAGGCATCTAAGTGATGTTAATTGTGTGAACAAATAATTGTGGGTGCAGAATTGTGGTTGGAAAAAAACAGGATATAGGACCTATACATAGTGTGGAGAGAGAGAAAAATATCCCCCCCCCCCCCGGGGTGTAAAGCATGTTTCACTTTCATACGCAAAGGTGACTTAGAAGGGCAAAGCAACAAGCCTATCATTACGTTATCTATCCTGCATAGTCACTAAGGGCACAATTCTACTTTCCCTACCTGTGTAAAATTCCCATTGGCATCCCATTGACCGCCGAACACTGATCCCTGGAATCAAGTTCTGTCACGTGGATATCAGAGAAACTATCCCCTGAACCACAGCATCAGGCAGTTTTAATACATACTTGTATTGAATATATCAATATATATACACACACTAATGGTGCACGAGAGTTTAACAGGTACGTGCCATTTATGGTAAGAGGCTTTTTTAATTGTAGCTATATTGTTATGTGGTGCTAGTGCTGATGATGATCAGGGCTGAGGGCAGCAAACCCTTTTCACTTGAAAAGTATTCACATGTTAAAAGGGGATAAATTTGCAAACACAGTGATTGATGAAAATTCACCATTTTCAATGGTGAATAACAGTTTTCCAAAAGGGGGGGGGGGAGAGAGAGAGAAATTCTCCTCCTCTTTTAGCCCTCCTATTAAAAATTATGAATTTATCGCCAACTGAAGTGGGTTTGTTTGATTTTTTTTTTCGATAGAGAGAGAGACAACAAATGAAATGACAGCAGTGAAATTTGTTTTCCACAGTAACGTTTCTTAACAATTACTGTAGCTCTTAGGTTTTGCAAAAAATATTTTGCTTTTCTGTAAATCCGAAATCTTCCCTGAACCCTCCATCACTTTGTGTTACTTTTCTGTAGCCCTTCCAAACAGGACACTGCAAAAGATCAGGTGTGACATCTTGCTAATATACATACCTTTCAATGTCATTTAATTTGGGGCGTGAGCCAAAGCCTAATGAAGCAGGTGGGAATCTTCCCGCTGTCTTCAATGGGCATTGGATCATCAGGGCCATCATTGGTGATGCGCTTCTGCTATATTACGAAGATCCACTTGATCAAGACCCCGCCCAGAGGGAGAGCAGCAAGCTGCAGCCACTGTTTTAACTTATGGGGGCTATAGGAGAGGCTGCTGCCAGGCTTTGCTTCCAGTGTGCCGGAGCTTCCCTGCTTAAAGTTCTCCCATGGCAAACTAAAATTTAATTGAGAGGGACGTGTTGTGCTCTCCATGACTCTGTGCTGTTCTCATTACTGTCACCGTGAGTGACCTGTGGATATGAAGAGCAGAATTATCATACTTTGCTTCTCTGGAACATTTTCAGCCCCTCATTGATGCCAGTAGGACTCCGCACATGGTTACAGTTAAGCACATGTTTAACGGATTAGTTTTACTGGGACCAGAGTGCTCAGCACCTTACAAGATGGGGCCTTCCCCTACAGGCGGACTCTTGTGCCTACGTGGAGTTCATTTGACTGTAGGGAGCCACATGGCTAGATATCATGCAGGATCAGGGTCCTCACTCTGATATAAACAAAAATCTTTTCCATTTTTTACCCTGTACCTCATTACACCAGCCAAGACATACTCTTCCAATGTCCAACTCCTCAAAGCCATGGCTTGTCCATATGACTCAGTGGAGTAAGTTAGCTAAACAGCATAAAATACTTTTCTTCCCTCTGTGTATCACCTGTGTCACTCACTGGCTTGGGGACTCGTGTGTGTGTGTGTGTGTCTCCAATAAAATTCAAGGGCTTCAGATTACTGAAAACAGCTGCACATGCTTCATCTGGGTTAATGCATTTATGTCAGGCTCAGGGCTCTGGGTAAGTGCCAGGATCCTAGATCAGCTGTTCTACCGGAATGGTACTGCTGTAATGAAACCCTGCATTATTGTGTTGCAATTATTTTTGCTTGCAGCTGGCTGTTCTCTATATATTTTTACTGAAGTGAGATGAAAGGGTTTTGTTCTTAAAAATGAAAGTTTCTTTTCTGAATCATGCAGAAGCTTTGAGTTACGTGTTCTATCCATAAAGGGTGCTTCTCTAGAAGCAAGCATTTAATTTCAGAGAAAATAATAAATAATTTTTAAAAAACCCTCAAAAACAAAAAAGTGTCCTGAAACATGAAATAGAAGACTTTCTGAAGGAGGATAAAGTTAGCGATTAGAGTACTACACAGCAGGAGGAACAAGGTTATTTTTTCAGCAGCAAGCCACTTTCTAATAGCAAGTCATTCTTAAAGCTGTTCCTGTAATTTGAAAATCCTTTCTGTATAGAAATAAAAGAATAGGCTTGCGTTTTTTAAACTGAAGAAAAATGCTTCCCCAGCCTTGAATCCTTACATTTGCATCCATTCAAGCCCCTTTAAATGCCTATTCATTTACATTCTTTCAAATAACAGCTCTGTGAGGTTCTCCAGTCTGATGGCAAAAGGTAACTGAGTGCAGTCATTTATCTTTAAACTGCTCAACTGTGCCCTTCTTCGTGTTCTTGTTAATAATGCCAGGTCTCCTAAGAGCTATATTTCATGCAATTTCATCGCATATGCTTTTTGTTTGACCTTACCTGCTGTTTCCTTGGCGGGGGAAAGCTGAAATACCAACCTACCTTAATTAAAACCTTGGTCTCAAAAGATATTACTATATGTGTTTTTATTAAGTAAATAATGAAAGCACTTAATCATGTCTCTGCTTTGTCCTGGCTTTTGTAATTTAGAAGTGGTGACACTGAGTTTTAAAGCAACTCTGCAAAAGTGTAGACAAATCCATGTGTCTGTTTGCAGCTTTCAGTGAATCATAGAGCTTTTCCTTAGTACCCAGGATGTTGCATGTTTGCCATATAGATGAGACAGAAGAGTTTAAATACTGGTTTAGTGCCCTTTGTGAAGAGAAATATCTTAAGATTGGTACATTATTAAAGGTACAATGTGTTACCACTTCAGAAAGCGAGAGTACATCTTTCTCCCCTGAGAGAGTGACCATTTTTTTAACTCCTAAATTATTTCTAGTCCTTGTCTATTGCAGCTGGAATTTAGAATGGACAAAAGGATTATTTATCAAAGACAATCAAGTGAGTCTGTCTTTTTGTTGTTGCACAGGAAGTGGAAAGGAAGGTATGAATTTCACATGTGATGCGAAATGTTACTTTCCACATTTCTTACTGGCACACACACAGTCACATGCTAAGCTCCTTAAATACAACTGAGTGCTGACCTTTCTCTGTGAGTCTGTTAACAAATGTGTTGCTGATTGGATAAAACCATGCTCAGGAAACTTGGGTATGTTTAGTGGAGTTAAAAAGAACCAGAATCCTAATATGCTACTGATAATAATCTTCAGAGAGTCCTAGTTCAAAGAGCTGCAGTTGTGCAGCTCCAGCTATGCAGAGGAGTGTTAAAATCTCCGCTGTTGTGATCATTTGAGGAATATTTGCAACATTTTGTATATTCGGTAAAAATAACTAGAAGGCCATCAATTAAAAAAGTGTTTTGATCTTGCACAATTTGAAACTACTGGTATGATTACTGTCCAGAGTTAGAGGAAAATTATCAGAATCCCCACACAGACTCCTGCAAACCTCACTGCAGGGATGCAGCACCTTTGAAGATAAAAGGTACCTTTTGGTGAAAAAATATAACTATGTAAGCCATCTATTTGATAGGGCTTCTGGGTAAGGCTGAGGGCCTGGGTCTTAGGATGGAGTAGTTGGGTACCTATTTTGCTGCTGTATTTGCTGACTGATGTGCTAATTTTTGTGTGTGTTATGCTGATGGGTGGAATCTTTACATGGATTATCTGTAAAATTGTTGTCAAGACACCTCAGTCTCAAGTATAGGCTTTTTTTTATTGTGTATATGAAATCCAAATAAATAAATATATATCAACATGCCAATATATTTAGAAGGTAGTAAACCACTACACAATTATCCTTCCAGTTCACAAAGTGTCAAAATTTACACCCACAAACTGTCTGAGACACCGTGCAGTTGGATACAAATATTCAGTCTAACACGGCAGAGAAGGCAGATACATTTGGAGAAGATTGAACATCTGCAGCAGGTCTGGTTTTCAGCAAATCCGAGAGGCATCCCTGGATTTTAGATCTAAGATTAAACTACAAAATTTTTCACAAGGCATATTGAATTCCTGTTCAGATCTACAAGATGTAGTTTAAGGCTTCAGACACATACTGGAAATGCCACATCAGCATGGAGACATTAATTAGTACAGCTTCTGTAGGAGCATTCCAAACTACAGTCATTCTGGAGGGAGTCTAAAATCAGAATTAGCTTAATTTTACAGTCAGATTTTGGTGAAACTTGCCAAGCTCATTACCAACTACATAAGGGAAAAAAGGTTTCCAAAAAGCCATCAAAGTCTATTACATAATTCTGGAAAGAGTGAAACCACTCTGAACATAATATGTGGGAGCAGTGTACAAGAAAATTGCTTTTTTTTTTGGTGAGAATTGCATGTGTATCAGTCTTTTTTAGAGCTGTGTGTGGACTAGATACCTTGCCTCTTTCTTCAGGTCTCTACGCAATACAGCTCTGAACCAAGGAAATCTCTTTTATAGGCTGACAATTGCCATGCTCCAGAACTGGGAAGGAAAAGGGCTTCCTGTCTTACTCTCCTACCTGTTATCTCCTTAGAAGACACAGTATGAATAGGAATTTTCTGTGCACTGATTTATTTACCCTTTGGGATGCCATGTTGGGGTGCCCAGAACTGTCAATTATCCTGTTACCCCTTGCCTCAACAAGAGAGAGACTTGCTTGTTCTTAATTGGTTGTCAGCTCCCTAACATCACCAGCTTGTTAGCCAACCAACCAACCTCCTCAGGCCTCTGCCAGCTCTTACTTTGCTTTGCAGGTTAAAAATAGGCATATCCCCTATCCATGAGCCCCTCTGAAAGTGCCCCCTTGTAGTTTCAGAGTAACAGCCGTGTTAGTCTGTATTCGTAAAAAGAAAAGGAGTACTTGTGGCACCTTAGAGACTAACCAGTTTATTTGAGCATGAGCTTTCGTGAGCTATAGCTCACTTCATAGTGTGTCCTGCCCCTCTCACTGGACACTCACAGATATTACCAAGGGAAGAGAATACACACAGCTTGATTGCTGCAACTCAGGATCAGCTCCTTTATAACATCACAGCATTGTGATATATTTATAGTGAAACAATCCTAAATTGATCATCAAAGATTAAGATTTAAGCGATAGTGAGTAAGGTTAATAAGTGGAAACAGAAATGGTTACAGATAAAACAAAAAGTAGAATGTGCATCTTAGAGTCTAAACTTAACTTCAACAGCTAAAATCCTTGTCTAAGATAGTTTCTCACCTAAAGCAATCTCCTAGCATCATCAACCCACGTGGCTGGGATCCACCATTTATGGCTGCAAAAAGTACCGTCTTTTTGCTCCCTCAGCGAAAGGTAAAAGGTGCTGTCCCTATCCTCCAGTTATAGTCCAATAAACCTTTGAAGAACTCCTCTAGGTAAAGCTCTTTTCCCCCTGCTGTTCTTCCCTTCTTTTTGACTTCCCATCCGCCCTGTTGACTTGTATGTAAATAGGGCTTCCATTGTTTTGCTTTACAATACTCAATCTGCAGATAGGTGATGAATATACATCCCCTTGTCTGGCAAAACCAGTTTTTCACCTCTGCTACGTGGTAACATCTTGATACAAACTATAAGGACATATTATCAGTATATAGACATAACTTTTTAAATATCATCTGTACATACATTCCACAGTGATAATAATGACCAACATGATCTTGGCTTTCATTTAAGATCTCCCATGGCATTCTTTATAGATCAGTATTATGACATCAGTGTGTGGGGTGTAATGTCAGGCCAGTAAGAGGGCTGCCGTTACAGAACAGTGACCCCTTTGCCAGGTGGCATTGAAGAGTTCTTAGGGACACAAACCCTTCTGTATGCGTTTGCGCATTTTCGTCCTGTCGCAGGGATAACTCTTTACTGTAGATAGATAGTAACAAGTATATTAGTCATTGTTGTGTCTTGTCATGTGTCTTGTGTCGTGATGGTCTTTACACTGTATTTCTATTCAAGTTGGTGACTGCAGTATTGAGTCATAGTGCTGCCATGGCCTTGGCCTTCTGTAACTACAAACTCAGTACAAGAATTATAAGGTTCCATTGTTAGGGGGCAGATTTGCAGCCGCACTTACCCTTAGATACTACCCATGTCAGCTTTTTTGTTGTTTGTTTTTTATTTAATTTTTAAAACAGCCTAACAAAACCTGGGAATTTTCAAGGTGATGGTGACAGGGGGTGAAGGGAGGGAGCAAGGGAAGAAAGATTGTAGCACCATCGGGTGCTCCTCAGAAGCTCCATTTTACCGTGGGGCTAGGCGGTGTGGGATCCGGGAGCTGAAACAATGTCCCTGGTGGCTCCCCCTCTCATCTGTGTCCAGTGAAGGACAATTTAGGAAGTAGATGCATTGTTGTTTATTATCACTGAAATCTCTCTCACGCATCTCAATGATCCTTGTCATCGGAAGTTTAGGGATGTAATAAGTGCTAAATGGCCAACCCCAATTTTCATAGATTTTACGGCCTGAAGAGACTGATCATCTAGTCTGATGATCTCGTTTTACCTTTGTCTGCTAAACTAAAGAGCTGTCTACTATCAGAAATCTCTTCCCCATGTAGGTACCTATGGACTTTAATCAAGTTGCATAATGATAACAAAGGCGAGTGCATTTTAATACAAGCTACATCTGAGTCTTCTCTTGGATAAACTAAGGAGCTTGTGCTCCTTCAGTCTGTCTCCGTATAAGGCATGTTTTTCAGACCTCAAACCATTTTTGTTGCTCTTTCCCTTTCCAGCTTTTCAACAACCTTTTAGAAGTGTGGGCACCAGAACTGGACATAGTAATCCAGTGATGGTCTTATTAATTCCATATACAGCTTGATATTTTCCTGCTTATGCACCTGAGGGTTACATTTGCTCTCTTAGCTACAGCATTGCAGTGACAGCTCATATTCTGTCCGTTATCTATCATGACCCCTACGTCCTTTTCAGTTTCCTTGTATTCCAGGATACAGTCCTCTGTCTTTTATAAGTGTGACCTTTACATTCTTTGTTCCTAGATGAACGACCTTTAATTTAGTTGTATTAAAATGCATGTTGTTCAGACGAGCCCAAGTGATCCAGCTTGGCCTGTATTACTGACCTGTCATTATTTACTACTCCACAATTTTGGTATCATCTGCAAATTTTACCAGCAATGATTTTATATTTTCTTCTAGATCATTGATAAAGATATTGAATAGCATTCGGCCATGAACAGATCCCTTCTCGAACCCAGTAGGAAAAATAAACAAAACAAAAACTCCACTAGGATGAAGATCCCCATGTGCTAACGAGAGAAAGCTCTGCCATCAACATAATTAAACCATCCCCGGCAGTAGCTATGTCGGCAGAAGAAGCTGTCCCACCGACATAGCGCTGTCCACACTACCACTTTTGCTGGTGAAACTTATGTCGCTCCGGGGGGGGGGGGGTTAAACACCCCTGAGTGACACATGTTTTGCCCATATAAGTGGCAGTGTGGACATGGCCTAAGCAGAGTGTTGATATACTTATAAAACTACCCTGCTGACCTTTGCCTGAATTCTGAATCTAGGAGTAAGGAAAGAGTCCTTCCAAACAGGGTCATGCTACTCATAAAGGATGTCCACGAAGACCAGTTGAGCACCAAACTTGCTTACGTTGCTGGCAGAGGCGTGAGACCACTGCATTTTATCTTTTAAGCTCTGTAGCCTCATTAAGAAATTAAAACATTCATGTAGTCTGTCTCCCTCTGGGATGTTTACGTTATCTGACTGTCAGCATGGTGATATGGGCCATAAAGGTTCAGAGAATTACCTCAACAGTATGACAGCCTCTTCCATTTAGGCTGGAAACCAAGGCTTCTTTTCCCTCTGAGGCATTCATTGAAATTCCATGCACGGTTCATTCCTCTGGTTGTTTAACAATGTCTCTCATGTTTGCCCTGATTTTAAAAATCCTCCTTTGTAGCAGAGATAACATGGAGCAGGATGATATAATTGGAGTAAAGAGGCCCTGGAGCTTGCTGTAATGGGATGGTTCATCTGATGTGTATTGCCATTAGAAAATAACCCACGTATGTGTGTTCTCAGGGGACAGCAAAGAGGCTTTTAAGGATTACACTTTATGTAGTATGAAAGCTAATGAGCAAAAGAGCAAGTCTGAAGAAAAACTACTGCTGCAAAAGGCATGGTTCCATTTCTTGTCCTTTACTGATTTCCTGGAACCCATCCAGTTTGAATACGCTCTCCTCTACCTGTAATGTGATACTTTTCGGGCAGTACAGTCAATTTCTGGTCCCATTTTCACAACACTGTGGTCTTTTTCATTTTCATCTAAAAATAAATCGCATGCCAAAGCATGGCAACGGGGAATGCAGGATTGAAACTGCTGCTGTATGCAAAAATAAATACTACTGTAGGATAGTAATCTCTGATATTCCATCCCCCTGTTCCCCCTCCTCCCCCCCCAAAGAAAAGATTTGCTAGGATAATGTAGTTGCATGATCTCACTGAGAAGGTGATAAAATAAAGCTCTGTTATACAGAGTCTGAAATATCCCATTTTCACCCTTTCCTCATGCCATAGCCACCTTGCCAGTGTGCAGTAAGGGGATGCAGACACCAACCCACAGCAGTGAACACTGAACAAGAGAGGGAACCATCCCAGCTGTGCAAGTTGTGCCAATCCACAAATGCAAAACTTTTGTGTCATTTACACATCCATGAGGGGGAGGTCAAGCTGAAACTTACCTAGTCAGTTTTGCAAAGGACATGGTTTTCTTGAAGATGAACATGGGAAAGATTCATAGGTGATGTGCAAGGGGGTATCATTTACATGTAAGTAAATGCGTAGAAGGGGGCTCAAATTGGAGTAACTTACATGCTGATGGACCCAAAGTTACACTAATATATACCCTTAGGCTCTTCCACAGAACTTCTGAATGTCTTGAATGTGTCAGACAGAGACTAGCAGTCTGTCAGCATATGAATTCAGGTATTTTATTTCTATCTTGTTTTCCTGGAACAAATATATTTTTATTGCCATTAGAATGAAAATCTGATTCTCAATTTAAGTTTGAATCCTCTGTGTTTTCTCTTTGGTGCTTGTAATGCAGGATCATATTCCACACTTACAAAAAACAACATACAGTTTAATGCCCTTTAAGGCCACAAGGCCACAGAAGTAGTGGTAGGTTTTAATGGTTTTTCATCGCAGCAGTGTTGCTTTCGAGCTTGATGCAGATTCTCTTTGTGATGTGGTGACCTAGCTTTCCCACCTTGACACCTTGCCTGAGAGTGTGAAGTGGAAACAGAAAAAAGAAGATAAGGGACCAATATTTCAGAATCACGAACACCATAATTCTGAGAGAGTGTGGTGCTAAGGATTCCCACATTAATTTTTTTGTCCTGCAATATGTTGGTTTTTCTGTGGGGCTCATAACCACAATGCTGTATCTGAGTGCTACAGATACATTAGTAAATGGATCCTCACGGTGCCCCTAGGATTTAGGGAAGAGTTTAATTCCCATTTTACAGATGAGGAACTGTAGCACTGTGAGATTAAATGATTTACCCAAGGTCACACAGGATATCTTTGACAGAGCTGAAACCAGAACCCAGATCTCCTGAGTCCCAGTCTAAAGTCTTCACCCCATAGTATAAAAATAATTATTTCCTGATGCCAGGCTTATATAAATACTGAAGAAGCATCTCTGCGGTTGAGCATCTTCAGTTAAGATGAAGACTTTGTGTATTGTCTTTTTCATGGTAATAAAAAATAGTATCTCTCTCTGCCAAATTTGAAATCCATAGCTGAGTATCTAATTGCCATGGCAGCGTATTGCATTTGTTACGTGCTGTGTAGCAGTTCCTGATGTCTTGACACACAAAAGGTCTGCCAAGAGAGAGTGAAAAATAGATGTGTTTTCAAAAGGAAAAACACATAAATGCCATATTGTTCCCTTAATCCATGCAAACAGCTCCAGCTGGAATCAATGGAAGTTGTATGTGCATATCAAGAGCACACTTTAGCCTTTTCAAATAAATTTTTTAATGGGCTAGATCACGGTCATACACATTTATTCTGGGAGCAGGGTATAGGATCTGATCCAACTCCCAAGGAAGTCAATGAGATTTAAATCAAGCCCATGTAGAATATCCCAGGAGCAACAAAATAAGTCTTGGTGAAGCAAGCATCTTTTTTCCACTGCCTCTCATCACCAGTGCCACCCCAAAACTGCGGTATTTTTGGACTTCTAGTTGTCATCTCCTCTGGGAATAAGACCCATTAAAATGCTACGTTTTCTGTGTACCTAGTCAAACATTCAATAATGCAGTGAAATTCTAGCATTCAAACAAAAGTCATTTGAATACGTGTTACTGTAGAAAAATATATATAGCCAAAGGGTGTGAAAATTCTCCCCCCAACCCCAGTTCTTTTGCTGAAGCAGCAAACCATCTAGCCCGGTAAATCTAATTTTGTACAATGTTTGCATCTTGCTCATGAATCTTGCTATGAATTAAGGAACTCACTTTGGTTAACGTCCTTTATCCATCTGTGCAGTTGTCAATCACTATTCACTTTGCTAGTTTCATTATGCTTGTTACATCTGAGTATGTATGGGCTCCCTGTGTTTGTGCATGTATCTAACATGTGAAAAGGCCGAATTCTGCCCTTGGACAAAAGCAAGCGGCTTCCATTGAGTTGCATTGCATGCCTTTGAGTTGGAGTCCTAAATAAGAAGTTTGATTTTGGTAAAGAATGGCGCCAGCTACTGGGGTTCTGCATTATGGCGTGTTGTGTGACATCTATAATATTCGCAAAAAGAAAAGGAGTACTTGTGGCACCTTAGAGACTAACAAATTTATTTGAGCATAAACTTTCGTGAGCCACAGCTCACTTCATCGGATGCATTCGATGAAATGAGCTGTAGCTCACGAAAGCTTATGCTCAAATAAATTTGTTAGTCTCTAAGGTGCCACAAGTACTCCTTTCCTTTTGCGAATACAGACTAACACGGCTGCTACTCTGAAACCATCCATAATATTGTTATAGCCAAGAGGATATGAACTGTTTAAAAAAAACAACCAATAAGCTCAGTATTAATTTAGAGTTAGATTGTGGCCAGCCTCTCTGCATGTCCACAAGAGAGAGCAATGGCCATCCTGAAAGGGTTAGGAATATGGACTCATCCCCCCTACATATACCCTACAGGAGCCGGCAGGCTAGACAGCGCTGTTCTTCTGTAAGGATTCTAGGAAGTGGTACACACACTCCAAGCTCCAGGAGACACTGCTCCTGATTCTCATTTACATTAAGTCCTCTGTACTCCATTCTAACAATGAGAAGGGGCCAAAAAGTTGTCTAGATTACATTCCTCCTCACTTTGAAGCTCCTTTGCACTATGAGAGCAGTGTAAAGAGACCTTAGTGTAAATGAGAATCAGGTCCATTGTGTGTCTCACTGGAGCAATATGACTTAGCTCTGCCCCCCAACTCAGAGTGGCAGCTGGAAGATGTAAAAGTGCCCTTAAATAGGAGAAATTGCTTAATCTAAATATTGAGTAGGTATAATGGTAAAAATTAGAGTATAGAATAGGAATCAGCTGTGCTATCCAGGGGATCTCATCTCTGCCCTGTCCGTCATCTTCCTCCCTCCTCCCCCCCCATCACCGTCCTCTGTGCATTCCCTTACCTATCATAAGCAGTGGTAATCCATGCTTATCACTAAGTGCCAATCAGTACTTTACTACTGATGTAGTGGTGAATTTTATGTATGGATTTTGCTAGGGCAGAGGTTATGAGGTACAGAATTCCAGTGGGATGATTCCCGTATATTCTGCATCAGAATAGATTCACAGTGGTTCCACATCACAGTAAGTTGAAGTCAAGATTTAACAAGTGACCTTACCTACCACTGAGTTCATTCAGTCAGTGGAAATAGACCAAATCAGTTGTACAACTAGAAGTAAAACACATACGAATAGTTCATGAGTAACTACAGCTGTATATAGCTGTGGTAATCCCATAGTATTTTTGAGGGATAACCGAAGGTTTTCCTTTGTTTGATCCCAGTTATCTAAGGCACCAGTTGCCTTACTGTATAGGTGTGTCATATTGCTACCTGATGTCCTCTTCCTGCAATCTCTTTCCTACTCCTACTATAGGCTGTCATCACGATCCACAGTTGACTGCCTCTGCAGAGTAGACTTGAATTATGATGGTACTTTGGGGAAAATAGGTGAATTAAAATGAATTAATTCTGCTCCCACTTTTAAGTGATTCCATATGTTTTAGCTCCATCCTTCAAATCCCAGATGTGTAATGCTAGGCTTTTTAATGGATGACATCACCCCAAATAAGGGATATGCAGGGGCAGAAGAGGATGTGAAACACACACACGTATGTCTTGTGCCAACTCAATTTCAGTGTTTCACATTTATGATGTTGATAATTTACAGGACTGGGCAATATGCTGACATCAGGTTTGTGTGGAAAAGCAGCAAATTAGAGTCTAATAATCCCAGTGCATTTGAGAGAGATATGATGCTATATTCCAGCCAAATTAATTTGTCACCCAGGGAATTAATTCTTTCTCATCAAGTTAGATTTACTGGAAATGCTGATCTCATATCTATTGGGAAAACATTTTCCCTGGGCAGCAAGCCAAAAATTCTGGTCAGAGGTGCCATACGTTTCTCCTGTATAAAAACCTTCAGAGGAAAGCTATCCGCATACAATGATATGGCATATACAGTGCCGTTGGTTACTTTATATTTCTTTATATAATCAAGAAATGCCCAGATGATGATTTCCAATTTGTGGAGTATAATGAAAAATGCATTGTATTCATGAATATAAATTGAGCAGATGTGACACTTGTATTGTCACATGGAAATAACTCTTATTTGCCTGAAGTATGCTTATTCAGAGACGACCACCACAAAGTAGAGAGTGCTGTGCTATGCATAACTGAATGTTAAACAACAAAACTAGAGAGGAAGAAGTATTGTTAAGGAAAAATAAGCTCAGATTTACAATTTACCTTTGCTGGAGATATATTGTAGGGCTGGAATCCTTCTATGTTCTTCACACCTGGTTTCTGTGCAACATGTCCACCCACCTCCAATTTCTGTCTTTACTGCAGGCAGGCCCCGTCTTCAATAAAACTCCCCAGTCCCTTTATTTAAATGGTACCGGTTGAAACCACTGACACTGGCACATGCTATCTCTAAGACCGCCACTGGTCACAACTGGTTCTCTTCCTTCTCTCCTTTCCATGCCAAACTGGTCTGTAAGCTGCTGCTCACTACAGTGCCCTCAGCCCCACTCACTTAATCGTAAAGGGACAGCACATTAAAAAGGAGCAGTCCCATTCGAAATTTTCAAACCTATCACATTGTGGTAGCTTTGCATGCAAAGCTGATAGTAACTGAAAGCAAAAGTCATTTTTCCTCTCTCTCTATGCTGCCTTTCTTGGTCAGTTGTACCTTGACTTTATTTACACTGGAGCAAAGTGAAGAACCCCAGATAGTGCCTGGCTTGAAATTATTAGCAAATTCTCTTTCCTAGGCACTGAATAAGTCACTAGGGCAAAATATGAGCATCAGCATGCACTAGCCATAAATTAGAGGCAACCTTATAATGACAAACCTCATAAGAAAGCAGAGGTGTGTGCGCGTAGTGATAAAAATTGTTTTCCCATTCTCACTTCCACTAGTATCTTCACACTTTGTTAGAGACTTGATGGCTCACGGAATAGATAACACTACAAGGAGCCTTTCACCTTTAATGACAGGTTTGAGAGTAGCAGCCGTGTTAGTCTGTATCTGCAAAAGAAAAGCAGTACTTGTGGCACCTTAGAGACTAACAAATTTATCTGAGCATAAGCTTTCATGAAGTGAGCTGTAGCTCACGAAAGCTTATGCTCAAATAAATTTGTTAGTCTCTAAGGTGCCACAAGTCCTCCTTTTCTTTTCACCCATAAGTCATTGTTTAGGAACCAGCACAAGAGCACAAACCTCCGTCTTTATTTAGGCAAAAACTTCCATTAACTTCAATGGAAATGTTGCCTGAGCGAGGACTTTATGATTAGATACTAAAGATGAAATCGTGGCTCCCTTTAAGTCAATGGGATTTTTGCCATTGAATTCAGTGGGTCTAGGATTTAACTCTAAGTAGCCAAAAGTCATTAAAAACTTATGTCTGTTCAGGGTCTTATGTCAAATGCTGTGGTTTCAGCTAACTGTCCCTCACAGATGTCTCTGGCTCAGGATTGAAGAACATTAGCTGGACAATGTAGGGAAACTCACACTGTCATTGCTCATGATGCCACCGTTCTGTGTCTAAATACAGTACTTTACCTTCCAGAACTGTCAATTTTCATCTGTTCCTGAGTGTTATATTCACCTAGATTTTTATGTCTGGCAGTGGTTCTCTCAAAGGGGATGAGATTGCACAGGATGTGATGGGATAACCTGTTTTTTTAAACAGGGCTTTAGTTTTGCTTCTGTGAACAATGATTCATAGCCAAGTGAAAATGATTGTTTTTTCCAGGTTATCAGCCTGTCTTGACTAATCAGCAACAAGGGTTCCAAGGACTCATGGGAATGCAGCAACCTCCCCAAAGTCAGAACCTGATGAATAATCAGCAGGGAAATCAGGTGCAAGGCATGATGGTTCAGTATCCAGCCATGTCGTCTTATCAGGTACTTACAAGCTATACTGAATTTCTCTCTTTGAAAATATATACTTACAGTAAATGATAGTGTCATGTCATGGAGGGTGAGCTGTCTTTATTTAGTCTTTTTTAAAATATTTCTTTGCCTCTATCTGGCTTCAGGCCTCGTTATGCACCTGTCTGGCTCAAATCTAGTGCACTCTACATGCTGTCTTTAACCTCCCTTGTACTTCCGTTTTCATTCTACATTAGACTACATTGATGTGATCATTATATTAATTATGGTCGAACTGGTCAGCACTGCACTGGATATAAAGGAAGACTTGGTTCCTTCCCTGAGGAGCTGGAATTAGAAAGTGAGAGAGAGAATATGAGAGAAATTGTTTTGTTCATCCCTAGGCCAATGCAAGATTGTTCCCTACCATGCATATGAGTCCTTTGTCTAATCCAGTTTTAAATTACTCTTCTGTGGAGAGGGATGCTGGAACATTTTGTATAGGAGGGGTGCTGAGAACCACTGAACCAAACTGTAAACCCTGTATATAATGGAATCCACCTCAAGCCAGGGGTTGCGGCAGCACCCCTCATTCCAGCACCTATGTCTGTGGAGGCTCCTGCCATATCACAAGGGGACACTGTCCCAGAATCAAATAGACTTTACGCTATGTGTACTGGTAGACAGAACAGCCATACGGAATTATGATTGTTAGACTTTGAGAAGAAAGGTAGTAACTTGATTTTAAACAGATTTCTTGACTCCCAGCTTCAGCTAGATTGATTGAAGTACCACGAGAGCCTGTGTAGTGACGAGAGGGCCTATGCTTCTATTTTCCACTAGTTCCTAGAAAACCAAAGGAAGATTAATTCATTTTAAAAGCATATGTGGTTGCGAGGCCTCTCGTCTTTTCCATAATCTGTTCCTATTGCCTAAAGTGTAAAGATAAGTCTGCTGGAAATGCGGGTGAGAGGAGGAGATGGGGGGGGGGGAATGAGTGTTTGGTAGAAATTGTTTTTCTGTCCTTTAGCCGCAGGTTTGTGGGTAAATGACCCCTTGCTTGCGTTAAAGGCAGAAGTGTGAGATAATATAAGTGTAGCCTATGTGGATCCTTTGCACGCACTGATCCTGGAAAATTTTGGTCCAGCTAGGATCTGACAATGCTGCATATTAGTAGGTTGATCAACCTCAGTGTTATAGTGCAGCAGCTTTGAAAATTTCAGCCAGTATCTTTAACCCATTCAAATTACAGTTACACAATACAGTGGTGATAGAAATGGGCTAACATAGGAACCTTTTATCAACCTGTCGTGGGGTCTGCTCACAGTTAGTACACTTCCTCCTGGTGATTCCCGGTCCAACACCTCCTTTCTGCCTCTCACCGCACGCCCTGCCTTCTCTTCCTGGCTCACAGCGAGGCAAGATGATCTGTGTTCATGGCTTAGCCCTCCGCCCAAGTCGCGTGCAGTGTTCCCTCTAATTTTTCCCACCTATGTGTGGCCGAGATGTTTGGAGTGTGGGAGGGGGCTCAGGGCTGGGGCAGAGGGTTGAGGTGCGGGGGGGCTGAGGGCTCCAGCTGGGGATGCGGGCTCTGGGGTGGGGCTGGGAATGAGAGGTTTGGGGTGCAGTGGGGCTCCCCGGGGCTACAATGGGAAGAGAGGACCCCCCCAACTCTCTCTCCCCGTAGCAGCCCCTGGGCTGGGGGAGAGAGGTGCCTCTTCCCTGGCCACGGCAGGGCCGGGCTGGGTTGGGGCTAGGGGAGGGGCCCCTGTCCGCCAGCCATGGCAGGGCCAGGCTGGGTCAGGCCCAGGTGCCTTTCCCCCGGCCGTGGCAAGGAAGGGGCCGGGGAGGGATGCCCATCCCCCAGCCGCAGCAGGTTCAGGCCAGGCTAGGTTGGGGGACGGGTGCCTGTCCCCTGGCCACAGCAGGGCTGGGTTGGGTTGTGGCCGGGGAAGGGGCACCATGGCAGGTCCAGGGTTGGGGAGAGGCATCTCTTCCCCACTGCAGCCCTGAGCATCTGTGCCACACAGCTTAGAGGGAACTTAGGTCACATATGTCCTCCCATTCTGGGGCATCAAAGTCTCATCTCTACAAAGGGGCTCAGGCAGTCTTCCCATTCACTTCCTCAGTGGCTGGTAGGGGAACCCAGGCCCACTCTCTACTCCAGGTTTCAGGTCAGGGATCCTTTAATTAGCAGCCAAGGTCTGTTCCTTTCTGGTCCTCATTACCTTTCCCCAGAGCCTTTCCTTACCTTCTGGCTTCCCTACTTCTCCGGGTTTACCAGCCCTCAACCCCCTCTTCCCAGGGAGTAACTGCAGGCTACTTTGACCCTGTAGCCCCCAAACACTTCACCCAGAAAGTGACTGCAGACTACTCTGTAGCCAACTTCCTGCCTTTATAAGCCCAGTCCAGCTTATTCCTCCTCAGCTGGGTGCCCTCATTATTCAGTCAGGGGATGACTTAAGTCACCTGATCCCCTTCACTTATGGCCTGTCTGGTTAACTGGCCCCTTTCTTAGTCTACATTAACCCATTCAGGGCAAGTGAGGGGTGAAAACCCCATTGAACAAAACCTTCCTCCTTTTAGCCTCCCACCTGAATGTAGATAAAATAGAAAGAGGATTCATAATACCCCTGTTTTTCCCAGTATAAGGATGAGACATGTCTCCAAAACCTTTTGTCCATGTGCAAACAGAACAGAAGTTCGTTTAGAATCGCACCTGGTTTTGCAAACACAAAACCCAACAGATGAGATTTTGGCTCAACAGAAACAAAATGACTTGTGGGCTTGATTCTCCACTACTCTCCTGCTCTGCTCAGGAACACAGGAGAAGAAGAAGTGATTTGCAGCTGGCCAGCCCTGACATAAGTTAAAGCAACAAACTTGCATCACTGATGTAAAAGTCCTGGGGACCACCAGTTTTACATCAGCAGAGATTTTCCAGCTGCTTTACATTCATTTTATACTGCATAAGCAGCACAAAATGAACTTGGTGGACCAGTGCTTCTTCCTCAACCCATGGCTATGATATGCCCTGTAAAACACATTGGATATGCAAATCAAAATAAAAGGGAATGGGCAATTCGGAATACACTGGGGATACTTTAATTCATTTGGATCTAATTTACCAATTTGTTTTTCATATACTGTCTTCTAGGTGCCAATGACGCAGGGTTCTCAAGGACTGCCACAACAATCATATCAACAACCAATCATGCTACCTAATCAATCAGGTCAAGGAACAATTACAGCCACTGGAATGCCTGTTTACTGTAATGTCATACCTCCCACCCCACAGAACAACTTAAGGTTGATTGCCCCACACTGCCCCTCCAGTAACGTTCCTGTTATCACTGCCAGCTGCAGGACAAACTGTGCAAGTATTAACAATACAGGGTGGCAGGTCAAGTACTGATACTGCGGCTTAGTGTGGATATACAAGGATAGCGGTGCATTATTTGACAAATAACTCATGGCCTTCAAATGAAGAGGAGCACAACAGGATAATCAGTTGGGGACATAAGTATTGACAGTGCTCAAGCGATTGCTGCTGGAATTCTGTAAAAAAAAAATTAAATTAAAAAGATGTTTGCTGGTTAATGGTGCATATTTTGTCATGTCTGCTAGGTATGCCTTTATAGCTTAGCTAGTGACATGAATTCATTGAGGTAAGATTTTTTCCTACCACTGAACACCACTGTGTAGATTGTAATATCCCTGATTCGGATTAGTTTTGTACTTTGTGTTGAGTTTGTGAAGCTAAAAGTATTTAAAAAAATATATAATAAAATCACATTGTACCAAAGCTGTAATGGAAATTTAAAAAAACAAAAAAAGAATTGCTGAATGGAAGGAATAATTTATATACATTATAGAGGTTTTTTTATGGACATATACTGTATTGTAGTGTTTAATCACAATAAAGCTATTTGACCTCATGGAGAAAGGTCATGTTTCTACCACCTGTTTGTTCTCCTCTCTCTTTTTGAATGTCATTCTCCTTTGTTTTTTGTGTTGCCTGATTTCTGGTCTAATTAATGGGAAAGCTGTTTAATGATGGGCTTGCTGCAATTTGCTGAAGGAGGTGTTAAGCTGGGTCTCAACGTGCAGGTTCAGGGTCAGCTTGGAAGGGTGTAAAATATTGGGACAGATGCTCCACTGCCCCCAGGAAGTGCTCAGTGCAGCTGCGAAGAGGATCCAAAGATGATCTTAAGCTACATACGAATGGCCACACTGGGCCAGACCAATGGTCCATCTAGCCCAACATCCTGCCTTTGACAGTGGCCAGTGCCAGATGCTTCAGAGGGAATGAAGAGAACAGGGCAATTTTGTGAGATCCATCCTCGGTTGCCCATTCCTAGCATCTGGCTGTTGGAATTTTAGGGACACTCAGAGCATGGGGTTGCATCCGTGACCATCTTGGCTAATAGCCATTGATGGATCGATCCTCCATGAACTTATCTAATTCTTTCCTGAACCCAGTTATACTTTTGGCCCTCACAACATCTCCTCGCAAGGCTGACTGCATTGTGCAAAGTACCTAGTTTTTTTTGTTTGAAACCTGCTGCCTATTCCTTTCATCGGGTGACCCCTGCTTTTTGTGTTTTGTGAAGGGTAAATAATACTTTCTTATTCACTTTCTCCACACCAGTCATGATTGTATAGACCACTATTGTATCATCCCCTAGTTCATCCCTACACTGAACAGTCCCAGTCTTTTTAATTTCTCCTCATATGACAGCTGTTCTCTACCCCTAATCGTTTTTGTTGCCCTTCTCTGCAACTTTTCCAATTCTAGTACCTTTATGGTCCCCCAATCCTGGGGCCATTCCTACACTGAGCCTCTTCCCAGATACAAGTTAGAGCAGCCTGAAGCTTGCTCCAACTTGTGCTGACTGACAGTGGCCGTAGACAGGTTTCAGAGTAGCAGCCGTGTTAGTCTGTATCCGCAAATGTGTTAGTCTCTAGGGTGCCACAAGTACTCCTGTTCTTTTAGTGGCCGTAGAGGCCATTACTACAGGTGGGGATAGCATAGGAATTCCCAGCCACACCACCGCCCCTGGCAGAAGGAATGAGGCTGCTTTAAGAGCCTTTGTGGTGGTGCCACAACACCCCAGGATCACGCTACACTGCAGAGATTCTGCTGTGACTAGCTTGAGTGCCACTTTGCACCAACGGCTGTCCTGACTGTAGCCCAGGGTCTGATCCATTATGGTCAAGCAGCAGAGGTGGCTTCTGCATTTGTCACCTTGAATCTTAAAACACATCCATCCTGTAGAAAAATGGAATTGGCTGGGATAACGGTTAGAAGGTTTATGGAATTCTTACACTGTTTCTCATGATTACATCGTGGTTCACTAAAACACCCACTTCAGTTTCATTTGGAAAGTTATTCTTCACACTGATTCTGAAAAGTGTTACTTAGCGTCATGGATGAAGACAGCTGTATTCCACTCCAGTGATGGCTGCACTCAGTGGTGGGTGAATGATCCCTGAACAGTCCTGCAGCCTGCACTTGGGCTCTCGGGTGAAGTCCACTGATCAACTCGGAACTTCTGCAATTTCCAGACCCCAGAATTGTGCATAAACTGGTTGTAAAAAGCACTTTGTGTGAGACCTTTCTTCTTTAAATAAACCCTACTACAAATGTACATTTATAGAAGTAAGATTTTGTCTATGTTCAAGAGCATTTCTAACCCCAGAATGAAACAAATTATGATGTCCACTAATTTAGACATATAAAAGTATGTGGTTAGTGTCTCTTCCCTTTAATTCTAGGGCTTCAGCTTCTATACATCTACCTGTCATAAGGGTAGGAACCAGGAAAGGGCTACAGTCCATATTTAAATCTAATAGTCTTCACTACTGTATGACAAATAGCCTTTTCATGGATCATTCTTCTTGTGTAACTTAAGTTTCTAAAATGTGGAATTGTACAGGATCATAGGTAAGACAAACGTTGAACTTTGTACAAATTAATCACAGTTGGTTTGCTGAGAAATAGTCAAATCATGGGCAGGTAACGTAAACAGAATTCAGTCCTCAATTACTCAATTACTGACTGATATTTTATTATTATTTTAGTCAAGCTGCAGCATTTGGATTTTGGCTGTGATCCTGAACTCATGGTTTCACTCGCAGGTGTTTGGGTTTTATTTTCTTTATATTATTTTATGTAATATCTATGTTTCTTCTCATCACTCCTGTAATTAGATATAACTGAGTGACACAAACCACTTTGAATTCAATGAAAAGCTCGCTGGCATGACTATAGTGTAATCAGCCATCCATTCCAAGACCAGAGAGTCCAGGCCAGGCCTTTGGGAGGCTATATTTAGTTAGCCTGGGAGCAAGAGAGCAGTACAGGAGTCCTGTCTCTGTGTGTGCATTCAGGACATTGAATAAGTAGTCCCCTTTGTATTCACTACATCTAAGTCCTATCTCTTCTCTTCCATGAAGGACACTACGGTTATTCACTTAACTTTCCTTCCCACCTCAGAATTAGAAATAATACAGCTTGTTGACAAACTGCATCTTGATGGAAAATTGGTTTTCAACAAAACAAAGTTTTTTGTAAAAAGTATCTGCTTTCTGTCATAAATTTCAATTTTGTTTTCAATAAAACCAACCATTCAACTACATGCATATTTAAACAAATACCCAAAATATTTCAGACTTGGATATCCTGACTTAGTGCTTCACGAGAGTTGTAATTCAGTTTCCTCATGTTCCCATTCCCATCTCATGGGCCATGCTCCCCTGTCAGACTTAATCTCCCATGATGCATCATGATCAGGGGCTCTCATGATGAAACTTCCTCTCTTCACCTTAAGGGTAGACCATGATGCATTGTAAAAGATGTTGTCTAAGCAGGAAGCGCAGTCTAAAAAGGAGATCTTGAGGCACCTCAGCAGCATTTCTGAATCAAAATAATTTGGATTCTGGCTAAAACATTTTGGGTTTCAGTTTTTCATCAAAATATCAAACATTTTCTATAGGGGAAAAGTTGATTTGTCCAGCCATCTCTAAAATAATATTTACATTGGGTTTTGAGCTAAAGTCAATTGGACCATGTCTTACAACTTTCAAATGTCATTCTGGAGTGATCCAACTACTAAGAGAGGAAGGATAGTTGAGTTGTTAGACCACTACCTTGGGACTCCGGGGACCTGGTTTTAGTTCCTTGCTCTGTCATAGTTGTTCTGTGTGGTCTTGGGCCCATCGCTTAGGTCCAGATCCTCAAAGATATCTAGGCAACTGACATTGAAATCAATGAGAGTTAATTGCCTAAATACCTTTGAGAATCTATGCCCTAGTATCTCTGGCCCAGATCCCCAAAGCAGTTTCAGTTTTTAAGTCCCAGATTTAGGCACTGCAAATAATTAAGAGTCACTAGAGCAGGGGGACTGGACCCTGGACCATCCACCTCCCAAGTGAGTGCCCTAACCACCAGGCATTAGAGTCATTCTGGCTCTGCCCAGGACTAAGTATCTATCCAAAGTGGAACAACTTCAACAGGAGAGATTGATGAAGGCCTACATCAAAATATTCCACAGCCCAGGGCACTTTCCTGAGAAGTGGGAGACCCTTGTTCAAATCATTTCTCTCTGTCAGGCAGAGGAGGGAATTGAACCTAGGTGAGTGCCCTAACCACTGGGCTAAAAGTTACAAGAATGATTGCCTCACCTGCATCCTTTCTTACACGAATAGCTTAGGTACCTAAGCCATGACTCCAGGAGACGGGTTTCTAGGTGTGGCTCACAGGCAAAGATGGGCAGCTTCCTGCAGCTCAGATTTAGGCTCCCTAATTCTGTGAGAGCTGGGATTTGGGACATACCTTTTGTGTTAGCATCTCCAATTAGTTATCTTAGGCAGCTCCCTGCTCAGCTTGCAGGCTTTTGCTGGATCCCATTCTTAAGCACCTCTCTCTCTCTCTCTCCATGCATTATATATGGATTTTAGGCACCTAACCCAGTCTTTGTGGATTCCAGTGATTATCAAGGTCATCTAAATCCCTTTGTGGATTCAGGCCTCTATGCCCAGATCCCCGTCTGTAAAATGATGATGATCATTATTTCCTACATCACAGAGTGTTGTGATGCGCTCGGACATGGTAGTAATGGCGACCATCGAAGTACCTTAGATAGTTTAAGACCTTAGATAGTAACCCTGGATTTACACCCCTGTAACTAAGAGTAGAATTTGACCTAATGTTTTGCTCCTCACCACCACCACCAAAAAAATTATTTATATTCTATACTAATCTGTTGTAAAAATAAAACAAAGCTTTTCTAAATTATTTCCTCCTCCACTAATAGGAATGTTATAAGCAAGCCCTGGTCTACGCTAGGAGTTGAGGTTGAATTTAGCAGCATTAAATCGATTTAACCCTGTACCCGTCCACACGACGAAGCCCTTTTTTTCGACTTAAAGGGCTCTTAAAATCGATTTCTTTACTCCACCCCTGACAAGGGGATTAGCGCTGAAATCAGCCTTATTGGGTTGAATTTGGGGTACTGTGGATGCAATTAGATGGTATTGGCCTCCGGGAGCTAACCCAGAGTGCTCCATTGTGACCGCTCTGGACAGCACTCTCAACTCTGATGCACTGGCCAGGTAGACAGGAAAAGGCCCGCAAACTTTTGAATTTCAATTTCCTGTTTGGCCAGCGTGGCAAGCTGCAGGTGACCATGCAGAGCTCATCAGCAGAGGTGACCATGCTGGAGTCCCAGAATTGCAAAAGAGCTCCAGCGTGGACCGAACAGGAGGTACGGGCTCTGATCGCTGTATGGGGAGAGGAATCCGTCCGATCAGAACTTCGTTCCAGTTTTCGAAATGCCAAAACATTTGTCAAAATCTCCCAGGGCAAGAAGGACAGAGGCCATAACAGGGACCCGAAGCAGTGCCATGTGAAACTTAAGGAGCTGAGGCAAGCCTACCAGAAAACCAGAGAGGTGAATGGCCGCTCCGGGTCCGAGCCCCAAACATGCCGCTTCTATGATGAGCTGCATGCCATTTTAGGGGGTTCAGCCACCACTACCCCAGCCGTGTTGTTTGACTCCTTCAATGGAGATGGAGGCAACAGGGAAGCAGGTTTTGGGGACGAGGAAGATGATGATGATGATGATGATGAGGTTGTAGATAGCTCACAGAAAGCAAGCAGAGAAACTGGTTTTCCCGACAGCCAGGAACTGTTTCTCACCCTGGACCTGGAGCCAGTACCCCCCGAACCCACCCAGGCTGCCTCCCGGACCCGCCAGGTGGAGAAGGGACCTCTGGTGAATGTACCTTTTAAAATACTATACATGGTTTAAAAGCAAGCATGTTTAATGATTAATTTGCCCTGGCATTCGTGGCTCTCCTGGATATACTTCCAAAGCCTTTGCAAAAGGTTTCTGGGGAGGGCAGCCTTATTCCATCCACCATGGTAGGACACTTTACCACTCCAGGCCAGTAGCACGTACTCGGGAATCATTGTACAACAAAGCATTGAGTGTATGTTTGCTGGCGTTCAAACAACATCTGTTCTTTATCTCTCTGTGTTATCCTCAGGAGAGTGATATCATTCATGGTCACCTGGTTGAAATAGGGTGCTTTTCTTAAGGGGACATTCAGAGGTGCCTGTTCCTGCTGGACTGTTTGCCTGTGGCTGAACAGAAATGTTCCCCGCTGTTAGCCGGGGGGGGGGGGCGGTGAGGGGCTAGCCACATGCTGGGGGGAGGCAAAATGCGACCTTTTAACGAAAGCACATGTGCTATGTATGTAGTGTTAACAGCAAGATTTACAGTGAAAGAGTGTACCCATTGTTCTATAAAATGTGTCTTTTTAAATACCACTGTCCCTTTTTGTTTCTCCACCAGCTGCATGTGTTTCAAGGATCACAGGATCTTCTCCTTCCCAGAGGCTAGTGAAGATTAGAAGGTGAAAAAAATGCACTCGCGATGAAATGTTCTCTGAGCTCATGCTGTCCTCCCACACTGACAGTGCACAGACGAATGCGTGGAGGCAGACAATGTCAGAGTGCAGGAAAGCACAAAATGAACGGGAGGAGAGGTGGCGAGCTGAAGAGAGTAAGTGGCAGGCTGAAGAGAGGGCTGAAGCTGAAAGGTGGCGGCAGTGTGATGAGAGGAAGCAGGATTCAATGCTGAGGCTGCTGGAGGATCAAACTGATATGCTCCAGCGTATGGTTGAGCTGCAGCAAAGGCAGCAGGAGCACAGACTGCCGCTACAGCCCTTGTGTAACCAATCGCCCTCCTCCCCAAGTTCCATAGCCTCCTCACCCAAATGCCCAAGAACACGGTGGGGGGCCTCTGGCCACCCAGCCACTCCACCCCAGAGGATTGCCCAAGCAACAGAAGGCTGGCATTCAATAAGTTTTAAAGTTTTAAACTTTTAAAGTGCTGTGTGGCCTTGTCCTTCCCTCCTCCACCACCCCTCCTGGTGCTTCTCTCCTCCACCTCCCCTCCTGGGCTACCTTGGTAGTTATCCCCTATTTGTGTGATGAATGAATAAAGAATGCATGAATGTGAAGCAACAATGACTTTATTGCCTCTGCAAGTGGTGTTCGAAGGGAGGAGGGGAGGGTGGTTAGCTTACAGGGAAGTAGAGTGAACCAAGGGGCGGGGGGTTTCATCAAAGAGAAACAAACAGAACTTTCACACCGTAGCCTGCCCAGTCATGAAACTGGTTTTCAAAGCTTCTCTGATGCATACCGCGCCCTCCTGTGCTCTTCTAACTGCCCTGGTGTCTGGCTGTGCGTAACCAGCAGCCAGGCGATTTGCCTCAACTGCCCACCCCGCCATAAACGTCTCCCCCTTACTCTCACAGATATTGTGGAGCGCACAGCAAGCAGTAATAACAGTGGGAATATTGGTTTCGCTGAGATCTAATCGAGTCAGTAAACTGCACCAGCGCGCTTTTAAACGTCCAAATGCACATTCTACCACCATTCTGCACTTGCTCAGCCTGTAGTTGAACAGCTCCTGACTACTGTCCAGGCTGCCTGTGTACGGCTTCATGAGCCATGGCATTAAGGGGTAGGCTGGGTCCCCAAGGATAACTATAGGCATTTCAACATCCCCAACGGTTATTTTCTGGTCTGGGAATAAAGTCCCTTCCTGCAGCTTTTGAAACAGACCAGAGTTCCTGAAGATGCGAGTGTCATGTACCTTTCCCAGCCATCCCACGTTGATGTTGGTGAAACGTCCCTTGTGATCCACCAGTGCTTGCAGCACTGTTGAAAAGTACCCCTTGCGGTTTATGTACTTACCGGCTTGGTGCTCTGGTGCCAAGATAGGGATATGGGTTCCGTCTATGGTCCCACCACAGTTAGGGAATCCCATTGCAGCAAAGCCATCCACTATGACCTGCACATTTCCCAGGGTCACTTCCCTTGATATCAGCAGATCTTTGATTGCTTTGGCTACTTGCATCACAACAACCCCCACAGTAGATTTGCCCACTCCAAGTTGATTCCCGACTGACCGGTAGCTGTCTGGCGTTGCAAGCTTCCACAGAGCTATTGCCACTCGCTTCTCAACTGTGAGGGCTGCTCTCATCTTGGTATTCTTGCACCTCAGGGCAGGGGAAAGCAAGTCACAAAGTTCTATGAAAGTGCCCTTACGCATGCGAAAGTTTCGCAGCCACTGGGAATCGTCCCAGACCTGCAACACTATGTGGTCCCACCAGTCTGTGCTTGTTTCCCGGTCCCAGAATTGGTTTTCCACCGCATGAACCTGCCCCATTAGCACCATGATGCCCACATTGCCAGGGCCCGTGCTTTGAGAGAAGTCTGTGTCCATGTCCTCATCACTCACATCACCGCGCTGACGTCACCTACTCATCCGGTATCGCTTTGCCAGGTTCTGGTGCTGCATATACTGCTGGATAATGTGCGTGGTGTTTAATGTGCTCCTAATTGCCAAAGTGATCTGAGCGGGCTCCCTGCTTGCTGTGGTATGGCGTCTGCACAGAAAAAAGGTGCGGAATGATTGTCTGCCATTGCCCTGACAGAGGGAGGGGCGACTGATGACATGGCTTACAGGGAATTAAAATCAACAAAGAGGGTGGCTTTGCGAGAAACAGAATGTCCCCCTCAAGGATAGAACTCAAAACCTCAAGGATAGAACTCAAAACTGGGTTTAGCAGGCCGTTGATTTCACAGAGGGAGGGAGGGAGGAGAAAATGAATACAAAACAAATCTGGTCTATTTCTTGTTTTGAGCCACTTCATCTATCTTTATACATCTTGCTGGCAGCAGACTATGCAGTACGACCGCTAGCCATCGTCATCTCCTGGGTGCTCGGTAGAAGGCGGTGCAGTATGACTGCTGACCATCGTCTTCTGCTAGCTGCAGATTAAAAGACAGTGCACTGCCGGTAGGACTGAATCGCCATGAGACGAAACAAGGGAAATGACCTGGCTGAGTCACTCCCATGTTTGCCCAGGCACCCCGTTAAAAGAGCACCCAGGACTACGTTGACGATGGCTACCAGTCATACTGCACTCTCTGCTGCCAAAAGGCAATAAACTGTTGCTGTGTAGCAATGCAGTACCACGTCTGCCAGCACCCAGGAGACATACGGTGACGGTTAGCTGAGCGGGCTCCATGCTTGCCGTGGTACGGCGTCTGCACAGGTAACTCAAGAAAAAAGGCGCAAAATGATTGTCTGCCCTTGCTTTCATGGAGAGAGGGAGGGAACGGGGGCCTGACGATATGTACCCAGAACGACCCGTGACAATGTTTTAGCCCCATCAGGCACTGGGATTTCTACCCAGAATTCAAATGGGCGGCAGAGACTGCAGGAACTGTGGGATAGCCACCCACAGTGCAACGCTCCGGAAGTCGACGATTGTCTCGGTACTGTGGACACACTCCGCCGGCTACATGCACTTAGAGCATTTGTGTGGGGACACACACAATCAACTGTATGAAAACACTTTCTACAAAACCGACTTCTATAAATTTGACCTAATTTCGTAGTGTAGACATACCCTAAGATTGCACAGTTGCCCTGAGAAGTGTAAGTAGAAAAAATGAGGTCTTAAATTATTGCCAGAAGGTGGGAGAGAGGGGAAAGGTACCTGCTAACAAATTTAACCAAGTTGAGTAGGTCAATATTGGGGCTTCCAAACTATCCTTTCAAATGTTTAGTGGAGTAGGATGTGACTGCCCTCTCCATAGTAATATGGCTGTTTGGCTCATCGAGAGTGCCAGTGCCTAAGTTCAGGTGCCACTTACTGTAATAATTATATACTTATTTAGAAGGTGCAGTAAAGCTGGTCTGGTTAATGGTAAACCTTAATCAGAATATCCACTAGGCCTGATTCTGAGCTTACTATTAATCAGGAGTAACTCCACTGAAGTAAGCAGGGGTATGAGTATAACAAAAGCATGCTCAGAATCAGGCTTGGGATATAGCACTGGTACAAGGAAAGGACAACCCAGAAGCTATTCTCCTGTTGCCTAACACCCACGCAGCTTTCTCCCATGTAGGAATTCTTTTCCCAGAATGCTTTTCTGAAGCCTGGTCCTCTAAATTTGGCAGAGCCAGGCAGCAGCAGCCCTAAAGTGGCCATTTTGCATCTGTTCTGCTATTTGTTGCATCTGGTAAGTACTCTCTATGCATGTTATCTTTTTCCTTTTGTTTTGTTTTTCCTATTCCAAAGCCAATGGCACATTCTCACAAGGTCCAGTATGTGTTCAAGATAGAACTCTTTTTACCTGCCTGGTGCTTAGTTATGTTTCATCAATGACTGAATATGTTTATTCCTAATGAAAATGATTACACCAAATGATTCTGATTAGCCTGTTTGGGTAGGCTGAACACATTGGGGCTATAATTGTCAATGCAGCTAAAAATTTGTGCATAGTGACAGACACAAGAAACTGTTTGCTCTCTCTCTCTCTCTCTCTCTCTCTCTCTCTCTGCCTTCCCTGTTGCCTGGAAAGTTAATGATTGTCTTTCAGAATTGTTTCCCCTTGCATTTTCAACGCAAATCCTCTCTGCAGGGGTACAAGCCCCCACCAGCACAGACTGTACCTGCAATGAACACTCCTGCGGAGGAATTGAATTTGAGAGCTATAGAATGAATAAGCATGGGACTGAGGGCTAGGAATTCCTAATTTCTAATCCCTGCTCTGCCACTAATTTACAATATGGCCTTCAACACATCACTTCTCCTTTTTCTGTCCTCCCCTTTTTTAAAAAGTGGGTGATAAAGCTTATCCAGCCATGTAGGGGCTGGGTGAATGTTAAATAATTAATACAGTACAGAACTTTGAAGATCATAAGTACTACATCCAGGAGGTGGTTTGAATTTTATCAATATTATCTGAAAGTGTAATTTGGCCAAAGCATGCCCTGGTAGTTCCCATGCTACACTATTAATAGCAAAATATACTACCCGATAGTCCACAGTGTAACACTTCCTTCTCTGGTTTCACATTGTCTACCTGAATCCAAAGACTTAAGAGTCAGTTGTGATATATTAGCAGCTGTATATTAGTCATTGGGAATATCTGATGTGTGAAGGGTTGTAGAATGGAGGCAAGCCCTCCAGGACACAGCACATTTTGATAAATAGAGAAATAAAAATGTATTGATCATTCTCCCTGTCAAGGTTCCTTCCCCACTCTGAACTCTACGGTACAGATGTGGGGACCTGCATGAAAGACCCCCTAAGCTTATTTTTACCAGCTTAGGTTAAAACTTCCCCAAGGTACAAACTGTTTTACCTTTTGTCCTTGAACCTTTATGCTGCCACCACCAAAGTGTCTAACAAAAATAACAGGGGAAGTGCTCACTTGGAAACATCTCCCCCCCTCCAAAATATCCCCCCAAACCCTACACCCCCTTTCCTGGGGAAAGCTTGATAAAAATCCTCACCAATTTGCATAGGTGACCACAGACCCAAACCCTTGGATCTTAAGAACAATGAAAAAGCAATCAGGTTCTAAAAAGAGAATTTTAATTAAAGAAAAAGTAAAGAAAAACCTTTGTAAAATCAGGATGGTAAATACCTTACAGGGTAATCAGACTCAAAACATAGAGAATCCCTCTAGGCAAAACCTTAAGTTACAAAAAGACAGGAATACACAGGACTATACATTCCATTCAGCACAACTTATTTTATCAGCCATTTAAACAAAACAAAAAGAAAAGAAGTACTAGTGGCACCTTAGAGACTAACCAATTTATTTGAGAATAAGCTTTTGTGAGCTACAGCTCACTTCATCGGATGCACCGATAAACAAAACAGAATCTAACGCATATCTAAGTAGATTGCTTACTAACTCTTTACAGGAGTTCTGACCTGCATTCCTGCTCTGGTCCCGGCAAAAACATCACACAGACAGAGAGGACCCTTTTTTTCCCCCCCTCCAGCTTTGAAAGTATCTTGTCTCCTCATTGGTCATTTTGGTCAGGTGCCAGCGAGGTTATCTTCACTTCTTAACCCTTTACAGGTGAAAGGGTTTTTCCTCTGGCCAGGAGGGATTTAAAGGTTTTTACCCTTCCCTTTATATTTATAACACTCCCCAAGGTGTGTGTTAGAGATGGGCCAGAACAGAAGTCCCTAGCTTTAGTTAGGCCCTGTTGAATCTCTAAGGGCTTTATGTACACCAGTCAGTTATGCTGAGGTCCAGTGCTGCTGTGTTTTTGTCACCCTCAGGAACAGACAAAGGTCCTTCTGGAAATGACACCGAAACTGCAACCAACTGCTTTTCCCAACACTCAAATGTTGGTCTAGGAAATGCTGCCTTAGAAGTGTGGGGAAGAGGTGTGTGCTAGCATTGAAGGTAATGACTGCAATTGTTTTAGCAGCGAGGGAAATACATCAGCAAAGGGAATGAACCCTTTTCCACCATCCATTAACGCTTAACTCCCACATCCTGCCTGTTTAATCCTTCTCTGAAGTTAAAG